>NC_041401.2:86838232-88038232 GCF_900747795.2 Erpetoichthys calabaricus
TAATATCACGAATGTAATGGATTCTGTGTCCTGTCGGAGAAAGAGAAAGCCCGTTTAAGAAGCAGGTAGTGATTCACACACACAGAGCACATAGAAGATCAAATACAGAACAAAGCATTTAACATCCTACTTTAGTTACAATGGGATTTGAGAAACTAGTAAATTAAATGATTTTAAGATGAAGTTATGATGTTCTACTTTAATGGCAAAATAAACTACGTGATTAAAGTGGAAATTTCGAGATTAAAGTTGACATTTCGTGCTTTTTTCCCACTATGTGCCTATTTTTTTGTCTGTACCCCAATAAGCTTTCATATGACACTCAGACGGTCCGCTACGACTTGCCTTTTCACGCCGACTTTGATATGTGATTTCTTTTTTATTTCGGGCACTGTGCGACTTTGTGAATTTGAGCTTTCGAGTTTCTCCGACACTCTGTCACTCGATCAACTTCCGTTTGTTGATTATCCCACTGTTTAAACCAATAAATAGTACGTTTTTCCTTTGCCTCCACTTGGTATTCGCTGAAATTCTTATATTTTCCCCTGTGTTTTTCCCATTGTCTTTTCACAGAAGGCTATTTATATCGATTTGTATATTCAAAGAGGCGTAATTCTGGGAGGAGTTGGGGCGGGACAGAAGGCGTGTGCACGTGCGTTACTTTTCACGCTGATCGGGATTTATGTAGTGGAAGCACATGAAAGTTTGCGTAAGCACAGATTCCTGCATCTGGATTTTTCTGTGCGTATGCACAATCCCGCTTTTGTGCTCACGCCATGTTATAGTGTGAGTTCTACGCACGGTGTTATACATGAGGCCCCAGGTGTCATGGGGGGGGGGGGGGGGGAAGCAGAACAAAGTGAGGTCAGAAATAAAAGACAGAGTAGAAAACAAAGTAAAATGTCAAAGAGGTTAAAAAACAAGGGGGCCAAACACATGCAGAGCAGGTTAGAGATAATAAAAACTGGAATTCAAAAGAATTCAAAATTGGAAAAAAAAAAAAAAAAAATGTAGACGCAAAACACATGCAGAGCAAAATACAGAATATTTTCTTGTATGTATGTATGTATGTATGTATGTGTGTGTGTGTATATATATATATATATATATATATATAAAATCCATCCATTGTCCAACCCGCTGAATCCGAACACAGGGTCACGGGGGTCTGCTGGAGCCAATCCCAGCCAACACAGGGCACAAGGCAGGAAACAATCCTGGGCAGGGTGCCAACCCACCGCAGATATATATATATATATGAAATATTATAGTGGAAAACATACCCCCGGACACAGACAGACACCAGAATGTCCAAAACAGTTCCTTATTTTCCTTAAAGCACTACAATGCCTTCCTCCAACCCTTTCTTCTCATCTTTCTCTTCTTCTTTCTCTTTCTTTTTCCTTTTTTGACCTCCTCTCCCCTCCTCACAAGCTTCGTCTCCTTCCTCCCAACTCTGGCTCAGCTTTTGGAGGGAGGCGGTCCCTTTTATGCTGACCCGGATGAGCTCCAGGTGCTCCTGGCGTGGCGGAAGTGTCAAGAAAGCCCCTGGAAGCACTCCGGATGCCCCTGAGAATTCCTCCTGCAATACTTCCTGGTGTTCCTCACAACTGTCAGGGCGCCCCCTGGCGGTGGCCACGTCCTCCGGTAGGGATAAGTGTCCCAGCTCCGGTCCAGTGGCCCATAAGCAGACCTGGGCGGCTTCCCCCTCGTGGCCCAGGGAAGGTATTGTCCATCATGGGGACCATCCAGGCGTCCCGGCTGGGTAGGGTCCCCATCCATCTGGGACTATAATATATAAAATAAATGCTGGTAACAAAAATGGGCACAATTTGGACATTTTTCACTTATGGGTGTACTCAAAGTATCAATATTTGTGTGGCCACCATTATTTTCCAGCACTGTCTTAACTCTCTTGGGCATGGAGTTCACTAAAGCTTCACAGGTTGCCACTGGAATCCTCTTCCACTCCTCCATGACGACATCACGGAGCTGGTGGATGTTAGAGACTTTGAGGATGCCCCACAGATGCTCAATAGGGTTTAGGTCTGGAAACATGCTTGGCCAGTCCAGCACCTTTTACACTCAGTTTCTTTTGCAAGGCAGTGGTTGTCTTGGAGGTGTGTTTGGGGTCGTTATCATGTTGGAATCATGCCCTGCAGCCCAATTTCCTAAGGGAGGGGTGTGACGATGCGGGTTCGATACATGCTCCCATCATCTGTCCGGGAGCCCTTGAACCCTACACTGTCGGTAATGTTACCGATGAGCTTAGCAGTGAGGCACAACGTAGGAAGGGGATGGTGCAAAAAGTGCAAGGTGCTTTTATTTAAAACAATCAACAAAAACAAGGTGTTCAAAATAAAGTGCAGTGCATTCAAAAACGTCTTCAAATAAATAATCCATAAAAACAGTTGTGAAACGTGGGGATTAAAAAAAAAAACAAATAGAAAAATCTTCTAAAAACAATGAGGTTAAAATAGCAGAGGAAGCAATCCTTTAAAAACGCATAGCCCGGTGTCTTCTTTTTACCATAGCTGCTCCCCTGCTACTCCCATCTGGGCTACTCAACAGGAGAGTTGCCTACCTGCAGGAACAGCTGCCTTTCACTCTGGTCCAGTAGCCCTGCGATCCCTGGCTACAGTGGGCTCCAAACCGGACTGAGACTTGGGTTATTTCCCCAGCGGCCAAGGCACTCACGCTGGGGCTAAACCAGCCCAATGCCTCCTCGACTCCCGCTCCTTTCGAAGGTCAGTCGTCTCCTCTACTGGTCACTCCAGCTCCTAAATCGCTCAGCTGGACCAACTGCTTCCTTCAGCCCCACCGAGTGTCGGTCAAACACTCCCCTCGTGGGCTCACCTCCCAGCTGCCTGCTTTCTCTCATTCGAGCCTGCTCTTGCTCGCTCGCTTTCCTTTTCCCTCACACCGGCTCTCTCCACCTGCTTCCTGCTTTCTCTTGCTACATCCCGTTCTCTTCTTTCTTTCCTTTTCTTTTTTCTCACCCCTAACCAACTCGTGCTTCTATTTTATCCAGAGGGCATGGCAGCTGTAGCAAATTAGCAGCCCCAGGAACAATCATGGATGCGGGCAGTCTCTCACCTGTGCACTTAGGTGAGGAACGCCCACACCGCAAATCGCCCTGAGAACCGCTTCAGCCACACACAACCACCACGACCCCTCGCTAAGCCGCGAGTGCGGTGATTATTTATTAAAACTGGCCTTTGCTGAGAGCTGTGGACCCGCTATACCACAAGGGAATCATGCTTTGCTTCCGTATGTCACAGTACATGTTGGCATTCATGGTTCCCTCAATGAACTGTAGCTCCCCAGTGCTGGCAGCACTCATGCAGCCCCAAACCATGACACTCCCACCACCATGCTTGACTGTAGGCAAGACACACTTGTCTTTATACTCCTCACCTGTTTGCTGCCACACACACTTGACACCATCTGAACCAAATAAGTTTATCTTGGTCTCATCAGACCACAGGACATGGTCCCAGTAATCCATGTCCTTAGTCTGCTTGTCTTCAGCAAGCTGTTTGTGGGCTTTCTTGTGCATCATCTTTAGAAGAGGCTTCCTTCTGGGACGACAGCCATGCAGACCAATTTGATGCAGTGTGCGGCGTATGGTCTGAGCACTGACGGGGTGACCCGCCACCCCTTCAACCTCTGCAGCAATGCTGGCAGCACTCATATGTCTGTTTTCAAAAGACAACCTCTGGATATGACGCTGAGCACGTGCACTCAACTACTTTGGTCAACCATGGTGAGGTCTGTCCTGTTAAACCGCTGTATGGTTTTGGCCACCGTGCTGCAGCTCAGTTTCAGGGTGTTGGCAATCTTCTTCTAGCCTAGGCCATCTTTATGTGGAGCAACAGTTGTTTTTTTTTCAGATCCTCCGAGTTCTTTGCCATGAGGTGCCATGTTGAACTTCCAGTGACCAGTATGAGAGTGTGAGAGCGATAACACCAAATTTAACACACCTGCTCCCCATTCACACCTGAGACCTTGTAACACTAATGAGTCACATGACACCGGGGAGGGAAAATGGCTAATTGGGCACAATTTGAACATTTTTCACATAGGGGTGTACGCACTTTTGTTGCCAGCAGTTCAGACGTTAATGGCTGTGTGTTATTTTGAGGGGACATCAAATTTACACTGTTATACAAGCTGTACACTGACTACTTTACATTGTATGAAAGTGTCATATCTTCAGTGTTGTCCCATGAAAAGATATAATAAAATATTTACAAAAATGTGAGGGTTGTACTCACTTTTGTGAGATACTGTATATGTATGTATGTATGTAGACAAGTGAAGTAAAATGACACCTTTTATTGGTTAACTAATATTACATCTTGCCTGAAAAAGGGGCCTGAGTTGCTTTGAAAGCTTGACTTGCCCCGAAAGCTTGCATATTGTAATCTTTTTAGTTAGCCAATAAAAGGTGTCATTTTACTTGACTTGTCACTATATTCATAATGGCTAACACGGTACAACACCCTAGTTATTCTGCTTCTACACATGGGTGGGTTACAAGCAATTGATACACAAAGGCTGTCTGTCAAAAGGAACAGTTCTTTCTGGTTTGTCTGCTTTCACAACATGTCACTGTTTCCTTGACTGCCTCTCTTTTTCTTCTCTTCACTCTGACTGGATTTGCTCAGGTGCCACCCTGTCTGGTCAGCTGTAGTCATCTCAGTCATGTCCAGGCTTGTTAGGCTGCAATCGACACCATTGAAGCTCCCCCTGGTGCTTGGCAGTTCTGCCTGCATCTAAGTTTAGTTTGCTGCCTCTGAGAGGATCAGTGTTGCTCTGCAATGCTTAGATGCCAACTGTTACGTCACATGCCATGCCGCCTTCTGCTTTTCATTTAAAAAAAATCAGGAAAGCAACATGGTATACAATTAAGCAAAAAAGAAATGACTACAATAGTTTATGAAAGCTTCAATTTACTTTTTTAAATGATCTTTTCAGATAGCTAGTTGCTGTTTTATATTTTAGTATGGAGATGACGGGAAACATCAGAGTTTTAAGTATAGCTTAGAAAAACGAAAAGGTTTAGAATTTTGACAATATCCAAATATTGCCTGCTATAATGATTCACTTTTTTATTTATCCTTCCATCTTCATGTCTGTCTAATGTACAGGGAACCCATAGATAGGAATGACCTTTGTATACTTATACAACAGTGTTGACTGCACTGTGTATTCCACTTCTGAAAATTTGTCTTTTTTTTAAAATTTAATATTTATTTAATACATCGTTTTTGACTTCGGTAAAAACAGAATCATAGTTTTACTGATAGATGGGCAAAATTGAGTTTTTATATTACAATTTTAGGAAAAAAACTTTTAATTACTGTGCCATTTTAATACTGTGTACTTTAAAAAAAGAAAAATCTCACCTGAATAAAACGATGCTTCCATGTGCTTAGACTTGACAGACTGAAACATGCACAGATGTAGCATTGTGTTTTGTTTATTACTTGTGAGGAAAAGGAAATTTAGTTTTAAGGTAGTATTTACTGGTTTCTTATTCTTGTAATTGTAATGGCACAGGGAGAGTTGTTCGGTTTTAGTATTTTCTGCCTTACACCTCCAGGAGAGTGAGATTGGATCCCAGTCACAGTCTGTGTTTTATTTGTACTTCTATGGGCTTTCTCTTGGGACTTCACTTTCATACCACAGTCCAAACACGTGCTGACAAGGTTGATTGGGGACTTTAAATTAGATGTGTTAATAATACCTTATTGTTTTTGGCTCCTGTCTTGCTGTTATAGGTTCTGGTTGGCTAGTTTCCTGCGATGGAAAAGAAAAAGTTAAATCTTTACACACACTTTTAACACAGTTATTTCTGAAGATTGGCATTTTCTTTTATCACATAATGTGAGAATTGCATAGAATTAATCACGGGTGTCTGCATGCCTGCCACTCCCTGAAGTTTTCGTGCAACGCAGCTTGCATAGTTAGGTTATGGAAACCAGAGTTCATGCATGATTGTAGTTTATCTTGGTTGAAATAGGTCTGAGGTCAAATTTAAATTCTGGCTTCTTAATTAAAAATATGCCTCCAGCTTTGCATTCCTTTAGGATGAGAGAGGAGAAAAAAAAAACAGTACACCATGAAAAACCTACCTGGACACGGGGAAGATGTTTAGACTCCAATAGGGCTGACTATTGTGTTGCCCCTTAATCAAAAATATGTAAGCTATTTCTCTCAGTAAATAACTGAAGCATAAATGTTCCTACCACACTAACATTTGTCATTTAATGCATAGTCTCCTGTTCACTCTTCATGTTTTGACTGTATGAAGGCTTGGGGGTACCACAGAGCCCTAAACCCCAAATATGAACACACAATACAGTTCCAGGGTCAAATAAAAGGTGTTTAAATGAGCACAAAACAAGTGGTTTCTTCTTCTATTTCTTCTCTACCACATTGCTCTCCTCCAGTTAAGTGTTGCCTTCCTGCCTCCCAGCTCTGACTTTCCTGGACAAGGAACCAGGAGTACTTTCGGTGCTAGGACTCTGGACTATTGGAAGCACTTCTGGGTCCTACAGAAATTCCAAATAACAGGGAGTGCATCTCCCTGCAGCACTCTCTTGTGGCACCTCTGGACACCAGCAGGGCTACATAAGACTATAATTCCCGGCATTCCCTGCTGGTGTCCGAACTGGCACCGATATCCTGGGGGAAGCTAACATCCTTTAAAGCTAGTTCTACCATGCCCTTCCCTTCCATTCTGGTCAGGGAAGGTACTACAAATATATCCGGTCGGGACAACTGTCCATCTGCCTGGGGCTTTCTGTCCAGGTAAGAAACTTTTCTCTCTTTTAGCTGGAATGTTTGTCCATCCATCTGGAGAGTCTCGTTTGGGTAAAGCACCTTTTTCTCTCAGCTGGGATGCTTGTTTGTACACTTGGGGGGCCTCCCATTCAGGTAAGGAAGCTTCCCCTCTCCTGGTCGGGATGCCTGTCCAATCCTGTATGGCACTTACAACGGATAGGCATTGCTTTTCTCAATAAAATCTATATTGCAATGATGTGGCATTAATGAATAATGGCTTCATAAAACTGTACTTTAGACAAGAAGCAATCCTCGACCCATTGTCTGTTTTATTTCCATATCAGAGTATGCAACATTCTAAATCGGATGATACAAAATGGGAGATTGCAGGTTGATGATGTTGTTTTGTAGGAAAAGGACTTAAACTTCAAACAAAGTAAAATTTTGGTACTTCTCTTGCTTCACTTATTTGTTCCTTTTGGACTTTGTTTAGGGATAGGTTTAAATTATGTCATAAATAGTGTTTTCTCCAGATTCTAAATACGTGTTTGAAACATGAGCTGCATGTGGTATAATTTGAAGTGTTTTTGGTTTTCTGCTTCCTACCAGGTATGTTTTGAAAGGTATAATGCAGTCCCCACCTGCCATGGTCCCATTCACTATATAGGAGTGGGTGATGCTGTCATCTATATGCTGCATAGAACCTATTCCCTCCTAGAGAAACAGGGTTGCATTTTTTTTGACTTCTCTAGTTTCAACTCCACAGCCCAAACTGCTGGGGAAGATGGACAATGAGTAGAAAAGGGTGTTCCACAGGGAACTGTTCTGGCTCTTTTCCCATTTTTTTCTACCCTGTATACTTTAGACTTTAGGTGTGTCATCAACAGAAGGGTGTATCAGCTGTTGGGTAGGAGAATGAATATAGGACACTTGTAGAGGACTTTGTTGAATGGTACAAATTGAACTGCCTGCACCTCAACATCAGTAAGACAAAGGAGATTTTTGTGCACTTCAGGAAGGTCCACTCCAGTGATATTTTCATAACGAAAACGAAAACTAGAGCTAAAAATTGTTTTTCATTTTACAAGAACAAGCACTGAATTAAAGGCAAGCAGAGATACTAAAACTAAATACAAATAAATATTAGTGATATGTGAATTAACTAAAACAAGAATGAAAATTGAGTAAAAATGAAAAGACAGCAATAGCATTTTCGTTCAATCCGGTTCAATCGTGCAGAGGGGTTGTTTGTAGGACGCCCTGAGCGTTTAGTTACGTTACGCTGTTCACTATGCAGTGATCTTGCAACTTGGGCTTACTATAGTCACGTGGCGCAACTTCCGTAAAGGACCATTGTTTGTTGAGTACATTTGGCTCATCGGGTTGAAGCAGTAAGCACTTGTGGTTGACGATAGTGAGATTTGCACATATGTTTGCGGGTAGAAAGTGAGAAAATAAGGTGTGGAAATACTTTAATTACAGCGCAGATGATACTAAAAGCAAATGTAGTGTGCGAGAAAAAGCAGAGTCTCGGAGTTTCAGTGCAGGACCAGCTGGATCAGTACTTGGTGGAATTGCAGCAGTTCTCTGGCACAATGACTGCACTTCATAATGGGACATGCAGTCTCACCTGTCATCATGAAAAGTAATAAACTAATAATGATAACATAAAATAAAATTGTCCACTGGTCTGTGCTATAAATTTGTTTTCTGTATGATTCCAATAATTTTGATCATTTTTATAGTCAAAATCACTGAATTTGCACATTTCCTGATCAAATACAGGGGAGAAACATGAGGCACGGCAGCAACGAGCCTCACCTCACCTCGGACTGTGCTCTCCCTCACACACTGGGTTGATGCATGCAATTGGTGTGTGCCTGTTGCTGTCCCTCTATATGTCGCCAATATAATGTTTGCACATGCGGTTTTATTATATACCCTGACTTTCCACAGTTTGGCTAATATATTTAATGAATATGTGTGACATTTCTAGTCTTGCTGATTGGACATAAAACCTTGGTGAAAAGGCACAAGGCGAGGCAGACATTACTGTGCCGCACTGAAGGGGGCGGATGTGAGCCCAACAGGTGCTTGTTGTTGCTGTTCTTCTACACTCTGGTCGCTAATAAGTTAGCGATATCAGAAATTCAAGGGCACTGCAGCGGTCCGTTTATTTTTAATTCTTGTTACAACTGACTACCAAAATGGAAGATTAAGACTTTTAAAACTAAAGGAAAATAAGGAGGACTTTTAAAGAAAGTGACGGAGGTTTTCGTGGAGAAGGATAGGCGCGTGGACTTCATTTGCTTGCACAGACTGGTATCTTGGGATGAATGAAACATTTGATCTTGCGGACTATACTCATTAGGTCACTTAATCTGTTTGATCATTGATAGTCAAGTTGTGTTTAACAGCATTATGAACTGTGAGTGTATTTTGTTGACTGAAGCATAAGTTGCATTGAAACATGTGTAGGCTAGCATTTATGGTCTCGCAACAGGAAAAAAAAACTAAAATTGTACTAATATGTAAAAAAAAGCCAGAACTAAATAAAATAAAAACTAAAATTTTAAACACAGAACTAAATAAAAATGGTTTACTCCACTGAAAACTAGAACAAGTAAAAATTTAATTTTGCAAAATAAAATGAACTAAGACTACAATTAATATCAGAACTGAAATATCACTGTTCCACTCTGCCTTTAGTTCTCATTGATGGTGAAGATGTAGAGGTGGTGATGGTACACATATATCTATCTGAACGACAGGCTTGAGTGGCTGTATACAGGAAGGGTCAGAGTCTCCTCTATTTTCTGAGAAAGCTGAGGTCGTTTTGTGTATGCTGGCAGCTCTTATTTGCTCTGGCCACTACAGACTGGTGGAATACATTTTTTTTTTTTTTTTTTTATGCTTGAGAAATGTCATTAGTTCCGGTAATGCTAACAGACTAAACAAACTGATCAAAAAGGTTGGTGGTAGAGCAGAGGTCACTCGGGAAGCTGCTGACTATGCTGAACAACAACACATAACCCTTGTATAAGGTTTAGGCTAAATAGTGGAGTGCATTTACTAGCAGACAGAGGCAACTTCATTGCTCTAAGAAATGCTGTATAAGGTTGTTTTCACCTTTAGATATCAGGCTGTCTAATGAGTTATTCCAATGCTGAGGAGGTGTTATATACCCAGTATCCTGAAAGTTACTGAGCTGAACTAGTAGACATCTTAACAGACAATGACGTTATAAGCAATATACTGTGTACTGTACATCTCTAATTATCATTTTTCTCAATTAAATACTACACTTGTCAAATTGGCTTTCACAGATTTGTTCTGATGTAACAGCTGCTTGGATAGCATTCTGTGTGTGAGAAAAAACAAAAGTGGGTGCAGTCAGCATCATACATGGATTAACAAGTTCTGGCCTTACTTTGAGTATGTGTGGTTAAGCACGGAGTAACCTAAATAATAATGGAGTCAGGAGAAGTAGAAATTTAGAAGTCCCTGTTGTCTTTTAAGTCTGCTGTCTGATAACATGGTTGGTTTTTATGGTTAAAAAAAATGGTTGATAAGATGAGGACCATTTGCAAGCTCAGCAAGAGAGTTTTCACATCAGTTACAGCAAACACTTCCAACACCCTGAACCATGTACAATATCATCTCAGTGACAAATACAAATCACCACCTGCAAAAAAGCAATTGCCTAAAGTCCAAGCATCTCTGGCAAATTTATTTGCAGCACTGCTTCCACAGTTGATCGCAAGGGACAAAGAAAGAACAAGGTGTGTTGGTGCTTTAATTGTGAATAACGTGTCTGTTTTCAGTCACTGAGAACAAGGGGTTTTGGCTACTCATGAACATGCGACAGTTGAAAGAACAACATTCCCTCACACGCGCACTTTACTAGCACTGCATTGCTGGCTCTGTACAATGAGACCATAATGAGTGTGAAGGAATCCCTGAAAGACACAGAGAGCTTTGGAATAATTGCTGACAGATGGACCTCCAGGGCTAAGCAAAGTTATATCACAATCCCAACCCAAGCTATCACCAGCAACTGGGAAATGGTGAGTTTTATGCCTCAAACTAGGCCTCTTTTGAAACCCATTCTGGATGCAACATTGCTGAGGTACTGAAATCTGCAATTTTGGAGTGGGAGCTTGAAAGGGCTAATCACAACATCACTGTTGTTAATGATAATGCATGTAACAGGACTGTAGCAGTCAGAGAGGCTGGGCTTTGCCCTCATATCAGGAGCTTCGCACATATTCTGAATTTCGCTTCCTAGGTCGGGTTGGCTGTATCGCATGTTAGTCGTCTGCTTGGTCGAGTGAGATGGGTCATCTGTTTTTTTCACTGGAGTCACACAGCTACAGCTGTATTTACCACCAAACAAATTACTGGGCCTACTGTTGCATACACTGATAGTTGACATTATAACGTGATGAAATAGTATGTTGGAAATTCTTGGTTGTTATCTTGAGCACTGATAGCAGTAGCCCTCATAAGCACAGAGATACAGCAAAAAGCATGTGAAATCGACACGCTGGGTGGCAGTGATGTTAGTGGCACTGACGACATTGTACAACTGCATAAACCTGTTAAGCCAGCTACCACAGGACTATTCGATGAACATATCCCCATTGTGTCTCTCATCTGGACAAAGAAGCACATGATTGGGCAAAGCGTGGCATCAAACAAAAAAGACTGAACACTGTGTCCGGCATAAAGACCGCAATTCTTGTGGAGAGCACAACGATGGATGCAAGATTTAGAGCTCTGCCATATCTGGAGCCTAGCCAGTGCAATACTGTATTCAGCTGACTGAAGGAGGAAGCCAAGCAGTTACAGCACAGCCAAGTCTGTGCCTGTGTGTTTGTGTCTGTGCTAAGCAGTAAAAAGTAAGTTTTGTAAAGTGCAAGTAGTATTACTCGTTGTTGCATCTGACATAGAAAGCAGAATAGTGACAGTTCAAATACTGACACGTAATGAAACTGACGCTAGTCACATATTAAATGTTGGACATATATCATGACTACCTAACCAAATTGTTTTCACACTAGTCAGTTTACCTATAGGTATTAAAAATGCAAGTAGTCATTTTTATATTAAGAAAACTTTTTTTAATATTAAAAAAAACTATTGAAAATTGAGGGGACAGGAGATAGGGGAGCAGAACAATATGGTGCTGAGTTGGAACAGCCACCTCCCAAAAATTTGTCTTTGGAAGATCTGCTTGGAGATTATTTCACTGAATCAGTGGCATTGCCTATGAGAGCAACAGAGCAAGAAATTGACATGTACAGAAAAGAGCCTTCTATTACACTCGCGTGCTGTCAGTTGAAATGGTAGAGAGAAAATTCCCCAAAGTACCCACTGCTTTCCCTACTGGCCAAAACACATCTCTCAGTTTCAGCAACTGCTGTTCCAACTGAATGTGTGTGTGTGTGTGTGTGTGTGTGTGTGTGTGTGTGTGTGTGTTTTTTAAATGTAGGAGATATTGTGAATGCCCAAAGGTTGCAGTTGCTACCTGAAAATATGGATATGCTTGTGTTCCTAAAAAATGTGTTGATATCCTAGACTAAGAAAGGAGATTAAGCTTTACTCTTAGTCCAGTTATTAGATAAAATCTCTCTATTATAAAAGAAAATGATGAGACGAGACTATTGCCATGAGATTTTCTCAAGTCCTGCCCTCCTCTCAACCATTTACAGTTAACGGCCCACACCCACGGTCCTCTCATTTGTGTGATTGCTATTGCCAGGCACAGTTCCTGCGCACTCAGCTGTTAGAAATTTTTATGTCTTCCTCACTTTAAGTTCCCAATTAAAGAAGACTTCTTATGTGCAAATCTTATTGGAGAATTTCATCCCGAAGGCTTATCAACAGAAGAAATGAGTACACTGGCAATCCTAGCACCGAGAAACGATGAAGTTAAACGCGTGAACACAAAATTATTGATCGGTTACACGGCAAATTGGTTAAATGTGTATCAATAGCCTATGCTGAAACAGTTTGAGGTGATTGTGCGGAAGATGAAAACATTAACTTACAAAATCCTGTAGAATGAATACAACTGTTAACACCGTCCGGTCTTCCACCGGCCGAATTACTGTTGAAAGAAGGATGTATTGTAATTTATTACGTAATTTATGTATGAGTGAAGGGCTATGCAATAGGACAAGATTAGTTGTATTCAAAATTGGTCAAACAATTCTGACATGTAAAATTTTAGCAGGCAACAAGAAAAGTAATGTAGTACATCTTCCGCAAATAATATTAGACACCAAAGGAGATCTTGATATGCCATTTGTATTAAAATGTTTACAGTGTCCCGTTAGAATAGCTTTTGCTATGACAATTAACAAATCACAGGGACAAACATTCGAAAAAGTCGGTTTATTTATTAGAGAGAAACAGTTATACGTTGCAGTTATACGTTGCGTTGTCACGATGTAACTCCAAACACGGAATCAAAATTAAATGCGATATTGACAAATTTAATTCAAAATTTTTTTACTGAAGTTGTACAGTAAAAGTGTACGTTTAAAAAGTATTTGTATGTTAATTTCAAAGCCAAATAGAACGAAAATGTATAATCCAACGAATACTTCTAACGCAACATGAAGAAGAATTTTCTTTCAATTTATTACGTTTTACTATTTTTTACTATGGTTAATTACATGCTGTAATATGCATAATAGACCTAACTATTTCATATGTAGCAATTCCCAGGAAAATAACAATCTTTAAATTGTACATCTGTTTCCCCATACGAGAGCAGCAGAACCGCCAAGTGGCTAGCGCATAGTGCCCACCCGGGGGTTGGCGAGCGAAGCAAGCAGGGGGCAGATCCCTCTAGTATTTTTATATTTTTGGGACTATAATTTTTCTGTGAAGAAAAAAACTTTTAGAATCATTAGTTGTATTTAATAAGTAGAATATTAAACATAGTATTAAAAATGTGTTGTGGTGTATGTATGTTATATAATATACATATATAATATAATATACATATAATAATATATATATATATATATATATATATAATATTAAATAAATAAATAATAGTGGAGATGACTTTCAGTATTACTATATTGTTTAAGTGGTGGCAAGGAAAATGCAATTGGTGATTCTGAAATGCACAGATGACGAATTGCCTCAGAAATAATGAACAAAAACTTTTCAATTATAGGGTTTCTTCATTGAGATTTTGTTTAAAAAATTGTGAGATTTCAAATCGTGAACCCAGTATTGTGAATCGAATCGTGAACAGAATGCATTTTTACATCCCAAATTGTGATTTTTCTCAAATTTAAATATATGAATTTTATTTTTTATATTTATTTTTTTTTAATATAGCGGACTGGCCAAAAACCATCACAGGCCTTCCCAGTACATCCGGTACAACTGCCAGTGTGGTGCTTATCAGGGGAGACCAGATGTTTGTGGCACATGTTGGAGACTCTGCTGTCGTTTTGGGGGTGCAGGATGATCCAAAGGAAAATTTCATTCGTGCCATTGAAGTGACACAAGATCATAAGCCAGAGCTTCCTCGTGAGAGGCAAAGAATTGAGGAGCTGGGTGGCAGGTAAGACTCTCATTTGAAAGTGTCCTTTAAGCTGCAGTAATTGTGATTCCTTGGTGTGTTAAATTAGCCAACCTGGAGAGACCAATTGATTGCCTTCTAAGTTCCTACAGGATGGATGGATTGACAGATTTTTTTTTTGATTGTCCCCTTTATGTTTGGTGAGTAAAAAGGTAAATTGAGTAACGCCTGAGACCGCTAATTCTGCGAATTTTGTATGCAAGATTTCCAGATCAGATTTACCATGTTATTTAGTCGTGTCACTGTTGTACCCCTACAAACCTTTGTCTTAAAAAAAACATTCAGGCTAAACATAGCAACATAATTTGTGACCGACCTGATTGTAACAGAATGAAAAATACAGTGTCTGTGCATAACAGAATGACACTATCTGTGCAGATTGAAGTCTGCATAGATTAATTATAATGTGCTTTGTGATTATTCCTTACTGTTAAGAACTGAGCACTGTGTACCATGATCATCTGCTGATGAGTGAATAATAGCGTGACAGTATGCATTAACTTTGCTTGCATGTGCTTATTTACAATGGTAAATTTAACATTCACCTTTCCCCACTTCTCAACTATATGTTGTACAACACATAAGATGCGTCTTGGCAGCACGCTGATAGCTAGATAAAAGCTGTACTGATCTTATCTCTTTTGTGCGTTACAATCAATGGGATGAAAGTTATTCTAGGGAATTGTGACTTTCCCCTTTTATAGATATTTACTCTTGTTCACTTATAATATTTGTATACTTTTTTTGTGTTAATATTTGGACAGTTTGATAGTAGTGCACTGTTTGTGTCAGTCTTGTAAAATGGCGTGAAAGCAGGTCCCAGCGCTTTGGTCTGCGCTAAGTAAGGCACAGTTCTTGAATACTTGTATTTATTTGGACAGCCTTAAAATTGTTTTCCAGATATCATGTAATTTCTTTTTTTTATTTATGTCTTCCTTGTTATAGAGGTTTAGCTGCCACCATAAGATTGTGCTGCTTCTAAGCAGTCGCAAATGGTGACGTTATTCCTCCTGTTCCACTTACCAAGCATAAATGTGTCTCGCTGTTTGTCCTACTGACCTACTGTGTAAAATCTATACACTTTTTAATCTGGTAAATGCTGCTTAAGCTGATGTTGTCTGCTGCTGATGGGTGTAATGGGAGTAACCAGCTTGTTTACTCAGCAATGCTTAGGTAGGTTTTCCTGTGTTTTTGAGTTTTGCTTTTATTTTCTCAAAATGTGTTGCTGTTCATAAACAAGTACATTAACTGAATAAAGCAGAGTACATTCAGGATTTAAGCTACTCTCTGCTCCTCATGGAAACCCAATCAATAGTAATACTATGTCTAACAGAAACCGTGCCACACTAAAATTTAAAAGCTTTTACAATTTGCTGGATTATGAAGGAAACTTAACACATCCTTTGTGTCAACTTATCAAGTTTGTGGTAAAAGGGTGCCTATGCCTATTTTGGCACAAGGTTAAAAACTTAAATTCATTGCTTGCATAGATGTTCATGTTGGCAATTTCTTGTGCCACGTACAAGTCTCTTGGTGTCCATTGATAGAAAGTGATATAAAAAAAACATCCATTCCTTTTGGGATATTTTTTGTAGCTCCTACAGTTTTTTAGGACCTTGCTTACGGTCTACCATTTTCAAGTTATTCAGTTTTATGACATTTAGCGCTTAGCATTATTACACTTGAGCTACTCCGATGTTTTGCGTTTTTATAACAAAAATCTACCAGATTGAAGAAACTTCTTTTTGAAATATTTTCTAGTATTTTTGCTCTGTCCAATTTTCCTTCAACTTTAGAAGCTGCATGCTCCCTTATAAGATACATCTGCACAGCATTATACTTCTGCCATAGTAATGCAGGTAGAGCATAGGCAGTGTTAGCATTATTTCATGCATATTGTTTTGAATCTTAGCCAGAAAACTCATCATAGTCTCTTTTGCCTGTGGCTAGTGAGTCTAAAAATGTGGTTTTTCAGGAATGATTACTCTCCTGTATCCTTCCCAAATGAGCCAATGTTGTGCATAACCTTTAATATAGTTAGGGTTTAATGTACTTCCAATTCAGTCTCGGCCACTATACCTTATAGGTGTTACAAACTGATTTGTGTTTGCTCTGACGTTCTCTAACATGTTTCCATCTTGTTCAAATGATAAATTTTGATAGACATTCTTTTCCAGTCAGTATCTGTGTGATGTCCAGCAATGTAGATCTTCCCTTTTACCAGCATACCAAGGTATGCATGGTGCATCTTACTGGTTCCTTTAGTGTTCATTCCTTTTCTTTAAATTTACAGTTTTTTCAAATGATTCCGAAATATGCTGGCTGTGTGACAGTAACATCAACTCCTCACAGATTAATTTTTAGGCAATTCATATAAATTTTGGTATAATTTTTCAAATAAAGAATTGTAGATAAATGAACAAAGGAGTCTAAAAACTTCAGAAACCTACATATTTCACTTTTAATATATCTACTGACTTGTTTCCTGCCTTGTGCCCTGTGTTGGCTGGGATTGGCTCCAGTGGACCCCCGTGACCCTGTGTTCGGATTCAGCGGGTTGGAAAATGGATGGATGGATATATCTACTGACAAATAACCACTTTTATCTTTTAAAATACCTTTTTATTTATTTTTTTATTCTGAGTATGCAGTAATACTGTAAAATTACAATTAGGACAACATGTGTGAGTGTCATTCAAAATCAACCCACTTTTAACATTTTTTAAATATCCTGAATTCATTTGCAAGGCACTGTAATTTAGGAAACCATGGCATTCATTTCTGTCCTAAAATTTTAAGTGTTTACACTTTCTTCCCTCTTACATTTCAGTAGCTCAGACTTTCAGCAATGTTATTTGTATTTAGAAATGTAGAAATTAAGGATATTATTGCATTGCTCCCGGTGTAGGTTTGCTATTGGAAAGGTACCATTTTACCAGCTTGTACCTTAGCAATGTGCATCCCATTTCTTAAGTTCAAAAGTAAAAGGTAAAGTTGCAAATCCAACCTGTCTTCTGAAAATATGAAAAATGATGAGGACATAATTGTGCTACCAAGAAGTATCCTTGTTTTTTGTTTTCATTAATATTGTGCAGTTTAGCTGTAAAATGGTCATTTTAATAAGTCAATGTGATCATAAAAGGAAGCTTGAATCATTTTGGGGTACATAACAAAAATGCATTGCTAAAAACAATCAATAGATATAAATTGGTTATGAACAGATATGTCATATACATTGCACTTTAAAACGTTTAACACTCTAAAACTTCTTGAGACTTTATTAGTGTAGAATGTTTCTGTCAAATTGCACTTTTAAATAGTCAGTGCTTCCCACCTTTTTTCCAGTTCTGGGAATGTCCTATAGCTGCTGCATGCCTGGATTTGTGAGGCACAAGTGGTGCCTGTCTTTCCTTGTTTTTGTTACTTATGCGCTTCTTTTTGTTTCAGTGTAATCAAGAAGTCTGGAGTCAATCGTGTGGTTTGGAAGCGTCCACGCCTAACCCACAATGGTCCTGTGAGAAGAAGTACAGTCATTGATCAGATCCCTTTTCTTGCTGTCGCAAGGGCCCTAGGTAAGAAGTAAATGAGTTAGTTCAAATGAGTGTGCATGTTGTAGGATGGCCAAAGCAATCCAGAGTGGGTTTTTTTTTATATTTCAGCTGTCCATCCATCCTGTAAGGAGGGACCCAAAAATTTTTAAATAAGAAAAGAGAAAAGAAAGCTTTATTATATTGTCAAAATACTCCACTTGATATTCAATACACCTATCCCTGCACTTCTTCCATTCCTGTGAACATTTCCCCCTACTTATATTTTGTTACCATGTCTAGAGCCTACTGAGATTTTTTTTTTTTTCTGGATTTCTTCCATGGTAGCAAGTCAACTTCCCTCCATCCATCCATTATGCAACCTGCTATATCCTAATTACAGGGTCATGGGGTTTTGCTGGAGCCAATTCCAGCCAACACAGGGTGCAAGGCAGGAAACAAACCCCGGGCAGGGCGCCAGCCCACCGCAGGGCACGCACACACACACACACGCACGCACCCACCAAGCACACACTATGGACAATTTAGGATTGCCAGTCCACCTAACCTGCATGTCTTTGGACTGTGGGAGGAAACTGGAGCACCCAGAGGAAACCCACGCAGACACGGGGTGAACATGCAAACTCCACGCAGGGAGGACCTGGGATGCGAACCCGGGTCTCCTAACTGCGATGCAGCAGTGCTACCCACTGTGCCACCGTGCCACCTGTCAACTTCCCTTTTAGTGTCAATTTTAATTTCAAGAACAAAAAAGTCACAGGGAGTGATATCTAGCAAAATTGCAGGGTGCAAAGTAGCAACTACATTGTTTTTAGTCAAAAACTCCTATAATACAGTGTGTGTAAGTGTGCGGTCATGGTGCAAAATGCAGTTTTACATGCAGCGCTACAGTGGACGTGCGTTTACCCCCCTCTGCAGTATTACCTCCCCCGCAAGTGTCTTAGCAGTTTCAGTATAATGTTGCTGATTAACAGTCTCTTCACGGGGAAGCTCTTTATTAATAATAAGTTTAGTATGACCTTGTGTGCTTTTTTTTTTTTTTTTGGATTGGAGAAAAAAATAGTCAGAAATCAGAAATATGCAATGGATCAACTTAGTACATTGCCACTTGGCAGACTAATTATCAAGAACATAAGTAGACGAAGCCTAGTGCCATAGTTGATAACTACACCCTACTCCCGTGCCATTGACCAGTTCTGGTAATTTTTGGGTCACCACTCTTGTTTCATACAATTTGTCATTTTAATGAAGCTAATGTCAAAACCACAGTTTACAGCAAAAACTGATCTAACCATAACCTGAATTAACCCATACTGCCTAGCTGCCCCCTATATTCTTTACCCTGACCCTTTGTGTTCAGGGGCATGCACATGAATGAGAACATTTCAGTATAAAATGTGAATGCTGCTCAGTACCTTTTTATAGGGACAACAAATGAAAAAAAAAAAAACACAAAATGCACCAGATGCAGCTATGTTATGCTTTCATTCTAAACTAAGTATTCAGAGACAGCTTAGAATTGATATTTAAAATACTATGCACATATAAAAGTCTACTTGCCTGAAACTTTCTTAGATATTACTTCATTTCTCCGTAAAGAAATTTATTGCAGACCTTCATAATGTATAAGTGTTAAATTATGCCATCTTGTGGCATTTGGTTGTAATATCACTCCTTTTACTGGGGACAATGGACTGCCATAAAAAGCTTGATCAACGCCGAAAAATGCTTCTGATCCTTTGAAAAGTCATTTACAGCATGGCTTCATCTCTGCAGTTTGAAAATATCCATGCACTTTGATCCATTAAACATCCACCGTCACAAAATATAGGTTTCACTCTTCAAACAAAACTGAAGATAATGCACTGAGGCAAAATAACATTTATACAGCCCTGGATTCTAATTTTTGAATGGGGAAGAATTGGCAGATGTTCATGTTATTGACAGACATAAAATTAGATCTTCATGAATAGGCACTCAAGCAACAAACCACCCACCCACTCACAGTCAACAAAAAACACATTCAGTGCAATTGTCAGAAAAACTTTTATTATGGTGAAAAGGAGCCATTATTGTTTATTTTAACATAACATTCTCACACCCAGTTAATCCAGTTCAGGATAATTGGGGGAGTGGGGGGAATTAGCTTTTCCTAGTAGTACTTGGGTACAAGGCAGTAAACGGCTGTGAAATGCTTCTAGTCCATTGAATGTTCTTCACACACACACACACACACACACACATGCTTCCAATCACACAGGACCAATTTTTAGAGTTGCCAGTTGGAGTGTCAGATAAAAACTGGAAGAAGACCTATGCAGACATGGGAGAGAGGTTGTTGATGGGCTACAGACTGCACATGGATGATGATTAGGTATGGTATACCAACTCAGGATGTTGCTTCTGTAAGGCAGCAGTGCTACTGTAAGCACTGTGCCTCCATGTTTCGTTATGTTAAAAAAAACAAATTGAATCTTTTAACACTTTTGTATAGAGTGAACAAAGAAGCTGCTTATTATTTTTTTTGTTGTGACAGAAGGTGGGCAGCCCAGAGCCCCAAACCCTGGATACAACCAACACAAATACACTCACGGATTCAAAACCAAGGGTTTTATTATAAAAACTACCTCTCAAAAGGTTTTCTCCAAACGTTGCACAAGCAAAATTATTCTTCCTTCCTTCACTTTTCTCTGTCTACTTCCCTCCATTGAGAATTGCCTTCCTTCCTATTGACTAGGATTCCTTTGTTCCATTGCTGTCCTACCATTCTGGTTTCCCCTCTTGGCAAGGGTCCTCCTTTTCTCCCAGGCAGGATGCTAATCTTGCCTGGCACTTAACATTGTATATAATGAACATTTTTCACATGTAACTTCTGTTAGGTTTGAAAAACATTTGTGCTCATCTTTTTTTGTTTATCTATTCCATTGTTAAATGCACAGATATCAACTCAAATATTAACCAGACTATGGGTTATTTTGTTCCATGTACATTTCCACAGTGCTAAACTATCTATGATGATATACAACCCCAATTCCAAAAAAAAGTTGGGATGCTGTGTAAAATGTAAGTAAAAACAGAATGCAGTGATTTGCAAATCTCATCAGCCCCATGTTTTATTCACAATAGAACATATCCAATGTTGAAAGTGAGACATTTTTACTATTTCATGAAAAAAATACTAGCTCATTTTGAACTTGATGGCAGTAACATGTCTCAAACAAGGATGGGGGCAACAAAAGGCTGGAAAAGTAAATGGTACTAAAAAGAAACAGTTGGAGGAACATTTTGCAACTAGTTAGGTTAAATTGCAACAGGTCAATAACATTACTGGGTATGAAAAGAGCATCTTAGAGAGGCAGTCTCTCTCAGAAGAGAGATGGGAAGAGATTCACCAATCCGCTAAAAAGGAGCACAAATTGTGGAGCAATTTCAGAATGCTCCTTAATGTAAAATTGCAGAGACTTTGACTATCCCATTATCTACAGTTCATAATATCATCAAAAGATTCTGAGAATCTGGAGAAATCTCTGTGCACAAGAGTCAAGGCCGAAAAACAGTATTGGATGTCTGTGATCTTTGGGCCCACAGGTGGCACTGCATTAAAAACGGGCATGATTCTGTCATGGAAATCACTGCATGGGCTCAGGAACACTTCCAGAAATCATCCGTCTGTGAACACAGTTCACTGTGCCATCTACAAATGCAAGTTAAAGCTCTGTCATGCAAAGAAGAAGCCTCATGTGAACATGATCCAGAAACTCAACATTTTTCTTTGGGCCAAAGCTCATTTAAAATGGACTGAGGCAAAGTGAAAAACTGTTCTGTGGTCAGACTAATCGAAATTTGAAATTCTTTTTGGAAAACACAGACACCACGTTCTCCAGACTAAAGAGGAGAGTGACGATCCGGCTTGTTATCAGCGCTCAGTTAAAAAGCCTGCATCTCAGATTGTATAGGGGTGCATTAGTGCCTATGGAATTGGCAGCTTGCACATCTGGAAAAGCAACATCAATGCGGAAAGGTATATTCAGGTTTTATAGCAACATGTGCTCCCATCCACATGATGTCTTTGTCGGGGAAGGCCTTGCTTATTTCAACACGACAATGCTAAACCAAATACTGCATCTATTATAACATCATGGCTTCATAGGGGAAGAGTCTAAGTTCTTAACTGGATTGTTTGCAGTACAGACCTTTTCACCAATTGAAAACATTTAGCACATCCTAAAATAAAAATATGACAAAGACGACCCAAGACTGTTGAGCAGCTAGAATCCTGTTTCAGACAGGAATAGGACAACATCCATCCATCCATTTTCCAACCCGCTGAATCCGAACACAGGGTCACGGGGGTCTGCTGGAGCCAATCCCAGCCAACACAGGGCACAAGGCAGGAAACAATCCTGGGCAGGGTGCCAACCCACCGCAGGACACACACAAACACACCCACACAACAAGCACACACTAGGGCCAATTTAGAATCGCCAATCCAAAACATTCTTCTCCCAAAATTCTGGCAACTGGTCTGCTCAGTTCCCAGACATTTACAGACTGTTGTTAAAACCTAAACATCAGCAAGACGTTGACTGGTGAGAGAGGCTAGTAAAAATCCAACCGTCACTCTCAGACATCTGCAATGCTCTTTGGCTATAACTGGAGTTAAGGTGCATATTTCCAGAATTTCAAGAGCTTTCCATAAAAAAAAAAAGCCTCTGCAGGAGGGTATTACGAAAAAAGCCATTCCTTAAGAAGGTCCACATGAAAGCTTGTATAGCATTTGCCACAAAGCATGAGAAAGACCCAGTTAAGATGTGGGAACAGGTTTTATGGTCAGATAAAACCAAAATATAACTTTTTGGCTAGACTGCAAAGAGGTATGCATGGCAAAAAACTAACACTGGCTGTGCCTTAAGAAACTCCATACTTGCAGTGAAATATGGTGGTGGCAGCATCATGCTGTGGGGATCCTTTTCATGTGCTTGGGCTGGGAATATTGTCCGAGTTGAAGGAACAATAGATGGACACAAATACTGCACAGTATTGTAGGAGAATCTTTTCCAGTCCACTGTGAACCTACGGCTTAGGAGGAAATTTAATCTTTCAGCATGACAATAACCCTAAGCATAAGGCCAAAGTGACACTGGAATGGCTCAAAAACAGAAAGGTGAATGTTTTTGAATGGTCAAATCAAAGCCTTGATCTTAACCCTATTGAGAATCTGTGGCACTGTTTGACAACTGCTGTTGTCCATCTCACCAACCTAGAGTGGCTCTCTAAATTCCTCCAAGAAGAACAGGGAAGAATCATTCTTGAACAGTGTGCAAAACTGGCACATACCTATCCCAAAAGAATTAAGGCTGTTATTGGAGCAAAAGAATTTGCGACAAAGTATTAATGTGTAGGGCTTGAGTACTTATGCAAACACTAACATTTGAGTGTTTCTTCTTCAGTTAAATATCTGTAGAAAATGGTTTATTTTGACTTTGGAGATGTATTGTTAATAACGTAAGAGCTCACTTTAAAATACTTAATGGATAAACATGGGTACAAATAGTTTGTCATGGAGGAAGTTATAAGTATCAAGAGAATTTAATATTTTTTTTTTCTTTAAAGAATACATTCGATGTTTAAAATGCTGTTTAAACACTGTAGCATTCATCTCTTTCTTTTAAATTGGTATTAGATTTAAGACAAAAATACCTGCACATTTTGGTGGACCTTACAGTTTACAGCTTTGTTGCCAAGCAAATTGTGACATACTCCATCTTCAACTCTGTTTTTTCTGTAGGGGACCTTTGGAGCTATGATTTCTACAGTGGAGAATTTGTAGTTTCACCTGAGCCAGACACAAGTGTGCATGTAATTGACCCGCAAAAACATCGCTACATCATTTTGGGCAGTGATGGTCTCTGGAATATGATTCCACCCCAAGAAGCAATCTCTATGTGCCAGGATCATGAGAATGACATGATGGTGAGTCTATGGGATAATTCATTGAGATGTTTAAATAGCCTTCTAGCATTCTGTAAGAAGTATCTTAAGTTTGTATAGCATACAGATTTTCAGATTACATTTTCCTTTGAAGGGATTGACATGATCTCTAACTTTTCACTGACTGCATTTGTTTTTGTTACCTTTTACTTAGGGGCAGTTTAGCATGTCCAGTGCCAGACAGTTGGTCAGTCACTCTTTGCTGAGGTGGAGGCAGCGCATGCTGCGTGCAGACAACACCAGTGCCATCGTCATTGCCATTTCACCTCCACTTGAAAAAAATGCATCAATCCGTAAAGAAGAGATGCTGCTGAATTTGAATGACAGCTCCTGCCAGAACTTGGGGTCCCGAGCTTCCACCCCACTCATCAAGGTACATAACCATTGTGTCAGATCACTGCTTTGATCCCTTAGTGTACTGTCAAGTTTTAAGTGTTTTCATTCTTGTGGAGAGGTCTACTTATCTTGGCAGTGACATTCATGTCTCTGGTGACTCTTCCTATGAAGTCAGTAGACAGATTGGGAGAGCATGGGGGGGGGTCATGAGGTTGCTGGAAAGGGGTGTGTGGCGCTCCTGATATCTATGCAAAAGGATGAAGGTCCAAGTCTTTAGAGTCCTGGTGCTTCCTGTCTTGCTATATGGTTGCGAGACATGGACGCTATCCAGTGAACTGAGACGAAGACTGGATTCCTTTGGTACTGTGTCTCTCCGGAAAATCCATGGGTACCGTTTGTGTTGAATGAACGGTTACTCATGGAGTCCCGAATGAGGCACATTACCTGCATTGTGAGGGAGCATCAGTTACGGCACTGCGGCCATGTGGTACTTTTCCCCAAGGGTGATCCAGCTCGTAAGATCCTCATTGTTGGGGACCCAAATGGCTGGATCAGGCCAAGGGGTCACCCACGTAACACCTGGCTGCGGCAGATAGAGGGTCATTTCTGGAGGGTGGGACAGGACTGCGTGTCTCCCTGGGGGCTTGCCAACCTGGATCCTGAGTTGTTTCGTCATGTAGTGGGTACGGCAACGCACTGTACCAGTGCATGCTCCCTGACTTGATTTGACTTGATTCTTGTGGGGCAGTTTGTATAAATCTTTGACTTGGATTTATTTAATAATATGTAAATCTGTTAATTAGAAGTTAGTTAATTTTGTCTGTGTTAACAAATACAGAACTTCTAAGTGTAAAGTCTGTTTCAAACCTGAAACATAAAAGGTTTCAATTAGTTAACTTCAATACTAATATTACCAGTTTTTTTTAAATCAGATTTTTTTAAGATATTGGGTTATTTTTTTTAAATATTTGAAATTGCTCAATAGTAAACAACTGCTTGATATTAGACTATTTTATTCAGGATCGTGGTATATATCTAAGCAAGTGATGATGTATAGTAAAGTAAATGGATTATAATTCTTTACCTGTTCATAAAACCAGATTTTAAAATAAAAACATGGTTGGCAGCTTTAATAAAATATATTGTTATTGTACAGTTAGTAATGGAGTATGCCTTATTGTCTTATCTTTCAACAGATGTTATGCTGAAGGTTTAACTGAACATGAATTTCCAAAATCTTTTCTATTTGCAAAAGACAATTTTTTTATTGACTATACTATTTATGGATATCAAAATACATTGACCTTTAATTGGTGACATAATAGATTGCATTACCCATATTATTTGTGTTGGATATTTTTTTGTTTGGGTTTGTTATTTATTACTAAATTGAGAATTACAGTAGATTCTTTTTAATATTTTCTTATTTTGTGATCTAACAAAAGAGATTAGTAGTATCACCAGGATAGTGAAACCCATTAAATGCCTAGGATAAAAAAAAATCCTAGTCCAGCCTTTTAAAAAGGAGTGTGCTCCGTTTGAGAAGTTAGATTAGTAAGGAAGGATATTGGTAGATGCTTGCTTTTCGAATCTTTATTTTCATTTATATGGTTTTTTTCAGTGGCAATGTTTTCAGTAGTTTTCTCATATTTTA
The DNA here is from genome assembly GCF_900747795.2 of Erpetoichthys calabaricus. Taxonomy (NCBI): domain Eukaryota; kingdom Metazoa; phylum Chordata; class Cladistia; order Polypteriformes; family Polypteridae; genus Erpetoichthys; species Erpetoichthys calabaricus. The sequence continues at coordinate 86,864,163 of NC_041401.2, forward strand.
CTAATCAGTTTTTGAATTTGAATTCAGAGTAAAAAAAAAAATTGATGTAAGGCCTCCTCTAATTTTTCAATTTGCCTTTTTCTCAAGGCATTCATGAAAAATAATGTGAAATCTGAAAAGAAACAGGGTGACGGCAAAAATAAAAAAAAAAGCTGTTATTCATAGTCAGTTATTTTGTTACTAGTTACCAAATTTATTTTTAATTTTATTTATTTTTGTTCTTCTTCCTTCGGCCATGAAGAGCCTGATAATGGATGTAGTCTCTCACACGGTCTTAAATACCATAACACAGTGTTCTCTTGATAAATCAAGTGTTTGCATCATTGTAGTTGAGAGAGAGAGAGAGAGAGAGAGAGAGAGAGAGAGGAAAATGGCCAGCAAACAGACTGCACATCCTTACAAATTACCATTGAAGTACAGATAGCAAAACACTTGTGTTGTTTTTGTCTGCTACTACAATTATAGTAAAAGCTTACTTAAGATTGTACAGCTTTGTTAAAAATATGATGGTTTACTGAGGAAAGCTCTTCAAAGAGGATTGTATGTCTTTTTTGATTGTTTGTTGTTGTTTTTCCCCTCCTGTAATATTGCAAGGAGCTCTTTTTAGGGTGCGTATTATTTGGTGTTTTTCAATGGTAAAGAGTGCTGGGAATGGTAGTAGGCGGTTCTAATCAACCACTTTACAAAAGTGCTTGTGCTTTCATGTGTGCTAATTTTCTCTCCATGTTATATAGAGCAGAATAAAAGGAATACAAAAGAAAGCTATGATTAGAAATGGAGTGCTGCTATAGAAAAAGAAGAATGAAGTAGTTTTGTTTTTTTGTGGGTAGCATTGCTGATTAGCAGTGATCACCTGTTGATGTACATATGGTGTTGTTTGTTTCAGGTCAGTGCTGAGGCTTTTGTTTTAGTTGCCTTATTTTGGGAAATGGGGGGGAGGAAACATACTTTGCCAGGTTCTGTATTTTTAATTTATCCATTTTCTTCCTATGCAGAATACTGAACCGGACTCTACAGATATATCGTCATTATGTGATGATCTGCCTCCACTGGAGAGACGAAATGCAATTTGCGGATTAAGTATGGAATCCAAAATGGAATTTCTTTCAAACTGCAAATTAGACGTAATAACCAGTGGCTGTAGTCCATTTTCAGGAAAGTGCAGCCCCTTTATATTTAATCAGAAAACCGAAGCTGTGCCTGAATCTCCAGAAAGATGTTTGTCAGTAAGAACCAAAGAAGAAAATAGCAGCTTCTGTTCCCAACTGACACCACCTACCTCTGTCACCCATGTGGACTCTTATGCTGTCCGGTTACATAGCAGTAGCAGTAGCAGCAACTCTGGCTCAGTGAAGTCCTCTTCGGTGCATCTGCAGACAAGCTTTAAAAGGACATTAGAAGAGTCAAATTCTGTTCCAGCCAGCAAAAGATTCCGCCGTAGTATTCCTCGCCCAGCAGAAGGATCATCATTGAGTCTTCCGAGCAGTCTGAAACGCAAGAATTCTGATAGGCTGTCTATGCGTCGTAGCCTAAGAGGACAGAGACGGCCTCGGATGCCTGCTTTGTTGCAACAGCACCGAAAAACCATCTGCGTATGTTGAGATGGGAATTTGAACAACTAATGCAGCAAACATGGACATAAACTTAAAAAAGCATATGCAGAAAGAGGACATTAAACAGAATTATGCCTTTTTTTGCTGAATTTTTTTTCCCACGTTTTCAATTTTTTTTTTCCTAGTTTAGATGAATGTTTATAAATCTTATTGTGATACCTCCAGCACTAAAGTTGGATGTTTTTATATCGTGATCTTTTAGAAAAGTACACCTTTAATATTTTTAATAGTATAGTATACTGTATCCTTTTTTTCATACTCCGAAGGCTAACATCAGCTCATGTTAATTTTGATGTAAATAGTTCACAATTCAGTAATTGTAGAATTTATGAAAATTTACTAGTTTTAACTATTCCGTGGATCAGAGTGTAATATATTTTTATAATGTCAGCTAAATCTTAATATTTCTGAAAAAAGGATACAGCTATTTGTTGCATTTTAAGTTTTATGTTTTCAGTATGGTTATTTAAAAAAGTTAAATGTATTGTAATATCTTCTCTAATGTATGCAACCCATTTTCAAATCAACTAATTCATTTGGGATGGATACAATGAATTTCCTCCCATTACAAAAGGGTGCTGCTAAGTTTTGATTTCTAATCATTTCCATGAACAGATCTGTTTGCTGTCTTAGCCAGAATTTACCATTAATGTCTGAGAGTTGGATGCAGTAATTTCCAGTGAAATTCTGCTGTAGTGTTTTATTGTAGGTAAACCATCATGCAAGATTTAAACTTTAAAATTGTAATCGTCTGTATTTGTCAAACACTCAAAAAAAGAATACCCCCCCTCCAAATGAGAAAAGGTTTGATGAAATACATGTCTTTCATTTTGTTTAATTATGTCTATCTCTGTAATTTATTAATTTAATTAATGTGACTGCTGTTATTTCATTAAAGACTTTGATCATTTAAGCGAGAAATGCATGGTAAAAGGTGAATTGGGAAAACGCTAACCTTTTATGTTATGCAGGCCTAACACTGCATCTGATGACTGTTTTTAATAAACAGATTTTGGTTTCTGAAAAAAAAAACAACTTTTTGGGCTAATACATTAAGATGAGGGAACATGAAAGCATTGCCTTTATAATTAGTAATTGTTGAGACATTTTCATGATTTGTCTTCTGCTGTCGCACACTCGTCAAATTACTTTTAAAAAATATATAAAAAGGCTTACATTCATTCATTCCTTCCTTACTTTTATTTAAAAATGTTTAGTTTTGCACATGATTATTTTTTAATTTGAAATAAGCTAATGAAAGATGAGGTGTTAGTTTTTTTTTTTTTCCAATGGAAAAAAGACTATGAAGGTAGCATTATTTGATAGTGTTTTTATTTAGTTTCTATTTCAACATTTTGCTGTGTTTCGTAGAGGGGCTTTTTTTATGTACAGTCTAAAAGTATATAAAACACCAGGACATAAATTAGATTTTTTTTTTATCAGCTGCATAGTAAATTCAGGACGGGCTTTGTGGTTGGGTGAACTGTTTTTTTTTTTTTTTTTTTTTTTTAAATAGGGAATTAATCTAATAATTTTATTCCAAGTTAAATGTTTGTTAATAAAAGCAACTGTACTATTGTTGCTTAAAGTAGTCGAAAGGCTTAGTTAAAAATGTGTATACCTTATATCAAATAGATGCCATTTGAAGAATGGACAAAACATGGAGATTTTTTCTTTAATGGAAAATAGCAACAGATATGTTAGGAACACTGAGCAGACAGTAACACTATATGATGGGTAGATTTAAATTCTGTTGCTAAATCATGATTAATTCATTTTGTTCATTTGCAGCTCTCAGAGACATTTAAATGAATCAAAGTTATGCATGAAAAATTAACTGGCCCTCATGTTTTGTCTGTTTGTAGTAGTATGTATATATACTATATATATTATGTGTATAATATATATAAAGAAAATACAAACTCGTATTGCTGGTACAAGTTTCTGTTCAGTTTCTGTAGTCTGATGACTTGTGAGCTATAAAACAACAGTTACAGTATAACTTCAAGATGGTTTACCATTTTTTGTTGTGAATTTAATGACATCTGCACTTTGTTTGGTGTTATTTTGTAACAAGACAAGACCACTCGGTATGCTGCCGTCCATGTTTTTGTACCCAAGGCACAGTAACTTATAGCTGAAAACACACAGACACCAAGCTCTAGGATGAAAGTAAACACTGCTATATGCCATACTACTTGTTCACATAGTTAGATTAGTATATTGTCAATATACATATACAATATACAAAACGAATGTGCCAATTCATAGACAAATGCCAATTAATGTAGAACACTTTTTATAATATTAGAAGTTTACCTTTATTAGATCATTAATTCTGTGCAATAAAAGTATTGTCATCCATGTTTTTATTTTAATTTTCAAATGTATGTTCATCCTTCGAGATCACCTGTTAAATATTAAACCATTGATATAGTTGAGTGCTTTCATAGCTACTTTTATGTGCTCACCAAACTGTCCCAATATCTGGGAGTGGCTTAAACCGCTCTGTTTTAAATGCTGATAGGGTTGTAATTGTTCTGTAGCTCACTGCAGCTCAGTAAGGGTTGGATCTAACTATAATAATTCACAAATATATTGCACATTTTGGACCATATTAAAACCTGCACCCTGATTGTTGATGTTTTATGTGTACTAATGTGAAACACAAATATACAGTGCTTTAATACTTCCTATATACATTGTATTTAATACAACTCCTCTATCCCACCCAACCCCTAAATGTCATTGGACTAGTAGTTTCCTCAACCTGTTGTAAGCTAGCCAGACTGAAATTCTTTGGAACCTTATTGGGTGACTTTTTTTTATTATGTTTTACTTCTAATGCATTTTTTTTAGCATTTTTTAATATTCCTATTTAAATAAAGAGAATACAGTACTTTTAAGTGAACAATTATTGACAATTCTTACACCTGCCCTTTTCCCAATGATTTTCCCCTGTGTCTGGTATATAGGGACCCATTGGATGTGAGGTAGTGTTTTGTCTTGTTAGAGTAATATATTGCTCTACTTTCCCCTTTTGTATTATTATGTAGCCTTTATCAGAAAGCCTCTAATTTCACAGACTTACCACTGTTTATAAGGTATTATAATATATAACTTCTCCCCACCTTCCCTTCTACATCTATAACCTCTGGGAATTAGGTGTAGTAAAAGGCAAGCAGGAGTTAAGTTACAATTTAAACAATGTATTATTGGTAATATTCATAAATAACAATATGCAAAGTACATTTGAATATTGGCAACCATACAACCTGATAAATGGTGTTGTGTAGTTTCAGGCGGCACACAGACTTACTTAAAATGTCTCTAGTTAAGGCATCATTTTGTGGTCCGCTTTCTTCAGAACAAGCCGCATGCCTGTCTCAATATGACTGCCTAACTGTGCTATTCATTGTGTTGTCCTTTTCAGTTCATGGTGTGTGAGATGCTCCTTCATCATTTGGTAAGAGAGAGAGAGGGAGTGAGCAAATCTATAGATTTTCTGACCAAACCCCACAGCCAATAGGGCATCCTATTACTTAAAAGCTTCTGATACAAGCCAGTTCCAAACAGCCATACTTGAGACCAATGGAGTGATAGAGGTGACAGAACATCTTAACACCTGCCATCCTCCAAAACCATATGTTAAGGTAAAGCTTGGCAGTTAGACAGCCTGGTTTTCCTACAGGGGGTTGAAAGAGACTGTAGCAGAGAAACATTTGTTTCAAGCACTTCCTCCAACTCTGTTGTATAATTCACTTTCCAGACTTAGTTTTGCCTAAGTTACAAGTAAAGACATACAAAATATTTAGCAACTTGTTTGTAAAATATCACATCACAACAGGTGGGAACCAAGATTGGACAGGTTTGAAGGTTATCATTGGTCAGGACACACTCTCACATTCATCCACACAGATACTTCAGAGCAAGTTAGTCACCAGTTAACCTAATGACATATGGAGAGAACACATATTGCCTGGCATGATTCAAACACAGTACTCGGGAGCAGGTGGTGCGTCAACACAAATTACTGCACCAGTGTTGTAACTCATTAATTTATGTATGGTAAAACTTTATATATTGTACATATATGGAAATTATGAAACCTATGCCACACTGAAAGAAAGCCTTCAAAATTTGTGAACCCTTGTTAGAGTTTTTGAAATGGCTTACTTTAACCTCCTTAGTGTTAGACCAGAGTGTCATTCGAGCTGTAAAAATGGTGTTAAAAGCTCCAGCCCACCGCAGGGCTTTTATTATTATTAATAGTAATCATTATTTGTATCATTGTTTTTTTGCATGTTTTACAGTAGAAAGATGAGATTTAACAAAATATAATTTTTCAAGCCAAGAAGTGCAACGTGATTTACATGTTTTTTGAGAAAAAAATTTAACTCTAAGGAGATTAAAATCCTTTTGGTGCCTGTTAGGGATATACTCTGAAAATTAAAGAATAGATTTGAGCCATCATTCCAGATGTATCCAAAAATGGATGTCCTTTATTTTCACCAAGGTGGTGCAGCAACCATGTGCTTGCTCTTTTGTCCAGAACAGCATGGGAGATTGGCTTAAAAGAAAAAACAAAGATCTAAAATACATCAGATTGATTTATATATCCTATTTAAATCATTTCAATATATCCCAATCAGCACACATATAAATAGTACGTCTTAAAATGTCTTAAATGTCTTTAACTAATTTGGTAAATTAGATTTTAACATACTATAAGTCTTTGACACACACACATTAATTTCTAAAATGAAGCTTTGTAATTATAAATCTACTAGGGGGCTCCACCCCCTGCTCGCTTCGCTTGCCAACCCCCGTGTTTGGTTTACCGGATATACAATACAATTTATTTTTTGTATAGCCCAAAATCACACAAGAAGTGCAGCAATCCAGATGTTGGCGCTATACACATGCAGAGCAGGTTAGAGATTATGAAAGCAATGGAATTCGAAAACATCAAAAAAAAAAAAAGTTGCTGCAATACACATGTGGAGAAAGTTAAAGAATATGAAAGTAGGAAAATTAGAAAGTATAAAAAAAAGAAAGTAAAGATCACAGTATCACAAACAAATGGAAATTATTACTCGAAAAAGGGAAAATAATCACCACGGACCAGGTGTCATTGAAACAAAAGCAGGATAGAGCGAGGTCAGAAATAAAAGACAGAGTAGAAAACAAAGTAAAATGTCATGAAGAGGTTAAAAAAAGGGGGCCAAACACATGGAGAGCAGGTTAGAGATAATGAAAACTGGAATTCAAAAGCCTCAAAAAAAAAAAAAAAACATAGGCATGAAACACATGCAGAGCAAGATACAGAATATGAAAGCAGAAAAAAACGACAGTGTCAAAACAAAGAAAGTAAACATTGCATTAGCGCAAAGATAGAGAAATTATTACTCGGAGAAATAACGAAAAGTTGAATAGAGATCGAATATATGGACACAAGTGATATGTTAGAAGTATGTAAATATTGTAAGGCTTTGAAGTTTAAGTCAAGAGAATTTCAAAAACGGAGTTTACCTCACATGTATTTATTGGTTACTTTGCAAAACAAATTACTAACTGCTGATGATGTAGATTGTTTTGTCTGTGCTGAAATTCCAAATAGAGAAACCTATCCTGAATTATGGTACAAAGTCATTAAACACATCTCACGGACCTCATTAAAAGATTCAGCACATTGGGACTCGAAAGATTCCAAATATTGTTTTTACAGAAGTTCAGAAATAAAAGTGAAACTAATGCAATAGGAACAATTCAAAGAAAAAAAATCTTAAAAGTGTGTACAGTATCTGGAAAAACAAAAACGGGGGTTGGCGAGCAAAGCGCCCTAGTTCTTAAAAAAAAATTAAATCTATAATTGTCTCATTGTTCCCTTGGTTACTGTTTAGAACACGATAGGTATAGTACATCTTTGTTACACAAACACACAGAGGGATATAACTTTGTGTTTTTTGCTACATGCTGCAGTTAGTAGTGCTCCCCCTCATGCATCCATCAACCTTTGTTAAAAATCTTGTGCCCAGTCTTTGTGTTGTTAATATTTTGCCGCTGTGTGTCTGTGGCTGCATCATCAAGATTGCATGAGGTTTATTAGCATGCTTCTCCACATTCATATGCTCTAGTGCCATGATCATCGAGCATCTATTATAATACACTGATGGCAGAATGTGAAAACCAATAGGATTAATGGGAGAGAAGCCAGGAGAAACAGTATTAGAAAAGGAACCCTTGAGGTTTTACAAGGTTTGTAAAATAGATTTTGAACGGAACCTTAGATGTTTAAAATGATCTTTGAAGAATAAAAATGTATCCTGTGTTTATTACTGGTATAACCTTGGGGCGGATAGGTGTTGTTATTTCAGATGTCATGGTTATTTTATTTTTAGCATTTATGTATTTCTGATTAAATTACTGACTGCTGTTGAAACTGCAGTTTGCTTGGATTTTCCACCTACATCCAAAGATGTGCAAATCAGGATTTTGTTGACTCTACTTGACACACAGTATGGGTGTGTCCTGTAATTGAATAAAAAATCCACATAGTCTTACAGAGCTCATTATGAGGAGGTGGGTAAAATCTTGCTGTGATTGTAGTATGAAACTAAATTATTTTATGTGCCATTAGTAACTAATACTCAAATGAATCCACTTTACTACAAAAGCAGATGAACGTTTACAATAAAGCAGCTGTCAGACACTGCAGCCATTTCCATTTGTGCAAGGAAAATTTAATGGAATGCCATGTTTTCACCCAGCCCACTCCCACAGTGTCTATACTTGCAATCATCTGTCAACAAATATTTCATTGTGTCAAATCAGCTAACAGTACAGTAAATTATAAGTTTTGTGTTTAGAAATGAAATATATGTTTTACATGAAGACATGTCTTTTGAATTATCTTTATCACTATCTGCACAACTCATTGAAGACTGGTTTAAATCCAAGTAATCAACGTAGACCACATCATTAACATACGCAGTGCACCATCTGTTTGGAATGTATTATGTAATGCACGTAGTAATGAATTACATTTGACGTTCCAACAGATTGTGCATCACAGACATAAGTGATAATGCCATCTGTTGGAATGACAAATGCAGTGTATTACTAAAAATGTTTGTGATGCGCCAACTTCTGGAATGATAGAGACATAGGAACCAGATGAACACTCAAGCCAATTATCCTTTTATTAAGGTGGATAATCATGAGAGGCAACCACTCCCCTCGATCCTGACCTGTATAAGCAGGTAATAAAATTTATGATATCATGAAAAATAGTACAGTGTGAGCAGAATGGAATCAAAGATTTTTAAAACAGACATTCCACCTGATGCACCCTGCCATTTATTGATGTTGTAGTTCTGCTGCATCTTTAATAAGGGCAAGACAAATGACTCTTATGAGAGTTAGATTTTAATTTGAAGGTTTGTAAATAACATACATTGTCAATAGAACATCATATCCTAAAACAGTTATTTACACATTGTACTGAAATTAGATAATAAAAATATTTGCTATGTGGTGGACGTATGGGACCCATGCCCAGCCGGGATGCCTGGAAGGACTGGGAGAGCGAGTATGCATCCCCCAGGCCATGAGAGGGCGACGGCCTGGTCTGTATGGGGGCCACGGGAACCGAGCACGGAAGCTCAACCCTATTGGGGCCCGTGGCCACCACAAGGGGGCACCCGGAGAATTGAGGAGCCCTAGATGTCAGCACTTCCGCCACACCCAGTTGTGCTGGAAGGAATACCAGGGACACCCGGAGTGCTTCCGGGTGCTCATGCGCAACTTCCGCCACACCAGAAAGTGCCGCCAAAAGGTTGTTGGAGAGCACCTGGAGCACATCCGGGTGGTTATAAAAGAGACCACCTCCCTTGAGTGAGAGAGCTAAAGTCGGGAGGAAGAAGGCAACACTCGGGAGGAGTGGAGGAAATGCGGCAAGAGAGGTCCGGAGGGAAAGAAAAGGACTCTTATGAAGATGTTTGGTGCAAGAACATTGTGTTGTGTGTCGGACTGTTGTAAATAAACCGTGTGTGTTTTGGAACATTTGGTGTCTGTCTGTCTGTGTCCAGGGCTAACTACCACAGCTGTTAAAAATGAGGAGCAGATCATTAATCCAATTTGTGTCTTAATATCAGACCTCAATATCCATTACTTTTGCCGCTGGTAAGATTTAGTGACATCCACCCGTGTATTTTTAAACCCATGTCATCCATATGTAAGATGGTGACGGCTAAAACCTATTCTGGAATGATTAGAGCTAAAGCAGAGACCAACACTGTAAAGGGCACCAATCCATCACGAGACACACACACCTACAAGTTTAACTTGTTAATCAGCCAAACCTGCATGTTGGGATATGGAGAGAAAACACAGGCAGATACAGGGAGCAGGCTCTGCAGCCCAGTTTAAAGACATTAGATCTAAGAAAAAAAATTATAAACACAACTTAGTATTGCACCAAAGTATACCTAGCAAATCTTGCATGTATTGATAATTTCCCCAATTACAAACTGATAGCTCAGAGACGCCATGTATTTAAACAGAAATTTAGATTAAAAGTGATGACATCAAATGGAAAAAACTGGTTTGAAATAGAATCAGCTGACACTGCAGAAAATGTGGTTTTCTCCTTTTTCATTGTACCATACTTAGTATCATTCATATTTTTCAGTCCATAGCTTTTCTGTTTTGTTAATGAATTTTTACATTTGCTTTGTATTTCAAGGTTTATGCTCCTGGCAGGAAAGACCCATATATAACCTTTTTAGTGGGATGGAAAAATTTAATATTTCATTGAATATTCATTTCAGTTAACAAAGGCTACAGTGGTAGTTGTGCCTTGGCTGCTATTGTTATTTATTTTATTCTTTAGTTTACTAACTTGATAGGAGTGTTTAGAGACATGGCAAGATATATATTGATCATATTCCTAAAAATCATACATGCACAATGTTTTAAAAATCTACTCAAATGTAAATTAAAAAGAATATGTGAAACTAAATATTAACTTGTCACACTTTCCTCTTAAATTAGCTGGGATAATATTGTTAAAATACACTAAGCTATCCTTCTAAATGCCTCTCCCTCAAATCTGCTTCATCCAGTGAGGGATTGTGAGATGTTGGAATGAAAACCTATACCGTAATCAGTGGGTGCAAGGCAGGAAATATTTGTAAACAGGGTGCTAGTCCATTGTTGGGTCCACTCACACTCACACTGGGGCAATCTTGAAATTGACAATTGGCCTAATCTGCAAGTCTTTGGGGATTAGGGAGGAAAACTGGAATATGTATAGAAAAATCCAAACTGACAGTGGAAAAAGATGCAAACTCCACACGAACATCATCTAGGCATGGAATTCAAATGCAATACACTAGGGCCTAGGCCATGTTGCAGCAGTACTATCCAGTGTACCACTGTTCTGCCGTAATTTGTTTAACAACTCATCTGTGATGGACTGGGGCCTCGTCTAAGGATTGTTCCTCCCTTGTGACTCATGCTGGTTGGGTTAGGCTCCATGGGTTAGGCTTTCTCATGACCTTGCCCTGGACAAGTGGGTTTGAAAGGTGAGTGGATGGATCTCATCTCATAATCATGTCATCTTAGCCTGTTTTCCTAGTGAAGCTTGGGGTTGCAGCATGCCAAATATATCATCCAAGATTCTCCTGTGCCCAGCCACAGATTCCAGCTCTTATTGGGGAAATTTCAGGCGTTTCCCAAGCCAGCCAAGAGATATAATCCCTCCAGAGTGTCCGTCAGAGGGTCTCTGCTCAGTGGGGTGTGCCTGAAGCATCTCTAGGGTGAGCCACTCGGAGGGGCATCCTTACAACATGCTCAGACCACCTATCAGGTAGGAGGGGCAGTCAATCTGTTTTGAGGTTCTCCTTAATTGTAGAGCTTCTCATCCTATCATGAAGCATCAGCCCAGCGGTCCTATGAAGAAACCTCATGATCCAATTTTTTTGCGGTCATTACCGACAGCTCATGTGATATAGGTCAATCAGTAAACTGACAGTTTTGTCTTTAGACTCCTGCTTCACTACCACATACATGTATAGTACTTGCAGAACAGCTACAGCTGCTCCAATCTACTTGTCAATGTTTCCTTCTTCCATCACTTGTGAATAAGACCTTGTGATACTTCAACTCTTCCTAAGGACAGATGCAACCCCCACCTGATGTGAACAATCCTTTATTTTCTGGGAGAAAACCACAACCTCTCACTTGGAGGTACTGATCCACATCCCTGCTGTTTCACACTTAACAGCAAATCATTCAGGTGCGTGCTGAAGTACACAATCAGATGAAACAAAGAGTACAACACCAACTGCATTAAGCAACCATGCTACCCAACTGGACATGCTAACCCAACACCCAACATGCTAACCAAGCCTCCCCAACTAGATACCCTAAAATCCTTGACTGCACCTCGACATCTTGTCCATGAAAACCACAAACAGGAGCGGTGGCAAGACACCACCTTAACTGAGTCAGACACCCACAATGATCAAATTCTACTTAATGCTAAGTATTCTTGGCTCTCTGCTCTCCCTGCATTCATGTAGGGAACGAATAACACATAAGAGCGGCCCTGTTACCCCAAATTCCTGCAGCATCTCCAAGAACACATGTAGAGGGACACGGTCATATGCTTTTTCCAAATCTACAAAACACATGTTAACTGGGTTATCATACTCCTATGCACCCATCAGCAACTGTAAAATGGAGAAGAGCTGGTTTACTGTAACCTAGCCACGACAAATCCTGCATTGTTTTTCCTGTAATCTTATGCACAACCATCAAAGTACCCTCCCCTCCAGCATCCCCAACAGCATCTTAAAATAGGTGTTACTTGACTGGCTGAGGACTGTGATCCCTCTCTAGTTGGAACACACCCTCTGGGCACCATTCTTAAATATAAGAACCACACCATTTCAAAGGTACTTTACTCCCCATCCAGTGAAACTGAATTTACTCATTAACCACATTATCCAAACAATGTCCAGGGCTTTCCACATTTATAATCAGATTTCCGCCACCCCTGCAGCCTTACCACCAGCCTTATGGTGGTCCCCACACTATCATAGTGAGTTCAGCAATAGTGATAGGATCGATCCCTTCCACTAGATATGTCCCAACATTGCCTTCTAACAGAGAATTCCTAAAAGTGTTTCTTTCATTTCTTGACAGTTTCTCCTGTAGAGGTCAGCATCTCTCCATCCCTGCTTAACACTTCCTTCAATTTGACAGCTTTCCTCACCTCTGGTGTAGGCATCAAGTTCTAGGATTTTCACCATGAGATGCTCTGACTGCCTTAAGCTCACAGCTTTTAGCAGTCACTTCCACAACTAAGGTTTTCAACAGGGTCCTTTTGAAGTTAATCCTTCCTACCTCACTCTGTACATTACGTATAGAAGAAGCCTCAGCCAAACAGTCCAAGGAAACCATAATTGTTTATCTAGGCTTCCCCTTTCTGTCTGGCCTATGCCCCTCGCCTTGAATCGAACTCACTACCAAGTTGTGATCAGTTGACAGCTCTGTCCCTCTCCTCACCCAAGTGTCCAAACATATGGTCAGATGACACAACTACAAAGTCTATTATTCGCCTTTGGCCCACAGTGCTCTGGTACCAGGCTCATTTATGAGCCTCCTTGTATTAAAATATGGTGTTTGTTATAGACAGTCCATGACTAGCACAAAATTCCAATAACAATTCACCATTCTGGTTCAGATCCAGGAGTCTCTTCCTCCCAATGACATCCCTCCAACTATCTCTGTCATCCCCTACATGAGCATTGAAATCACCCAGTAAGACTATTGAGTCAGTGGATGGCACCCTGAATACTCCAAACAGCTATTTAGTGCATATGCATAAAGAACATTCATAGTATTCCTCGCCATGACTTGTAGCCACATTGAGGCTCGCATACATTAAAAAAGAAAAGAGTCCAGTCATAAAACAACATAACGTGATTAAAATTAATAAATTCTGCCAATATATTCCTTCTTTTCTTCTACTAATCCTAAACTATAATTAATATACTTTAGAAATAAGGAACAAAATATTTCTTAAATGTATTTTTTCAGTCATAGGCATAATATAATGCCATTTTGCGTCATAACAGGGATCATCAGCAATATTCTAATTTCTCCAAAGGACTACGGTATAATATAGTTAATGAACCCTATTCTGTGATTACCAGGTTATTTTATTAGCAGTGTTGACAAGTACTGACAATTTTGTCTCACTCTTAACACTGCATGTAATACCAAACTTAATGTTAAATGTAAATAAGCTTTCTATGAACTCTTCACAGACCATCCCTGATAGATTTTGGCTCCTTCCAGCATTACAACTCAATATTCCTGTTAAATACCCTTTATCATTTGATTTTCTCTATGAAATGTTGATGTTCCTTTTTTACTATTCCTTGAAGTTTTAACCAACCGACAACCAGTACATTCCATCTGGTGAGGGTCGTTGATAATTCAAATGATTCCTGACAATAATACAATGTTTTTCTTTTGTCAAAATTGATATGCGACACACATCATTGACACTGTATTTCCAAATTTCTTATCTGCTCAAATAAATTATCTACCCCTTTCCTATAATCATTAGTAAGCAATTCTACAATTATATGAATACTTTAAAAATTAGAGAATAACTGGATTTTTATGTCCTTTGTCTGAACTGAAAATGATAAAAGTAACAAATCAAAACATAACACGATACTTGCATTTAAGAAACTCTTTAGAAAATGTGTTGTTAATAAAAACATGTTAGTTGTTCTCTGTTAAATAACCTTAATTCACATTATAACACAGTCATTAGGACAAAGCACTTTTTAAGACTATATGATTAATATAATTTATAAAACTAAACAATGGTAAAAATAATTTATTTGTATTATACTTTATTGTACAATGAATATTATTTGTTGCTAATTTCACTTGTGCAGAAAAAATACAGACAATATGACACATGATAGAATGAATCAGGAATCACAAATTACTATGCAGACAAATTATAATAATAAAAGCAAGATTATCAAATTAAAAATAAATAAATAACATATAAATAGGCATCATGTTTCAGACAGTTCATGAAAAGAGGGAGAAAGTAACTGAGCTATGGAATTGTGTTTGTGCAAGGGCATACATAATGGAGTCTTTGTCATAGGTCAAGGAGATGACTGTATGTGAGCTAAAAGCTTAATGGTATGGAAGAACATCATTGTGTATCCTCACAAAAACAGCCACAGTCACTCACTCACTCAAAGACTTGAACTATAGGAGGTGACCAGAGTACCTGGAGAAATGCAAACAAACACAAGAAGAAGAACTCCAAACTGAAACTTAATATTTTAATATTAAATGCATTTTAACACAGCAGCATATTGTCTTTAACAATACAAATATGCCTGGTGGTTGATTTAAGACAAAAAGCAACTCAAGTAATTAAGAAATAGTGAACCTTAATAAGGATTCTGTAGTGACAAGTAATGCCGTTGTACAAATCCAGTGAGCTGGACTCAGTTCCCACATCTACAGGATGTCCAGACGGCGTTCACATACCTATCAACAGTATCACCCTTAAACACTGCCCTAGTCTGTGTGGGTTTTCTTCCCATATCCAGCAAAACATGGACTGGCACTCTGTCCAGGTCTGTTTCTTGTCTTGATCTTAGTGCTGCTAGGGTAGGCTCTTCCCTTCCATAACCCTGAATTGGACAAAGCTGTTTTGGGAATGTTGTTTATTATACCTTACTAATCAGCTTTTATGAAGAAATGAGTCTGAAAGATCTTACAGTTCATAACAGTATATTCTAATTGTACAAATGTACCTGACATCAGTAGACAAGCCTGATTTATTGTTGCATCCTCCACAACATAAGAGATCTATACTTAGTATAGAATAAACACTATTTTTATAAAATGATTAATTAAATGCGATTATTGTTGCTTGAAAAAACAACTCCTGATAAACAATGTACAATTAAATATTCCTTGCGTTTACTTGGTGAGATATTCATCCATCCATCCATCCATCCAAGATATTCATTGTACCACATAAAACATAATGCTCCTTTATAAAAAGAAGACTTATTGTCATGACTAAAGCAATTAAAAACTTTAATCATCCAGTTAAAATTAAAATCGCACTTAAATATTCACCAACCCAATAAAAAGTTCAGGGTTAGAAACTTTCCCAGTAGACAAATAAACCCTGGATGGGGCGCCACACTTCCATAGCACCAATTTGGCATTGCCCATTCACCAAACGCACGTTTTTGAGCTAGCTGTCTAATGTTTTGATATATTATATTTTATTATATTAAAAAGCCAGTAACAAGTTCCAAACAGACAACACCTACACATCTTTCAAATACACGGATTCAAAACGTGCAATGTCATGTTGCTGTTAATGATCTTAGATAAGAATATCTTAAATGCTTTCAGTTTCGGTAATTTCCCATATAGCCAGTTTTATACATTATTATACATAACCAAATCAGAAAAAAACGCCGCATTCGCAACAAAAACATTTATTGCAAGGAATTAAAATGCCACCGACTTCTCCACGTGCAAACGAGAATCCATTGTATCGCGAGACATTTGATGTAAACAAACATGTCGGGGAGGAAAAATATATAATTTATTAAGATGTCTGGCATGACATACATTAAAGGGCCTACTTTAATAATCACATACAGTTCAAGGTGTCCCAATAGACGACGGCGAGGAACCGGTGGTTGGTACAATAAAGCAAACTAATGTATTTTGCAGGCCTTTTTATCGCTTGACAATTAATAATAAAGTTCCTTCAGATTGGTTTGCCAAGAAATATATCCCGCCCTGGCTCATATTATTGGTTAATTCTTCTTTCACCTCTTATTTGATTGGCCGAAGGAATAGTCGCGTTGTATAACATCACAGCTGAGTTGGATGGTGAAAACAAAGTAACGCAAGCGGCGCGGTATTGTATGATATTTTAATTTTTCTGTCAAAGAAAACTCATCAGATTTTTTTATATTGTAGTGTAACTGAAAAATGTGACGGTACTCATTCATAAATATCTGGATGTTCTATAGGCGAAAATTTCGTATGCTAGAGCTGGATACGTTTACTCTTAACTAAAAGAGCAGAATAGAGAGCAGGTAAAGAAGCAGTATATTCAGTCCTCGGGAATAAAGTAGTTGAAGGATACAAATTAACAAGATAGATGGGGCAGAAAGGAAATAAAAGGGTACATGTCATCAATGTCAAGCTTTCTTAGGTTGACTGTCAGTAGAGGACTTATCTGTAAAAGGCATAATACTTGTTCTCGTGACAGAAGACTCAATGATTCGTGACAGAATTTCAGCTATAACTGGAGTTGAATTGTTCTTTTTGATATTTAGTGCCAATTCAATAAACGAAAGGGCAATTTAAACAATCAGAAGTATTAACTAATGCCTGTGATAATGTTTATGTCTAGGATATAGAATTAGATAGCCAAGGAAGGTTAATTTTTTTAGTTAGTCCTAGCCGTGTCAACACGTTTTTGTATGTTCATAGTAAAGTTAATCCTTTTTCTCTAATATTAAACATTAGTCAGTCATAGTAACTGTTTGTACCTGAGACCTTTTCGGTTGTAATGCACATTTTTTTTCTAAGTTAGTTTCAGTACTTCGCTGGAAGGTTCTGATCATTCATAAAAAGAATGTGACAAGCAATGTTGCACGTGAATTAGTCATGCTAGTCAGTAAGACACTAGTAGGTTTTTTAAAACATATTTTTCTTGCTTCTAAACCACATTTTAACAAAAAAAACAAAAAAAAACAAATTAAACTGCAACCCAGCAACACAAATTGATAATTATGATCATTTAGAGTTTGAGAGTGACTGTATCAGTATGCAGTTGCATAAAAAAAGATATTATATAATAAGAAGAAATTAAAACCTCAATGATTACATCAGCTTATCACGAAGTTCCCTTTTTAGCTTTCATCTTTTTAATTTTTATTAATTTTGAATTCATCGTATAGCACAAAGGACTTTTACAAATGCTGATGTATTGTTGCACAGTTGTAGACATTTGCTTTATTTTTACTGTCCTCACAGGATCTTGCTTGTGTTTACCATGTCAACTGATTCACCACGGAGACCCAGTCGAAGTACCGGTGGAGTGGTTGTTCGAGCACAGGCTGCCACGTAAGATTTTTATGGTTTTATGAAACGGTCAAAATTTGGGGACTTCATAACTAGGTTGCCTTGCTGTAGGTCGTTGTGGAAAAAGCAGACAATATGGTTTTTATTACTGTGTAGATGTTTTTGTTTCCAGTTATTCTTTTTTTTATCTTAAAACAATTCCTATATTTTGAATTGTACAAAAAAATGAAAGTGTTGTCAAAGACCACAGTGTTTACAGTAGTATTTTGTAGCTTATACTGTTTTCTTTTTGCATTTTTAAAAAAATAATATGCAGTAAAAACATTTTTTTATTAACAAATAGACTTGGTACATTATGGTATAAAAATGGACTGAGATTGACTAGATACATTGAAAATGTTTATTTTGGTAATCAAACACAGCTAAACAAATGCTGCAGGGCCAGCAATAAAGGGTTTAGGACTTGGGGGGGGGGGGGGGGGGTATTCTGTTTATTTTCCAATTTGAAGATAGAAAGCCAGCAGGTAAGGCATACACAGGTACTATAGGCATCTTGTCAACACCCCAAGCCCTGCTTGTGTTTCCTCATTTTCTTTTGCTTTCTTTTGATGAGTCTGTCCACTTTTGCATCGGGATTGCCAGACCGCTTTCTCTTCTCCTTCCTTCAATTAATTTTGCATTGCTTCCACCATAAAAGTGTGTTACTGCCATCTACTGTGCTGGAGTGTGAGTCACATATGGAAAGAATCAAATTATAATAACTTTCAAACCTGCCTTATTTATATACACTTATGTGATCTTTTTTTCCATGAACATTCCATGGCCAGTTGGTTTTGTTTTTGTTTGGCAGTGCCTGTTAGAAGACACTGTTCATAATTTTCCATTAAGTGGCCATTTAGGTTAAAATGTGTGTTTGACAAAATAATGTTTATGCATTCATGTTATAATTTGAGTGTGGGTCTTCAAGGGCTTGTTACAGCTGTATAATGCACTTATAGCTCAACAGTACCTCAGTTCAACATTTCTTGGGTTTAGGAAACTACCGAAATATTAACAGATTTGTAGATTTTATAAGTTTGTTATTTTACTAAACACTGAACATTTTAATGAGTGCATAAAGTGACATCTTTCTACATATTTTATAAACATTTGCCAAACTGGGGTTATTCATTTTATGTTGTTATGTATTACATTAACTGTGACTTTGTTTATTGTTTTTTAGGGAGCAATCCTACATGGAAAGTGTTGTTACCTTCTTACAGGATGTTGTTCCACAGGTGAGGGCATTATATTAGTTAATTAAATGTGATACAAGACATATGAACTAAAGGCAGAAGGTATACAGTATCAAAATTAGTTTTCTTTATTAAACAAAATGAATGGGGATGTTGAAAATGGAGACTGCAAAATATTAAAACAATTAAACAGAAAAGAACCCCTTACCACTGTAACAGTCATGATGGTTTTCAGCCTGTTGTCAAAACCAACACAGTATTGCCCCACTCCACCTACAGTTGCTTTCTAAATACTGCCACCCTGTCACTTGAGTGCCTCAGTGTATACTTGATCTCTAATCTAATAGGAGTACCAGTAGGGAATGGCTTTCAGACATTACCCTAGTGTTAGTTCCTGATTAATTAGTGTCCCTAAAAGTCTTAAGATCAAGATCATGTCCACAGAGCTGCTTCTTGGTAGCTCACATAGTCCCTGCCCTCCATAATATATGTTCTATGCTCCTTCTGCCTTGGCCACATGTTATACCAAACTGTTAAAAACAAGCCTAATACCTGTTCTTCCTTTTTTTCAGGCTTATACTGGCACTCAATCCACAGAAGAAAAGGAAAAAATTATCTGGGTTCGCTTTGAAAAATGTGATGCTAATGGTAAAAATTATGTATTTTTTGATTAACATGATACTATTGGAACACATTGTTTATTAACAGATAATTTTCTTTTAACTGATGTCTCAACCCTTGCATATGTGTGAAGGTATTTTTAGCGCAGTTGAGTTAATTCATATTTTAAAGTTTTTTTTGATTGTGTAGTAAACTTTATTGATATTAATTGTTTTTCTTCTTCATAGATATTGCAAGGTCTCCTGAGTTCTTTGAAACACAAAGCACTGGCAATGACCCTCCTCTGCTACTCATGATTGGCTATGCGGATGGCATGCAGATTTGGAGTATTTCTGTGAGTGACTGTTTTATAAGGATGCAATGCTATTTGTGTGCATGGCATCCTAATAGTATTACAGTGTTTTTTTATTTGCTCCCTGTTGTTATTTTATTTTTTTTTTGTTAACTATTTCCAGACATTTTGTGCTATGCCTTTCAATCTGTCTAATTTCTCCCTTCAGTGTTAAGTCAGTATTATTAAAAGAATATTGGTTGGTGAAACATAGCTAAATATAAGAACTGCATGTTGCCATTAAAGCCTAGGTATTATACTATATTCTCTCATGATAGAAAGAAGTGTATATACAGTATAATAAATAATTCTAGAAAAAACATTTTAGTGTTTCAATATCTTTTGCAATATGAATGTTTGCTGTAAAATTAAACACTAAAGGTTTGCAAATGAAAATTAAAATGCACATTACTAGCAGAGCCCTACTTTCTTAAATGGTATTTGGTAGAAAATCAATAATCAAAGTGAAACAGTGAGAATATAGTAAGGAACACATGGAATCTGTGAATTTCAATAATTACACATTTCAGAATAACAGAAATATGGAAATTTACCAAATTTATCAAGAGAAATTTTATTGTTTCTACTTTTTCTGTGAACTTGTGCTTCTGTTGATGTAAGGTTAACCCTGAACAGGATGCCAGTACCTGTCAGGGGACACTCGCATACATGCAGAAGGCAAATTTTAAGTTTTCAGTTAGCCCAGCATGCATGTCTTTAGGATTTGGAAGGAAACTAGAGTATCCTAAAAAATACATGTGAACTCAGAGTGAAGGAGCAAGCGCCATATAGGCAGTAATTAGACCATCTGTAAGGAGTTGAACATTTATCTCCATAATTTAATAATATGCGTTTCAGTAATATCTATAGTCCAATTCAAAATTGTGTATTGTAGTTCTGGTAAAGTAGACGGTGTTCTATAATATTGTAAAAGGAATGGAAGTTTCTACTAGTGACCATTTTGAAGACAGTAGGACTAAGCATTCAAAGTTTTGGATGAGAGGACTGTTGAATAAATTCATTTGCTGCTTTTGAGAAAACGTGGGGATAAAGAGTATGTGCTGTAGTGGCAGAAACACAGTAGATTTTGCTTTATAAGATTGAAAAAAACAGGTAAATAACTGAATTCTCCTGAGGAGGTTTAAGTATTTTACCTGGTGTTTCCTGAGGCTGACAACAGGACATTAGTCCAGGTCTCTGGTTCTGGGCCCTTGAGCAAGGCCCATGACCTACTATTGCTTGACCTTGGGTGTGATGTTATCCTGCATCCAGCACTGCAATCGGGCCCTCCAACTTGCAGGGAAAATTTGGGGGTTGGTGGCAGGATTGGCACTCCAGCCACTGTAGAAAACCTCACACTGTTCCAGTGTGGTGGTGAGGGGTCAGCCGTTGCACGGCTGCACTTGCGTCTCAATTCAGGTGGTTCATCATGTGGTAGGTGCAGCAACGCGCTATCACCACATTTTCTGAACCTCTCTCTCTCTCTCTCTTTCTCTGGCAAAAGAGAATTCATAAATGGTTCCAATGACCATTTTGCTTCTGCCTGTTTGGCAGTCCTTTCTGCAGTACACCTTATGTGGTTCAAATACATTGAATCTGTTAAGGAAGGTTAATGTTGGATGAAGTTAAAGATACAATCATATTACATTTTGCATGAGTAGAGGTCATTGATAGCATAATTAAACATTCATTAAATAAATTAAGATTTCACTTTTGTTTCTGCTGCCAGCTGTCTCTCACAATATATAATACAATATACAGTGTTGTGCACTGTTCAACTAGTTCAAAAGAGTGAGTTCATTGAACAACCTAATTTTTGTAAGAACGGTGAACTTAATGTAATGTATTTTGCAAGTGAAAAACTTGAACGTGAGCTAGTCTAGTTTTATGTGATATTCTGGATCTGGTTTAGATTAAACGTTTTACCTTACCCTGTAATGTAGGGGTGGAGCCGAATCTGAATACGGTATTCAGATAAGCACAAACAGTGGATTTTTACGAATATTTATTTTGTACAAATTTTTTGCCATTTATTTGTATTCTGAAATAGTAACGTAAAATCAAATAGGCACTGTCTGTATCTGCCTTCTTGTGCTTAAGCTGCACCCCCCACTGACACAAGCACGCGGTGAAGCTCTGCTTTCACTTTTAGGAAAACGTTGTACTTTGCAAGGCCACTTTATATTTTTCCCCGTTGGACATGCAATTTGTGATGCAATTTTGACCGGCAGCGTAATAGGTTAGTTCACCTACACGCTGGTTTCAGAGTCACCATTTGTGTCACACAGTTGGAAATAGAGTGGTAGTTTATATGTATATACTTGCATCTGTTTAATTTCTTTTTTGACTTGGAGGATATTAGCATATATGGTTATGTGTTTGTTGCTGGGTATAACTCAGTAAAGTGTATTTAAATAAATAAAAGTCTTCATAATTATTGTATTCAAGAACACTGTAATATCCTAATTATAAGGCATGCAAAAAGAAAGATTTTGACTTCTAAATCTACATTTATTTAAATACTAAATACTAATAATTTTGCTGTCCTACAAATACTTTTGCTACCCCAATAAATACAAATAGTGGATACTCTGCACATCCATACTGTAATGACACGGTCTAATTCACTTACACCGCAGCAGCTGACATGTCGTTGTCACTGCCAACACACGTGAGACCAATATTTTTGTTAAAAGCTGCAACATTTCAGGACCGTTTTTTGTTTTTGTTGAAGATGTACAGCTCCCCTTTCCATATTTTTAAAGAGACTCAGGAGGTCATCTGTAAAGTTAATAGCCTCTAGTTGTGAGGTGTTAGAAATGGCCACCTGGTATGTTGCAAATATTGTTTATGGTTTTATGATAAATTTCTAGAATTAAATAATTTTCGTGAGGAGCAGTATTGACGCAACAGACAAATAAAACAAAATAAAACAATTCCACACTGTTCCTCTTTTGTTCCTTCTGTCTACATATGCACTTGCCTGTAGTAGGAATTTAACTTAGTTCAACTGGTGCCACGTACCAGAGATGGGGCCTCAAGTCTGATGATTTGAACTCGAGTCAGACTAGAGTAAGAAATTTGATGACTTTGGACTCAAATTGAAAAAGTGAAAAGGCTTGGACTTGAACAGCAGTGACTTCCACTTGGACTTGGACTTCCACCTTATGGTGACTTGACATTTCTAGGGCTGATTTGTACTTGACTCGTTTGCATGGGACATGAGGGCCACGTGGTGAAAATGTCATATATTTTCTAATGCCATGTTTTTACCATACACTTCGCATGGAATTATTTCTAACTACACACAGATGTGGACACTGTACTGTATGTCGAAAGTAGTGAATTTTGATGAGAGTCTGGTTCTTTGGAGCCAGAATGATGAATGAAGGTTTGAATATGATGCAACAGGTCATCAAAGTACAAGATAGACCTGCAAATATATCTAGGGTGCATCTGTTCATTTCCACTCATGAGAAATTTATACTCGCCCTTCCTTTACCACATTTTTTCACTTCAATTTCTCCTTTTGTTGCTATTAAATCAATTAATAACTGACCCAACTCTTTTATTTAACAGATTCGCACTTCCTCTGCTTTGACATTTTTAGGTATGCAATTTTGACCAAAAACTGTCACCTACTGACTAAGAGACTATCAAGGAGCCGATGGAAGGGGCCTCTACAAGTATGAATGTGTTTTGGTTATTGACTGCGCATGGACTTTGTGTTCTGCTCTATGTGCCCATTCAGTGTGACAAGTGTAAACAAGCCCTAAGCCAAGCTTGTTTGCCAGTGTTTAAATGAAGGCAGGCAGATAAGGCTGAAAGTGTGCTCCTAAGGAGTATAAACATTAATTACAAAGACTACAGTGTTATCCACAGGAAAAGAATTGCTACACGCAAAACATGTAGGATAAATATCACAAATGGAACAACCTTGAACTTAGCGTACCATTTCAGGGTACGCAGAGAAAGGTTAGTTTGGTTTATGAAATAATTAGTAAATAATTAGTGAACCAAGGTTGTATAACATTTAGCAATAAAGTGTAGGTTAGTAATTGTGAAATAACAGATTAACTTTACAGATTTGTGCTGTTAATTTGATGCTTTTTAAAAATATTACGTTTACATGTGTTGCTTGCATGAGACCATGTGACTGTTAGGGAACAACTAGTCGGGGAGAGAGTGTGCCCGAGTACATACATCATCAAAACCAGTAAAAACTAAAAAAGTCGGTTGTATTAAAAATGATGGAGGCAAGCATGATCAATCCCAATAATATGACACAGTGGCAGCTTAATAAAAGTAACCTGTCATAAAATAGATTGAGTTGAAAAACAAAAATGTACAATTAGCTGATAACGGAAATGGATAAAGCAACGTCCCATGTCGTTGTCTTTCTCTGTACATGCACAATTCTTCTGATGCCAGGAGTAGACCTAGGTTACATTAAGCGCTTGTTAATCCACCCTGAATATTATAATTTTCTCAAATGGATAACCAAAAATGTTAAAACTGATAAAAAATAATTGTCTCCACAGCTGTTACTACCTTTGTCAGAAAACCGATGGGAAAATACTGAGCATTAACACCATCGTAATTCTCCCCTTGGTGGTCAGTGGGGAAAAAGGCATTGTATTTTATTACAATGCATAAAATTTATTTACTTACTGTCGCTGTTGAAGTTCATGCTTTTCTCAGTTAAATGATCAATGGAGCATCCAAGAGCAGCATGGAGTTGATCTTTTGGACTTTCTAAGTAGTCAGTGACAATGAAAAAACTGCCTTAACTATATTACATCAAAACCAACAGAAATAAGATCAGCTAACATTATGATTTCCTGTCCAAGTCTAAGATTATATATTAAAACAAATAGAAATATATTTGTCAGTTTTTTTTTTTTTTATCAAGTATTACATAAGTAATGAAAGCACAGATTTTATATCTGATGAGGACAGAGATAATGATTTAATATAACACAAAGGGAATTGCAATAATAAGTGGAAATAATAAATGATAACAGTTTTACCATAATAAAATGTAGAGTAATTAAATAAAATGAATATAATTGAATCTGGATTTACATCTGTACTGACTCTTATCCGTTCTTAATCAGTTGATGTTCTAGTAGACTGCTAGTGTCATCAAACCTTAAGAATAACTCTAGTGCCAAGTTTCCTTTGCTGCATTTTCAGCAGTTATTCTTTAGCATGTATTAACTTTGTATTTTCTTGCCATCCATTCAAATGTCTTGTTTGTTTCAACCTTTTATAAATCACTTTGAATAAAGCCTTCTGCTAAATATATGAAGATGATGTTTTTAGTTCATTCTTCTGTTGTTCCTTTTATGAAATGTAAAAGCTTACATGGTTCCAGTAAAGGAGATAGGCAGTAGTTGAAACGTCCTAATAACCAAGAATGTGATTGTCTGCCAGCAACAAAATATGAATTAATAGTGATTTATAATGTCTTTGGCTTTGTGCTGTTTTATATTTTTTCTTAGATTTTGAAACTTATTATTTCTATGTGTTAAAAGTTATTTTGTTGTTCAATGTAAAACTCTTTTCATATCCCTCTATTATAAAAAAAAAAAAAACCTTGGAAGGAGACTAGACGTGATTTTCTCAGAGAGACACTTTCACGTCCCGCGAGATGAGACTTTGTGCCAAGAGATTTAACCACTCCCGGGGACAGAAATAAAAGATAAAGTGTAGATGACAAAGTAGAACGTCATAAAGAATTCAAAAACGTTTTTGCGATACACATGCAGAGCAGGTTAGAGATAATGGAAGTACGAAAATTTCAAAGTCACAAAAAAATGATAGTAAAGATCGCATTAGCGCAAACAAATAAACAGAAATTATTACTTGGAGAAATAACGGAGCAGCAAAAGAGATCGAGTATATTGTTCGGATTTAAACTTTAAGTTAGACGATCTACAAGTCTCCAATTCATGTTGCCATCAGGGAAAAGTAGTGTTTCTTCCCAATGAAGAAGCGTATCCGCGAGAATTAAAAGATTTGCTGTTTGGTGAAAGTGAAATCCACATACACTGTCATGCTTGGGTCACAGAGTTGCACAGATACACAGGAGATTTTAGAGACAGAAACGTTATTCAAACACTTCAAACAAACAAGTCTTTTTCAGGAGTGAATCAATCTCCGTGTGTAGTCGGTGGGGACAGTTCCGTCTCTCAATTAAAAGAATAGAAAATCTTCCTCTTCATTGGGGCGTGCCTCGGGAGCGGGATCCCCAACAGGAGCAGAGGATGTCTAGGGGAGAAGAGAGACAAGGCAGTGAGACAAAAGGACAGCTGCTGTATAGGCTTTTAAATGTTCAAAGCGCTGTGCGAGATGCAGATGCAAGCCAGCAGCTGATCGAACAAAGAGGAGGTAAAAAAAAAACTATTTCTTTCCCATTGTATCACCGTTTAATAAGGAGGTTTCGGAGGAGCAACTGTGTTTCCTTGTGGTGCAGTTAGCCCCCGTCTTCACAACGCGAGCGGCACAAACATGAAGTGGCTGGTGCATATCGCAGGCCAGTTTTGGTGAGCGAAGCAAGCAGGGGGTGAAGCCCCTAGTAAGATTATGAAATTAAGTACAGCATGTTTGACATATCAATGCAGACAGGGTGGCATAGTTGTTACAGCTTTTCAAACCCTGCGGTTGTGTGTTCAAATCCTGCTGCTAAGACTTTGTGACCATAAGCAAGTCAGATCACCTGCCTGTGCTTCAATTAGAAAAACAAAAGAAATGTAACTAGTTGTATCTCTCCAATCTTATAAATCACCTTGGATTAAGGTGTCAGCTGAATAGTAAGTAATAATAATAAAGAGAGGTGAGTACTAAGGCATTGGCTAACCATGTTATTTGAGGGCAAAGGAAGAATCATCTAGGTCAGAGTTTTCTTAGATAACAAAAACAAAAATGAATGATGTCATTCACAAAAAAAGATAACTAAAACCAAAATTAAAAAAAATAATAATAAACTTAATTTTTATGACACTTCTGTCGGCATAATGTGCCTGTGAGTCTCTGTAGTTGCCAGTTTATTCACTGAAACTTTGCAGCTGTAATGTTAGCTTAAGGCCATACCACATTACATGACTTTTTTTTAGCGATTTTCAGTTGTAGACTTCATTTACATTATCATAGTGAGCCAGAGGCAATGTCAACATGTTCACTTGATTTTGGCTTAGATCATGGGAGTGGGCTTGCATGCGTGTGAATGCTGACAAACTGTGAGCTCTCACGTGGAAGTACAATGCATATAATGCAGCTATGAGGAATAAGGAACACAGGTGTTTTGGACTTGACAAACATAAGAGAGACATGTCTGAATTGAGGGGGAAAAAAAGGGCCAAGACTGACTGCACTTTCCATACCTGTAAAGCTTTTGCACAGGGACTGATTCTGTCAGGCACAATGTAATTAGATGTCAGAAAAAGGGACAAGCTTCTGATACTTTGGACAGATGAAACTGACTGGAAAGTTGTCACCCAGTCATCAAATTTGACATGTTGTGCAATCTCTGGTCATATAATCTGACATACTAAGGTGATGAGATCAGCAACTGCAGAAGTCAAGTTTGACATCCATTTCAACTAGAGGTCGTATAATACAGTATGTCATTGACTTTTAAGAAGAACATTGATTTATGCAAGTGTTTGTATGTGACCCACCTACTGTATTTTTTTACATTGAGCCATTATGTAAACATGTTTCTTGATTGGCACTGGATCAGTGATCATCCCTGGCATCATCATTTGTCAAAATACATTAATAAACATCTAAACACTAAATAAATTATGTAGTCACCCACTCTCCAGGAAAATATATACACTATGAACTATTTAAATTGAAACCGCAGCTACTCTAGTTTAAAATCGCAGTGTATTTTAGGCAACAAAGGACAACCCACATTAGTAACAAATAAGCAGAGGTTTGTAGTAATGCATAATGTATACTCCGTTACATGTACTTTGATATGTTTCTGGTTAAGTATTGTGTTTTCAGAGTAGATTTTGGCAACAGGTGTTTTTTTTTTTTTTAAAACTTCTACTCCAGTACATTTGTAAACAAAACAAACTTCCTAATATCTCTTTTAATCAAAAGAACAAATTACAAGTCTCTTTTACCAGACTTTAAGGAATAGTTACTAAAATATAACACCTGCTTCACTGGAAGATTCAGTAAAGAAGTTGTAAAATAAGAGTCTTGGAGGATTAATCAAGTTGATCGAGTGCTTGCCACTGAAGTTCAATTCAGTCAGTGAGTGTTTATGATGACAAAAAAACAGTTGTTATCTTTGTTGATCTAAGATTATAGAAATTTTCTCAATCGGTATATATGAACTGCATCTCCATGTACTGTATGAAAACATAGGACTGAATTAGTCTTCTGTAGTCTAATTATCCCTGGGATATTATAAAATCAAAAAAAAAATTTTGAAAATTTTTCTTTAATGTTATAAATTTAATTATTATTTTTATATTCAATAGTAATATCCACCTATCAAGTCAGTATAAAGTGGCAGAATTTCTTAGAATGTGGAGTGGAGCGCAATATTTAGTTGTCATTATCTAACTTAATATTTGGGGAGGTCTAAAGAAGCTTAATACTGGCACTTGAGAAAGAAAAATGCCTTATTCCACAAAGATACTGTTTGCTTGCTGCTGGTATTGCCACAGTAGCTGATTAAGCAAATGCATAGCATGTGAGCAATGCTGTCACCCAAGTCGATGTTACACACATGCTTTTAGTTTTAACCCAGTTATTTAGTACTAATGTTTTAAGATGTATATTAAGTGGAAAAGTGGATGACTGTCTTTTATTCCACATGACAGAGGGAATAAATATATATTTTTGTTTATTAGCATTTAATAACCATGAATAATATCCAAAACAGCAGTGAGAATATAATATAATTAGATGTATAAGTAGAATACTGTAAGTTGGCATTGCAGAGTTTTGCTTATGTTGCCTTTGCCACTTGTACAGGCACCATCAAGCACAAGCTGATGGCATGCAATGGCTATATCAGCATTTCACTGACATATATTGAAGATGTTTTTGACCAACATGATTGGCTATTTTACATACGAAAGAGGAAAATATACAAAATATACCAAAAGAAATAATCTCAAAATGAATGTGAAACAGGGAACTGATCCATAGTTGACGTCACAAAGAATGATGGTCTGTTTTAAGATAGATGAGTTCAAAAATTCGCCACTGCTTTTAGGTGAGTTTTTTAATTTGTAAAAATGTGTATAGCACACACTATTTGTAAAATTTCAGTGAAGCTCCCTATAGCAACACATGCTGCAAATGTGTTTTTTCACCCTTTCTTGAACAAAATTGGTTTATTGAGAACTGAGTTGTTTCATGCAGACAGCCAGACCAGATTTTTGAAAGTAGGTGCTTTTCGGATTACATGAGAATGCACCTCAAAAGTTGAGCCTTTTTCTCCATTGTCAAAGAAGTACTGCCACGGTCCTTTTAAAGTGTCCAAGGAAGACCCACTGCTTTCTTTCTGCACTTGCATTAATGTCATTCTATTTTTCTTTTTTTGTAACTTTTTACCATCCAAAACATGCTGTCAGTGTAGTTTTGTTAGGTTGCCCAAAGAGTATTACATGAATGATATTAAATTGTTTATTATAAATGTATTTACTTCGGAAAAGTTTTCTTTTAAATTTGTACCTTTTTCTTTTAAATGCACAGTACACGATAGTGTAGAAATAAAAGTCAAACATCTAGTTTCAACAAATGAAAAACATTTTTGTATTTGTAATATTGCAATACTTTGCCTTTGTTTAGTTTTTGCTAATGCACTACTTGTTTAAAACTCTGGGTGTCACCAGATTTCAATACATTACGCTAAATACTGTATTTGTATAGAATTTATATGGTCTTCTGAAAAATGAAGTAATACCTTTTTTTAACCTTCACTGGTTATTGTTCCATACTTGTGCTGTTCTGTGCTTTCTTTCTTAGGTACTATTTTAATGCATCAAGCACAGGATTGAAACATGTCCATCCAATGAAGAGCACATTCACTCACATTCCCAGACTTACTCATGCTGGTCTAATTTAAATTTATTAGTATAATGCACTGCTCTTTGGGATGTAGGAGGGTGAACAAACTGCTTGTATAATGAATGTACAAACATTATACAGGTATGAATTAGACAGGTATTTAAGTCCAGTCTCCATGGGCAATTATAAAACATGCTATTAAATTAGTAACTGGAAAGAATTACTAATATTATTGAATATCATAATAAATAAAATGCCTGTTTAAAAGTTAATATTTCAAAAATGATTTGTATTTGCTTTTCCTTGAACTTATAAATTATATGTAGTTTACATTCATAGTACCAAAGTTAATCTACCAACACAGCAAAAAAAAATTAAAGATTCAACAAGTGGAGCAAAATATTGTGAAAATTGCAGTATGGCATCAGTTATGGTTTATTGCAGCATGTTCTCATTAGCTGTAGTTGCAATCAATATTACAGTATTCAGCCATTTTACCTTTTCATCACCTGATCTTCAACTGATTGTATGTAGCTGTTCACATTTCCAGGAATAGCACTTTTGAATTTTTATTGACAAGGAATATCACACCAAACAAAATCTTAGACAACTTTCTCATCTGCCTTACCAAACATGGGAAGCCACACCTAGGCTCAATAGTTGTTTTTCCTGTAGAATGTTAAACAAAGCATTCCTTGCCAACATTTTATATAATTAATGTACAAGTCAGTTTGTAATCAGACGTACTATGCTATTATAGAGTTTTGATTTTGTTTTTAATAATGTAGTATATTTTTTTAATTCTCTGCATTCTTTAACATTACACATGATGCTTTGACAATTGACAATTTTTCCATGTAACACTGGGCACTGTTTACAACGCAACTCCAGCTGTAACAACTTCTTACACTTTGTCTGTGGTCTATTTTTCTTGTCAATAATCCCAAATAGCTGATTTATAGAATATCAGTTTCTAAAATAATACTTCTATCTCACTATTGCTTTTGTTTGATCTACAACCTAATTTTGAAGTTCAAACAAAGCATACATATTTAAGATGGCATGCTTGTATCTTGGAAATGTAGCATGTCTATGACCATATGTACATTTTGTCACCATCTTAAACATTAATGCTTTTATTAGGCAACTTAGGCATATTTTTTGTCACCTGCCAATCATTTTATGAAATAGATTACAACATTTTCTAAACCCACTTTAACCAGCATGAAAGTATTAGAAAATTAACAAGGCATTTTATAATTACGGACAATACAGAGAATTCCTTCATTTATGTCTAGTAGAATTTAGTAACATAATTTGTTGTTTTCCTGACTGTTCAAATTGTTCTTTTTTATAGCTTTCAGATAACTGAAAGCTCTGCTGCAGTAGTCATTGCAAAAAATTAGGAAGTATGACCACATAACTTGTGTTCTTATGTCTGTACACTGCCTCCAAGATAAATCTAGAGCTGATTTCAAAATCCTTAATCATATATATAAACTTTTAAATAGCTTAGGCCCTTTTTACTTAACTGAATTTGTCAGTACACGCATGCCAGAATGTCTATTCTGATCTTATGATGTCTTTGTAATAAAGATTCAAGGATTACTAAAATTCATTGTGATGTTCAATTCTTTAGCTACATTGCAACAAAACTATGGAACAAGCTGCCTGCCTGTATAAAGGATCCTTCATCATCTCAGCATTTAAATCTAGGCTGAAGACCAACTATTGTTCTCATTTTATCCGCTGTCAACTAGCCCTATCTTAATGTTAATGGACTTATACTGTCATGGTATTGTGTTAATCAGATTGAAACTCTTTTACTGTGTGTTCGGCCTAACTTGTTTGTATATTAATATAAATGAGACCTGATCTATTGCATTTTAGCTGGAAATTTGTGCAAGCATTCTGAGACTGTTCTCAGTGACATGTCCACTTAGTCATTTTCTAACTTGCTTATTCGGTTAACTGCTTAGGCAGTTATGCATTGTTGGGCACACACTTTCACAGACTTGAAGTGGCCATTTCAGATTTGCCTTTTATTTTAACTGGTATTACTTTGTAGCTGGATTTCCAGATTACCTAGATTTTCCTAGAAGAAAGATGGAAATTGTGAACCATACAGGTTATTCCTGTGCACTGGGTATAAATAATGTTTTGGGACTTGGAACCTGTAAGATAGCAGCACTAAACAGTGTATCACCATTCTACTTTTAAATGCACTAAATTGCCAAATGTATGTGGACACCCCTCCAGATTTTTTTAGATCTGGTGTTTTTAGCCACATCCGTTGTTAAAAGGTGCAATCTCCATTGACAAACATTAGTAGTAGAAAGTGTCATACTGAAGAGCTCAGTGACTTTATATGTGGCACTGTCATAGAAACTCACCTTTGTCATAAGTCAGTATGTTATTATTTCTGCTCTGCTAAAATCTGCCCCAGACAATTGTAAGTGCTATTATTCAGAAGTGGAAGTGTCTAGGAGTAGCAAAAACTCAACCACAAAATAGTAGACTATGCAAACTCAGTCAAGTTGGTGAGTGCTGAAGAACACAGAGTGTAAAAATCACCTATCCTCTGTTGCATTGCTAACAACAGAGTCTCAAACTACCTCTAGAAACTATGTCGGCACAGTAACTGTATATTGAGGGCTTTATGAAACAGGATTTCATGGTTGAGCATTTGCACACAAGCCGAAGATCACTACGTGCAATACCAAGCATCAGCTGGAGTGGTGTAAAGCATGCTGTTCACCAGTGGACTGTGGAGCAGTGGAAACATGTTCTCCGGAGTGATGAAATATGTTTCACAATGTGGAAATCTGATGTATGAATTTGGGTTTGGCAGATGCCAGGAGAACACATTTTTGACTGCATTGTGCCTACTGTAAAGTTTGGTTGAGGAGAGATAATGGTTTGTGGCTGGTGTTCAGGGTTTGCACTTGGCCCTTTGTTTTCAGTGAAGGGTACTGTTAATGCCACAACATACAAACATTTGGTTTAGGTGGGATAATGGTCTGCGGATGGTATTCAAGGTTTGGGTTTGGCCCTTTGGTTTCAGTGAAGTGTTAATCGCACAGCTTACAAAGACATTTAAGACAACTTTCTCTTCTATCTTTATGGCAACGGTTTGGGGAAGACCCTTGTATTTTTTTTGTTGTAAATCCAGGTCCACAGTCCCATGATTTGATGAGTCTGGTGTGGAGGAACTAGAGTGGCTTGCACAGAGCTGCACAGAGCTGTGACCTCAACATTACTGAATACCTTTGGGATGAACTGGAATAGTGATATTGTGCCAGGTCTTCTTGGCCAACATCAGTACCTGACCTCACAAATGCTCTATTTGGCTGTGTGTAGTAACTGAGATGTGAAAACTCAAAAACTGAAGTACACAGTTACATTCCTTTTGAAAGCAGCCAAGATTTAAATAAAGGGAACTTGCAAGCATTAAAGCCACAATCAACAGGCACAAGTGGAGAAAGGGTAACGTAAGTTGTGACTGTATTCTATTGGATGCAGAGTTCCCAATATACATGTCAAGGCTAGATACAGAACTGTCCTAATGGCGCTCTTCTTAGCCTCATCTTCACAATGTATTGGCCATTTAGAAAAGTTGTCACTAATAGGACGTTATAAATGTGTAAACTTTCAGCCCAAATGCAAAATATTACCAGTGAATATTTTTTTTTTTTTTTTTTTTTTTACACGTTAAGCCAAATGGAATAATGTGTATTTTGTAACAATACAACCCAAACCCAACAGAGTCTTCTTTTAATATAATGGAAAACAAATATAGCAAGTAATAGGTCCTACCTTACTGCATTATTTTCCATAGAAATCACAGCTGAGCGACTGCAGTTGCAAAGTTAACACCTGCAAAATTCACTTGATATGCAGTTCCTATTGAATGGATAAGACTTCAAGACTGTTTAGTGTTTCTTATTAACTCATTAAGTACAAGTAATTTTTAATTAATATCAGTTGAGCAAAGGAACACTCTGCCCTGGTCACCAGGTGCTGGGTATTGGCACTGATGTCCCAATTTGATTCTGTTCCGATTCACAATGCCCCAATTTGATTCAAGATCAATTTTATCTTGACTGAATTAGTATGGACTTATATATTTGAAGTGGTGGCATTTTTAGAGATTACTTAACCATGGAAAGAGAGCATTAATATAATATGACAAATTTCAGTAATACTTTTATTTGAAGGGTGTCTAAATAGTGACTTCATAACATATGCATTAGCATGGAATGACATTTAAGAAGAAATACTTGGATTAGTAATGAACAGTTAACATTAGTATTTAAAAGATGTGACACAAAATATCATTGCTCTTTAAAAAAGAAAAAAAAATTTCATGTTACTGCACTCATTCAAAATTCACCATAATTTAACTAATATATGTATTACTGTTTCAGAGTCCATACATATTATGGGAGACTCCTTGTTTTAATACAATGCAATGGCTTCTATTTTATAAAACATCTATATCATCCTGTGAAATGTTATTATAAAATAATCAAGTATTGCTTCTTAAATAATAAATGTTATTCAATTACCTATTCATGTGTTCTGAATCTCACTCTTCAACTAAATTGTTATCTAAATTTTTCCTGTATTGGATGTATAAAATAATCTTGAATTAGTTGAAATTAAAGATACAGTGAGAAGACTCACATATTTCTATAATTCTACAAGTTACACATATCTTCAGTTGCTCACGTGTACCAGTCACGTCCATCAGTCTCAAAAATGAGTCCTCACAGTTCCTCTTCAGACAAAAAGCAAGTGTTTTAAAATGAGGATCTTGTTGACGGCGATGTTAGATGAATGGAATATAAAAGAGAAAGAACTGGCTATTGTGACTGACAACTCCGCTAATATGATTTATACGGTGCTGCTTATAGAGATACTTCACGCCGGGTGCTTTGTGTACACGTTTACTTTGCTATTGCAGGCTGCTCTGAAAATTCCAACAATTGCCCATTGGCTTGGCCAGGTGAGACCTGTTGCAAACTTTTTCCACCGTATCAGTACAGCTAGCCATATGCTTAAAGAGAAGAAACGTTTATTGGACTTGCCAGTACACCAACTTGTTATTGATGTGGTCAATGGTTTTTGGAACAACAGCCAGCCAGCCATTTCAGCAGCTCTGCATACTGTATTGGCAGAGAAGTTGCTCCTGGTATGACTGGCATGCAGTATACTTGTCTGTGACACAATCTCCACATTTTCCCCGTCATTTCTAATGTAGTGACATGTGATTCGTCACACAAGAATCTGCTGCCCTGGATATTCAGCTGTAGCAGGTTAAGGCTATTCTCTCTGCTGACCTGAGAGAAGTAGTGATGCTTTGCTTAATATCTTCATAAAGCCTAGTTACAATAAACTCCATTCATTTGCTTTCTGGTTGGTACAACATATCACAGTTTGAAAACTGGTATCATTTGTTGAATGCCCTCATTTTCAACAAAGGAATAGGGTCTCATATTTTTACAGATAAAAGCTACTATACTGTAGATTGTTATTTTTTAGGCATGAGCTGAATTAAATAGAAAGTTGGAGCTACCTGCTGTCTGCAGTGTAGATTTTTTAGGATCTACTCATTTGGATGTTGACTGAGATTATGTTTATGGGTGATGTCAGGATAAATGATTTGTTATGTTACAACAATACTTAACTTCAGAGCTGCACATCTTGCATATGGCTTTGTATTTATCCAGTTGTTCTTTAGCAATGTTTGAATCCGTAGGAAGTCCACACATCTTCATTAAGTGTCTAAGGTAGAGGTTGGCAACCTGTGGCTCATGGTCCACGTGCGGCTCTTTGACTGCCTGGCTACAGCTCTTCCCAGAACAATAGACGCATTCACATTTTCATGTCTTAACATATTATTTGATAATACTTTGGTACAGATAAATATTTTATTTATTGGTTAATATTATTATTTTTCATTTAGATATTTCTTTAGCTATATGTGAATCAGGTGGTCCATCGCACATCTGTTGTGTTTAACCTCTTAACAGCATAATCTACATCTTCCTCAGAGTCATTCTGTTGGATGAGATTACGTCTTCGGTCAAATCATATGCTCTCCAGAGTTTTCTTCAGTACCCGAGATTGGATGTACACTTCATCGTTTATTGGGATTTCTAATTCTTTCATATACTTTTTGCAGTTAAACGCTACAATGCCTTCCCAGGTCTTTGTAAACATTATTATATTTTCTCCTATTTACAAATTATAGCCAGCTGAGTTCAGACTGATGATTGCATTTTGCAGTGCTGACTCAGCAAAGTTACAGTAGTGAATTGAAGAGCGAAGGGCAGATGACTGCCAAGCTGAATGTAACTTTACCTAAAAAAAAAAGGGGGGTGTGGGTTGGCGACGGTGAAGACTATCACTACAGAACTGAACAATGTTGTTATATTATTCACCTTTGCGCTGTTACACATCCGAGTGATTTAAAACTGAGACACAAAACTCTATGGGTCTTCTATCATATCTAATTTGCAATGAAAAGTTATTCAATAACAAAATATCAAATCTCAAACGTCACTTTTTAACAAAGTATGATGCATTTACAAAAAAAAAAAAAAAATCGGAGAATAAAGGAAAAAAGCAGTGACAGAATTAAAGCAAAATATGCAAAAATCAGCAAGTTTTGCTGTTTCTCGTTAGATTGCAAAGCACAGAAATCCTTTCACAGAATACGTAAAAAAGTGATTTTTAAATTTGGTCAAACATCTCTACTCTGACTTCAAAAATAAATAAGATTTTATTAAAAAATTAAAGATAATCCACTATCCGCAAAATGCTGTTCACGACAGAATCATTGAGATGGGTAAGAATGTGACAGATCAACAGATAAATGATATAAAATCTGCATCTGTATTTTTGTTTGGCATGTGACGAGTCGCACAAATTAGCAACCTGGTATGTTGGTATGTTTCCAATAAAGGTATCCATGAAGAATTACTGGCTTTGATACCTCTTGAAGGACAAACTTGAGGTGAAGATATCTCTGCAACAATTTTGGAATTTTTGACTGTTAGGGAAATTGATATAAAAAAATTGGTATCTATTGTTACAGATGGAGCACCCAGTAATGATGGGTAAAAATAAAGGCTTTGTTACCCTCTTCAAAGAAAACTACTTTTGTTTGCAGAAGATTTGAAAAGTGGAAATCTGTTTAATTTTGAAACTTTAAAAAAATATCTGGAAACTACTGGAAGTGTCATTGATAGCAAGTTCTTTCTGGCAACTATTACAAAAATGCACGATTCATTTATTGGTCACTTCAAAGATTTCAGAGATGAGAAGTCCTCTTTTTCGTTCTTGACAAAATCACTTGTGGCAAATGCCAATTGAATACATTTTTTGCCATTTCCAACAGTTGACATAGCTCAGTTTGAACTACAACTAACAAACTTGATAAGCAAAGATTTGTGGTCTTCATAATGTACGTCTTTACAAGTGGAACTAGAAAACCTGGAAAGAGAACAGGCGACTTTAGCCATGAATTACAAATGGACAGAATGTTCCAACTGTCGACAGGGGGACCAACTGATTTTCAAAATGTGGAACAGCCCTCCAGACTATTATTGTCAACTCAAAATAATAGTGTTTGAAATTTTGATGATTTTTGGGTCCACTTATTCTTGTGAGCAGACGTTCACCAACATGAATGATATCAAATGCAAGCTAAGAAGCTTAATAATGTAAGCTTGGAATCCAGTTTAAAGTTGAAGACTTCCAACTACTCACCGAACATGAATAAACTGTGTGGAAATGCAGTGTCTGAAGTCTCATTAAATTGTTTTTCTTTATTTCCTATAAGTACTTGAAGTTTTGTTTTTGTGTTAAATGCATGTATGCCCATATCACTTTAAAAAATCTTATCTCAAACCCCCTTCTCTACCCATCTTTGTAAATCTGTTATTCAGGATAAAATGGTTCTTTGCTTTAAAAAGGTTTCTGATCCCTGGTCTAAGGCGTTGGTTTCAGAGGAGAAAGGCACACCATTTTATGCTGTCCTACCTGCACCCTTCTTTTTCTCTATGAGGTAGTAAAGTGCTTTTTCCATAGAAATCCTTAAAAGGTGCATTAGCAACATCTACTGGATCAGACACCAAAAACGAAGATAAGCCAAAATCTACATGTAATAGTTGAGTAGGATAGAGAGTAACATGATCGATCTTATGACATTAAGAATCAATATCAAATTATTTAAGTGAAAAATAGTGAGTAATTGGAAAATCAATATTTTTTCTCAGGCCTACTGGTCACAGTGACTTGTAATGTAATGTAAACATCAGGGTAAAAGCTCTTAAGCTTCATTCCATATGGCACAGTATACATTCTTCAGGTGTTTCAAAAGCAGTTTTCAAATTACCAGATAATGTTACTGATGGTGCTGTTACAAACGCAATGAAATTTGTGCTCAGACCACATTATTACATTAATTATTGAGATTGACATTATGTTAAGAAAACTAACGGAACACTAATTTTTGGTTTTAAAAGTGGAAAATAATATATGTCTGACGCAAAAATATTTTGTGGAGCTGCTGGTGAGAGTGGCTCCAAAGGTGCTGCAGGGTAACTCCAGCAGAAACCAATTGGCAATCATAGCAACAAAATGTTATTGCTAAAAGTGTTATTGGGCAGGACAGATTCTGGGTACTAACCTGGACCATAATAGGATGAAGAATCCTAATTCTAGTTCTAGGAACCTATGGAAAAACAAAATGGAGATAAAGTACATATCTTGAAAAATGATATTTGAATATTTAGAAATTTCCTTTTCATACAACTAATATAAAGCCAGCATAGTTTGCAGCTTTCTTACAAATCCACTATAGTATAGTCATCAATATTTTATCATAGTGGTACAACATTTTACATATATAATCTGACCTTCTTAGTTTTTGAAACGTTTTAACAATATGTATTGTAAAAGTTCTGTATAAGCCTGAAATGAGTCCACCTAAATATCCTTAGTTCCCAAATTTGGAATAGTTTCTTTTTTTCATTAACAGAGAGGGGACACTTACGAACTGCAGCATAAATTGGAATGTTCACAACAAACTTTCCTTCAAATCTCACCTATACATGATTTAACAGAGTGGTGATTACAGAATGACTATGTTTTCAGCTTGAGACAACTTCTGTGAAGTTTTGTCTATTAATGAATTCAAGGTTGAACTGAACTTTGCTCTTCTTAGCTGCATTTTATATCTTCCTGGGGTCAATGACCTGAAGAGACATTCATTTTTCTTGCTAACTGATCACTTTGGGCTGGCTTCATTCCCTGGCTTTTTAGTGGACCATCAGGATTATCTCCTGTCTGCTGCATGTCAGTTCTCTACTGCACAAGAAGATAGGCATCATTTCCTATGTTCTTTCAGCAAGGTTAGCATTGGGAAGAGGAGCAAACTATAAAATATTCAACAGAATTTTTTTCATAAATCTCTACTATAAAAAAAAAAAACTTGGGACAAGACTGTGACGAGATGTGATCTTTGGAAGAGAGATATTTTGAAGAGAGACGGAGACACTTTCACATACTTACAACCTTTGGAAGCAAGTCCTGTGATACACATGCAGAACAGGTTAGAGATAATGGAAGTATGAAAATTCAAAAGTCTCAAAAAAATGAGAGTAAAGATCACATTAGTGCAAACAAACGGTTATTTATTTCCAATTGTATCACCATTTAAGAGGGATTTCGGAGAAATGAATGTGTCTCCTTGGGGTGTGTTCAGCCCCCCTCTTCACAGCTGTGCGTAGCTGTAGAGTAAAGATCATATTAGCACAAACAAATGGAAAATATTACTGGTAAAATAACGGAACAGCAAAATCAGATCGAATAGTGTTTGAGGATGTCTGGGGGTGGGGAGGGGGGAGAGAGACAAGGCAGTGACTTAAAAATGTTTGTAGTGCCGCACGATATGCAGATCACGCCACACAGGAGCAGCAGCAATCCAGCAGCTGATCGAGCAAAGAGGAGGTAAAAAAAACAACTGTTGAGTCCCATTGTATCACTGTTAAAGAAGGGTTTCGGAGGAGCGACCGTGTCTCCTTGGGGTGCGTTCAGCCCCACTCTTCACAACGGCACGTAGCACTGGCAGGGTAGGCGAGTGAAGTGCAGATTACGCGACACGGCAGCAGCAGCAAGCCGGCAGCTGATCGAGCAAAGAGGATGTAAAAAAAAGGAATCCGTTTCCCATTGTATCACTGTTTAAGAGGGGTTTTGGAGGAGCATCCGCGTCTCCTTGGGGTGTGTTCAGCCCCCTTTTTCATAACGGCCCTTAGCGCTTGGTGGGGGGGAGGGGTTGGCGAGCAAAGCAATCTGGGGGCGAAGCCCCCTAGTGATTCTTAACCTTATTTTATAAGATTCATTGTTTTAAATTTTCTTTCTTTTTATTAAGGTATTTTAGGCAAATTGGTATACAATTTATTTGCACAGCCATTTAAGTTTCATTTTAACAAAGGAACATATTTGACCTTTTAAAAAATGTTAAAAAATATACTTGTATTTAACATTACAAAGTACTGTTGCTGGTTATCTAAAAATTCCTCAAATCAGCCTTGCCTGTTAGATTGTATTGGTCCTGACAATTGGTTAGTGACCTTTCTCACCCAGACAAACTATTGAATTCTAAAGCAATTTTTTGCGCAAAAGAAAGTAGTGACTGAAAAAAAATAACCAGGGGCCTCATGCATAAGGCCGTGCGTAGAATTTGCACTATAACATGACGTAAGCACAAAAGCGGAAATCCCGATGCATATATCTGTGCGAACGCCAACTTCCATGTTCTTCCACTCCATAAATCCTGGTCAGCGTGAAAAGTAATGCACGTGCGTGTGCCTGCTGTCCCACCCCAACTCCTCTCAGAATTACGCCTCTTGCAAATCAATATAAATAGCCCTTAAACTCAGCCTTCTATGAAAAGACAATGGCAAAAGCAAGAGGGAAAATAGAAGGATTTCAGCGAATACCAAGTGGAGGCAAGGAAAAACATACTATTTGTTGGTTTAAACAGTGGTATAAACAGGAAAAGGAAGTTGATCGAGTGACATAGCGTGTCGGAGAAACTCGAAAGCTCAAGTTCATAAAGTCGCACAGTGCCCAAATAAAAAAAAAAAAAAAAAAAAAAAAGAAGTTGTCACATATAAAAGTCACCGTGAAAAGGCGAGTCGTAGCCCACCGTCTGAGTGTCACATGAAAGCTGATTAGGGTACAGAAAAAAAAAGGCACACAGTGGGGGGGAAAAAAGCACAAAATGTCAACTTTAATCTTTAAATTTCCACTTTAATCATGTAGTTTATTTTGTCACTAAAGTAGAACATCATAAACTTCATCTTAAAATCGTTTAATTTACTAGTTTCTCAATCCCATTGTAACTAAAGTAGCACGTTAAATGCTTTGTTTTGTATTTGATCTTCTATGTGTGTGAATCACTACGTGCTTCCGGGCTTTCTCTTCCTCTGGCAGGACACAGAATCCATTACATTCGTGATATTACAGCTCTCTGAATAATTAAAATACTGAAATGTATACGTGATATCATTTTCATGATGATAGGAGTTAAAGCATGCTATTAAACATGGGAACATGGTGGCGCAGTGATTGTTCATTTCTTAAGCAAAATGCTTGCTGTGCCATGCGCGACCTTCGATGAAATACTTTTATTGTAGCAGTACTGTCTCTTTCAAACGTACTAACCTCCAATTCCTGTCCTTACTTTTCTTTCTCCAAATACCCACTCGGCATACAATCAGCTCTGTAATAGACATTAAGCCATCTGTAAGCTTAGAACACAGATTCTTCAAAACTTTTAAGGAACATTGAAATATCTTCGTAGTACATGTTTAATTATTCTATCCATCTATCCTTCCAGTGTCGCGTCAGCACCAGCAAGAATACAGCGCAAGGCAGGAACAATCCATGAACCGAGAGCCCGCG
Source organism: Erpetoichthys calabaricus (assembly GCF_900747795.2). NCBI lineage: Eukaryota > Metazoa > Chordata > Cladistia > Polypteriformes > Polypteridae > Erpetoichthys > Erpetoichthys calabaricus. The sequence goes on from NC_041401.2 coordinate 86,906,159, forward strand.
GCTCGCTGGCGCAGCGGCACCGTATAGTTAAAGTTCAAGTTTTATCTGTATAATATAATAAACATATTTTGCTGCATTTCAACTTAAAAATGATATCGTCATCATAAGTAAATACGCGCTTTATAAAGTGGCTCAGGTTGTGCAATAGTATAACTGTATCAGAAGTTTACAGTGAGGTAATTGTACTTATAAGTACAAACAGTTCTACAAGGAGCACTTGATGGACTGATTGAGTGCGTTTAGAGTTCTCGGGATGAAATTGTTTCTGAACTGCTAGGTCAGTACAGGAAAGGCTCTGAAGCGTTTGCCGTAACAGAGAAGTTCAGTAGACAGCATGGCTGAGGCAGCGTGTGCTTGATGCTGTATACCGATAATTCTCTTTCCGATCAGCTGCTGTACAGCTGTGATTCACACTCGGATACAGTGATATAAATACTCCGAGTGGTGCAGTGAGAGTAACATGGAAAAAGATGATCCGATGTGGCAACACCTAACGGGAGCAGCTGAAAGAAGAAGAAGAAGGTGCAGTGAGAGTAACGATGCTAAAGCAGTTATGGCATTTGGAATAGTTTGACCATTCTGTGGACCATTATATTGTTACAGGTTATTACAATCAGATGCATTAAACTAATAAACAATATGCTGTTAATTTCAGTGTATTTATAAAGCCGCGTCAGGGATGTGAATCTAAAAAAGGTTGACCACACGGGAGCAGTAGCACTGCTTTGACGCTGGGTGCCGCCAGTCTGCAAAACCAAGCGGAGAACTTGCGTATGACAGGGTATGAGCTACCGTGGAAATGTGCGTGGCTTTACACAAAGTTTAGGTTTTATACATCACGATTTGAATGTGGAAACGTTCTTGCGCAACATTTTTGTGTGTACGCACCGTTTATACATGAGGCCTCTGGTGGTTGTTCAGAGAGCTAGGTTAAAGATTAAAGGAGACCATGCTTTTGTGATCAGAGCACCTCAAACTATGGAAAGACACATTTGCCTAGTCTGTACTTTCATTTAAATCCCTTCTTGAAATGTACTTGTTTCATTTTACTATAACCTGATCTGTGTTTTACAAGGTGTTCTCTTTATATTTCTTCTTGTTATGTTGTATTAACCCGAGTCTTATTTGGCTTGTTTTTGTATTTATATTTATTTTATTTACTTTTTAAAAATTACACTTTATATGTTTGAGATGCTTCATCTATTACTCTCCTAACTTTTTCTTGGTGATTTTATCAATCTTTTTATGTGAAGCACTTAGTGACTTTGTTAAATGTCATGTAAATAGACCTTTATTATAACATTGATAGTAAACTACCTGAAACAAATATTTGCATCACAGAATTTGTTGTTTCTTCATTGAGTGCATGCTACTTATTTCCTGGGATTGCATGTTTCTTCTTTGCCAGACTTTTCCTTTTTTATTTAGCTTATTCATTTAACTGTTCTTTAATACACATTTTATACTGTATCTTCATGATGGTCAGAAGTAATCGTGAGACAAGCAAAAATTGTTTTTTTTTTTTTCCCCACCCCACTCATGTGGCACATTTTTTGCAGTATTCTGGTCTCTTGAGCACTGACTTTGCCATTGTTAGAAAGAGATGCAGATTCTTAATCATTACAAATGTTTGAAATTTTTTTGAAAGGTCACTTCTGAAATTAGTAGCAGTGGAGTTAAGTTTTCTCTATTTGTTCATTATCTGACTGACTGTTGAATGATTTTGGACAACACCTTTGAAATGGTTGCATTAATAGCTGTTTTTTTGTGGGTCAACTGTCATCTATTTTGATAGCAGTTTGATTCAGTTGCACAAACCTGTCTTGCAAAGAATACATGCTGATAGTGACAATTATTAGTGCTATGAATAGTGATAGACTCCTGAAAAACTCTACTTAATTATCATCTGTTTATGTTAAGTTACGGTTTTATAATAAAACTGATTATTACAGACATTCCACTTTTGTCTAATATAATAATACACTGTGCAGGTATTCTTAATGTTCCTGCAGCCAATGACTGAAGAGTTTCCAAAATGTGGAATAACGTACCTGCCAATACTAGACGTGTTTGATTGATTTCAGGATTAAAAACAAGGCTGATGAGATATTATTTTAGAAAACCCAAGCTGTTTCTGTTGCTTAAACTGGTGGTCATTGTAAATAGATTTTTTTTCTCTTGTTACTGTCTTGTTGTGTTAGGCATATTTTTACAGATTTAAATTTTGTTGTTCTTTTTTGCCTCCATCAGATGGTCTTGAATAAAACTATTCGTATATTGAAATGTATTTAGAAATATTTCTGCGTTACAAAACTTATTAGAAAACTTAACATACACATAGTATGGATTTGTATATACAGTGGAACCTCGGTTCACGAACATCTCGGAACACGTACAAATCGGTTTACGAGCAAAAAGTACGACCACACACTCTGTATACGAACAAGCCAGTTTCACTTTCGGTTTGTACGTGTTCAGTCTCTCCCTGTGCATTTCCTGTGTAGCGAGCAAGAGAGAGAGAGAGTGAGAGATCGCGACACACACACAAGAGAGACACACACACACACACACACACACACACACAGGCGGCAGCGCGAGAGAGAGAGAGAGAGAGACACACACACACAGGCAGCACGAGAGAGAGCCGGATGCATAAGGTAGGAAGGCAGTTAAAGAATGCACTGGGCTTGTTTTTGTTTTCACTTCTGTTTACAGCGATCGGTTCGTAGCGTGCATTGTTGCAATGTTACTTTTCTTGGTGATTTATTAAATTACCAATTACCATTATAAAATGTTTATTTTTTCCCTGTGCTTAAAACTCAAAGTGTTTTTTTAGCCAGCGGTTGGCAGTGCTATAGCGTGAACTATTGCAGTGTTAGTTTTCTCTGTTGTTCAAGGTTTTCTCAGTGTTATTCAATGTTTTTACATTTAGTTTACTATTATGCTGTGCATTCTGTGGTTCATTAACTATATTTGGGTTTAAAAACTTAAAAAAAAAAAAAATATTTACATACAGTTCGTATGGTTTGGAACGGATTAATTGTATTTACATACAATCCTATGGGAGATATTACTTCGGTTCATGACCAAATTGGGTTACGACCAGAGTTTTGGAACGAATTATGGTTGTGAACCGAGGTTCCACTGTATATTTATTTCTGTGTATACTGCAAAATATTTTTGTGTTCAGCATTTGGTTTGAAAGATACTTATTTGTCAAAGCTTGTAGCACTGTGAGATTGCTAATAGAAAAGCTGTATTTAAGAATAAGATGAACAATGTAATAGATAGAATAAGTTAACATTTGTTTCATTAGCCTGTTTCATCCTTTCAGGTGCTGAATATGACTGCCTGTGGGCAATGTATACTCATCACTTGAGATCTGTCTTAACTGTTTGCTTTTCTTAGTCTCTTATTAATTTATACCTTTATTAAAATTTGTGTGTAGCTATTGTTCTTGTTGTGAGTAAATATAATTGGACATCTGAAAATGTATTCTTTATACTTCAGGTTACATTTACATTAAGTCTTATCCCTAAAGTATAACAATATTAAGCAAATATACAGTATAACTGTAGAAAAGATGGGACATGTAAAATCTTATTTACTAGACAGATTTATTTTTACTTTTTCTTTAGATAATAACTTTACAACAAATTTCTTATTAAGCTTCTTTATAAAGTGGTACCTGAATATTTTTTATTTTGTAATTGAGACATGGAGCATCTTTCTTTGATAACATTGTCAAGGCAGTTGCTGATTGGATAAGATGTTTTTCCAAGCCCTCGCCAAATGATTTCTGCCATTAAATGTGTTACTGGAATAAGGGACACAAGTTATATTAATACTATTTAGTCATATAGAGATTTTGTCAATGGTTTATCCTTTACACTATGGCAGTGGCTCATTTTTCACTTTTTAAGTCTGTGTGCTGAAAGCTATAAAGGTTTTGGGCATGAGTGATTGTGAAGTGCTCATGACAGTTCCTAAACTAACACCCTCACTAATGGTGTTGCATTGACTTGAAAACACGTCTTTTGTGGCCCAGGAGAATTTGGGGTTCTATTTAGTCTGAGTGAGTTTGCATTAACATTTCCTTGGAGTAAGATCTTTGGCTGTGGAGGTGTCTGCTTTAAATCGAAGATAGCAGTAAGATTAGTTGCTGCTAATTGAAAGTGTACTGGAACTATGAGGTGTTGGTGGAAAGATGGACTTTGATGTAAGGTGTTTTAAGGGTGTTTTTATTAAAATTAAATGAGGACAAGCAGGCATTCAAAATGAAGCCAAAATGTATGATTTCTTTTTTTCTAAAAATACCCCTCTGTTGTTTTATAAAGACACTTACAAAATTGCCTCACATTCTGAGAAAAAAGAACTATTTTCTGGTTGTTTAAATTTACAAAACTTGGAATAGGGTTAGTTGTATATTGACTTGATATTTATTCTCAGATTGCTAGTTTTTACTTAGAAACTGATATCCTTAATGTATATCAGATATTCCAAGTTAGAATTCACTGTTTCACATAAATTAAGACCTATATTTATGCTGCATATGTTAATTATAACTGCCTTGCAATTTTCTAGTGTTTTCCTTATTCCCCATTCAATTATCATATAAATAGGATGAAATTAAGATTTATAGCAACTGATAACTACTAACAATTTTAAATAGCCACCCAGAACAAATCATTATTTCTCCTTAATTTTTGCCAATACAGTATATTACTCATTTATTTTTTAATTTACAAGTAGCATCTGACTAGCTCACTGATGGCCAGCTATCAGTCCATCCACTTCAGTTAATTAATTGTATATTAGCAGTAGACAGTGGGTTATAGAGGCTTACATAATAATAATCTGCAAGCATTTGTTCCAATTTATTCTGGTAAAAAAGAATGTGAATATTTTGTTGTGAGGTTTTATTTCAGGTTAGATGACATGCTGAAGGTACTCAAGTGAGTGAGATCAAAGGATGAACTACTAGCCTTATGGTTTACATTTTCTGTTTTGGCCTTTATGTCAGATGTCCGCACTGTATCATAACTGAATATTTCTTTAATTAATAGCAAATAAAAATAGGTGTTATTAATTTCTTGGTTAATGTTCTCCATCTTATTGTAATCAGTTTATATTCTAATTTTTGACATGTGAACTGTCAATAGCTTTGTTCATTTTATGCTTTAACTTCCAGCAGTTTAACTTTATATTTCTATTTTCATACTCATGCCTTTATAGGATGAGAATCCAAATTAGTTTTTTTCTGTAACGCTTACATTCTGTCCTTCATTGCAAAAATCACCACGATTTCTGTGCTAACCTTACTCAGTCTCAGTACATTTTTAATTTAATATTCATTTATATAGTCCCTATTCACACTCTCTCTTTCAGGGTGTCACTTCCTGTGCTCAGATTCCTGTATAGATACAGTATTGTGAGATAAAGATTCCTCTCCACATGAAGTCATTATTCATAGTTACCTTATTGATAAAACCACATTATTATTTAATATGTGGTTTGCATTCAGTTATGTTCTTGGGAAGTAGTAGTAAGAGTATTTAACCAGGTACCAAATTCTTTCTTTGGCATTTATAGAGAGAGATTTTGATTGGCATATTGACTTTCAGTGTACCACTGATCAACGTCAATCCCTCTGTCATGTGCTATACCTCCTTATGGTGATGGAGAGTTTTTAGCAGGTCTTCAATCATGGATAAATATTGCCCAATCAAGTGGCAGTGTTGCTAAAGTAATGTTACCATTACATTAGGAGCTGATGTGTATTCATGTTGTTCTTTAAGAAAAGTAATTAAAAAGTATGCATTATTCTGAAAACAATGCTTGTACAAAAATGTAAATATAAAATAAAAAAATGTTTTCTCTTTACTTTTGTAAAGCTGCTATTTTAGGTTAAAAATACAGCTTTTTAATGATTTGCTAAAATATTTCTCCAACATGTATGAGATTTTTTAACTCCATTTTTTTCTTCAAGTATTTACTTTTAGTGGCACGACCACTTGGGATTAAATGTAATATACATCTTATTTATCATCCTTATTTTCTATCGGATGTTTAGACCAATCTAGCTATCTGATATTTACATAACCTTTTGAAAAAATGTTTATTATGCACTGAAAACATTTTCTTGCATCTTATAGATAGGTGGTGATGCTCAAGAACTTTTCTCTGTACGCCATGGTCCAGTTCGAGCAGCAAGGTTATTACCAGTTCCATATATAAGTAAGTAATATTTTATATTATTGAGTAGTGCTGGGCAGTATACCGGTTCATACCAAAAAACGTTTTTTATTTTTGTTATGATATGGATTTTTCTTGTACTGCAACACACAGTTTAAATAGCCTAAACAATGTTCGGAACGTGGCACAGCGGGAAACTTTTTAAGGAGGGACCTTTTTCATTGCTGCACTGCTAAACACACATACAACGGAGTATATGCGTTAGTGGAGGTATTGAAAGGTGAAAATGGACAGAAACTGAAACTGAAGCTGTAGCAGACAATAAAGTTTAACATGATGACACAGAAGAACTTTTGCTGAAAAAAGGAGCCGTGTCTGTTGTCTGGAGATACTTTGGTTTTAAAAGTTCGGATGTGGACCATTATGTTCAAATGTGTGAATGCTGTTTCTATACTACGGGAGAATACTGCAAGCCTAGTTGTACTTGTTTTATTTTTTTTCAATACTGTGTAACGTATCTGGGTACTGTGTAATAGTGTGACGACATGTTAACTTTATTCTCAACATTTCTACTTTATTCTCACCGTTTATGTCGAGATTAAAGTCGACATGTTGACTTTATTTTCGTAATTTGTCATTAAAGTAGAACATCATAAACTAAACTTCATCTTAAAATGAATATTTAATTTACTAGATTTTCTCAAACCCAGTCATAGGTTATGTAGCACATTAAATGCTTTGTGTTGTTTATTTCCGGAGCCATGTTAATTGCTACATGCTTCTTAAACTGACTTCCTCTTGCTCTAAGAGGAGGCGCAGGCAGCGCTCACCACACAGAATACATTAATTTCATGATATTCCTGCTCTCTGAACATTTAGAATGCTAAGATAAATACTCGATATCATTTTCATGATGAAATGCATTAAAGCATGTATTAATCATGTGGGGGCACGGTGGCGTGGAGGTTGCACTGCTGCTTCGCAGCAAGGGAGTCCCGGGTGTTCCCTGCCTTGAATTTGCATGTTTTTCTGGTGGGTTTACTCGGCGTGCTTCAGTTTCCTGTCAAAGACATGTAGGATGACCTTGCTAGTGTATGTATTGCTCGTATTCACCATGCGTTGTGCTGGCGCCACGTTCAGGATTTGTTCCTGCCTCTCACACAGTGCTTGCTGGGATGGGCTCAACCCTGAATGGTTGGCATAATTAAACATGTATAACGAAGATTTTTTTTAAAGTTCTGAACACTCCGTGGTCTAAGTTTATAACTAGTTTTAATTTCACAAAGACGTTTATCGTGTGGTGATTGGTTATGTGGAGAAAGAAAAAGGAAGGATAGGAACTGGGGGTTTGGTACATCAGACAGAGACAGCACGCATGCAATAAAGAAAGTCCGGTCAGAAGAACATCCATTGAATTCTGTGTTCGTGTCACCGACCACCAGATCACGAACTCAACATTTACACAATATTTAAGTTAAACCTGTGCGATACCCATTCATACATCCAGTTTTTTTGGAGTCTCGTCACACCTGCCATAAACTTCTCTACACTGAACGTACACCTGGGGACCCCTTACTGTGAGGGAGCAGCACTACCGCCACACTACTGTACATGTTTAATACTTACTTTAATGCATTTCATCATGAAAATGATATCAAGTATTTATCTTCGCATTCTAAATTTTCAGAGAACAGGAATATCATGAAGTGAATCTTAGTGCAGAGGAAGTCATTTTAAGAAGCGCGTAGCAATTAACAACTGGGTCGGGGAACACTTAACACAAAGCATTTAATTTGCTACATTAACTTATGACGGGGTTTGAGAAAATCTAGTAAATGAAACATTGATTTTAGGATGAGGTTTAGTTTACAACATTCTACTTTAATGACAAAATAAACTATGAGAATAAAGTGGAAATGTCGAGAATAAAGTCAACATGCTGACTTTAATCTCGACGCTTATAACAAGAAGTCAGCATGTCGACTTTATTCTCGACATATACTGTAGTTGTTTTTATCTTCACTGTGTCCGTATTTTTTTTCTTCACCATGGCCCTAATATGCTTCCATAGGGCTATACCACAAATAGCATTATAAATGCAAGTTGCAGTTTTATTTTTTTATGTATATAGCTTAGCTTAAAGCAAGGTCCATATTAATGCAATTTGCCTTAATGATGGTTCAGTTGGTAAAGATGTCATCACTAAGTTGCACTTGTTTTGTTTTGTTTTGTTTTGTTTTGTTTTGTTTTGTTTTATTTTATTTTTATTTGGTGAATACTGTGTAATGCACCTGGGCTTGAAGTATTATTACTGGAAGTTGCACTATTATTTATTTTGTTATTATTTATTAATTTAAATATTATGCAGTTTAATGATGGTAAAGTTGTTTAAAAAGTCACTTTAACGTGTCAGTGGACAGAGATTGTTAACATTAAAAGAAAGTGTAGTTGGTTTACAAAAAATATTTACTATTTATTCCTTTTCTAAGATAGGTTCAGTACAATACAACTATTGACAAGCACCTCTGGATATTTTATTAAGTCTAAATGCCTCTTTGGATTTTATTTTAAGTTGTTTGCAAAATTTGTTCAATAAAAAGGTTCAATATTTTGACTTCAACTGCCATGCAATGTGATTCCTTCTCCTCATTAGTGCCACCTCCTTCAAAAATATCACTTTATGGGGCCATGCAAGCCTGTATTAATACTTGTGTGCACATTAAAATATTTTTTTGTACAATGTACAATTCTCATGACACTGGAATAGGTTATTCTTAGCCAGTCTACTGCAGTAATTGCAGTGGAAAATGTGGTTAATATCCACTCATGCATGGGAAAAAAATACCGTTGAATACTGTGAAACCGGTATAATTTTGAAAAATACAGTGATATAGAATTTTGGTCATATCACCCAGAACTATTATTGAGTGTTACTCTTTAAATCAAACATTTGAAGTATAATGTAAATGGTTTTGTTGTTGGATTAAATACTTCTTAGACTAAAGAGAAACTAAAGTGTATACAGTATAAGTATACATTTTTGTCACATTCATCCTATCTATAATAATAAAAGGCAAAGCCCTCACTGACTGACTCACTCACTGACTGACTCACTCATCACTAATTCTCCAACTTCCCGTGTAGGTGGAAGGCTGAAATTTGGCAGGCTCATTCCTTACAGCTTACTTACAAAAGTTAGGCAGGTTTCATTTCGAAATTCAAAGCATAATGGTCATAACTGGAACATATTTTTTGTCCATACACTGTAATGGAGGAGGCGGAGTCACGTATCGCGTCATCACACCTCCTACGTAATCACGTGAACTAAAAACAAGGAAGAGATTTACAGCACGAGTCACACGCGGGAACGAAGGTAAATGACGTTAATTTTTGACTGTCTTTTAATACTGTGTAAGCATACATATTAACACATGTGCAATTAAACGTGTGCATTTACGGGGTGATTTCTCAGGCTTAAAAGCTCACCTTTTATCAAACGCGGGAACAAAGGTAACTGACGTTGTTCACTGTCTTTTAATACTGTGTAACCATACATATTCACACATGTGCAATTAAACGTGTGCATTTACGGGGTGATTTCTCAGGCTTAAAAGCTCGCCTTTTACTAAAAAGGTAAATGCAAAACTATTTTCAATCAGTTTATTGAAACGCTCCCGTTAAGGATTGCAATAACATATTCGCGAGATAAAAGAACGAAGTAGGGGGAAATGGAGGAACAGCCGCAAACAGCGAAGAGCAAAAAATTAATTAAACAATTGAGAACGGAGCGAGTTAAGCATACAAGCATGTTCATAAGGGAAACAAAGCACGGTGTAAAACGTAAGTTTTAATTAAGTTTATAGAAACGCTCCCGCTGCGGATTGCAATAACATATTCGCGAGATAAAAGTTTAATGAGAAGACACGAGGTATAAACGAACCACACGCCGTGGCGCAACGTTAGGGGCAACAGTTTCAACCATTCTATGATCTGCTTCTCGCAACTGAAAGACGGCACATCGCGGATGTTAGCCGACTTGCTGACCGCAACGTTAGGGGCTTCAACTATGGTGCTGACGCCATATCTCAGTGCCAACACTTTGCAGACTGTACTTAAAAGACACGCCCTCCTCACTGGACAGTTAAAAACACCAATCAAACTAACGATGACATCAAGTATTACCCAATCAAAAGTAGGAAAGGAAGCATCTTCATAAAATGCGTGTGGGATGATTTGCATGAGACGCTGCTTTAAAAAAAAAAATGATAAAAAAAATACGGGATAAATCCCGTCCAGTATTGATTCAAAACGGGACGCGCAATTTCATTCTCAAACGCAGCACGATTCCGTATTTTAAAGGACGGGTGGCAACCCTACAGTGCCAGGTAACCACCCATACAATCACATTGTGATTCAGACTAGGAATGCAATGAATGTAATTACCCCGATCTACATACAAGGCGAAAGTCTTGCAACATTCAAAGATGATGGTTTGGGATAAGTACACCATACAACATAAAAGAGCTTATGAAGCCTTGAACCGAAAAAAGCAAGATCTCAGAAATCGTAAAAAAAAAAAATAGGAGGTAATGTCGTTTTACTCGCTGTACATTTTAGTCAAACATTACCAGTTATTCCACGAGGGAGACCAGCAGATGAACTCAACGCGTGTTTAAAATCCATGCTTCTCCCACGCTCGGTTATATGTCGCGTGTTCTCCGGTAGGTGCACCAAAAAATGTATACATTTAAGCATGTAATGGGCAAACAAAAAATGAGGTATACCCGAAGGCACTGCAGTAGTACTTAATGTAACTTTACTTCTTAAATGTTAATGTTTTACTGTTTAATAATTTATACGCTTCTTATATGTTGTTCAAATTCTTTTATCAAAATACCAGTGACAGTGCAATGCACGATAACATGGAGTGAATACACCATACGCATCTGCCCACGGCTGCCCTGCTGTGCGCAGATAGGAGTTGATTCTACAATAAAATAAAATAAACATAAAAATAGTAAAACAATCATCACCCATAAAGCGTGTGTGTGTGTGTATATATGTGTATATATATATGTTGATATGTGGATGTGTATATGTATATATCACCCATAAAGCGGATAGTAGACGTGACGTACTATATTTGTACCACATTTCAAGTCAATAGGTGAAACGGTTTGCGAGCTACAGCTCATTTAAAATCCTGGACAGACACACAAATTGCCACGGTAGCAAATTACAGAAGAAGATTTTACTGTTTAATAATTTATATTTATATGAAATGTGCTTCTTATATATTACTTCATATTCTCATATGATAATGATGTTAATGTTTATATTGATTTCTGTGTTATTAAAACTGCATGTATTTGTGTATATGTGTATATATATATATATATATATATATATATATATATATATATATATATATATATATATATATATATATATATATATATATATATATATATACTAGCAAAATACCCGCGCTTCGCAGCGGAGAGGTACTGTGTTAAAGAGGTTATGAAAAAAAAAGGAAACATTTTAAAAATAACGTAACATGATTGTCAATGAAAGCCCGTTTCAGTCAGTAAGTCTTATGTGTGTGTTTATGTATGTGTGTATATATATGTAGATGTGTATATGTAGATATGTATATATATGTATATGTATATAAATGTTTATGTGTGTGTGTATATTATATATATAATTTATATATATATATATATATATATATATATATATATATATATAAAAGACAGCAACAGTTATAACAATGACAATACTATTACATTAGATAGATAGATAGATACTTTATTAATCCATTGACAATCATGTTACGTTATTTTTAAAATGTTTCCTTTTTTTTTCATAACCTCTTTAACACACTACTTCTCCGCTGCGAAGCGCGGGTATTTTGCTAGTCTTCAATATAAAATTCATCTGCCTTTTGGTTACAAGTATCCTTCAAATATTCTCTTACAAACATTTGTAAATGTTGTATACCAGAAATATGGGAATAATAAAACATGAAAATTATCAGAACCTGTTAATTTCCCGGAGGTTTTATGGATTTATATGTTTTGTGCTCCTGCATTTGCCAGATTTATAAATAACAAATATTACTTTGAAATAGATTTTTACTTTATTTTACACAAAAGCATATCATTTTTTTATAATCTCCACTTTATACATTGCAGTATCATTGGTGTATTTTACATCCAAATATTTTTTAAATTTTAAATTTTTTAGTAATTTTTTTATTTTAGAATTTTTCTTAAAATTACCTTTATTGTCAAATTTAAGCAAGAGAGACTATTTATTTGTGTCATGAATTAATTTATGGAAATGTATATATACTCCACTATAAGAAGGGCATTTATAGCTGAGAAAGTAGATTAACTGCCTCACAACATGCAACATGAAGACGGACACCATGTTTTATGTATTAGCAATGAAAACAGGTATAAACAAACATGAATTATACTGTTTACTGTAAGTTATTTTTAATATTATTGTTATTATTCTCTATTCTATATTGAACATTTTCCAAAAACATTTGAGAGCATTGCAAAACAGTGCAGACTGATAAAGCAATTTACAATACCACCTTAAGTAGAGTACCTTATTTTCAGTTAGAAAGATGACGCCTGAGCCAGTCCAGTTTAGAATGAGTGGAAAAAAGCATATAGAGATAAATTCAAAACTTATTATTACTAAATAGGGCATATGATTCTTTTTTCAGATATTGTATAGGCTGCATTAAACTGTGATTTAGATAAAATGGAATGGGAAGCTGTAAAATTATATTTTTTTTATATTTTCTGTAATTAGTTTTGATAGCAGTTTTATTAAAAAAGTAATCCAAATTGTTATTTTACAACTGTTTGCTTTCCTATTTACCTCTGAGATTAGCACATTTAAAGAGCAATACTTTAAAATCTATCTATCTTAAAGAGTAGCTGACGACAGAGTTCCCAAAATCTGTAGCTGTTCACATTTTCACTCTATAAGGTATAGATGATATTAAGTGATATCACGAATTATTTAAATGGGTGGCGTGATCTAAATTATGGACTACTTTTTCCATACTTAGTTATCGAAGGGAATACTCTGCCATGGATGGGAAATAGTATGTAAATTATGAGCAGCAGGAAAAGGAATACAGTGATCCCTCGCTATATCGCGCTTCGCCTTTCGCGGCTACACTCTATCGCGGATTTTATATGTAAGCATATTTAAATATATATCGCGGATTTTTTGCTGGTTCGCGGATTTCTGAGGACAATGGGTCTTTTAATTTCTGGTACATGCTTCCTCAGTTGGTTTGCCCAGTTGATTTCATACAAGGGACGCTATTGGCAGATGGCTGAGAAGCTACCCAACTTACTTTTCTCTGTCTCTCTTGCGCTGACTTTCTCTGATCCTGACGTAGGGAGTGTGAGCAGGGGGGCTGTTCGCACACCTAGACGATACGGACGCTCGTCTAAAAATGCTGAAAGATTATCTTCACGTTGCTACCTTCTGTGTGCAGCTGCTTCCTGAAGCGACATGCTGCACAGTGCTTCACATACTTAAAAGCTCAAAGGGAACGTATTGATTTTTGACTTTGTTTTTCTCTGTCTCTCTCTCTCTCTCTCTCTCCCTGCTCCTGACGGAGGGGGTGTGAGCTGCCGCCTTCAACAGCTTTGTGCCGCGGTGCTTCGCATACTTAAAAGCCAAACAGCCCTATTGATTTGTTTGCTTTCCTCTCTGTTTCCTTTGAAGAGGAAGATATGTTTGCATTCTTTTAATTGTGAGACAGAACTGTCATCTCTGTCTTGTCATGGAGCACAGCTTAAACTTTTGAAAAAGAGACAAATGTTTGTTTGCAGTGTTTGAATAATGTTCCTGTCTCTCTACAACCTCCTGTGTTTCTGCGCAAATCTGTGAACCGAGCATGACAATATAAAAATAACCATATAAACATATGGTTTCTACTTCGCGGATTTTCTTATTTTGCGGGTGGCTCTGGAACGCAACCCCCGCGATGGAGGAGGGATTACTGTAGTTAAATGTGTTGCATTTGTTTATATTATATCACTATATTTTTAAAGCCTAGTTTCAAAGGGAAAGTGGATATATCCAATAATATCTGAATTTCATCTTCTGATACACCATAATGGCATATTATTTCATCTTTGTTTAGTTAGGAAGTAAATTTATGTAAACTCTCAATATTAAGCAAATATGGTGATTTTATGATTTTCCTTTTATTTACTCAAAGTTTGATTGATATTTATATTCATAGTTGACGGTGCTTTTGGTACAATGGAGTACAGACAGTAGTTGATTCAAATTTCAGCAAGAATACTGCCAATAGCAGCCTAACAACTATTTTATCTTGTTTATCTACACGAGTTATTCAAATATTAACAAACACCATTTTATAATGTTCAAATATGAAATTATGCAAAGTAACAATCTACATAATATACATATTTAAAAGAGGTTCAGGTAGGATTTGACTAAAGTCACTCATTAAAAAAAAAAAATCACACATTCTATGCAGTACCTTTACATTTTCTTGGCTTTGGTGACTTTTACAGCAGCAGAACAGTGAACTCAGCACTTAGTTTTGGTGAGTGTTTGCTATCAGCAGACAGATATGTGCATATAATTATCAACTGACTCCCCTGTTAAAATGAGGGAGCTTACCATTCACTGTATCCAATATGTTGAAAAAACTATTTGTCCTGTTTCTGTTTTTCCATGTTATTACATGATTCTTACAGTGAATTTTACCAGATCTTAGCTTGGTGCTGCGTTTATATCTTTGATGAGAAAAATAATAAAACAGGATTGAGAAAATAAGGTGCCAATGTCTGTTGTTATTGTTTTCAATTGATCTGTGTGCAAGATAAACATGCAGTCTGCAGGTATTAAAAAATATTCAAATCAGATGCATTAATATTGAATTTAACTAAAAAATGAAAAAACTCTTTCCCTTGTGCAGTACAATTGAAGGATTAGTTCTCATCTTTCTGTTCTTGTATTTTTCTCCAGTAAAACTAAAAAGATAATTAAATAACCCTATAAATCTGAGCTAAATGTGTTTACAACAATACTTGCTGGAAAATGAAAATATATATATTGTTCTTAATTTTGTTTTGGCTAAATAGTCACTCATTTCCTCAGAAATTTTGGACTCTTGCTATTCTTGTCACTGTATGCATAGACACTATTAAACTTTGTTATCGAAATGCATACAAATAGATCTAGCTCAAACCTTATTTCATATGCAAACACATTACACAGACTTTCTGCATTTGTACTTCATTAACACAAGGCAGTGGGATTTAACGTTGTTTATGGAACATGGGGTCTATATTTGAGTTTGTCTTCCTAAACCCTGCTTGAGAGTAGTTTAAAATATTAAAAAATAATAAAAATAATTATTATTAAAAAATGTTAAAATATATATAAATGAGTAAAATAGTAAGTACAGTATTAAGTATCCTCTCAAAAGAATAATATTGGATTTATATTATTCAAAAAGGACAGAAAGCATTATTTTATGCTAGTAGCATTTTTTAAAATCATAACATACTATGAATGCAAGCTAATAAATTTTGTTTAATTCAATTAGTTTACTTTTTAAGTTTCCATCTGTACAGCAGTAACAAAATTAATGAACACATGCTTCATTTACATACATAAACACATGTATTGGATTGACCACATAGTAAAACAGAACAATTGCCTCTTCATCATCAAAAAGAAATCATGACAATGTACAGTTACTCCATTAGTATTATAACTGAAATATGGTTGGAGGAAAACAAAAATTCCTGTTAACAGCATTCCAGGAGAAAATAAACTGGGGTGGGGAGGGATGGTGGTTGGGAGGGTCTTTGTTTGGCTCTAATATGACAAAATCACAGTCAAATATCAGTCATTATTCTAGTGACCTAGTCTAGCTGGTTAATCATCCTTTCCTAGGCATTCTACAATATTATGTAAGTATGTAAGTATTTCTGCTAACAAGAGGTATTAAACAAAAATTCACCCCTTAATCATCTACTTTATGTTAATTATAGGCTTAGCAAATGAACCATTAACATTAAAGGCACTATTTATCGTATATCAGTTTATGTAAATTATATCTTTATTTGTCTAATTTGTCAAATTAATTTCTACAAGTAAAACAGCTATTCAGACACTTCAGCATAATCTGTAGCTGTCAATTAGTAAAAACATTTTGTTACCATTTTGTTTGAATATCATTGATCTCTAATAATGCATTTGTCATATACAGTTATAGTACAAGTAAAAATGAAAAAATAATTATCTGGGATTAAGACTGATATTAGTATGAATATGAATATGAACTTATGAATTTCAGAAGTCTCCAAACAGAATTAAGTATTTAAGAACCTGTTTGTATTTTTGTTTGAATTTTGTATTTTGTTTGAATATTGTCATCAATGAAACAGACAACCTTCTGTCTAGTGAGAAAGAGTAGCTTTTTACTTTTTAAATACATGGTGGTTTTTTAAGGATCTCTTTCAGTTGGAGAAGTTGGTAAATGCTAAGGATCTACAATATCTAAACTCCGACTGAAAGATATATTTGAGGACTTATTTACTCTTTAATTAGAAGTGAATTTCTCCATTAAGTTCTTGGCGGCTTTCTATAGCAGTGTTTCTCAACCAAAATGGAGGGTTGAGGGATTCTGCCAGATGGTAACGACTTGCCAGTATTTATAATGGTGGTGTGTGCAAAACAGGCCTAGTTGTGTGTCATGCTGAGTTGCTGCTCCGACAATTGCACTCTGTTCACCCATAGGAAATGGTCTGATGATATTGCTAAATTCCCCCACTGCTCACTATAAACATCGGATTGCTCCAAATTTACCAAGGGGGACCAGACTGGGTTACGGATACATTTCTATTGAAAAAACTGGGTCGCAACCCCACAATGGTTGAGAAAAACTGTTTTACAGTAATCAAATTTTCACCCACATGCACAGCTGTGTATGTAATAACACAGTCTGGTCCAAAAGTATTTGGACAGTGACACAATTTTCATAATTTTGGCTCTGTACACCACCACAATGGGTTTAAAATTAAGCAATCATTATGTAATTGAAATGTGGACTCTTGGCTTTAATTGTAATAGCCATTTAGGAATGACAGCCTTTTTCTGCATAGCCCCCTCTGCCACTCCCCCCCCCCATTTCTAGGGGTTCAAACGTATATGGATATTTGACTGACAAGTTGTTCCATAGACAGGTGGGAGCAGTTCCCTCATTATGTATTTATTTATTTTAACAAGCAGGTAGAAGGTATGGAATTGTTTCAAAGTGTTGAATTTGCATTTGGAAGTTGGCACTGTGATCTTTCAAAGAGCTGTAAAAAAAAAAAAGAGTAAAAAGTAAAAAAAAAAATAAAAAAAAAAAAAAGTCCATCATTAGGCTGAGAAAACAAACCCTTTAGAATGATAGCAGAAACCTGAAGAGTGGTCAAATCAACCATCTGGTATATTCTTAAAAAGAAGGAACACACTGGTGAACTCAGCAACACCAGAAGGTCTAGAAAAGCACAAAATACGTGTTCTGGGTAATTGCAGAATTCTGACCTTGACAAAGAAGAACCCCTTCACAACATTTAACCAAATCAAGAACACTCCCCAGGAGGTGAACCTATCTTTGCCAAAGTCTATAATCAAGAGAAGATTTCATGAAAGTAAAGACAGAGTGTTTACCACAAGGTACAAACCACTGGTAAACCTCAAACATAGGAAGAACAGATTAGGCTTTTTTAAAAGCCTGTTCCGTTCTGGAACAATTTCCTTTGGACAAAAGAAACCAAGATCAATATACAGTATACCAGAAATGGCTCATGATCTGATGAATACTACATCATCCGTGAAAAACGGCGGAGGCAGTTTTATGGACTGATCATGTATGGCTGTGAATGTAACTCCGTCACTAGTGTTTATTGATGATGTGAGTGCTGGCAGACGTTAGCAGGATGACTTCTGATGTGTATACAGCTATACAGTCTTTTCAGATTCAGCCAAATTCAGCAAAACTTATTGGGCAACGCTTCATAGTACAGATGGACAATAAGTAAAAATCATACTGCAGAAACAAACCAGGTGCTTTTTAATGCAAAGTAGTGGAATATTCTTCAATGGTCAAGTTGATTAACTAACCTCAACAGAATTGGACATGCGTTTCACTTGCTGAAGACATAACCGATACCAGAAAGTCCAACAAACAAGCAGCAACCAAAGACAGCTGCAGTAAACGCCTGGCAAAGCATCACTACAGTGGAAACCCAGCACTTGGAGATGGTCTGGGTTCCAGGCTTCAGGCAGTCACTAACTGTAAAAGATTGTCAACTAAATATTCAAAATGATCATTATATTCTTGATTATGTTAGTTTGTCCAAATACTTTTGAACCCCAGAAAATAAGGGGGTGTGGAATTTATAAAAATGTCTTATGTTTTCTAAACAGCTCATACAATATTTTTCTTAAACCCTTTGAATTAAAACTGAAAGTCGATACTTTTCAATCAATTCTTGATTGCTTTGTTTCAATTCCATTATGGTGGTGTACAGAGCCAAAATTAGGAAAATTGTACCACTGTTCAAATACTTAGTGGACCTCACTATAGATAGATAGTGAGGTCCATAAGTATTTGGACAGTGGTACAATTTTTTTTATATATAAAACTCTAAACTGGTACAACAAAATTAAAGGTTGATTTTTTTTTTTTTTTTCTGTGTGAACATTTCCTGGAATAGAATGGATATTTTAAAACATAAGCTTAATATTCATTTAATGCTGTAGGGCAGGTCTGTATAATGTTGGAAGCTGAATAAACCAAAAACAGAAATTTGAACTGTTAACCAAACATTGTAGAAGTCCTGAAGTCTAGACTAGCTCAGTGACAATCGTTACTAAATAATATTACGCATTAAGATTTATTTTTGAGAAGGATCCAAATTAGGATACAATAAACTGTGTGCTGCCATCTTTCATGAGTGTGACAAAATCACTCGCACTGTCATGTGACCAACAACTGTCATAGTACCAGTTTATAATTTGGCAAAAACATGACAAATGATGATAAAATAGCAGTGACCATCCAAAAACAGAATACAAAATGGTGCAGAGGTGATGTCACTATCATAATGTTAAATAATTGAACAACAAGAAATGCATGCATAAAAATTGCAAAAAATGTAACAGATTCCAGGAGAGTCGCAGCACAGATTCACAACAAAGGTTACTAAAACAAAATTGTTTTTTAAATAGACTAGGGGGCTTTGCCCCCTGCTCGCTTTGCTTGCCAACCCCCGTGTTTGGTTTTCCAGATACACACTTTTAAGGTTTTTTTTTTTCTTTTGAATTGTTGCTATTTCATTAGTTTTACTTTTATTTCAGAACTTATGTAAAAACAATATTTGGCATCTTTGGAGTCCCAATATGCTGAATCTTTTAAATGAGGTCAGTGAGACATGTGTTTAATGACTTTGTACCATAATTCTGGATAGGTTTCTCTGTTTGGAATTTTAGCACAGACAAAACAATCTACATCATCAGCAGTTAATAATTTTTTTGCAAAGTAACCAATAAATGCATGTGAGGTAAACCCCGTTTTTGAAATTCTCGGACTTAAACTTCAAAGCCTTACAATATTTACGTACTTCTGACATATCACCTGTGTCCATATATTCGATCTCTATTCGCCTTTTAGTTATTTCTCAGAGTAATAATTTCTCTTTGTTTGCGCTAATGCGTTCTTTACTTTCTTTTTTTTGACACTGTCATTTTTTTTTTTGCTTTCATATTCTGTATCTTGCTCTGCATGTGTTTTGCGCCTACGTTTTTTTTTTTTTGAGTCTTTTGAATTCCAGTTTTCATTATCTCTAACCCCCCTTTTTTTTTTAACCTTTTTATGATGTTTTACTTTGTTTTCTACTCTCTTTTATTTCTGACCTCGCTTTTTCCTGCTTTATTTTCAATGACACCTGGTCTGTGGTGATTATTTTCCCTTTTTCAAGTAATAATTTCCGTTTGTGCTACTGAGATCGTTACTTTCTTTTTTTTATATTTTCTAATTTTCCTACTTTCATATTCATATTTTCATATACTCCACATTTGTATCGCGCATACGTTTTTTTTTTTTTTTGAGCCTTTTGAATTCCACTGCTTTCATAATCTGCTCTGCATGTGTATAGCGCCAGCGTTTGTAAACGTGTTTATGAAGTTGTGAAGGCGAAAAGACTTTGTTTTTTCACTCTCTGCCTTTTATTTCTGACCTCGATTTGTCCTGCTATTTATTCAATTACACCTGGTTCTGATGATTAATTACCTTTTGTTTGCGCTAATGCGATCTTTACTATCTTTTTTTTTTTATACTGTAGAGACTGACGTAATAAAGTGTCGCAAAAGTTCTACTTGAGCAATCACCGACTTCGTAACCCCAAACACAACTTTCTAGCACCCTGTCCGACCCCTCCTCCCCCGGGTCTCGCGCCCCCTTACCGCATCAATCAATACCCCGCTATCAGTCTTCCGTGCTGTACTCCGCCCTCCCTCAATTGGACCTAACAGTCACTTAAAACAAAAAAGGCTTCAACTTGGCTAGGACGCTACAATACTTTCGAATTTTACTGCTTTCATATTCCGTACCTTTCTCTGCATATGTATCGCGCCATCATTTGTTTGAGCCTTTTGAATTCCACTGCTTTCATAATCTCTTATCTGCCTTTTTTCTCTCCAACGCTTTTGGGTCTCTTTTCTCCACGCTGCTCTTTCATCTAGAACAGTGTTTCCCAAACTCGGTCCTGGGGAACCCCTGTGGCTGCAGGTTTTTGTTCCAACCAGCTTCTGTTTTTAATTGAACTCCTGGGCTAATTAAGTGAACTGATATTTCCCAAGTTCTGTGTTTAGGGAACAATACAGAAATTAGAAAACTAAGTTTGCTAAAAAAAATATTAAAATGTACCAAGCAGTTATATAGGAATAATGTATTTTTTTTCTTTTTAGCAGTATTTTCATCTTGATTTTCATTCTACTTTTCTAGGTCTTCTAATTGTTTAATTAATCCATTATTTGCTAATTAGTGGGTCTGACTCTAAAGTAGTTGCAGCCTTTGATTATTCAGTGTTGTTTACCTGGGTGTCTGATCTGCTTGTTTTAAATTGTCATTATTAAGATACAACGAAGGGGGAAAAACTGCACAGAGAAAGGGCAAAGTATAACGAAATCAACAAAAGAGAGTTAGGCGTTTAAATCATTAGCAAAAGCAGAAATATTTCTAAATGTCTTATAAATGTAAAAATCATGCTGCTATGCTTTTCTGAACATCGAATAAAAGAAAAAGAAATACCAGCTAATTAAATGAGATCAGTGCTATCGGATGTTGTCACTGATTAGGAATCCGATTGGAACAAAAACCTGCAGCCACAGGGGTTCCCCAGGACCGAGTTTGGGAAACACTGATCTAGAACGTATTATCCTTATACGCTTTATATGTACTGAGAGCACAGGATCTGTGTGTGCTACGTGCATTTACATGTCTTGAGTGTTTTGCTGGCTGGCCGTGCTCTTATTTGATAAAAAGGGCGTGTCTTGCAAGAATCTCATGTTTCACATCTCTGCAAGACAGCCCTGGGACAATCTCTTGGCACCAAGTCTCATGTTTACAGTCCCCACGAGACGCTTCGTGGCCAGTCTCTTTTGTCTTGCGGGTCTTTTAAATGTGTTCCGAGAACTTCTGAGAAGATCACATATCGTCGCTTTGCTTTTGCTTTCCAGGATTTTTTTTTTTTATAATAGAGAGATATGCCAAGAAGAGTGATTCATTCTGGAATCAGTTCAATTTTGAGAACTGTGAGGCAGAGTTAATTTCTTGAAGTACAGTTGCAAATTGAGATGACTTCCAAGAAGATTAGCATTGCCTATTAATATAGATTTTTTTTAAATGGAAAACTGCTTTTTATAATATCTAAATATCATTCACAGTTAATAGAAAATTAAAAAATAAACATTATTATGAGTACTGAATATATATTCAAGATAATTGATACTAGATGTAAGGTGTAACCTACGAAGGGTATTAGGTGTGGTTATTATATTGATATTTGTTTCCTATGACATTAAGTATGTGTTTTGATTTAATGTACAAAATTCATTGCCTTTAAATTCTGAATTTCATATTAATGTCAATGTCAATTTATTTATATAGCACATTTACTGTAAAACAACATAGGAATGCTGTGGCCAATGTGCTTTACAATAAAAGAAGAAAAAACATACAATTATCATAAATAACATAAATAGAAATAAAATAAATGAACATAAATAAAATAAATAATAAATAGAAGTAAAATTACATAATCACAATGAGGAAACCATCAGTATTACTGAAGGTCACGGAAAGCAAATGAATAGAAATGAGTCTTTAATCTTGTTTTAAGCAGTTCAATTGTAGACGATTCCTTTATGTAATTAGGCAAAGAGTTCCACAGGCGAGGAGCAGCAGCTGCAAAAGCCCTGTCCCCCTTAGTTTTACACTTGGTATGACGGACAACAAGAGACAACTGACCAGAAGATCTAAGCACTCTAGATGGCTGGTGTAAAGCACACAATTCTTCATTTGGTTCATTTGGAATTAGTACAGTAGATTGAGACTGTTATTTTAAAATGAGTTCATCAAGAGCATGGGGACACAGTTAGAAATTTGTTAAGGGTAAATTTCACATGAACATTATGAAGTTTCTCTTTACACTGAGAACCACAGACACTAGAAAAAAGCTACCAAGTAATGTGGTAGACAGTAAGACTTTAGGGACTTTCAAAACTAGACTGTTTAATTATAAGAATTAAGTGGATAGGACTGGCGAGCTTTGTTGGGCTGAATGGCCTGTTCTCATCCAGATTGATGTAATGTTCTAATAGAATGCAATTACATGTGTTAGTAGACAACATTAAGTTTGTGCTTTTTAACAGCATTTTACAATACAGTTTAAAATAGAGCACAAATAGGTTTATGGTGGCGCAATAGCATTCATACACAGCAGATTGCAATTCAAGTGATTTTAAAATGACATTTATTAATGTATGTTAGTGATGGATGGTCTTTGATTAAGTATTGTTCAGTTTTGATAAAGATAACATTTTTAAGAGTATACCCAATAGAGTAGTGCCTAATTATTAGCAGTTGAAAAATATCTATTAGTGCAAAATGCCCAATTCTAGCATAAAATCAGTATCAATATTATCCAATGAAAGGAGATAAGGAACTGAAATAAGTCCCCCATCTGTCTATTAATATTAGTTAAAAAACAGTAATCCTTTACTGTAAAATTATATGACTAAGTAAGAACTTTGAAAGGAACTAACTTATTGTATAATGGGAATATGAATGATAAGCGATGGGGTGGAAGACCAGGGACTTGTCAGCAATTGTTTGTGTATATCTAGTTCTGAAAGATCAGGGGCTGGGCGCTGGAGATCAGGTGCATGAATCTCTGAAGCCTCTATCCTCCCAACACCACTGTCCATTTCTAAACCTTTTCTGTGTTTATATCAGCTTGGGCAAATGCACTCTTCCTGTATTATTAATTTAACAATCATTTAACTGCAAGTTGATGGTGTTGGTTCTTTACAATAATAATCCTCAGATAATATTGTTTAATTCATTCTTCTACATGCTTACACAATTGCTGTCTCCTTCCATTTATTTCCAGAGAAGTAACTTTTTGTACTCTTGTTAGTTAACTTGCCCAAAGCAGCAGGAGAAGGGTGCTGCTGTGTGAACTGTTTGGTACACACTTGGTGTCTGACTAATGTGCATTCCGCATCTGAGATGCTGTCAGACAATTAAAAAAGGAAAATAAACAAAATTTACAACTTCATGCAACTGCTGTCAAATTGACATTTAAACAGTAAAGCAACTCAGTCACACAGACTGTTTCTCTGTTTTAACATGGATGAGTTTACAATTTTACTAGTTCAAAATTTTAAAATTTCTCATAGCATGATTTATTTGAGAAATCTGAATGACAACTGAACTGTCTCGACAAGTTTCTTTGAAGGTAAGTGTGACACATTTCAAGAAAACTGGTCTACGAGGGACTGAGTTGTTTAATGTGGACAGATGGACAAACAGACGTACATAGTCTTTTGCAATAACTGCTTTGTGAATTTTATGTGAACATACCTAAAAATTACTTGTTTAAACAAGACTAAACTACCAGATCTCCAATATCCCCGAACCCAACAAATTGTTAGTTTTCTTACTTTTGGCATAAACCCCCTGATTACAACGGTCAGGGGCACGGACATAGATGGGAGGGGGTCCTGAGCTTACACCATTGTTCTGAGGGAATAATGGGTAAACCTAATATATAATTTCAAAGTTTATGACTCACTTAAACTTGATAATATGTTAACAATCCTGCCCATACTTTAATGTATAATAAATCTAACAGCACATGCTTGTGCTTGTTTTCTCTGCCTGCTCACCTTCTGTTTTATGTTTTTTTTTCCCTAAAATATTGAATAGCATTTATCTTGCATGTTCCTTTATTGGGTTTTTAAAATGTTAATCATCCTTGTATCTTGTATGTAAATAAAAAGAAACAATGATTACTACTAAAATCTATTACTGTTTTATGATTTTTATTTACATTGCAGTAGGCTACTTTGAAGAAACAATGAAAAAGATGGAAACGTGTCAAAAGAATGCAGTTTTTACTTGTACAGTATGTTGTATTCTGCTGTGTGATGTAATCTTAACTGTCTTATCAAATTTGTAGCTCCAAATAACTTGGCTTTAGTGCCATCTTGGATTACTTTTTCTCAGCAGATGCTGCAGTTAGTATATCTTTCTCTGTGCCTTCACATACTTCCACACAGTAGACATTTTAGAGGCCACAGGTTATGTGGCATTTTTCAGCCCCTTTCCCTCATGTATGCTTGCATAGTAGCCATTCATTACACTGTTTTTAGCTTGCTTTACCTGCATCATGGAAAGCCAGGAAGGGCAGCATGTATGTGCACAGCTCACATTTTATTTTAACCATAAAACTGACAAACTGACTAGAGATTGGCAAGTTACACAACAGAAATCTGCCAATTATATATAATTAGCTATGTAAAGCCGTGCTGTAAAAAGACCGGGGTCCTAGAAACTATTGAAATCGTCAGGAAGAAAAAAAGAAACGTAGGGATGTCAGGTAATTGAAAGGAACTACTCTGGGCATCTCTGTCCTAGGAGGATTTGTTTTGGCGACATACTCGCATTGCTTGTGTATTAGCGATGGGAGGAAAAGTAAAAGGGATACCGTTTTGCTGATGTTAGCGACTAAGCAACTTTGTCTTTCTTCTGAGGTTTTATTTTGTTGACATGCAGGCCCCGCTTGTGTTATTAGCGGCTAAGCGAGTTTTCTGTTTCCTTGGAGGTGGAGCCCTTACCCCGTCTCCACCTCTCACTTCCAGGTCAGACAGACACACACACTTACACGCGTAGACATTTATATATAAGATGAACAGAAATTGGCCATTTCTGATTCACTACCAAAAAAGCACTGCATCACAAACATGTTTAAAATTTTTGGCAACCACTGGTCAAAAATGGCTACTAAGTTTGTTTGTGTGAATTTGTCTTTTGTTGGTATTGTATTATTGTTAGCTGTTCTGAGGAAACATGCAATAAGAGTTTCACTGTAATATGTACATTTAAAAAAATGTAAAATGTGCAATGTCGTCCAAAGTCCACTAAAGAATGGGACTGTATGATGAATAAGAAAGAGGGATGTAAGGCATATGTGGTGAAATGAGGTTTGTAAATGCATATTTCAATCAAAACAGACAATTGTAAGTTAAGCCCATTTTAATAAATGGGTATTTTTCTGTGCTATTTTTTAAATACATGCTAAATGAGTCCGTCCATCCATCCATCCATCCATTATCCAACCCGCTATATCCTAACTACAGGGTCACGGGGGTCTGCTGGAGCCAATCCCAGCCAACACAGGGCACAAGGCAGGAAACAAACCCCGGGCAGGGCGCCAGCCCACCGCAGGGCGCACACACTAGGGACAATCTAGGATCGCCAATGCACCTAACCTGCATGTCTTTGGACTGTGGGAGGAAACCGGAGTACCCGGAGGAAACCCACGCAGACAATGAGAGAACATGCAAACTCCACGCAGGGAGGACCCGGGAAGCGAACCCAGGTCTCCGAACTACGAGGCAGCAGCGCTACCCACTGCGCCACCGTGACACCTGCTAAATGAGTCTTGCAGTAGATACCTGTATATACAGTATTTTAAGCTTGGGAGGATCTGTTTTATATTTTATAAAAATTATTTGTTGAAAAAAAAACTTGTTAATGTGTGGCACATTAAAAATGATTGTTTTCAGTATTCTGGGTTAGTCTTGGGCATAGTATCTTTCCATAACAAAATACTGTCGGGTGAATACCACTGTGTTTTGTATATCTCTTGTTTGCTGACTCCCAGAAGCTCTAGGGACAACCAGCCAGTGAATTTTGTTTAATTTGAAAAGAAGAAACAGCTGGGTTCAATTTTAGTCAACATCTCCCATGCTTTTGGCAAGGTCAGTTATGTTCTACATCTACTGTATTTTACAAAGAGCACATCCAGCATAAGAGCATAGATGACTGATGATCCTCAGAAAAATTGTAGAATTAAATATTTGTTTCATTAAGTCTGAACAGTAAAACTTTGAGTTTTGGTTTGAGTCTTAAATAATTATTTTATCTAGTCCCAATGTGTCTGGATTTGGTTTGACCTTACACTGATCTTATAGTTTGAACCTATGTCATATAATTTTTTTTTTTGGAAAAGTATAACTCCAGATGATAAAAACAGGTTTATGTTTGAATAAGGGTATATTAACTGCAAGGTTAGGTTATCTCTAAATGCTAATGAATTTTCTTTTATCTGCATTCATTTTGGCTTGGGTATACAGCATATGCTGTACGTATCACTCACATATAATTTAGAGTGCCTTGCAAAAGTATACTGACCCTTCTCTAATTTTACTGAAAACAAATCCAACACTAAATTTTTTCCACTGTGAGATTTTTATTTTAAAGCACTGTACCTCAAAATTAATTTTTAATGTGAAATTGTTTTATGTCAGAAAAAAGTGTTAATGGATAAGTTTTGATATTTTTCAAGTGTAAGTAATTTCTTCACAGACATGCTATATATGCACCTGCCATGTGAATATATCTTCTAAAGTTAATCACTTTTTATGAATTTAAAAACATATCTTGCTTGCAGTGGTGCTGTACTATGGAGGGTATGAGGAGTGAGGGAAAAGTTTAAAAACATAAAAAATACATTAATTTTTCATGCCAAGACAGTTATCGAGTGTTGATCCATGTGGCAAATGCATATTATATTGTGTTTGTGAAGAAAAAACTTTGACTTGAAAAATACCAAACTGTCCTTTAAGAAGGGAGGGTAAAAGGCATTAGGCTTAACATTTTGCCTCTGTAATAGCCTTAAGTCTTTTAAGGTAGGTCCTGTATATACCAGCTTTGCTTACTATTCGGGTATGCTTTGGGCCCTTTCTTTCAGGCAGGCTTTCCCCAGATTGCTTATATTAGTGGGGAGACTCTTGTGCACTGGAGTTTTTAAATAGTGCCACCGATTCTCAGTTTAATAAGATCAGGGATTTGACTGACGCATTGTAAGGATATTCACCTTTTCTTCCTTGTGCCACTCTGAGGTTACTTTGGCTTTGTCTTTGGGAACATGGTCCTTCTAGTAATGAACTTTCACTGAAGCTTCAGTTATTAGCATACATACATCGTTTCTCTTACAGTATTTGGGTGTATTTTCTGCCATTCTTACTTCTCTTACAACCAGATACCAAGTGCCTGATGACAAAAAGCATTGATACACCACCATACCTCATTGCAGATATGGCATTTTTATGGTGTGGGCAGTGATACATATGTGCCATAAACATCTCTTCAAACTTTGGTCAAAAAGGTATTTAATACGTTACAAAACATTTTCCCATATTACAACTGGCAAAGTACAGTTGTACTTTCATGTATTGTTGTAGTGTGGAGTTTTTATTTGTTGTAGTGTGGAATTATTGCTTTTATTATTCATTGGTGAAGGCTAAATGTAAGTCATTTGTGTCCCTTTTGGACAATCATTTTTGCAACTCTGCAAACTTAGAGCCTGTATAACAAAGAGGTTAGGTTAGCACACGCTGATACCGCGCATTGCCACACCCACCACATGACAAACTAACTCAGGATCTCAGATTGGAACCCGAGTGTAGCCATGCAACAGGTGACACCTCAGCACCAATAACAAAGAAACTGAATAATTATGCAGCATACAGCATATTTCATCTTATGATTACTTTCTAGCGTGGCTGTTTTAAGTTAGAAAGTTAATTTAGCACAAGAATTGTTACTTATGAAAATTAGAGAGTTGGTCAAGGGATCGAATTGCATTAATTCAATTTAATTTATTTTTGTATAGTGCTGTAATGTTTTCTAACACATCTTAAACTAAAGTGCTACTCTTAAGTTGTGTTTTTATTCATGAATGAAAACCAAATAAACTGTAAGATTAAAAAAAATAACGATTATGGAAGTGTGATACAGTGTCTTGCAAGCTATTCAGTTCCTTTGAAAGTCATCATAATTTTTTGCATGACAAAAGATTTGTACGCACATTTATCCATTCAATATTTTTAATGTGAATTCTTGGGCTATAACAATACTTTTCCAAAGTCAAAATAGACAATTTTCTGTAGATATTTAACTGAAGAAGAAAAACTCAAAAATTAGTGTTTGCATAAGTATTTAAGCCTTACAAATTAATACTTTGTCGTGAAACCTTTTTACTGCAATAACAGCCTTAATTCTTTTGGGATAAGTATGTACCAATTTTGCACATTGTCCAGGAGTGGTTCTTCTCCATTCTTCTTGGCAGAATTTATAGAGATCTTGTAGGTTGGTGGGGTGGTGCTTCTGGAAACTAGTTTGTAAATATTACCATGGATTCTCAATAGGGTTAAGATCAGGGCTTTGATTTGGCTATTACAAAACATTCACCTGTTTTTGAACCATTCCAGTGTCGCTTTGGCCTTATGCTTATGGTCACTGTCATCCTGAAAGATGAATCTTCTCCCAAGCTGTAGGTTCATAGTGGACTTTAACAAGTTCTTCTGCAGTATTATGCAGTATTTTTGTCTATCTATTTTCCTTTCAACTCTGACAAGGTTCCCTTTTCCAAAGCATGAAAAGCATTCCCATAGCACACTATTGTATCTGTATATTTAGCAGTATAAAAATGACTAGCATCTGACAGAAGCAGTACCCACCCCACTATTACCCAATAAAAATACCTTGTAACACAAGTGGGAGGAATGAACATACCGTACATCCCTTTTGAGAACTTTTAAAATTATTAAAGCTTAGTAAGGAGTTCATTTGTGAATCTCTTCTAAGAAACATTTAATATCTGTAGTTTACTTTGATTCTATTTTTTAAGTGAATTGCATACTTCTGTGTCTTGAAAGGATCCATCCCTAGTTCATTTAGAAAAAATGGTCCTAGTTTGTTTTTTTGTTACATTTCCTCTTATTTTTTAGTGCATAATCTTATTACATAGTACTGGCTATAATACAGTATAACTGACATACGTCCCATAACTAGACAAGCTTACTAAACCAGTATAGGGAGACGATGTGCTGACAGACTATTGTTTACGTGTTACTGAATATTACTTTTTGTTTTGGGTGTAATTAATTCTTATCTTTTTCTCTCAAACTACAGCTTCTTTGAAAGCAGACAGCTATGCTGAAAAGAGACCACTCCTTGGTATATGTAAAAGCACAGGTTCCTCAGGGTAAGTACATCAACAACCCTTCTAATAAATGGCACCAGTCATGAAAGTAGAGAAACAAGATGTCTATCTATCAATCAAGATTTCTGTCTTTTAACAAAATATGTATATCACTGGCACTTGTCAGCAGATCTTTATTGGTACAAAATATTCTGATACACCTTCTGATGTATTCTTCCCTAATTCTGTTTTTGACTTTTCCAGAACATCACTTGCATTTGATTTAGTACTGTTCTCTTTTTCATATAGCCTGCCTTCTGGTGATGGCTTGTGCATTTTGCCAATTCCTCAGTGGCCATGGAAATCTACCCTAATCTTGTCTGAGTTGGCACTAGGTATTCTGAAAACTGACATAGTTTACATAAATTGGCCAGAAGCTTAGCGATGAGCTATAAAGAGGCAAAATCAACATTAAACAAGCAGCCAATGTCAAGTCATATGCCCTCCCTTGCTGTAAGCAAAGTTGAAATTTAAATGTACTCCATATCCTATAAAATAGGGTGTTGTTGCACTCTACTTTTGTGACCAAATTCACTCATTGCCTGCCCCCTTGCTTTGAAGTCTGCATGTAATGAGTAAGTATAGAAATGATAAGACCAGTCATAGTAAGAGGCAGAGGGAAATGGATATGAAAATACTAAATGTAACACACATAATGTAGCAATGCCAAAACTGCAAAGGAAATTAAATGTCTGCTAGTCTACAATGGTCTAATGGGGCTTCTTACTCTACCTGCTAATAATTTAATTCAGATTATACATCAGCTCTCTGAAAAGAAACTTTGCCAAGCTGACAAGGTATTGAGAAAATTTGTACAAGCAGAATGGGTGGTTGTCTGTTCATACTACGTTTTTAAGTTAACTGTGCTCTTTGCACGTATATATTTCTCTTTGGTTGAAAGTTACATAACAATGCTTTTATTTTTGCTTACGTATTGTTTATTATTATTTGTTGTTGGTTTAGTTTGCCTAACATTTCAAGTTGGAGCCTGTATCTATGTGTTTATCAAAAGTTTAAAATTAGCTGAGAACAATAAAAATATATTCAAATACAGTTCCATTTATGTAAAGTTTACAGTTTTTCCTTTCAGTTTTGTTTTGGCTTTCATGATCCTGTTTTGAAAATGCTTAATCAATAGACAGATGTTTTTTTTTTCTGTGTGAAATGAACTCCAATACCTTCCAGTTTTAATTGAATATACAGTATTCATATAAAACACATCATATGTGACCCTCTTCCATTATAGAAAAACAGATACCTTAGTGCTTTCAATTTTGATATTGAACAAATAATGCTAATATTTATTATTATTGCCTAGTATCTTCCTGAGCAGTCTCTCATCCAGATTGTTTCATAATATATTTATGGGTTTTATAAGCAAAAAGACCACTGATTTTGTAGCACTGCCACATAAATTTATTTGCTGGTTTGTGTTTTGTCTCTCTATGTGAACCCTGTCACCGTTTGAAGCACACCTACAGTATAGTGTAAAGCTTCAGATGGGTGAGTTGGATATACAGTGGGTATAGAAAAGAATCGCCCCCTTCAAAATATTCCCATTTTTTGCTTTACAGCCTTAAATGATAACACACACAAAAAATATTTCTTCCCAGCTTTACTTACTCAGTGCAACCTATTACATCCAAGTGAAAGATATCACAGCTACAGTTATAATTATAAAAAATCAAAAACAAGAGAAGAGGTCCACTGCCTGTGTGCTGGACCCCATTCCCACCACACTTCTTAAATCCTGCCTTCATGCCATACTCCCGTATGTTACAACAATAATAAATGCATCCCTGGACACTGGTTTTGTGACAGCCACTTTTAAAATCGCTTCTGCAACCCCCAATGTTATTAAAGTCTGGTCTTGATGCTGACAATCTTAACAATTCTTGGCCTATTTCTGGCTTACCTTTCTTGTCAAAAGTTCTTGAGTGTATTGTAGTTTTCCAACTCACTAATTACTTAACTTCTAACAATTTAATGGGATCTTTTCAGGTTTCAGGGCACAGCACAGTTGTGATAGAAGAAGCTATCGGAACAAGATCTACAATATAGGCTACTAAAGACAACTTTCACACTTGTCACAATACTAAGATTAGGTGATCTTGTCTCTACAGGCAACGATGTTGATGAAAAAGATTTAAAAAAGGAATTCTAATGAAAAAATATCCTTATTTGGTTAGCACAGTGGCACAGTGGTAGCGCTGCTGCCTCGCAGTAAGGAGACCTGGGTTCGCTTCCCAGGTCCTCCCTTCGTGGAGTTTGCATGTTCTCCCCGTGTCTGCGTGGGTTTCCTCCGGTTTCCTCCCACAGTCCAAAGACATGCAGGTTGGGTGGATTGGCTATTCTAAATTGGCGCTAGTGTGTGCTTGGTGTGTGGGTGTGTTTGTGTGTGTGTGTGTCTGTCCTGCGGTGGGTTGGCACCCTGCCCAGGACTGGTTCCTGCCTTGTGCCCTGTGTTGGCTGGAATTGGCTCCAGCAGACTCCCATGACCCTGTGTTCGGATTCAGCGGGTGCCAACCCACCGCAGGACACACACAAACACCAAGCACACACTAGGACCAATTTAGAATCGCCAATCCACCTAACCTGCATGTCTTTGGACTGTGGGAGGAAACCGGAATGCCCATAGGAAACCCACGCAGACACGGGGAGAACATGCAAACTCCACGCAGGGAGGACCCGGGAAGCGAACCCAGGTCCCCAGGTCTCCCAACTGCGAGGCAGTAACGCTACCCACTGTGCCACCGTGCCGCCCTGGATAAAAAGATGTAAAAATAAATTTTATTGTTGCCTACATATAGCTTTAATTATCTTTTTTTAAAAACTCTGTGCTACCCCCTTTCTCTTGGTGCCCTAAACATGTGCTTATTTTGCTTAATGGTTAATGTAGGGCTGGACTGTGAAAATTATCTGTATGCAAACATTAAATCACATCAGATTTATTTACTTTTGGCAGCACAGAATAACTGTCATTGGTTTTGTAGAACTTTTAATTTTTTGCATCTCTGCATTATTTTTATCTGCTCACGTTTGTAAAATGTATATGTGAACATTCTACAGAAAGTGCAATAATTGCATTAATTTAACCCCTTTAAACATCAATAGTTTTACGTTTTGACAAAAATAAAAAATATAATGTGGTTTCATCATGTCATGCAGATTACGAAATATAATGTAACAACCCGAGGTATGGAGAGGAAGGACTGAAGCAAAGACACAGTCATCTGTTTAATAGTCCTTTACTGAATCTGAGTCAGACTGTCTGACCTGCCGTGCTGTTTGTCACACATCTTTTTAAAGCTCCTTCAGCTCGCACAGTTTCATCCCTTCCCCTGTGGTGACTCACCTGCCCCTTCTCTAACAGATCGAATCGGTACAATAACAATGCAAAATTCCAATTTTAACAAAAGTAACCAGAGCTCTACTACTATCTGATTCTGCTGTCCACAATTATGCTTATAGCATGCATTTTCTGTTATACACACATGTTTATATAAATTGAATTAGTGAAGCAAACACACTGTCACTTTTAGGACATATAGACTATATGCTACTTATTTGCCTGTAAATATTCAAATTTAGCTGTAGCAGGTTTTACCAGCATATTCTGTGCCAGGTGTCATGGGCGGCTGGGTGCCATACAAAGCCGGGACACCTGTATAACGTCTCTGCCATGAGAGGACAGCTGCCCTGGTTGCTATGGGGGTCACGGGAATCGAGCTGGGAAGCTCAGCCCTATAGGGGCCCGTGGCCACTGCCACAGGATGGGTACTGGATCCTGAAGTCCTGGAAGCCAGCAGTTCCGCCACACCAGGAAGTGCTGGTGGAAGGTATCCCAGGGTCACCCGGAGTGCATCCGGGTGCTCAGCCGGCACTTCCGCCACACCAGGAAGTGCCAGTGGAAGTTCGTCAAGGGGCACCTGGAGCATATCTGGGGCAGCATAAAAGGGGGACGCCTTCCAACAGTCGGGGGCTGGTGTCGGGAGGAAGAAGACAAGGCTTGGAAAGTAGAGAGAAGGCGGCCTGAAGAGGAGCATTGTGAGGCTCAGAGAAAAGGGTGATTGGTGCTGGAGCACTGTGTGCGGTGCAGGACTGTTTATGGACTTTGTAAATAGTGTAAACAAACATGTGGTGGACTTAAGAAGGTGTCTGTCTGTCTGTGGTCGGGCTGGATTTCACACAGGTCATAAGCACAAATAAAAATGGCGGCTCCCTGATGTGCTCAACTATAGTAGAAATGATATCTGAAAATTTCTACTGGTTGTCAAGTTTCTCCTAGTGTCTTGTTTCCACCGATGTACCTCCAACCTCTATATCTACGATAAGAAATAGACTGAATAAAAAAATTGGTTTCTTGTAACAGTAACAAGGCAGAGATTTCTGCTGTCTAAGAGTAACATTAGTACTCTTCTTGCATTTGCATAGAAACACATGGACAATCTTCAAGACCATTGGAATAAAGTTGTATGGATAGACGAGCCAAAACCAGAAGTCTTTGGATAACACAGGTTCCACTATGTCTGGTGTAAAGATAATGCAGGCCACAACAACATTAAGAACATCCTTTCTACAATAAAACCGTGGGGATGGTAGTGTGATGGTGTTGGAATGCTTTGCTGCCTCAGGACCTGGAAGACATGCCATGAAGGAACCATATATTCTGCATTTTACCAGAAATTATATTCTTAAGGAGAATGTCTGGTCATGTCTGTGGACTGAAGCTGAAATATAATTGGCTTATGCAGAAGGACAATAGCCAAAAGCAAAAATAGAAGTCTGGTTCCCTTTACCTAATAATAGATTTTGTTTAAAGATTGTGTAATATATGCAAAAGCAAAGGATATTAGGAATTAGGAGAATAATTTTTCCCAGCACTGTATGAGATTTATTTTCCATAGCCGCTGATGAGAAAGAAAACTAGCTGCTGTGTTGAATGTTTTAATGTTTTAGCATGTGATAACCATATATCAGGAACCTCATGTCTGAGTCTGAAATTACCAGGGGCCTCATGTATAACACCGTGCGTAGAACTCTCACTATAACGTGGCGTAAGCACAAAAGCGGGATTGTGCGTACGCACAGAAAAATCCAGATGCAGGAATCTGTGTGCACGCAAACTTTCACGTTCTTCCACTACATAAATCCCGATCAGCGTGAAAAGTAACACACGTGCACGCGCCTTCTGTCCCGCCCCAACTCCTCCCAGAATTACGCCTCTTTGAATATGCAAATCAATATAAATAGCCTTCTGTGAAAAGACAATGGGAAAAGCACAGGGGAAAATATAAGAATTTCAGCGAATATCAAGTGGAGGCAAAGGAAAAACGTACTATTTGTTGGTTTAAACAGTGGTATAATCAACAAAAGAAAGTTGATCGAGTGACAGTGTCGGAGAAACTCGAAAGATCAAGTTCACAAAGTCGCACAGTGCCCGAAATAAAAAAGAAATCACATATCAAAGTCGCCGTGAAAAGGCAAGTCGTAGCCCACCGTCTGAGTGTCATATGAAAGCTTATTAGGGTACAGACAAAAAAAATAGGCACAGTGGGGAAAACAGCACGAAATGTCAACTTTAATCTCGAAATTTCCACTTTAATCACGTAGTTTATTTTGCCATTAAAGTAGAACATCATTAACTTCATCTTAAAATCGTTTATTTTACCAGTTTCTCAAGTAGCACGTTAAATGCTTTGTTCTGTATTTGATCTTCTATGTGCTCTATGTGTGTGAATCACTACGTGCTTCCGTTCTTTCTCTTTCTCCGACAGGACACATAATCCATTACATTCGTGATATTACAGCTCTCTGAATAATTAAAATACTGAGATGTATACGTGATATCATTTTCATGATGATAGGAATGAAAGCATGTTATTAAACATGGGAACACGGTGGCGCAGTGATCGTTCATATCTCACGCAAGAGGCTTGCTGCGCCATGTGCGACCTTCGATGAAATAATTTATTATTATTAGTACTGTCTTTTTCAAACGTACTAACCTCCAATTCCTGTCCTTACTTTTCTTTCTCCAAATACCCAATCGCCACACAATCAGCTCTGTAATAGACGTTAAGCCATCTGTAAGCTTAGAACGCAGATTCTTCAAAACTTTTAAGGAACATTGAAATATCTTCGTAGTACATGTTTAATTATTCTATCCGTCTATCCTTCCAGTGTTGCGTCAGCACCAGCAATAACATAGCGCAAGGCAGGAGCTAACCGTGAACTAGCTGGCGCTGCGGCACCGTGTCCTCACATGTTTAATTATTAACAATACAGATTATTTAAATGAAGTTAAACTTTTATCTGTATACTATAAGCAGCATATTTTGCTGCATTTCATCTTAAAAATGATATTGTCATCATACGCGCTTTATAAAGTGGCGCAGGTTGTGCAATATTATAACTGTAGTGTAAGTTTACAGTGAGGTAATTGTACTTATAAGTACAAACAGTTCTACAAGGAGCACTTGATGGACTGATTGAGTGTGTTTATAGTTCTTGGGATGAAACTGTTTCTGAAACGCGAGGTCCGTACAGGAAAGGCTTTGACGCTTTTTGCCGTGGTTGAGGTAGTGTGTACTTGAAACGGTATACCGATAATTCTCTTTCCGATCAGCTGCTGCTGTGATTCCCCACTCAGATACAGTGATATAAATACTCCGAGTGGTGCAGTGAGAGTAATATGGATAAAGATGATCCGCAGTGGCAACCCTTAACGGGAGTAGCTGAAAGAAGAAGAAGATGCAGTGAGCGTAACAACGCTAAAGCAGTTATGGTATTTGGAATACTATGGCTATTCCGTGGACCATTATATTGCTACAGGTTAATTACAATCAGATGCATTACACTAATAAACAATATGCAGTTAATTTCAGTGTATTTATAAAGCCGCGTCAGGAACGTGGGTCTAAGAAAGAAAGGGTGACCACACAGGAACAGTAGCACTGCTTTGACGCTTGGTGCCGCCAGTCTGCAAAACCGAGCGGAGAAATTGCGTACGCCATGGTATGAGGTACCGTGGAAATGTGCGTGGCTTTACGCCAAGTTCAGGTTTTATACATTGCGATTTGAGCGTGGACACGTTCGTACGCAACATTTCTGTGCATACGCACCGTTTATGCATGATGCCCCAGAAATTCATAACAAACACAATTGTCACATGACATTTAAAAAGTATGTTTTTATTTTTTGATAATATTTAAACACATTCCACAATTTCTGTCATAGGCTTTATTGAATGTACACAACATTTGATTGACACTTAAGGGCACACATTCTGACAGGAGTCTCAGTGGACTTTACACTTTGCAGAGCAGGACATAATTTTTAATGCTGAAGGCAGGACTGAAGTTGGTCCTGTGTTTAAGCAGGCGAGAGCAAATTGAAACTTGTAGGATGCAGGTGGAAGGGGAATTTTAAAATATCTATCCTGTTCAGTAATGTTCAGTAGGACAAGGTGGAGGTCTTAATGATCAAATTTTTTTTTTGTGATTTCAACGGGCATTCATTTGGGAGTCTGTAAACAGGTTTTGTTAATCTTTCTTTGCGTTACAAGGACCAAACCAGAACCAAAGTCATGAAACATTTGTTAAAATTAGAAATGCTTTCCTTAATTCATTTTTTTTTCTTGGTACTTACATGCTAGTCTTTAATCAAAGAAAATACTTTTGAACTGCTCTTTGTGCCCTGCTTTCTTTTAAAGTGCAGTTATGCCAACAATCAAATACTGTTCAGGTTCCACAAAACGACAGTCACTGTTGAGAAACCCAGAGAACAATAAAAAGTCAAAACAAGAAGTACAAATTAATATCATATCTGAAAAAAAAAATGAAAATATCAAAAATCATATTCTAATATATTCCTGATAATGATGTAATTTTAACAATTACACATTATTAGTAACTTACTGATGTGTTGAATTTAAATTGGTTGTGCGACAAAATGTACAATTGTAATGTTCTATAAATATAAAATTCACCAAATTCTGGTTATTAACTTATGTTTATTGTTGCTGTACTATTAAAATATGCTCTGTTCTTAGTCTAGAAGTCAATCATGATTTTTCTTCCACTTAGGAATGTGAAAGTTTGACTTTATTTCCTTATGTTAATGTGTTGTATTGTAATGGTCTTGACTCATTATGATCAATAGTTTTCAATTTTTGTATATTTAGTTAAACTTTATCCAAGATGAATGGTTTAAATACTACATCTTTGTGATAGATTAGCTATAATACCCCCATTACTGTTTACATTAAATACATTAATTCTGTTAGACAGACACTCGGACTACTTAAATTACCAAATACTCTATTTTGGCATCTGCTTTATATAATTATACAATGTTTCACAACTATTCCTTTAAAATTATGTACAATTGATATCCCTAGCTTGACTATTACAAGTCGTAAGGTGCTTGAAATGTATTTCTTATGTCTGCAATGATGCTGCACCGTGAATATGTGAAAATATTGTACTGCTTTAGTGTTTTTAAATGTAGAAATGTCTCTTTGTTTTAAATAGTGTATTAATTATATGAATCCCACTATAAGTAATCCGCCATAGAGCAATTAAAATTTTTTTTCAGTATCCATTAATTTCTGTTCCAAGTCAATTTAGAATCACCAGCATTTGAAAAGCTATGTATACAAAAAGACCAACATGCAATGGTCTCACATATTTTAATAGCTTTATTACCAAATTGTGGACCATTCCTCACAGATAGATAGATAGATACTTTATCTATCTATCTATCTATCTATCTATCTATCTATCTATCTATCTATCTATCTATCTATCTATCTATCTATCTATCTATCTATCTATCTATCTATCTATCTATCTATCTATCTGTGAGGAATGGTCCACAATTTGGTAATAAAGCTATTAAAATATGTGAGACCATTGCATGTTGGTCTTTTTGTATACATAGCTTTTCAAATGCTGGTGATTCTAATTTGACTTGGAACAGAAATTAATGGATACTGAAAAAAAATTTAAATTGCTCTATGGCGGATTACTTATAGTGGGATTCATATAATTAATACACTATTTAAAACAAAGAGACATTTCTACATTTAAAAACACTAAAGCAGTACAATATTTTCACATATTCACGGTGCAACATCAGAGACATCTCCTATAATTTTAATTAAATTATGGTGACTTCCTCTCATTGAGAATATGGTTTTATTACAAACTATTACTGGAAAGATTAGAGTACAGTAATTGTAAATCCAGAACTGGCAATTAAGCAACGATCTTTTACTCAGTATGATTTGAGAATAGGACGTTTCTAAAATATATAGTATGTCCTAACTAGGCAGGCATTTGATGACATTAGATCGTTGCTTTAATATGTTTTGGATATTTCAATTGGGTTTCAGCATGCTTTGCAGAAATTGATGAATTGTACACAATGCCTATCACATTATTCAATAAACAATTTTAGGTTCAGATTAAAATTTTCCATTTCCAGCACTGCCATCAATCATCTAATGGTTAAGATCAATTGCTGAAGTCCAGAATTTATATGTATATCATCACTAGATATTGTAATTTTAGCCATATACTTTGATGGAAAACTAGGTAAGTTGAGTTGGTTTCTTTTAAAAAATGTTTCTAGTATGCATATAGTAAAAGAAGTGTACTATTGGAAGATTATAGTTAAAGCGTACATTTTTAAAGGATGCAACATGTTGTCAATATAGAGGTCTTGTAAAGGTCTGGATACCAGCTAACTTTCCTGAAGTAAACACTGTGTTAAGGATGGCTGAAGTAAAGGATTATTGGGCACAGGAGTAATTTACAATACCAACTCTGATCAGTTTTGGACATCTGAGAATTAGTTCTGATGCTCATTCTAGTTGGTAGTTTATTTTTATGCAGTATAT
The DNA here is from genome assembly GCF_900747795.2 of Erpetoichthys calabaricus. Classification (NCBI taxonomy): domain Eukaryota; kingdom Metazoa; phylum Chordata; class Cladistia; order Polypteriformes; family Polypteridae; genus Erpetoichthys; species Erpetoichthys calabaricus. Next base: position 86,946,170 of record NC_041401.2, read on the forward strand.
TTTATTTGGTATTGTCTGTTTCTCAGGGACAACTCGCCTCCAGTCACAGTGCTTTAATTTTAATTATCAGCTATTGAATAACTGTGTTTTTTGTCTTTTTCTCAATGCCTTTTTCTTTTTATGTATTCTTTTCATTATTTTGTAAATTATGCTTTTGAATAGGTTTTTTTTTTTTTCTTTAGGTTTATACTTTGCTTTCCTGTTGTTATTCTTGTTTTGTTTATTATTACTAGTATTGTATTATTGGATTATGTGTTTATTAGTTCTCTGTACTATATGCTTTGCTCACTGTATAGTGAGCTTAGTGGGACAGGGCCGACTAATGCTGCATCTGGGTGACTGACCCTGGTAGCTGTTATTGCTTTTTCTGAAGATGATTACCTACTCTTCAACACAGTAATGCGCTTACCGTATGCACTCCAGACTGGATGTGGTGACGTACGGCTTATGCATGGAGCTTGGCATTGCTCGTCCGCAGTATATAGACTGCTTCTCTCTGCGTCATTTTAATATTCCCTCTGTATCCACCGGCACTATTTTCACGATTTGGTCTGTTAGACCTCTTTTCTCAAAAAGACTATCCGCAGGACGATGGGAGTAGGCAGACGAATTGGCTGAGACACCTGCCGCAAATGCCGGACTGGAGTATCCAAGGTTTACAATCTGACATAACTTTCCACTGTGTGCTCCTGAACTGCAGATTTTTAACTAATAAAACTACTTTCCTTAACAACTTCTCAACTTCTAAAAAACTGGACATGCTGTTCCGTGTAGAAACGTGGCAAAATCCAGGTGATTACTTACAACTAAATTTGCTTACCCCTGCTGGTTAAGTTATAGTTGTCTAAACCCCATCTGACAGGCCGAGGTGGTGGATTGGCGGTGGTTCAGTGTGATTGTCTTAAAGCAACCACTGTTGATTTTCATAACATTACGTCTTTTGAATACCTGGTTGTTAAAATCAGTGGAAAGGCTTTCCTGCACATTATATTAATCTAGAGTCCTCCTAAACTTCAGCTGGATTTTTTCTCTCAACTTTATTAAATACTCACTCTTGTCTGGCTCTTGGCATGTCTACTGCTGTTATTTTGCTTGGTGACATTAATATTCATGTGTATTCTGACTGTCCATCTGCTTGTGAGTTAATGTTCAGCACTGGATTGTTTCAGTTTTATGCAGCATGTTGGTTTTTCAACCCATGCTAAGGGCCATATCTTGGATCTTGTATGTTCCACTGGTCTGCAGAATTTCTGTACATCTGGTACTGTTATTGGTATCTCAGATCACAAGCTGATTGAATTTAGTTTTACGTATCCCCTCCCTAAAATGTCTAAAATCTAAAATAACCTATCGCTAACATTGATCAGTTATCCTTCTCTATGTCTGTTGGTGCTTCCGGTCTCCATGATGTTTCTGGGTTGTCTTGCTCTATGCAGATTTTATCTCTATATAATTCCACATTGTCACAAACTTTGGATCATTTTGCACATATTTAAATCCTTGATTGTTCCTACTACCCGGACATCTCCATGGTTTACAGCAGAATTGCGTACCATGAAACAAACTGGTCATTGCTCGGAAAGGCTCTGGAAGAAGACTGGTCTGGCTGTTCACACCCTGGCTTACACTGAACACCAGAAGGAATACAGATGTGCCTTATCGGCTGCACGTTCAAAGTACTATTCCACCCTTATTGACTTTGATACTTGTCGCCCTAGATCTCTTTTTAATATAGTTAACAGACTTTGTCAACCTGCTGTTAAAAATCCTTATTTCTCTGTTAAGCACTGTGATCTATTTTTGGACTATTTTCAGTCAAAAATTATGACCATATATCAAGGGTTTCTCTACTAACCATTCATCTCTGTTGACCGATTATACTTCTAAATCTACAGTTTATTTATCCAAACCCCACTACACCAACTTATATTACTGAAGTAATATCTAAATTAAATCAGTCTACCTGCCACCTAGATCCTGCCCCTATTTTACTGATTAAGGCTTGCACTGACAAACTGTCTGCTCCCATTTCTCACTTTATCAACTGTAGTTTCTGCACCTGTGTTGTTCCAAGTGATTTAAAAACTGCTGCTGCAACCCTGTTTTAAAAAAACCTGGCTCAGATCTGTTACAGCTAAAATTTTATCGCCCAATTTCTAATCTTCCATTTATGGCTAAGATCTTTCAGTTGAGCAGCAACAACCTTTTCTAAGATCTTATTTAAACTTGCATAACCTGCTTGAGCCTTTTCAATCTAGATTCAGAGCCCTACATAGCACTGAAACTGCTTTACTTAAGGTAACCAATGACTTACTTATAACCGCACATTCTGGGATGGCCGCTATTCTAGTTCTCCTTGACTTAAGCGCAGCGTTTAATACAGTTACCATAACATTTTACTGTCCCGACTTTCAGCTATTGGTATCTCTGGTGCTGCTCTTTCTTGGTTCACATCATACCTCAGTGATCGCCAGCATTACGTCTTCATTAGGGATTACAAATCTGCCACTACTTCACTCACACAAGGTATCCCTCAAGGGTCAGTTCTAGGTCCAATCCTCTTTAACATCTACATGGATGATGTTATGGATTGATTCTGAATGCGACTGCGAGAATGAAAAGTGAATTAAAAAAAAAAAAAAAAAAGCTAACCTTTACCAGTATCATAAGTTACACCAGCTGTTACAGACTGAAATCAAATTTATGTTGTTATTCTAAAATTGTAAGAATAAGAGCAGTTCACTTCTCGAAGTGGAGCCGTGCGGGATCGAACTCGCCACCCTCTGATTCCCAGTCAGGAGCTGATACCATTACGCCACTGTGGCGGTTGTAGTAAGAGTGTCAATGTGGCATGCTAACGCGGCTTTTTTTTTTTGTGCAGTTATATTTTTGAAGAAAAGCGCACGTGTTCTCTTATTTGTACCTTTTGTGAAAGTGTTTCTTTGATATATGGACTTCAGGCTTCATACGTTATATAGTTTATGCCTACGTTTTGTCATTTACTATTAGAATATGAAAAACGTTTCTGTTTTAAAAATGTGTTTGCACAGACTACTGAACGGAACGGAACACACATGAAATGCGTGTATTCCAAATAACACTACTGTATATTATTTCCACTCTAAAACTCCACTTCAATCCCAGATAATCAAATCAAGGCAAGCATGAGCTAGGAGAAGTTCATTCTAAGTCGGTGGGGGGATGGAATAGCTGGCTGCTAGTAGCTTTTGTTTATCAGCACATTTAGATGACAAAGGACTCTAGCGGAGAGGTGCAAACGGATTTAAGACGCGATTTAAGGTGGGACGGATTTACGAGTTTTTTCGTAGGCTCTGGTAATTCTAGTGTTAATATAGCTTGCGTACTGAGTTGTTCCGGAGTCACAGTTGAGAAACACTTTTTTAATGTCTTTTAAGCACAGGGAAAAAATGAACGTGAAACATCCGTAATGTAATAAGCCACCAAGAAAAGTAACATTGCAATAATGCACGCTACGACCCGATCGCTGTAAACAGAAGTGAAAACAAAATCAAGCCCGGTGCATTCTTTAACTGCCTTCTCTGCCTTGTAGCACTGTGGTGGTGTTGCTGCTTTGCAGTAAGGAGACTGTGGATGATTTTGGGTTCGCTTCCTGGTTCCTCCCTGTGTGGATAGTGCTTTGAATACTGAAAACACCGGTATATCAATGTAATGAAGTATTATTCTTATGCGTCCAGCGCTCTCTCTCTCGCGTGCGCGCCTGTATGTGTGTGTGTGTCGCTCGCTCTCTCTCTCGCTCGCTGCATGTGTTCCTGCAGGCATGCGCCGCATAATTATTGATGGCTGAACACTTCCAGAAAGACACAGTTGTCTAAAAGGGGTGGGTTTATGGATACAACAGTAAGTGAATGAAAAGATGGAACTCTGGAGAGAGCAACATACAACTGTCCTTGACAGAAAACTGGTTTTGGCAGATACATGCATATCTTCTTGAAAGTTTGGCCCTGTGCCTTATTAATTGTCATCGCATAGGCCAATCTAACAGGAAATTGTCTTCATGTAAAAGTAAAAGGCAAATTATCCGCGACAAACAAACTGTTTTACACGCTGCATACCAACCCGTGGCGTAGTATACGCTGCATAATCACGCCGCTTTTTTAATGTTTTTAAGCAGAGGGAAAAAAATGAACATTTGCAAAATCCGTAACGGTGCTTTCAGTAAGTACAATGCACACGCGTTTAATTTGTCGGCCACTGTTTGCCAGCCATCTTTTCTGGTTTGGGCTGCTTTTGCAGTGTTACCCCTTGTGCATATTAAATCTTGAAATCCTTCGAGTAACTAACTAACTAACTAACTAACTAACTAACTAACTAACTAACTAACTAACTAACTAACTAACTAACTAACTAACTAACATCCACTCAGCTTGTGTGAAAAAAATGTGCCCGTTCTTTCATCACTTTGTTGCAGCCTATCAAAGACTTGCTGATCATGTTTTCTATACGCGCATTCATCTCGGATTATTACATCCATCTGCTACATGGCTGCATTTTGAAAAACCGACTTATCCCGGATGAGTTTCACTGGCATTAATGATTAGAAATCCGGTTGGAACAAAACCCTGCAGACACAGGGGTTCACCAGGACCGAGTTTGGGAAACACTGTTGAACACAGTCGAAACCGACTCAGGTGAGGAGTTGGGGCGGGCAAAGTAGTTGCAGCTATTGATTATTCAATGTTGTTTGCCTGGGTGTCTGATCTGCTCGACGGGATCAGAAATAAAAGGAAAAAAATGTGAAGGCAACGTCACAGGTGTTCCTGTGGTATAGCGGGTCCGCAGCTCCCCTTCAAAAGGCCATTTTTAAATAAATAATCACCGCGCTCACAGCGTAGTGAGGGGCGTGGAAGTGTGGCTGAAACGGTTTCCAGGTGGTGTCATGCTGCGGGTGTTTCTCCCCTGTGCGGTGTGCGAGCGAGTGAGGCGAGAGAGAAAGATGGTACGTTAGAATGAGTGAGAGCAGGCTCGAAGGCAATGTCACAGGTGTTCCTGTGGTATAGCGGGTCCATAGCTCCCCTTCAAAAGGCCATTTTTAAATGTCTGATCTGCTTGACGGGATCAGAAATAAAAGGAAAACAATGTGAAGGCAATGTCACAGGTGTTCCTGTAGTATAGCGGGTCTACAGCTCCCCTTCAAAAGGCCATTTTTAAATAATCACCGCGCTCACAGCATAGCGAGGGGCGTGGAAGTGTGGCTGAAACCGTTTCCGGGTGGAGTAATGCTGCGGGAGTTTCTCCCCTGTGCAGTGTGCGAGCGAGTGAGAAGAGAGAGAAAGCCGGTATGTTAGTGAGCGAGAGCAGGCTCGAAGGCAATGTGTTCCTGTTGTATAGTGGGTCCATAGCTCCTCTTTAAAAGGCCATTTTTAATCAGGCGACTGACAGTAGTGGAGTCAGGCACAGAGAAGGTCAGCTGCTGAGATAGCGTCTCGACTGTTGCAGGGCCTGCATCGGTGAAGCAGGTGAGACGCTAATGAAAAAAAGGCACAGGGCTTATTGGTTTTTAAAGACTGCTTCCTTCATTGTGTTTTAACCTGAGTTTTAAAGGATTGTTTTAAGGATCCCATGGGATACCCCTCGCAAACTGTTTTACACGCTGCATACAGCGATTCACATCCGTGAGAAACATGCCTCTATGAACAGTCAACGTGGTTCAGAGGTGCATGTGGACTCTAGCACAGAAGAACATAAATGACGGCGTGTTTTCTGAGGCGTCGCATCCGAGTTGGTGGGCGTGGCTCTGCGAGTTGTCGTCGTATCCAATGGTCTTAGAGTTGGTGGGCATGGCTCCGTCCTGCGTGCGCCATGGGTGTCTTACTTGTCGGCGGCTTAGTGAATTCTATATATAGATTCTTCTCACCTTTAAAGCCCTTCATGGTATAGCCCCTCATTATCTGTCTGAGCTGCTGCTTCTTTACACTCCTGCCCATGCATTAAGATCATCGTACGCTAACTTACTCACTGTATGTAAATATAGGTTAGTAACTATGGGTGGCAGAGCTTTCAGTGTGATAGCACCTAAAATTTGGAATGCTGTTTCTCTCAGCCTTTATGAGGAAAAATCTATTATTAATTTCAAACTCTTGTTAAAAAAACTTCTTCAACGAGTATTATTAATTTTCTTTTATGTAATTTCTACTGTCTTGTTAATGTGGTTATTGAATTGTAAAGTGTCCTTGAGCGTTTGGAAGGCGCTACATAAATAAAACTTATTATTAAAGGACTATCAGGCAATAAATTGAACTCAGAAGCATTAGTCTATACTTCTTCTGTTTGCTTCTCTCTTGTTTTTAAAGTTGTTTTGTATTTCATAATTATTGGATTCCCTGGTGCATGCTTCTATGTTAAGGCACTGTTCTTTGAATTCTGAACTTAGTTTTGATTATTTCTGGAATTGGTTACTTTAGACCATATTAAATATGTTTGCCTTTTTGAAAGCCTTCCTTTGTTTTTGTTTCTCTTTTAAAACATTTTCTTTATTAATACACTCTTTATGTTATGAAGGGGGGAGTCTTCCACCATGAAATTCTTAAAGGCCTACACACTTGCTGGGGAGTGAGCCAGAGTCCTCACTGATGCACTCTGCTGAGGCACACTTGATTCGACCAAGTCTAAAATCACACCTGCTGGCTTTTGGTGGCAGCAAGTCCTCAAAAAAGGAAGCTGACCACAAAAGTAAGACCAAAAATACTGTAGCAAATTATTCCAACAAAGAAAATGCAACTTCTACCTTTGGTTATATATAGGGGCAGACAAAGAATCTTTATAAAATCAAAGATTTTTTTTCTAAAGAACTCTGAAACATAAAAATACCCTGAGGAACACTTAATGGTACAAATGAATATGCCTGAAAAGGCAATACGGTAATTAGCAAAGTTCCCACGTAGTAATCCAAGAATTATGGCCAAAAAACAGATCAGAGGTCAGAAATCCAATAAACCATAAATCACTGAAAATAAAAGAAAACTCACCACACCAAATGTATACGAAATGAATCACATTTCACCAGTGGATCTCTGCTGGGAATGGTTCATCACAGAGACCGGTAACCCCGCATCTTGGTGTACCAACTGCAAGGCACCTGAGAAAACATTAAAAAAAAAAAAAATTATACACATTTTTTCAAATATAATGTAAAATGTAAAATATTTGAAATTAAACAGTGGAACTTGAACAGTTGAAACAGAACATAAACAAGCAGAATCATGACAATTTATATTATAGAACTTTGTTTTGTTATTTGTGACAAGTGTTTCCACAGTACCCCTCTTCTTTAAAGTTTAAATTTACAAGACTTCACCCCGTTTCTGCTGAGCCTATGCAAGATGTGAATCCTGATTCTTGAATTTGTGGACAATTTGACTTTGGTTATTAGGCCTGATCTGCAGCCTTGAGATCTAGTTTTTGGAGATAAGCTTAATTTTGACTTTCTGGAGCACAGTAGATCATAAAACATTTCTGGTAAAAATAACATAATATCCATCCATCCATTATCCAACCCGCTATATCCTAACTACAGGATCACAGGGGTCTGCTGGAGCTAATCCCAGCCAACACAGGGTGCAAGGCAGGAAACAAACCCTGGACAGGGCGCCAGCCCACCGCAGAACAACATAATATTGCATTCTGAACAGCGAAAAGCATGTTGAATTAGGAAAGGATAAGAAGATGGCAGGTAAGGTGTGGAATTGGACAGTTTACAAAGATGGTCAAGGCCAACAGTGAGACATACTGTACCTTAGAAAGAGAGTAGTGTTCCAAGAGGGCAAATGTTGGAGTTAGTCAGGGTTGCTGCCACAAAAGACTTAGTAAATGGTTATTTCAAGGGTTATGATCTCCTGCAAGTTTCTTTGTGTCAGTCTCTTCTGTAACAATTGAGAAAGGCAGACCCAAATAACAATTAAAACAAGTACCAGGAGATATAAAAGAGAAATGTAGTCTGGAACAGAGAAAGGTCAAACATTAAAAAAACATCATTAAACAATCAAAAAAGTCCAATACGCTAACTAAAAATCAAACTACATAATAAAAGCAAAGTCGTGACTACCTAAAAAAAAATTTCCATAAAATCTGGAAACTTAGATGATGAGAGCTGCACATAGCCATCTTAAATACTATCTGAGAAATGCTGACATGTGATAACAATGGACACTGTTACTAATAATAGTATGGTTGCAACTGCTTAAAAAACTCAAAGTGCTGGTGCCAGTGATCAGAATCTACAAAACAAATGGCAATGCAGTAAATCAATAAAAATAATGGTAAAAATAATAGCACATTCAAAATGGACACATGAATAATAGACAAGCGTAGAATTTAATTTAGGACACACAAAAATCCATGAGAGTTGACATACTGTATGAACAAGCACACAAAATGGCAGTATCCATGAAAGAACTTAACAAAACAGCAATGCAATGATGGCACCATAATAATGGTAAAAAATACAATAAAAACAAATTATAAACAAATATTTGTAGCAAATTATTAGCATGTTATTTAATATTAATGGTAATAAGAAAATTAAGCAATAATATAAGGGGAGAGAATATATATATATTCTACTTGTATTTATTTTTTGCAGGTTTGTAATAGAGATGCCAGAGGCTAATGTAGTAATTATAAACTTTGATAATGGCAAGGAAAATTTAGGGAAGCTCTGATTTCATTCAGTGGTGATTTGAGTGAGGCAACTTTGGGAAAAAAAAATGTAGTTCAAGTTAAAATTTATCGCCATGTGTATATAGAACAATGAAATTCTTGCCTTTATGAGGTCTACTGTAGTCTACCACAGAGAACTGACAATAGTGTAGTACCATCAAAAGACAATGGATACAATTTCATACATTAAATGCAACATTAGATGATATACAATAATCATCTATGTATTTGCCAATAGCAAGCAGTAGCTGTTAAGTAGCCTAATGACCTGTAGGTAACAGAAGTCCTTGAATCTAGTGGTGTGAATGCTAATGTTCCTCTACTTATTTCTTGTGCAGGGGAAGGGTGAAAGTTATAACAGCTCACTGAGGTCCTTAATACCACTGTTAGGACATTATTTAAAATGACCAAAAGACTAAGCAGAAGAGAGCTTTTTACAAATAATTTTCTGAGCTGACTTCATCACTCACTGAAATGCTTTCATAGTCCAGAGTTGAACTGGTGCCATACCAAGATGCTATACAGCCATGGAAGATGAACTCCACTGTGATCCTAGGGTTCTGGAAAACTACTAAAAAAAATTTTAAGTGGAAGGCTGGAGTAAGAAGCTGGGATTTACGAATTAGCCTTTATTTAATTTGGAAGCATTTTGGTGTTCATACTAAGGTCTGAAAGCTGGTATTGATACCAAAGTCAAAATTTTAGTACCGCTCCAACACTAATATCTATAAGAAAGAGTGAAAATAAATAGAGATATGTGGCTTTCCTTAGATGTCTGAGAAAATAAAGGTATTAGTGAGCTTTTGGTAGAGATGTCTGGTTTCCACTTCAGGTCATCACTCACTGTGAATTCAAGCAATGAAAAGTTTCCCCCTCCAGAGCATTTCATTCAGTGTTGATGGAAGTAGTCTGCCTCTTGCTTTTTGAATATTTGACCAACTTTTTTGTTTTTACTTGAAATTAAAAGAGAAATTGCACTGGTACCATTATGTCAGATGATAAATCATTTCTCTATACGCTTGGAATCATCATTTGGCTGTCCACAGGCCACATCCAGCCCATGTGAAAGTTTTGTCTGGCCCTAAGTCATTCTCCCCTAACACGTGTTATTAATTATATAAAAAATATGTAGAAGTTGTAAACATCAGGCATCTATAAAGTCAGTCATATGCAAAGATTCTGGCTACATTCATACTCAATTAATATTTTTGGCAGATATGCTTCTCTTTAGTTTGTGTACACCTCAGACTTTAAACATAACACCAGGTCATGTCAATTGCAGAAATTCCCATATCACTCTGCATGTATGGGATATATTGATAATAGGGTTAAAACAGTACCTTGTTGCAGAAAGAACTGTCTACATCTTAACATCTCAAAAACTAAGGAACTGGTCATTGGCCGCACCAAAGAGCCTCTGTCTGCTCACTGTTAAAGGAGTGGAAGTAGATCTGGTGCACACCTCCAAGTACTTGGGGTCCACATAATGACTGGTTGGAATGGTCTCATAACACAGAGACATAATATAGGCTCTTTTTATATAATGAACTTTTGTTAAAAAAAAAAAAAAAAAATTTCCCTGGGAACAAATCATCTGTCTGAGAGGAGCCACGACTGGTAGGGTGAGATTAGGTGGTCTTGATGCAAAACTGTGGTTTGATCATTTCTGAATGCTGTGGTTTATATTTGACTGCTTATATCAAGGCTTGTCTGTAGGACTGTCTTAGAAAATTACATGCTTGAGGTGCAGTACTTTCATCAGAAAACAAGCAGGAATTAGGCCGTATTTGCTGGTGGCAGTTGCTCAAAACGCTTACAAAGTCTTAATGGACATGGTGCTCAATCAGTCTTAAACTACTAATGACAACTTCATCATTGTCATCCATTTTGAAGAGCACTTACCCATCTCTGCTTTTCAATATATCATCAATTTGTCTGAAAGTAGAATGATGTGTTAATTTATCTCTTTCTGTTTTGTCTGCCAAACTAACTATCCCACTCTTAACTCCTTCCATATCTTTGCGATTTCGAATGCAAGTAATGCTAAAGATCTTTTTTTAGCTTATTGCCTACAATCAGGTGAAACTAACCGACAGCACCAATAAGCTTGTTGGTCTTGTCTTGATTGTCAAAACAATCACAGAAAGAGGCATTTTAAAAAAAATGTTTCGCCAGTGGTGAAATTGTGTTTAATAATAATCCACTGACTTTTATTTCATTATGCATTATTTTCACAGTTTAATGATCTTTTATATGTACTGATACACTTTTTTATAGGATTATTTATTTCATAATTGACATTTGATTTATTTAATTTTTGCAAAAGTGGTATGCTGTAAAATGTAAAATAAATAAGGTAGTCCATGATGATCATAGGGCGGCATGGTGGCGCAGTGGGTAGCGCTGCTGCCTCGCAGTTGGGAGACCTGGGGACCCGGGTTCGCTTCCCGGGCCCTCCCTGCGTGGAGTTTGCATGTTCTCCCCGTGTCTGTGTGGGTTTTCTCCGGGCGCTCCGGTTTCCTCCCACAGTCCAAAGACATGCTGGTTAGGTGGATTGGCGATTCTAAATTGGCCCTAGTGTGTGCTTGGTGTGTGGGTATGTTTGTGTGTGTCCCGCAGTGGGTTGGCACCCTGCCCGGGATTGGTTCCTGCCTTGTGCCCTGTGTTGGCTGGGATTGGCTCCAGCAGACCCCCGTGACCCTGTGTTCGGATTCAGCGGGTTGGAAAATGGATGGATGGATGGATGATGATCATATCATTCTTTATAAACACTAAAATTAAATTCCCCAAGTCAGTAAAATCCAGTCATTTGTTGTTGAAAGCAGTACCCAGAACAATAGCGGCAAATGTTCAGATATCCTAAACCATCTACTGTAAATTCACCTACCATAGTACAGTAGGAAAATTGTCTCTTACTTAAAATTAGAGTAAGTTAAATTTGCATTGAAAGGCAGAGTTACGTTTTTTTCCTTTTCCTGATGTTCCTATTTATTCCTCTCTGAATTCTTCTTCTTCTTCTTCTTCCAGCTGCTCCCATTAGGGGTTGCCACAGTACTTGATCCCAAGTATTTAAACTCACTCGCCTTTGCCAGCTCTACTTCCTGCATCTTCACCATTCCACTGACCTCCCTCTCATTTGCACACATGTCTCTGAATTATATTATCAAAATGTCAGACAGCATAGTCGCACCATTTCTGTGTTGTCTGTTGGTTCATCAATGCCAAGGGATATACTGTATGATCAGACTGACTGACACTGTCTGTCACTCAGCTTTGGATATTATCTGTATCACATTAACACAACATGCAGCAGAGAGAGGTACCCGTTTTACAGATTCAATTACATTATCATTAGCAAGCACTGATAAAATGTCCATTAAACACTCTTTTAATACTTATGTTTTACTCAAGACTTTATGGTGCTTAGACAGTGTCCATGTAGCTTGCAGGGAAGTACTTAATGATCATTTTTGTTGAGTAAGTAAAAGAATTCATATTTTCTGGATGTGATAGTGTCTTTCTTGAACCTGTTTTTCCCTTGTCAAGCTACGATATGGTGAATAAGATTTATCTGGCTGTGAATGTTGGAGAGCTGACAACCAGCGAGTGCTCCTTAGGAAGTTCAATGCATAGCAGTTGATGAGGAGTAATGAACAGAACAGTAGGTTATCTTTCATGTCCCATGTTTTATGTACTAAAACAGACTGGAAAAAGGCTGAGACTATAGCTGAACTTGCCACAGCCATGACCCCTTTGTACAGTGCTGGCTCTGTCAGGCAGCAAAGGGGCTTTGGACTTCACAAATGAAAGAGAAACTTATCTGTCTAATGTCTTGCATTTTACATACTACAAGAATGGAAAAAAGAAATAAAGGGCAAAGATTGCTGCTGAACTTGACACAGCTATTAATGGTTGCTTCAGGCCGCACACTATTAGCTGTCAGTGATGGGGTGTGTATGATTATGCTGGGAGGTTAGCACATGATTGCTAAATGTGACATAGTAAACAATTTTCAGTCATTTAAATTGACATTGTCTGGTGACTTGATCAGTGACTGCGGTTGACTAATCTAACAAACCCCAGAACTAGTTTAGAAGTCATGCAATGTGACATCGGCCTAACATGAAACATGAATTTTGAATGTTACTTCCTGGCTAATTTGTAAGAATGAATGTGATTGGGTATAACCACTTTGGACTGTCATAAAAATGAATATAAATGATTGAGCTTGACCATTTGGAATAAAAATGCCAGAATGAATTCAGTGGAACATTGCCGTATGCTTCATGATTCATGACTGCTGCTGTAAGCTGTTTTATCACTATTGGATATAGGCATATCAATAGCAAACAGCAAATACAGGATAGGATATCAATACAAATATAAAGACCAATTTGGGGCAGTTTTGTTCTCACAATCATAAGTACTTATTTATGTACTATATATACCTGTGTTACTTGTGTATGACAGAAAAGCTGCGGTTCAAAAGAGAAATAACAAAATTGTGGATTTTTAAAAAAAAAAGATTAGACTAAATTAAAAAGTCAGTATGCATGTGTTCATGCATAAAAGTCACTATAAATGTGCTCAAGCATGCAGTAAAGAAAGTTAAGGTTACAGTATAAAAGCTTTTTAAAAGAAATAAGCACTAGAAACAACATTGTCTCAACAAGGTGAATCATACCTTGTTTGTGTCAGGATTTAAGTGACGATTTTATTTTTGGCAGTTTTTGCTTTTTAATTTGTTTTTTGAGCTTTTTAAAGGGGTTGCTATTTTAGGTTGTGATGATGCTGAGTAGTGATGAGTGAAACCACGAGTTTGCTTTGCAGTGAGTTTAGTGAAATCATGGAAATGTTTATAATTTTGCTGAACTCTGCAAAATGCATTGAAGTCAATGGGGAAAGAGTAACTGAACTATCTTGAGTAGTTTATGATGGTGCAGTCGTTTTTAAAGTGCTCTTATAATGGTATAGTGGTCTTTAAAGTGATCTTAGATGTATAACAGCTAGAACATGTATTTCTGTATCCCTTACATCTGTGTAGAGGCTTCAAACTTTTTACTTTTATCAAGAAAGAGACGCCTTGTAAATAATAATAAATATTTTGTTATTATAATTTCACAGGGTATCTTGTGTTTTATAACTAGGGGAAGGCTCCTTTTAAGGCTAGTTTTGAGATTGTAGTGGGGGGGGGCATGTCTCATTATGCATGCAAAGAATGCTTGTGGTACTCTGCTACCAGCACACAGGGATTATAGTATTATATATCCGATGGCAGTACTCATATAGTCAGCTGATGTGTCTCTCAAATGCAAATGCGGCACTTTTTTTTCCTTTTACAACTGGTAAGTTTATGATAGCACCCATGCATGAAGCAGATTGGCAATGATTTTAAGGCCTATTTATATTCGGGCACAGGCAGTTGTAGACATAGTCACGCACAGGGGATGCACACCCTGGTCTGTTTATTGTTTCATATGGTTTTCCCCCAAAGTTTCTTTTTTGCTTTTACATGTTGATCTTGAAGATTTTACAATTTCTACCTGCACATACTTTAATCTTTGCCCAGGGTCAGTGTGATATCTTGGCATGAATATATGCACAATTAGCTATTTTTTTTTTTAAATGTTAGATTGCATTGGCACAGGATGCAAAGAATCACCTCACACAACTGTTCCTTGAATAAACCCATGTTTTCTTGTACAGTGGACCCTTGACTTACGAACTCAATTCGTTCGCGAGGGCTGGTTGTAACTCAAGTTGGTTGTAAGTCAAGACTATTTTGCCCATAAGAAATAATGGAAATACCCATAATGCTTTCCGAACCTCCCACAGCAACACTTACTTAACCTTTTCATAATAAAAAAGGGTTGCACAATGTGCATAATTTACCAAAACACCAATAATTTTTCTAATGTACTAACCAAAAAGTTATAAAAAGTGCCTAGCCTACCAGAAACAACAATTTCATACTGTACTCACCATTTAATTTGACATCTTTGGGTTGCAGGAAGGGAGGCGGAGGAGAATGAAAAGGAAGGTGGTTATTGTTTGGAAGGTGCCTCCTTATACAAATCTTCGTAAAATTGTCGCGATGGTGGATTTTGACATGCTGTACATTGTGGTGCTCGGCGGGCGTCTATGCCCGGCCGGGACGCCCAGGAGGAGTGGAGGAGGGCTTGTGCCTCCTCCAGGACACGAGGGGGCGTCCTCCCTGGTTGTATTGGGGGCCACGGGTACAGAGCTTGGAAGCTCTACCCTGTAGGGGCCCGTGGCCACTGCCAGGGGGTGCCCTGATGCCTTGGGGACCCTGGACCCCAGTGCTTCCGCCACACCAGGAAGTGCTGGGGGGAAGAGAAGAGGGGACACCCGGAGTGCTTCCGGGTACACAGCCGACACTTCCGCCACACTGGGGAGTGTCTGTGGAAGATTGCCGGGGAGCACCTGGAGCACATCCGGGTGTGTATAAAAGGGACCGCCTCCCTCCAGTCAAGGACAAGAGTCGGGAGGAAGTAGGATGACGTCAGGAGGAGGACAAGGAGGCGGCCTGAAGAAGGCATTGTGTTGTGGCCAGGACTTTGGGGTCTTTGGGGCTTGAGCACAGTATGGACAATGTATATATTGTAAATAAACGTGTGTTGGGTGACATGAACGTGTCTGCCTGTCTGTGTCCGAGCCAGTCTCCACAACATATTAGCGAGATCGGTCACACGAACACCACTCTCATATTTTCGCACAATTTCCTTCTTCGTTTCGATTGTGATCGCTTTCTTTACCTTCGTTACCTTCTCTTCCTTCCTTAGCAATTATCGAAAAAAATTAAATAAATCACTGCACTGACCGAAATTACATCCACAAACACATGTATCTAGGCTCCGACTGACGCTTACAAACGCTCTTGGCTGTTTGTTTACAGTCGCGCAAGCGGATACACGTGACCGCATTTAGGTCGTAACGCAAGATGTTGGTTGTAACTCAAAACAAAAATTTTGGTTGTAAATCAAGTTGTTCGCATGTCAGGCTGGTCGTATATCAAGGGTCGACTGTATATGCGCATTTGGTCACGGTACTCTTGAGGCATGTGGTTGCTGAGTGAGGGTCTGCACACCAGGATTGCTGACAAAATTCTAGTGTGCCATTGGGGCAATGCTGACAAGCTGAGTTTTTAAAGTAGGCAAGTGGAAAATTTCTGTATTTGGTTGGTACAGCTCTGTTATGTCACACTGGCTTTGCAATGAATCATGGCACTGGGAAAAAAAATCTTTGTCTACTTGGACGCATGGCAAATTTCCAGAAAAATATATTGGTGAACAAGGTCCTTGGCAAATACAGCATGTTCACTGCCAAAAAGTCTCTTTTTAATGTTGAGCTTTATTTGATGCATGAATTATGTTCTACAAGATATGAAATGTCATGTTAAGTGCTATTTGAACTATGCTTAAATAAAAAAACCACCATCCAAGAGAGTTGAATTCTTCAGAGGAAATGAAATAATGAAAAAGTATTTTAGTGATTGACCAGTGCCTGTTTTTTGAACATGAATTTTATTTTTCCCTTAAATTAGTTTGCCTATCTCTGACTTTAGTGTATTATCCTGTGCCTGCCTGACCACTCTCCGAACCTGCGAATTACAAAGTACTGTTGCTGGTTATCTAAAAATTCCTCAAATCAGCCTTACCTGTTAGATTGTATTGGACCTGACAATTGGTTAGTGACCTTTCTCACCCAGAAAAACTATTGAATTCTAAAGCAATTTTATGCGCAAAAGAAAGTAGTGGCTGAAAATAAATAACCAGGGGCCTTGTGCATAAACGGCCATGAATAGAATTCACACTAAAACATGGCGTACGGACAAAAGTGGAAATGTGTGCGTGCACAAAAAAATTCTGATGCCCAAAACCGTCCGTACACCAACTTCCAAGCACTTCTGCTACGTAAATCCCGGTCAGTTTGGAAAGTAACACTCGTGCACGTGCCTGCCGCCCCACCTGACTCCTCTTACAATTTTTTATATTTTAATATACAAATCAATATAACTATCCCTTTAAGTTTAGCGTTCTGTGAAAAGACAATGGCAAAAGCACGGGGAAAATAGAAGAATTTCAGTGAATACCAAGTGGAGGCAAAGAAAAATGTACTATTTGTTGGTTAAGCAGTGGTAGAAACAAGAAAAGGAAGTTGATTGAGTGACAGAGTGATGGAGAAACTCGAAGTTCAAGTTCAGAAAGTCACACTCTGCCCAAAATAAAAAAGAAGTGGTCAGGTATCAAAGTCGCTGTGAAAAGGCAAGTCATTGCCCAATGTCTGAGTGTCATACGGAAGCGTATTAGGGTACAGAGAAAACAAAAAAATAGGGACGCAGTTAAAAAAAAGGTCAAATCCCATCGTAACTAAAATAACACGTTGAATGCTTCGTATTCTATGTATTCTATGTACTCTGTGTGTGAATCACTACGTGCTTCTTAAAAATGGACTTTCTCTTACACCGACAGGATACAGAATACATTACATTCATGATATTACAGCTCTCTGAACAATTTAAATATTAAGATGTGTACTTGATATAATTTTCAGGATGATGCGAATTTAAAGCATGTATTAAACATGAGTGCACTGTGGAGCAGCTGGCGCCCCGTCCAGAGATTCTTCTTGCCTCCCAATTAAATAATTCATTGCAGCAGTGACTCCGTGAAAAACCTGAACTACAAAGAGGACTATTTCATTTATGTTAGGTAGAATGCCCAAAGGGGACTGGGCGGTCTCGTGGCCTGGAACCCCTACAGATTTTATTTTTTTTCTCCAGCCTTCTGGAGTTTTTTTTTGTTTTTTCTGTCCACCCTGGCCATCGGACCTTACTCCTTTCTATGTTAATTAATGTTGTCTTATTTTAATTTCTTATTTTGTCTTTTATTTTTCTTCTCTTCATTATGTAAAGCACTTTGAGCTACTTTTTGTATGAAAATGTGCTATATAAATAAATGTTGTTGTTGTTGTTGTAGCAGTACTGTCTCTTTCATACGTAATAACCTCCAATTCCTGTCCTTCCTTTTCTTTCTCCAAGTATCCAATCACCATACAATAAGTTCTTTAACTGTAAAACCATATCTAAGCCTAGAATGCCGAATCTTCAAAACTTCTATGGAACATTGAAATATCTTCGTAGTACATGTTTAATTATTCCATCCATCTATCCATCCAGTGTCACGCCAGTCCCTGCAAGCATACAGCACAAGGCAGGAACAATCCCTGAACGGGGCACCAGCTCACTGCTTCCGCAATGAAGTTAAAAATGTATCTGTATAATGTAATATACATACTTGAATTTCATCTTAAAAATTATATCAAGAGCTCTAAGAAGACAGCGCTCGGAAATCAGAATCGACCTAGAAGCCAGTTGTCATCATCTGTAAATATGCGCTCTCTTCTATAGAATTGAATTGAATTCCTTTATTGTTATTGTATGGAACAATGAGATTCAATATGCTAATCCTCTATAAATTTATTTTCCAATAAAATCATAAAATAACAACAACAACAATAATAATAATACTACGATAAAAAAACTGAAAAATATACAATAAGTAAGCATAAGTGGCTCAGGTTGTGCAATATTACAACTGTAGTGCAAGTTTAAAGTGAGGTAATTGTGCTTACAATTACAAACAGTTCTACCGGAAGCACTTGATGGACTGATTGAGTGCGTTTAGAGCTCGATGAAACTACTTTTAAACCGTCCAGGTCCTGACAGAAAAGGCTCTGAAGTGTATGCTGTGTGGGAGCAGTTCAAATTGACTGTGTGCATGGCTGAAGCAGTGTGTGCTAGATGCTGTATCCCGATAATACTCTTTCTGATCAGCAGTTTTAGAGCTGTGATTTAATATTCAACAGGAGGTTAATATGCAACAGTAAGAACATACACGGTGTGAAACACACAGAAAAAGGTTTGGGGCAGCCACCCATATATTGTCCCTGGGTGCAAAAGGGGCTTGTAATGAGCACTGAAGTGCATAGGTTGAGTTCCAGACTGAACTGATTTGACTGAGGAAAAGATGGCGGATTTAAAGGCAAAGCCTGAAAGTGACATCTGTCGTGGCGCTGGAACTGGAAGTGACGTCTGCCGTGACGCTTTAACCAGAAGTGACATTAAATCAGGGAGGTTTTCTTGTATTTGGCCTGCAGAGATAACAGAAGTAGGTTTAACGCACCCCTCCACCCCCTAGCCTGGTGGGTAATTACCTCCACTTGGTCCACTCAGCTCCCTCCTAATTGCACGTGTGTGACAATAGATAATGCTTTTCTATATCAGTAGCACCTGAGAACTGACAGTCTGGTAGAGAATGTTATATCTATAATTTAATAACTTCCTTCCTCCATACCTTAGCTTCTCATCAAAATCCTCTGCTGGTGTAAAAACTACACAAACCTGGACATATTAATTGTTGCCGGATGAAGTGACATCCTTCGCTTTTTGATAAATAATCTGTAGGAGGGTTTTCAGCCTAGTGAGAGTGCATCCTGCAGGGTGGAACATTTTCTAGGAATGCATTTTTTTCACTACAACTTAAAAATTACATAAAATTTTCCAGGGAGAAATGGTGAGAAGGAGAACAGAAAGTATTAATGAACAAAAGGAAAACAAAACATGTTTGCCTATATAGGCTTTTCTTCTGGGAGAGGTGTAAAGTTACCTGAGACTGGACTTTTAAGTGGATGAGGAAAGCCAAGCAAAATGACACCTTTTATTGGCTAACTAAAAAGATTAGTTAACCAATAAAAGGTGTCATTTTGCTTGGCTTTTCTTTACATTCATAATAGCTAACACGGTACAACACCCTAGTACTAAGTGGATGAGGCAAAGGGTCACTGGTGGAAGAAAGGGGGAGGGGATGTATGAGAGAGGTGGCATTTGGGAACGGGAGCTCTTTGGTGTTACTTTTAAAGATGGGTAAGTAGATGATCCATCCCACTGGGTTGAAGAGGGTTTTAGTCCTGGTAAGGACTTTTGTCTTCATGTCATTATCCCAGGTGTTGAATATCTCAAAGAGAATTCTCACTTCTATAACACAATTTAGAATGTTTAACTCACAATATTGTGTGTTGTCTAACACTGCTGTTTCAGAACTCTGGAGTACATTGTTCAGTTCCAGTCTAATGACCTCTCTGTGTGGAGTTTTTGCATTCTTATCAACTTTGCATGCCTAAAACTTCCATGTTTCAGATAGGTCAAGGTTAAGATTTGATGACTATACGGTGGCCTGGGATGAGTGAGTATATCCAGTGTCAGACTGGTACTAGATGCTTTCTGAATATAATTTGACTTTCTGTTAACTTGTGGAATCATAAAATGGATGGATCAATATATTGATGATATTTTAATCAAGAAGTTTAATGAACGGACATTAAAAATAATTATGAGATACTGTACTTTTTTTTTTCTCCATTGAGTATGGTTAACATTATCAATCTTATACTCTGTGAATTCTTATAAATTAAGTTTTTTAATACATTGCTTAAACTAACTTTTTTATTTTGGTAATATATATTATTAAACAATGTTACATTCAGACATGCAAATGTCAACATAGTTACATCTGTTGCATGGTATTCATTTGTTCTTTCTGCATAATGTGTTTACTCTTAAAACACTTTAAAAAGTAATGTTGACCTCAGTCTGAATGGCTTTATCAGTATAAGGGGAATGTTTTGTGAGCAACTTCATATTTAAAAACCTCAGAACACATTTAAATCTTTTTTTCCATTAAGCCAGTTCATAAACTTACTCAAATCCTCACACAATTTTTACTGTATAATCATTCTGAAATAACAGCTTTTGTCAACCACCAAAAAGGATGCAGTCTTGACATGTAAATGGAAAACAGATTTTTCTTTTGGCTGATATAGTTGTTCTGGTTTTAAAGTTGGTTCAGTCAGCTTTAGGCTTAGATTACAAGATTTGCAAATTAAAGGAAAACCAAGGAGGAAAAGCATATGTACAAGTCTGTATTTGTAGAATTCTAGCCAGTCACTCTGCACTTTATTTTATCAATGGAAAGAATTATTCATAAACTCCTGATAATGTGTGCAATAACAGTCAGAATTTGGCATAACTGGCACATTTTTGCATTTCTTATCTGTATTATCAGTTATCAAGAGAGAGATTTTAAATGTTATAAAAAATGTTTTGAATATTTTTTATTAACTAATGAACTTCATAGAAAATGGAGTAAGCAGGCAATAACAAATTAAATCAACATTTACTGTGACCACCTTTTTCCTTAAAAACAGCAGCAATTCTCTTAGGTTCACTGTCATGTAGTTTCCTAACAAAGTCATCTGGTAGGTTGTTCCACGCATTTTGGAGGACTGTCTTGATGATGTACAGATCAGGCCTGTAAGGGGGTGTGTGTGTGTGGGGGGGTGTGTGTGTGGGGGCATATTGTCTTTTTTGCTGGAATTCCTGTTCTTCTTTTTGCTGCAGATAGTTTTATGACTTTTTGTGTTTGAGTTAATTATCATGCTGCAGAATGAAGCTGGGACAAATAAGACACCTCCCTGATGGTATTGCATGATGACTAAATCTGTCTATACTTATCAGCATTGATGGTGCCAGCTATTTACCAGTTCTGACCAATTCACCATTAGTGAAAATGCAGCTAAAAAAACACAGGGAACCTTCACTGTTGCCTGCAGACATTCACTCATATACTGTAAAATTGTCCAGCACTTTGGCAAATAAACTGCTTTCTCTGTGAGACAAACATCTCCGAATTTAACTCATCAGTCCAGAGCACCTGCTGCCATTCTTCTGCATGCATCTCCTTAAATTTTTGTGTGTAGGTGAGTTGTTTTTGCTCTATTTCCATCTTGGAGGTATTTTTTTTCGGTAATGACGCTTCCATGAAGACTTCTTTGTACTGTAGAAGGGTGTACTAGGGTTTCAGTGGTTTCTGCCAGGTATGATTTCAAAGAGAAGTAAGTTTGCTGTATTTGTTATTTGTCTCACTTTGCCAGTTTGTTTGTGGTTCTGCAAATCACCTTTGACAACGCATCTATTGCAAAGTTTCTGCTTGGGAGAGACCTTGTTGATGCAGGATGAGTATCTCTTGTGTCTTGTCTTTATGCTCACTTTTCCGTGATGCAAGATATGCAGGTTAAATCGCCACCTTCAACTGCAACCTGATCTTGTCCCAATACTTGCTTGTTATATTTGCTTTGTAAAGCACTGGGCTATATACCTACACAGATCTCACATTTATTAACTAGAAAGTGGCCTATTACTATATTAGATTCTTTCTTTCCTCGGGCGAACGTGGAGATAGCGGGTGACATCATTCATTCCGCTGTTGCTAAATTACAAACACAGCACCCGAGGCGCTTGTGCTAATCGCTGGAGATTTTAACCATGTGACGCTGGACAAAACATTACCTGCCTTCTCCCAGTATGTGGATTGTAACACCTGGGGAAATAGGACTATTGACCTACTGTATGCAAACGTTAAAGACACATACAGCGCCACCCCGCTACCTGCGCTTGGGAAAGCAGATCATTATCTGGTTTTACTTCAGCCTTACTACAAACCAAGAGTGACGGTCCTACCTACAACCACACGCTCATTAAGGAAGTGGTCCCCTGAGGCAGAGCAGTCTCTGCTCTGGAACTACGGACT
Source organism: Erpetoichthys calabaricus (assembly GCF_900747795.2). Taxonomy (NCBI): domain Eukaryota; kingdom Metazoa; phylum Chordata; class Cladistia; order Polypteriformes; family Polypteridae; genus Erpetoichthys; species Erpetoichthys calabaricus. The sequence continues at coordinate 86,968,534 of NC_041401.2, forward strand.
GGGATATCCTGCAGGGATCACATAGTGAAAACATTGAGGAGGTTGTTGACTGCACTACTGACTACTTCAACTTCTGTATGGACATTGTAGTTCCAGTAAGAACAGTACGCTGCTATACTAACAACAAGCCATGGATTACAAGTGACATCAAGGGCCTTTTGAACCAGAAGAAAAGGGCTTTTAAAGGCGGTGATCAGCATGAGCTCAAGCGCGTGCAGAAGGAACTCCGAGTCCAGCTCTGGGCGGTGAAAGAGCAGTACAGGAGAAAGCTGGAGCAGAAGTTGCAGAACAACAGCATGAAGGAAGTGTGGGACGGGATGAATATCATCACTGGCTGCAGCTCAAAGTGGGGTGCCACCATTGAGAGAGACGTGGAGAGAGCAAACCAGATGAACAACTTCTTTAACAGGTTTGACCACCCTAACCCACTCTCACCTTGGAGTACTGCACCCTCCACCCATCTTTCTGCTGATACCAGCATAGGAGAGAGTTTCCCCCGGGACCCACAATTACAGCAGCCCATGTAAGCAGAGAGCTGAGGAGACTTTGTGCCAGCAAAGCAGCGGGTCCAGATGGAGTATCGCCATGACTGCTGAAGGCCTGTGCGCTGGAGCTGGGGAGTTCTCTACAGCGCATCTTCAACCTGAGCCTGGAACAGGGGAGAGTCACCAGGCTTTGGAAAACATCTTGCATCACCCCAGTTCCAAAGGTATCACATCCTAATGAGCTGAATGACTTCCGGCCTGTCGCTCTGATGTCGCATGTGATGAAGACCATGGAGCGGCTGCTGCTTCACCACCTGAGGCCACAGGTCCGCCACGCCCTCGACCCTCTGCAGTTCGCATACCAGGAGAAGGTGGGAGCAGAGGATGCCATCATCTATATGCTACACCGATCCCTCTCCCACTTGGACAGAAGCAGTGGTGTAGTAAGAATTATGTGTCTGGACTTCTCTAGCGCTTTCAGCGCCATCCAACCTCTGCTCCTTAGGGACATGCTAACAGAGATGGGAGTACATTCATACCTGGTGGCATGGATCGTGGACTATCTTACAGACAGACCTCAGTATGTGCGTTTTGGGAACTGCAGGTCTGACATTGTGGTCAGCAACACAGGAGCGCTGCAGGGGACTGTACTTTCTCCAGTCCTGTTCAGCCGATATACATCGGACTTCCAATACAACTCTGAGTCCTGCCACGTGCAAAAGTTCGCTGACAACACTGCTATCGTGGGTTGCATCAGGAGAAAGAAGGAGGAGGAGTATAGAAACCTAATCAAGGACTTTGTTAAATGGTGCGACTCAAACCACTTACACCTGAACACCAGCAAAACCAAGGAGCTGATGGTGGATTTTAGGAGGCCCAGGCCCCTCCTGGACCCCGTGATTATCAGAGGTGACTGTGTGCAGAGGGTGCAGACCTATAAATACCTGGGAATGCAGCTGGATGATAAATTGGACTGGACTGCCAATATTGATGCTCTGTGCAAGAGAGGACAGAGCCAACTATACTTCCTTAGAAGGCTGGCGTCTTTCAACATCTGCAATAAGATGCTGCAGATGTTCTATCAGACGGTTGTGGTGAGTGGCCTCTTCTACGCAGTGGTGTGCTGGGGAGGCAGCATAAAGAAGAAAGACACCCTCACTCCTGGGCAAATTGGTGAGGAAGGCAGGCTCTATTGTAGGCATGGAGCTGGACAGTTTGACATCCGTGGCAGAGCGACGAGCGCTGAGCAGGTTCCTGTCAATCATGGAGAATCCACTGCATCCACTGAACAGTATCATCTCCAGACAGAGGAGCAGCTTCAGCGACAGACTGCTGTCACTGCCCTGCTCCACTGACAGACTGAGGAGATCGTTCCTCCCCCACAATATGTGACTCTTCAATTCCACCTGGGGGGGTAAACGTTAACATTATACAAAGTTATTGTCTGTTATACCTGAATTTTTATCACTCTTTAATTTGTTTTTATCAGTATGCACTTTGTAATCGTGTCATCAGATCTACAACCTTATGTCTTGGACACTCGGGTGAAGAGAGGGGCTGAGCTGTCAACTGATCACCACCTGGTGGTAAGTTGGATCAGATGGCGGGAGAGGCTGCCGGACAGACCAGTCAGACCCAAACAAATAATGAGAGTCTGCTGGAAACGTCTGGCAGAGCCCCCTGTCAGAAGTAGCTTCAACTCCCACCTCCGGCAGAACTTCAACCTCATTCCGATGGAGGCGAAGGGCATTGAGTCTGAATGGGCCATGTTCTGAGCTTCCATTGTCAAAGCAGCAGAACGGAGCTGTGGCCGCAAGGTTGTCGGTGCCTCTTGTGGTGGCAATCCACAAACCCGGTGGTGGACACCTAAGGTTCGAGAGGCCGTCAAGAGAAGCTGAAGAAAGAGTCCTATCGGGTCTGGTTGACCAGTGGGACTCCAGAGGCAGCTGAGGGGTACTGGCGGGCCAAGCATGTGGCGGCATCGGCTGTTGCAGAGGCAAAAACTTTTGGGGAAGCCATGGAGAACGAATTTCGGTCGGCACCAAGAAGGTTCTGGCAAACCGTCAGGCACCTCAGGAGGGGAAAGCGGTGCTCCACCAACACTGTGTACAGTGGAGATGGGGCCCTGCTGACTTCAACTGTAGATGTTATTGACTGGTGGAAGGAATACTTCGAGGATCTTCTCAGTCCCACCAGCATGTCTTCCTTAGAAGAAGCAGAGCTGGAGGACTCTGGGGGGGGGGCCCATCCATAACAGGGGCTGAGGTCGCCGAGGTAGTTAAAAAGCTCAGAGGTGGCAGGGCCCCTGGAGTGGACGAGGTTCACCCTGGGTTCCTCAAGGCTCTGGATGTTGTGGGGCTGTCCTGGTTGACACATCTCTGCAACATCGCATGGACATCGGGGGTAGTGCCTCTGGATTGGCAAATCGGGGTGGTGGTTCCCCTTTTTAAGAAGGGTGACCGGAGGATGTGCTCCAACTATAGGGGGATCACACTCAGCCTCCCCGGTAAGGTCTATTCAGGGGTGCTGGAGAAGAGAGTTCGGTCGATGGTCGATTCTTGGATTCAAGAGGAACAATGCGGATTCTGTCCCGGCCGTGGAACACTGGACCAGCTCTACACCCTGGCCAGGATCCTGGAGGGGGCATGGGAGTTTGCCCAACCAGTCCACATGTGTTTTGTGGATTTGGAGAAGGCATTCAACCGTGTCCCTCGAAGCATCCTGTGGGGTGTGCTCCAAGAGTACGGGGTACAAGGCTCGTTGTTACGAGCCATCCAGTCCCTGTACAGGAGGAGCAGGAGCTTGGTCTGCATTTCCAGTAATAATTTGGACTCCTTTCCTGTTGAGGTTGGACTCCACCAGAGCTGCCCTTTGTCACCGATTCTGTTCATAAATTATATGGACAGAATTTCTAGGTGCAGCCAAGGAGGGGAGGGGGTCTTGTTCGGTGGCCTCAGAATCTCGTCTCTGCTATTTGCGGATGACATGGTTCTGTTGGCTTCATCGCACAGTGACCTCCAGCTCTCACTGGAGCAGTTCGCAGCCGAGTGCGAAGTAGCGGGGATGAGTGTCAGCACCACTAAATCCGAGGCCATGGTTCTCAGCCGGAAAAGGGTGGAATGCTCTCTCCGGGTTGGGAGCACAGTACTGCCTCAAGTGGAGGAGTTTAAGTATCTTGGGGTCTTGTTCACGAGTGACGGAAGAATGGAGTGGGAGGTTGACAGACGGATCGGTGCGGCGTCCGCAGTAATGCGGGCTCTGCAACAGTCCGTCGTGGTGAAGAGAGAGCTGAGCCAAAAGGTGAGGCTGTCGATTTACCAGTTGATCTACGTTCCTACCCTTACCTATGGCCACGAACTTTGCGTAGTGACCAAAAGAGCAAGATCACGGATACAAGTGGCCGAAATGAGTTTTCTCCACAGGGCGGCTGGACTTTCCCTTAGAGATAGAGTTCAGTTATCCGGGAGAGACTCGGAGTAGAGTCGCTGCTCCTCCGCATTGAGAGGAGTCAGTTGAGGTGGTTCGGGCATCTGGTTAGGATGCCCCCTGGACGCCTCCCTGGGGGGGGGTGTTCCAGGCATGCCCCACGGGGAGAAGGCCACGGGGCAGACCCAGGACACGCTGGAGGGATTATATCTCCTGGCTGGCCCTGGAACGCCTCGAGGTCCTCCCAGAGGAGCTGGAGGAGGTGGCCGGGGAGAAGGAGGTCTGGGCTTCCCTGCTTAGGCTGCTGCCCCCACAACCCGACCTCGGATAAGCAGTGGATAATGGATGGATTATCAGTATGCTGCTGCTGCTGGAGTATGTGAATTTCCCTTTGGGATTAATAAAGTATCTATCTATCTATCTATCTATCTATCTATCTATCTATCTATCTATCTATCTATCTATCTATCTATCTATCTATCTATCTATCTATCTATCTATCTGGATATTCAGATACCATATTTTATTGCTTCACTTTTTTGAAAAAGGAATGTTTAGTACTGTAAAATACTCTGTTTTTAATTGACACACTAATAATGAAGACATAAAATAACTGTGTAGCTCAAATATTTGTGTAATCTCACTAAAATTAAGCATCAAGGGGCAGTACCAAATTACTTAAAGGTTCTTGTATAAATTTTGCTTTCATTGCTTTTAATTCATACGATTTGCTCTTATGATATGGAATGTCCCCAAATAAACCTCAGATGTTAACAAAGGTACACATGCAGTATGCACATTTTTTTAATGAAAAAGCGAAACTGTGAACACTTCAAAATGTACTTAATGTAATGGAATAAAATTCAAGGGAAGTTGCTAATTAAAAATAAGAATATTCTTCTAAATTAAGCCTATTCATTAGCTTGTTACATAGCATTATTCTTTTCTTACTGATAAGTTTTTTTACAGTAATATTCAATATTGGCCTACAGTGTTCTTTAAATATACTCAGTATTGATAGATACTGTGCCCCTACTTTACATTGCTTCTATCCAGTATCACATGCCAACTTTTTTTTTGTTGTCAGTGTCACTACTTGTGATTCATTTAGTCATGTTTCATTTTTATAGCCATTTATGCACAGACCTTTAGTTATCTTTAGGGAAATCATTTAAATCACCATGATTATATATGTGTTTTTATAATGCTTTGTATGGAAAAATGGCCTGCCTTATATCGGTTATGTTAAAGAACCTGGAACCTTCCAAACCTACTCAATAAGTACATTTTGGTTTTTTTAGGGTCATAGGGAAAAATCTTATTTTGAAAGTACTGGGCACAAGCTGGATATCACCCTTCATATTACATTATACATTACATTATACTGTATCATGCATTATGAATACATTTTTTTAAGAAAATAATTATACAAAATATGTAAGCTAATATGTAAACCTTAACCAGAGCTGATGTCAGAATTACTGGTATTTAATTAGTTGCATCTACTTTTAACATCTGCAGCACTTTTACTTTCACTTTAACATTTTAAGGAATGTCAGACATATTTTTTAGCCTTTTTTGTGCCAGGGGAATGTATTTGCATTCTGAAATTTTCTTAAGTCTTGAGGTAATATAGTACCCTGCCTATCCTTGCCAAATGTTTAATCCTCAGTGCAGCTGTGTCTTTAAATTCTGTTCATTCCTGAACCTGATTTCTGGCAAGTCTGTTAGGGCAGCAGTGGCTTCCCTTGTCAATGCCTTTGTGAACATACAGTATATCACAGAATTCTGCTAATATTCTGTCATCTAACTACACCTGGCTGCTTCATACATGCTTGTCATCTTTATTTCTGCATATTTTAAAATTCTTCAGACATTTAGTAAAGTTACTGTGTGTTCTTTTCCAGATCTTGTATTTATTGAAAGCCCCTGTCTAACTATGTTGACATTTTTAACATTAATCCAGCCTGTTTCACAAAACATTTGTATTAGTTAAATAACTGTGCCTCCTTTTTTTAATTTCAAATAATACTGTTACTGTTTCCATTGGTTTAAATGGAATAGAGTGTTGCTTACTAATATGACCGTGCGTTTTAGAACATTTGAACCCTCTTGTCACACCTTTAACAACCAAAACAAGCCAATTCTTATATTGTAACTCTGCCAGCTCATTCATATAGTGGCATGAAAGGGTAAACAAAAAAAATTAAACAAACAAAAAATGAACATACAAACAAAAAATTGACAACACAAACAAAAAATGGAAGTGCACACAAAAAGATGAAAATGGAAACAAATTAAAATGGAAATGACCTGCTTAGAAAAATAGGCTGTAGCAAAAAAGAAAAAAATGCAAAATATGCATTTTACTGAAACTGTTACAGTTTTGCTCAGATGCAAAAATTCATACAAGTCTCAGTACAGCAGCAATCTTGCACATTCCAGCTCAAGTTAGGCGAACAGGAAAACATGTCTCAGTTACAACGCAGAGGTGACAACTCAGGAGATGCTGATCTGTGGAAATTTGACAACATGAGAAAACATATCTTGCAAGAAACTCATCAAGTTCACTAAACTGGCCTTTGTTGGTTTTATCAAGGTTTTTCTCTTTTCTCTAATGAGGTAATTTCCACTTGATTTCATTTGATCTGTTTTCATATTTTTGTTTTCATTTTCACTTTTTGTTTGTATTTTCAGTTTTTTCTTTTACTTTCATACTTTTTGTTTGAATTTTACCCTTCAGGGCCACCTCCATTGCTTTTAGCCAGTATACTGTAGGTTTACATCTCAAAAATGAGTGTGCTTTATCAGAATAACACCTCTATATGTACATGCAATAAAACTGTAAAGAATTTAATTCCCATTTCTATTGCTGTGTGAGAAATGTTGACTTGCTCTTTGCGTTCATGTATGTTGATTGGAAGTTCATATTTTAACGTTGAGCATTTCACTACCTCCCTTATTTGTTTTAACATAATTGCTTACTAAATTTCTTCTTATATAATAATATATACTTAGAATATTTGCAGCTCGCAGTCCTTTAGAAAAAAAATAGTAAAATAGGGAGCATATAATATTAGAATAAATCAAAACATATTTGGATGTTTGTCTGTCTAACATCGACTATCTTACACGGCATTCTGTATTATGCTAGCATAAACACCAGTTTGTACAATACCACCATTTAATTTGGTTCAACAAATGGGCTCATTTAATTTATTATGGGACAGTATCCCTGTACTACAATTTCAGTACCTTGTGGAGATGTAGAGACTATAAGAAATCAAGGCAATTCTGAGAGCAATTTGGGAGGCCAAGTTATTACTTGATAGGTGAATTTAATGAAGTGACCATAAAGGAAAAAGTAAAAGCCTTACAGTATCTAACTGTTCTGAGCGCAGTTCAACTAAGAGATTTTTTTCTTTTTTGGATGGGACAGCATTTTGTTACTAGATTGTTATTCTTCACGACCTTCAAATCTCAGAGTTTAGTGGTAAACCACCAAAGCCTAAACATTATTTAGAATAACTGTTCTTTGCATACGTTTAATATGCATAAAGCTGTTTAAATTTTCTTTTACTTCTATTTAAATATGTAGTATGCTTTGTCCTTGCATGCTAAGTATATAAATTTAACTATACAAAATGAAAAGATAACATGTTAAACAGCAAGGATTGTGAAAAAAATGGGCGAAAAACACATTCCATTTTTCCCAACACTATATTTGTAATACCCCATTGGTACTGAGGCCAGTTCTAGTAATTAAATACTGTAAACGCCATAAAGATAATTAAAAAATGGAAAAAAAGTCTACAAAGATAAATGTGTTTTCAATATGGTTCTCAGGGAAGGTACAGCAGAACCCTATGAATGAGTGGAAATTTATTTCTGGCAGCACTGTAGACATAGAACTGTGGTTGAACTTTTTACCCTAATTACTTTCCTGCTAATGCCTGCAGCGGTCTGAAATCAAAGGGCCCCCTCAGGCCTTGGAAAGTCTGTGATGTGGCAAGCGTTTGTTGTGTGTTGAGGGTTTTTTTTTTAAATCAAGAAAAAAAAAAAAAACGGAATATTGTGACAGAATTTTTCAAACTTTCTTAGTTACCACCCACCTCACTTGTTGCCTACAAAAATAAAGTAATTGTTTTCATCTGTGTATTTTTTGTCTTGCTTAGATTTAACAAGTATAAATCAATGTGACATGTGCCCTTGAAAATGCTGTGACTGAGAAAAGTGTTTAAAAACTGTCTTCTTCACATTTGAAATATATTACATCCAAAAATAAATGTAAACTTGAAATTTCAGAGATTATCTGGTATTCAGTGGCTATATGAAGTCTTCATTCCCTTGGATTTTTTCATATTCATCAAATTAAGAAACTACTGATAATTGAGAACCAAACTCTGTTGGAAATATCCAAAATAATAATATTAAACTAAATGTAACAGATTTAATAAGTATTCAAGCATGTGTGTCAACATTTTACAAAAGTAAATTTGAAATTTCAGCCACAAGCCTTTTAGGGTAAGTATCCTCCATTTTTTCACATCTGGATATTGCAGATTTTGCTCATATTTCAAGTTAGATGAGAACAGTTGGAAAACAGAAATTTTCAACTCATTCCACATGTTCTTGATTGGACTGAGGTCTGGGTTTTGCCTGTACCATAATAGAACAGTCATGTTTTTGTTTTTAGGACACTTGGGTGTAGCTTTTTCTATATCTTTTAGTCATTGTTCCGCTGGAAGAGTCCCAGACCTCTTGCAGACCGAAGCATCTAGGCTTTCTTTGTACTTTACTGCCTTCCTATTTTTCTTCCTTTTATCACAGCTTTTCCAGGCCTTGTAGCAGACAAACTGCTCAGTAACACAATGCTTGAATCCGAAGTTCTTCACTGTAATAGTAGTAGTGTTCTCAGAGCAATACATTATCAGGTTGGATCCCAATAATAAATTATTCTCATGAGACCATAGATTGTTCCTTAACTCTCAGATTATCCATCTTTGGCAGTATTTTATTTAAGATTTCATATGCCTTTTCAGTGAACTGTAGTTTGTGCTACTTGGGCATGGAGCACAGTTTTGGGAAATACCTGGGCAACTCTACTGAATTTATTCTTGTTATAGTGTTGTTCTCAGAAGACATACCCAGAGTGCTTGTAAAGGTTCCAAAGTGCACATCTTTTATACACACCTGTTCAAATATCTTTTGAAATCCATGATAATATACTCAAATTTAGTTCAGGAAAACTAAAACCCCAGTCTTTGTGATGTAGTTTTAAGGAACTTTACTAAACAACACTGGGATTTTACCAGATATTTATATATTTAACTTATTCATGTGTCTACTACCATTTTTACACTTTGGTTGGCTAGTTCAATAAATTATCTAACTTATCAATGCATCTAGTTGTTTTTGCTTTGAGATTTCAGAGTTTCATTGTTTTTGTCCATAATCTTGAAGATCCTACATATTTAGAGATTTATTAATATGGACATAAGTTAGCCTTTTTTCATAAACAATTCTCCTAAAACAACATCCTGCTTTTTTGATGTATCACTTTGTCTACACTTTCATGCATTTTTCTACTATAGATGTGGGAATTAATTACCTGTAATGGGTCTTTGCTTCTTGTTTTGTATACCTGTCTTTTTAATCAATTTTAAAGTCTGAATTACATTGAATAACATAGAAGTCAGTCAGATATATGGTGCAGGATCATATTCATATAAGATAAAATCATTTTCCTCCCAGTTTAAACAACAAGGAATGAAGTAGATTTAATATGAAATAATCACTCAAAACTAAGGAATCTAAAAGGTTAGCATAGATTCACAATATTTAGAGAATTAAGGACAGCTTTAATAAGTTTTAGAATTAATTCTGTTGAGCAAGATAAGGTAGTGTGCTATATGTGTAGGCCTACTGTTTTTTTTTTATCACAATATGCTCTTTTCGCAAAATTTGGAATTGATGCATTGGTAAGTAAATCTCCTTCCCGTTAGCCAGGAATTGATTGTGTTTATTATACCTTTCTCCTTTTGCTTCCAAAAACAAAAGTATTGTTGAAAAGCGCTCTATAATGAAAGCATCAAAACTGAACAAAGGATTTACACTTTTTGTGGAAAAAATCCTTCTTAATTACCAAAAAAAAAGAAACTGTGAAATTTCTAATACCCTCACTGTCTTGTGCCGCATCACCACTACATTCCAACTGTCTACCCTTGTCACCAGTTCCTTTTTAGCTCAAAGGTTTGTTTTGTGGTGAACTGTTGGCAGAGAGTTGCAAACCTGCAGTCTCCAGCTCAGAGGTGAGCACTTGCAACGTGAGCTAAATGGAGAACTGCTTTAATCAGCCGCACAGAGCCTATCTCTGAACACTGTGAGCAGTGCACCTACTGGTGACTTCACCTGATCTCTTTCTCTGTGTCATCCCCCACTGTCTTGCACAGTATCACTACTACAGACAGCAATTTTGAAGGAATTGCTATGTAATGGCTCTGACAGGTTGCATCAACCAGGGATAGTTTACACATAATATGAGTGGCATTTTATCATCAGCTGCAGGGGTGCCTATAGAAATATCAAGCCTGCAATGTCACAAATAGAATTTCATTTAATTCGGCAAAGGTGAGCAGTCATTTTAAGAATAGTGAACCACCTAAAAGAGTCACGTAAAGAGCAGAGGATTCGTTTTGGAACTTGGCGATGGTGCTACAGTATACTGTAATATAAAATAAATGAGGCAATTTAGCTTTAATTGTATAAGTGGATTATAATATGATCTATATGTTTTCCTAGCAACCATATATCTTTTGTTCTATGTGTAAATCAGTGTCAAATATAGTCACTGGAGAGGTGGATATGAGAGCTAGATGTTACAGATCAATGAGGAGCTCAACCATGTCTCCTGAAAGAAAAAATAGAAGATACGGTAGTGGCCTGTTGTTCACTAAACTGTAATACCCCTTCAGCTGTTAACTAAAACAGGGAGAATAATGTAGTATTGTTAGTCCAAATAAATGGTTGATTTTATTTCAGCCAGGCTTGAGCATTGTACATTCCCAGAACCAGTAATGCAGTGAGCCAGGATCATCACAACATCACTCACAGAAAGGTCTATGTAATTTACAATTTTGAGTTAAAGCAGGCAGTGTTTTGTTTAATTGAAGAAGAATGTATTTTATCTAAGGCTCACTTCCTGAAAATTAAACTGTTGCCAGTGTTCTGTCAGACTATCTAGATGTGTATCGTAGCTGTGTCTTTCCCTGGTTCCCAAAATTGAGCAGCTACCGAGTTGGCAAGGTAGGATCCAGCATGAGTCAAATCTGTAACAAAATAAATTTCTCAGGCCAATAAAGTTTGTTTTATAAAGGTTTAGTGAAAATTCAAAGCAAAACAGTTTGCATAAAAATAGAGAAAAAAATTTCTAGTTATATTTACTTTCTATACTTAAAGATTGTGTTATTTCTCCATGACAAAGTTACATATGCTTCACTTAATACATTCAGTACGTTTAATATGTACGGGACATACAATATGTCAATATGTTCAATATGATACAATATGTTTTGAAAACTGTTTATCAATTTCATCAGTTTTAGTTTCAGTTTATTGTCAATATACTTTTGTACAATGAAATTCTGATGACAACTTTCCATTTTCAGCAAAGAAAAAAGGTAACAATAAAACACTACTGTACAATACGTTATACAGGTTATAAGAAATGAAGAGCAGGTAATGAAGAAAAATAATGAAGAAAGCAGCATGTATTCAATTAATATATACAAAAAGGCATTAGTTATGTACAGCTTCAAAAAAATTATACAGTATTTAGAGTGTCAATATGCATTGCCTAAAATAGGTTCCTTGCATGTGTGCTGGTTGTGAAGGTAAAATGTGTCTTTATTGTATATGTTATATTTATATTACAGTTCTTATAAACTGGAGTAGTATTGGGTTTAGAGAGTTGTGATCGAAAACACAGCTCTAGGGAAAAAGCTATTTCTCAGTGTGTTAGTGTGTGATCTGATTGCCCTAACCCTCTTTCCAGACAGTAGCGGGGCAAACAGATGGTGGCCTAGATGTGTTGTGTCTCTGATAATGCTGCTAGCCTTTGTCTGAAATCGGCTAACATAGATGGTGTCCATGTTTGGGATGTTTGCCCCGATGATTTGGTGTGCAACCTTCATCACACAGTGTAGCTCCTTCCATATCTATCTATCTATCTATCTATCTATCTATCTATCTATCTATCTATCTATCTATCTATCTATCTATCTATCTATCTATCTATCTATCTATCTATCTATCTATCTATCTATCTATCTATCTATCTATCTATCTATCTATCTATCTATCTATCTATCTATCTATCTATCTATCTATCTATCTATCTATCTATCTATCTATCTATCTATCTAATGTAATTGTGCAGCTGGCATACCACACAATGAGGCCTTAAGAGACAATACTTTCTATTGCACTGTGGTAGAAGTTGATTAAAAGCTGCTGAGGCAGATGAGCTTATCTTAGCTTCCTGAGAAAGTACAGTTGTTGTTGATCTTTTCTCACCAGGTAAGATACGTTAAGAGACCATGTAAGATCCTTTGTTATATATACTCCTAGGAATTTAAGACTCTCTACACATTCCACTGCCTCGCCATGGATATGAAGGGGGAGATGTTCTTTGCCTTTTTTTTCTCCTACATAAACTTACTAAGTAAGAAATGGCTCTTACGTGTACTTTTATGAAAGCACAAAACATAATTGCAAATGCTACCTATACCTTTATCACAGGTTGAAGACATAATTTTACAGAAATTATTCTTCGATGGTCAGGTTTCTTTTAGTGAAGCCTCTAAGTTGCTTATAGTAAAAAAAATATGTTGTTGAAAGAATAAGGCTATATTATCAGTTTACAAATCTGTAAAGGTCTCAGTGCCAAGTGAATTACATAAAGTATGTTAATCATCTTATTTTTAGGGATGATTGCCTTATAGTGGTGCATTTGGGAATGTCTTCCTAACCTTAAAGTGCCTGTTGCACTGGTATCATATTCTAAGTTAATGTTGAAAACACAAGATTTCTAATTGTTGGTAATTAATTGGTAAATGGTGCACAGGACAAAGTATTATGAGATGAATAATCCATATTACTAACCGAGGGTTGTAAACCGGATGGGCGCAGGGCTCACCGAATGTACGGAAACCCCAAAGGTCCATGCTGTGACAACGCACGCGCCTACAACGCGCTTGCGAAAGGAGTCACGGCACACACCAACTGTGACAACGTGCGCGCCTACAACATGCTTGCGAAAGGAGTCACGGCTCAAACCAAAGGTCCATGCTGTGCCTACAACGCGCTTGCGAAAGGAGTCGCGGCTCAAACCAAAGAAAACACACAAGGCATATCTGTACTAAAGTGGTTTCGTTTTGTGGAGACGTGAGTCTGTTGCCTTCGCTGACACCGACCGCTTGAACAGGTTGTGTTGTTTGGGGGTCACCCACTGACTCTGGGAGGCTGCTGCGTCTGACTGTGGGGCAAGCGCCACAGCTGAATATGCGCCTCTGTGGGAAGCTGCTGTGTGAAGACATATCATGGAGGGTATATGCGGTGGTGTGGGCGGTCGCGTCCAGGCTGCCGTACAACCTGGCATGCACGCTTTACCTCAGGTGTAGTTCACAGGACGGAGCAGAAACTGATTGCCATTCTAGGATTTCCCATTCGCTAGCGAATCGCGGGGTTTACTTGTGGCAGGATAAAGGGTAGAATGGTGGCTCTAAGGGTGGAGTGGTGGCTCTGAGACAAAGGATCTGCTCTGGTATCTGGAAGGTTACTGGTTCAAATCCCCATTACTGCCAAAAGAGATCCTACTGTGCTGGGCCATTAACCTGCACATGCTCCAGGGGTCCTGTACAATGGCCTACCCTGTGCTCTGAGCCAAAAGGGTATGTGAAAACTAACAAGTTCCTAATCCAAGAAATTGTATAAGGTGAAATAAAGAACCAAAAAAAAAGGAGACTTCTTTCCACAGTCTCATAATAGATATACTCACATTCTAGCAGCAGAACTGGAAGTTGGGTAGTGCTATTTCTTTAGCTTTAGATTGTAAAACTTTAAATGGGGTTGGCAAATATAGAGTATTGCAAAGGTCTTAGTGCACAGAAGAAAATTATTTACTAGACATAAAGTTTGTATTTTCTCATGAAACCACTGTATAAAAGAATAAACACTAATACACATTGACATAATAAAAAGTAACAAGGATATCTTGTCTTTAAATAAATCTATTTTGTGTGGCTTTTCTCAGAATGCAAAACTGAAGCAATTCTCTTTGATACACTGCTGTATTATTTTCAAGGAGTTCTGTGGTTATATTCTTCCAAGCTTCTTGTAGGATTTACCATCTTCTTTTGAATTTGTCAGCTTTTTGTTATTTTCCCTGTCTAATTGATCCTACACAGCTTTACATATGTTGAGGTCAGGATTCTGATGTGGTAAATCTAATAATGTTAATTCTAGATGAAAACTCTAAATTGTGTTTCCTGATTAAATTTTATCCAAGGAAGATGTTTTCCCAAAGGTACCAAATAATGAACCAAAATCTGTTCCTTAGCAGTCACCATTCAATTTGTTTTGACCAGATCTTGTATACCTTTGCTCTCAGAAAATTACAGAGCTGCTAACATGTTTCACAGCAGGCTTCAGAAAGCATTAATGTACTTCTTCCCAACATATTGGAGTCTTTGTGAACTAAAAATATTAAATTACTCTTTGCTCAATTACATTTTCTGTCACTGATTTGTCAGGCCATGCTCTATAGTTCCTTGTATATTCTAGTCTCATTTACCTTTTAGAATTTTTCTTTAGCTGCAACACATGCTACAATTTCTTTTAGGACTTCTCAAGGTGGAAGGATGTACTTTGGTGTAAGATGTTAAGCAAGTACAGTACTTCACTGGGTTCCGTTGGTCCCTTAAGAAAATAACCTTTAATTAACCATTTATACATTGCAGATAGTTTTTTGGGTCTTCCACTAAATTCTTGGTCTTTGTTTTCTGGTTAGCATCTTCAGATTTCTTTGACAGCTTGAACATCACAATTTGATGTTATTACTAGGCATATAGCCTTTTAAACAATATTACTATTTTGGTCAACCTTGTGAGCAATAACTATTACATTAAATATAAAGACTTAATTGCTGTGGACTCGAACCATGAAGCATCTGAGTTTGAAGATTTATGCTGTGGTGAGCTGCCAATGGTCAAATGCAAACCTGAAACCTCTGGCTCAGAATCAGTCTACTTGCAGTGTGAGCTAAAGGAGTAACTGCATTAGCTAGCTGCACAGAGACTGTCTCTGAACCATGCAAGCAGAGTAATTCCTGATGATATCAGCTGATCTCTCTCTGTGTCAGCTCCCAATGTTTCTGTTCAGCATTGCTGCGACACTCCACTTATCTACGGTGCAAATCCCACACCAAATATACTGTACTACTGTACTACTACTGTCCTACTGTGGTTGGTGAAACAATTTAAATTATTTTATTTTAATATATGTTTCAGAACAACCCCTCCTTATTGCTGTGTTGATCTGTACTCACTAAGAACAGGAGAAATGGTGAAGTCTATTCAGTTCAAGACATCTATTTATGACCTGCACTGCAATAAACGGTAAAAGTCTATTTAAAGCTAAGAGCAAGACACTGTTTTGGTTAGCTAGGTGTGTTTTAAATAATATCCACTCTAGAATAAAAGTGTGCTTTCTGTCCGTTATGTTTCTGAACTTATGCTGTGTGTATACTGTATATTTATCTTTACTATATTCAATGTTACAAAAATATTTTCTTAGTAATTATTTATAAGACTATAGCTTCTATTATTAGTTATATAATGCCATACCCTTACAGTTTCTAATTTTTAAGGTATTAGTCTGTTTTATTAAATGTAAAATTGTCATTATATGGTCCTAAGTCATAACCAAATATTTATGTGATCAGATCCCAGAGGACAAAACAAACATATAATCAAAAGTTCTTAGCAAAATTTTCAGTAATCAAAATTTCAGTAATAAGAGATTATCTTTAGGATATTATTCACCAAATAATGGCAAAGTTTATACACTAGAATTTGGGAACTGTGACCTTGTATTTCTGTACTTGTCAGGACTATTGCTAGCATTAATTAATAACATAACCTTCAGAATTATGTCTATGAAAATGTGCCTTTTATGCATGCAGACAGCACACTGCAAAATGTAAATAAACATTAAGCAATAAAAAAATCACTAAACCTAATAATTTATGTACTTTGTGATTGACAGATCATATTTATTATTAATCGAATAACATTAGTTTTTCAATGTGATTACACTGATTGATTAACCCATTCCTAATGTTGACACTTTCACAGTTTTAAGACTGTGTGAAGGCTGATTTCAATACTGTGAAAAAGCATTTTCATTGTCATAACTGTGGTCATTTAAAAACTGATTTAAAGCATTTTCCAAAAATCATAAATTTGTTTTTTTATATTTATGCAGTATCCTACTCGTTGTTCTACAAGAGAAAATAGCTGCATTCGACAGCTGCACTTTTACAAAAAAATTCTTTGTCACAAGTAAGTTTATATTAGATTTGTTCCAGTTTTTGCTTTGCACCTTTCAGTGTCATTGACTGTAATGGCAATACATGAAATGTATTTTTTCAGTAAGTACGCTATATAATTAAAATGTTAGTCATGTAGATTGTTAAGAGACAGTTTGTTGTACAGCCCTCAAGTTTTGATTTCAGCATAAGCCCCAACTTTAATAAACTCTTGTTAGATTGGGGTATCCCTCAGAGCAATATTGGAACTGTTGCAGGGTGAAATAATCACTAGATAAAGGTGTAAAAGACCAAAGATAATATGTAAGGCATGCTGATTGTTTTTTAGTTTAATGAATATTTTAAATAATCATTTAATTGTATATCAGAGATTGTTAAAAAGCTTCCTTACTATATTTTTGAGTAAAATTATGAAGAATATATTTATTAAGGACATACTGACATGATAACTTAAATCCGTAAAATATGACTAGTTTATTTCAGCAATTCGTCTGATCCTACATTGGATTAAGTGGATTTAGGAAATTGATGGATTGAATAAAAAAGCATACATAAGGGACAGTCATCAGTGCTTCTATTTCGCAACTTCAAGAGATTGGGATTGAATCCCAGCCGAGTCAATTGCTGTGTGACATTTGCACATTTTACTTATGTCTGTGTGAGATTCTTACAGGTTTTTTGATTTTCTGCCTTACTCCAAAAACTTGTATTTAGGGTGATTGATGAGTCTTATTAATCCAGTATGATTGATTGTGGTTTATTTTTATGTGTGTGCCCTGTAATGGTCTGACTTCAAACACAAGGGCTCTAAGTGTGAGACATTAGATGTTGTCGGAATAGTCTATAGCTCCCCATAATCATTCACTAGAGTAACTGTGTTTAGGAAATGGATGAATGATCAGGCGGCATCATTGTCACTATAAACAGTGTAAGAAAGACACAAGAGATGTAATGATTTTTGGGGTATCTTGAAGGCCAATGCTGTATATTCCAATGCTCATTGTAAGAAAATAAATCATGGTAAACGCTAAACTAGTCATTCTGACTTCCGCAATCTGATGGACTACCCAAGATGGAACCTCCTCTGTTTAAGATGGATTCTGGGAAGAAGAGGCAATGAGAATGAAAACACTATTGCACCAATACAACCCATTGCGGAGTTCTCAAACATTTCCATAATTTTGCTGAACTCAGGGTGAATCAAACTCCATAATTTGCACTGTTCAGTTCCATTTAGCTCTCACTGTCATATTTACTTTTGCTGTTTTTAAAGGGTGCTAATAAAACCATAAAATTATATGAATATTTTCTTAATTTCTTAGAAATAATTATTTATTTAATCACATTGACCATTCATTATAATCTTTGAATGCATGAAGTCTGCAGACTCATTCATGAGAATTGATTTATTTGATATGTGTTTGCCATTTGTCATGCTACAATCTTAAGCATTTGGATTCTGTGATTAATGCCCGCCAGAGATCATTCCACATTACATTATATCAAATTCTTGGTCAAAGGAGTATATGATATTCTCTCAAACCCATCCAACCTGGACTCCTGGGCATTGGCGGAGAAACTAGACTGTATTCTTTTTCCATTTGAACATCAGTAGTGCCATCTCCTCATGGCAGAAGTCCATAGGTAAAGGCTATTCATCCACATCTTTAGACATAAAAAACAAAAACACCACCAGAGTTGCTCAACAAAGCAATCTGGCAGCTAATAGTTGACTTGTGCAGGCAATTTAAGTTTCCACAGCACATTGCCAAGACCACTGTCAGACCAGACAAAAAGGGATTGTCATGCTGGAACTTGCTGTGCCATGGGAGTGTTTGGAGAAGGCCTTTGAGTGGAAGAAGAGCAAGCATGAAGACCTACTGAGCAACTATTATAGACAAGGCTGGAGGGTGAGATGTACAGTATACCTGTGAAGATAGAGTATAGAGGCCTTGCAGGGCTGTTGGTCTACAGGACATACTCTCCACTTTCCATCACTTTCCATTCAAATAAAATTTTCAGCAATGTTCAGTTTTTGGGGAGATATCTTAAAATGAGCATTCTCTATAAATTTTTGAATTTCAGCCTCTCCTATTGGGGAATTTGCAAACTTGCCTGTCTTGACACAGAGAAACATTCTTTGTGACTTCAGTTATTGTTTAGTTTACTGTTTCAAAATTTAACTTGAGAAAATTCACTTCAACTTGCATGTGTTGTATATTTTCCTCTTTTATTCATCTAATGGCTACTCCTGATAGAAAAACCAAAGAAGTAAAAAAAAAAAAAAAAATGTATGTATAAATGAATGTAACAAGAAAGGAATTATTCAAGCGTTTGCTCTGTAACCAAAAAGTAAAGAAGACATATAAACTAAATATTTACGTTCTGCCAAAAACAACCACACAGCTAAATTATTTACAGTTTATAATAAACCAATATTTCTTTGACTGTGTCATTTATTGGCAAAGCTCTAGACCTATTCTCCTTTATGGTCCAAAGAAGCTAACAATTTTGTCTTGGGACGTCACAGAGATTTTAACTGTCAATTGGGCATGTTACATTTAAGAAATTTGAAGTACAATTAGTCACAGACCCTCCACAACCAACAACTAATAACAGGACAACAATTAATGCCATTTTTACATTGCTAGAAATGGACTGTGCTGTTTTTGAAAGCTACTGAGATATCACAAGTTTATTTGTTCTATGTTTTTAACTTTATGATATTGCAAATATCTGTTGAAAAGCATGTTTTTTAATGTAGTTTACAAATGTATATAATTTAATTCTGATGTCTTTTTTTTAATATGACTCATTGTTCCAAAAATGTAATAAACAACAAAATAACCGACCTTTTTTTGAAGTAACAAAAAAATTTAAAATGCTAACTAAAAAATTAAAAATGCTCCAGTTTTTAAATCAATAAAGTAAGCCATGAACGCACTTGAATGTTATGCCACTTGTGCATTTTCTAACTTATTATGTTTTATCATCAGCTCATATTTACTTTTGTTCATTTTTATTTTTATGTATGTACCTTATACATACAGTGTGTGTATGTGTGTGTGTGCACCTTTTTTTTTATAATATATCATTATTTTTGATTTGGACAACTATATCTTTAAATTTTTAAATCTTTGTTTTCTTGGTTGATGTATATAATTGCTTTTAATATTATTTCCTGCTTGTATATAAATATTTGTTATTTAAAATTAAAGAATATGCATCAAATTGTACATTTTTAAATATTTTTAATTCACAAAAGTTGTTTTAAATTAGGTCAGTTTTACATTGTTAGAATTTGATAAAAAAAGCTTTCATTATTTCTTTGCATTTTACGTTTTTTAAATTATTTTTTTCTTAGTCTTGAATGTTAGGTAATTAAAATATATTTTTGTTTTCTCTCAATATTTTTTTAAGCCTAGTTTAATTTCTGTTTCAAAAAAAATACAAAGATGACATTTTATTTTGCAATGGTTACCAACATTTTGTTGAGCTTTTAGTTTGACGCGACAAAATGTTGGGGAGCATTGTCATAGAAGTTGCACGTGATGATGTCATCAGCATGACCATAAAATGGTTGCTGTGTCATAGTGTCCAATATTCCAAGATTAGGTGTCTGACTCTAAAACCTCTTAAGTGGTTTCTTTGAATTTAGACTTAATGTATGTGAATTTCCCCTTAGGATTAATAAAGTATGTATCTGTCTGTCTGTCTGTCTGTCTGATGCTTTTATGTATTGCTTTCTGTTATTACTTTGATTTTGCATAACATTTAGAATTCAGTGATTTAGGTTCTGATAATCTAATTAGCTTCTGACCCTGTTTGTTTATTGACTGTGTTGAAATTTTCTGCTTCCTGACTCACCAGCCTTTGCTAGACTTACTGTTTATATTCCTTGGCAGAATATACCTAAAGTATTGGAAATATTACTTTAATTCAAATATCTGATAACTGTTGGAAGAAATTATTACCTGGAATGCTGGCTGTATCATCAATAAGTTCTCTTACATGTGCTTATAACCTGATTATACACAGAAACCTGGTTTCTACAACCCTAATTCCAAAAAAGTTGTGACAGACTTTTAAAATGGTGTTAAATGTAAATAAAAACAGAATGCATTGATTTGCTAATCTCATAAACCCATATTTTATTCACAACAGAACATCGAAAACCTAACAAATGTTTCAGAAAATGTACCATTTTAAATGTACTATTTTAAGAAAAGAATAAGGTCAATTTTGAATTTGATGGCAGCAACAGATCTCAAAAAGTTAGGACATGGCCATGTTTACCACTGTGTAGCATCCCTGCTACTTTTGACAACAGTCCGTAAACATCTGGGAACTGAGGAGACCAGTTGCTGGACTTTTGGTAGAGGAATGTTCTCCCATTCTTGTCTAATATAGGATTCTAGCTGCTCAACAGTCCTGGGTTTTCTTTGCTGTATTTTTCATTTCATGATGCGTCAAATGTTTTCAAATGGTGAAAGTTCTGGACTGTAGGCAGGCTAGTTCAGCACACAGACTCTTCTACTATGAATTCATGCTGTTGTAATAGATGTAGTATGTGGTTTAGCATTGTCATGCTGAAATATGCAAGGCCATCTGGATGGGAGCATATGTTACTCTAAAACCTACATATACCTTTCGACATTGATGGTGCCTTTCCAGATGTGTAAGCTGCCAATTCCATAGGCACTAATGCACCCCCATACCATCAGAGATTTAGGCTTTTGAACTGAGTGCTGATAACAAGCCAGATGGTCCCTCTCCTCTTTAAGTCCAGAGGATGTGGCGCTCACATTTCCCTGAAAGAATTTCAAATTTTGATTTCTCGGACTACAGAACAGTTTCCCACTTTGCCATTTTAAATGCACCTTGGCTCAGAGAAGATGGCAATGTTTCTGGATTATGTTCACATATGCTTCTTCTTTGCATGCTAGAGCTTTAACTTGCATTTGTGGATGGTACGGTGAACTGTGTTAACACGCAATGATTTCTGGAAGTGTTCCTGAGCCCATGCAGTGATTTCAATGACAGAATCATGCCCGTTTTCAATTCAATGTAGCCTGACAGCTGAAAATCACAGGAATCCAATATTGATTTTTGGCCTTGTCCCTTGCGCACAGAGATTTCTCCAGGTTCTCAGAATCTTTTGATGACATTGTGTACTGTAGATGATGAGATATTCAAAGTCTTTGCAATTTTATGTTGAAGAACATTACTGTGAAATTGTTCCACAATTTGTAGATAGTTTTTTTTACAAACTGGTAAATCTCTGCCCATCTTTACATCTGAGAAACTGTACCTCTCTAAGATGCTCTTTTTATGTCTAATCATGTTATAGACCTGTTTCCAATCAACCTAATTAGTTGCAAAATGTTCCTCCAGCTATTTTTTCGCATTAGTACCACTTACTTTTCCAGCCTTTTTTCAATTACAGTAAATGTATATATGCAAAAATTCTGTGTAAACTGAAAATAACTGAAAAAATGTATGTTAGATTTTCATCAAAAATGTATGCCATATATTTTAAATTCAAAATGAGCTAATATTTTTAATGAAATAGTAAAATGTCTCATTTTCAACAGTGATATGCTTTCTATGTTCTGAATTGAGTTGTGAATAAAATATGGGTTTATGAGATTTGCAAATCATTGCATTCTGTTTTTATTTACATTTTACACAGTGTCCCAACTTTTTTGGAATTGTGGTTGTAAAATGCCATGTAAACCATTATTCTGTTTAGAAAACAAAATTGGATATTGGTCTTTGAGAAACCAGCTTAATACATGTAGGTTTCTCCTTGAGTAATCCGGTTATTCGGTCATGTAAACTCTTAACCAGGCCACTGTCAAGGGTTTAGTAATTTACATGCACTCAATTTGCCCGCTTAGCATCACATGTGCTTTCAGCAATCACAAGTAGAATCATCCACAAGATAAATTTCCTGAGGCGAGTGCTTGAACAATTGCATTATTTATTCTTCTGGTTGAAATAATCTGTCTTAGTATTTCAGAAATTACTAAATATATGGATCTCAGTGCGGCCTTTGACACAGTGGATCATGGAGTTCTGTTAAAATGGCTTGAGGATGAAGTAGGCATTCAAGGCTGTGCACTGAAATGGTTCATGTCCTACCTGAAAGGCAGATCTATGTCTGTTAACATAGATGGGAATTTCTCTCAGCCAGCTCCTCTCACACAAGGCTTCCCTCAAGGTTCTATCCTGGCTCCCCTTCTATTTTCCCTTTATCTGCTCCCCTTGAGGGCCATCTTTTAGAAACATGATGTCGCGTATCATTGTTATGCTGATGATATGCAGTTGTACCTCAAAGTTAGTTCTGACATCACTTCATCTGTAAAAGAGCTGTTGAAATGCTTTGAGGATATTAAATATTGGATGGCACAAAATTTCTTGCAATTAAACGAAAATAAAACAAAAGTCATTATTTTTGGTCCTACCACATTTGCAGTTAAAATCGACATGCAGTTAGGACCTTTGGCAGCAATGATTCAAAATGATGTCAGAAATCATCTTTGAGTCATCACTAAGTTTTGAAAAACAAATCTCCACTGTAGTAAAGTCCAGTTTTTACCAACTGGGGCAAATTTCTAAACTAAAATCCTTTCTATCACAGAAGGACTTAGAAACAGTCATTCATGCCTTTATTACATCTTGCCTTGATTATTGTAATTCCTTATACAGTTAGGTCCATAAATATTTGGACAGAGACAACTTTTTTCTAATTTTTGTTCTGTACATTACCACAATGAATTTTAAATGAAACAACTCAGATACAGTTGAAGTGCAGACTTTCAGCTTTAATTCAATAGGGTGAACAAAACGATTGCATAAAAATGTGAGGCAACTAAAGCGTTTTTTTAACACAATCCCTTCATTTCAGGGGCTCAAAAGTAATTGGACAATTGACTCAAAGGCTATTTCATGGGCAGGTGTGGGCAAGTCCGTCGTTATGTCAATATCAATTCAGCAGATAAAAGGCCTGGAGTTGATTTGAGGTGTGGTGCTTGCATGTGTAAGATTTTGCTGTCAACAGTCAACATGCAGTCAAAGGAGCTCTCCATGCAGGTGAAAGAAGCCATCCTTAAGCTGCGAAAACAGAAAAAACCCATCCGAGAAATTGCTACAATATTATGAGTGGCAAAATGTACAGTTTGGTACATCCTGAGAAAGAAAGTAAGCACTGGTGAACTCAGCAACGCAAAAGACCTGGACGTCCACGGAAGACAACAGTGATGGATGATCGCAGAATCATTTCCATGGTGAAGAGAAACCCTTTCACAGCAGCCAATCAAGTGAACAAAACTCTCCAGGGGGTAGGCGTATCGTTATCCAAGTCTACCATAAAGAGAAGACTGCATGAAAGTAAATACAGAGGGTGCACTGCAAGGTGCAAGCCACTCATAAGCCACAAGAATAGAAAGGCTAGATTTGACTTTGCTAAAGAACATCTAAAAAAGCCAGCACAGTTCTGGAAAAACATTCTTTGGACAGATGAAACCAAGATCAACCTCTACCAGAATGATGGCAAGAAAAAAGTATGGAGAAGGTGTGGAACAGCTCATTATCCAAAGCATACCACATAATCTGTAAAACACGGTGGAGGCAGTGTAATGGCTTGGGCGTGCATGGCTGCCAGTGGCACCAGGACACTAGTGTTTATTGATGATGTGACACAGTACAGAAGCAGCCGAATGAATTCTGAGGTGTTCAGAGACATACTGTCTGCTCAAATCCAGCTAAATGCAGTCAAATTGATTGGGTGGCGTTTCAAGATACAGGTGGACAGTGACCCAAAACATACAGCTAAAGCAACCCAGGAGTTTATTAAAGCAAAGAAGTGGAAAATTCTTCAATGGCCAAGTCAGTCACCTGATCTTAACCCAATTGAGCATGCATTTCACTTGTTGAAGACAACTTCAGACAGAAAGGTCCACAAACAAACAGCAATTGAAAGCTGCTGCAGTAAAGGCCTGGCAGAGCATTAAAAAGGGAGGAAACCCAGCATGTGGTGATGTCCATGAGTTCAAGGCTTCAGGCTGTCATTGCCAGCAAAGGGTTTTCAACCAAGTGTTAGAAATGAACGTTTTATTTCCAGTTATTTAATTTGTCCAATTACTTTCGAGCCCCTGAAATGAAGGGATTGTGTTAAAAAATGCTTTAGTTTCCTCACATTTTTATGCAATTGTTTTGTTCACCCCACTTAATTAAAGCTGAAAGTCAGCACTTCAACTGCATCTGAGTTGTTTCATTTAAAATTCATTGTGGTAATGTACAGAACCAAAATTAGAAAAGAGTTGTCTCTGTCCAAATATTTATGGACCTAACTGTATGTGGGTCTGCCAAAATCTGCTCTGTTGTGCCTTCAGCTGGTTCAGAACGCTGCAGCTAGATTTTTAATTGGGTCAAGATAAAGAGATCACATCTCCCCCATTCTAGCCTCTCTCCACTGGCTACCAGTGAAGTGTCGCATTGATTTAAAAATCTTGTTGTTTGTTTTTAAAGCCTTGCATGATCTCGCTCCAAAATATATCTGTGACCTCCTTCACCCCTACAGTATCTCACAAAAGTGAGTACACCCCTCACATTTTTGTAAATATTTTATTATATGTTTTCATGGGACAACACTGAAGATATGACACTTTGATACAATGTAAAGTAGTCAGTGTACAGCTTGTATAACAGTGTAAATTTGCTGTCTCCTCAAAATAACTCAACACACAGCCATTAATGTCTAAACCTCTGGCAACAAAAGTGAGTACACCCCTAAGTGAAAAATGTCCAAATTGTGCGCAATTAGCCATTTTCTCTCCCCGGTGTCATGTGACTCGTTAGTGTTACAAGGTCTCAGGTGTGAATGGGGAGTAGGTGTGTTAAATTTGGTGTTATCGCTCTCACACTCTCTCATACTTTTGTGAGATACTGTATGTGCCACCAAGAGCACTGAGGTCATCTGGACGACTGCTCCTTGTAGTGCCAAGATCTCCGCTGAAGTCAAGGGGTGACCGAGCTTTTTCAGTTGTTGCTCCTAGGCTTTGGAATGACTTGCCTCTGCACATCAGGTCTTCATTCTCTATCGAGGTTTTTAAAAGTTGGCTTAAGACCTACTTGTTTGTGGATGTTATAATTGGTTGTTTTATTAATCTGTTTTTGCATGATTGTTTGTTTTAATGATTTTTTGTACCAAACTTTGGCACAACCTCTGTTGTTTTAAATGTGCTTTTATAAATAAAATAATCTAATCTAATATGTTGATGACCTGAATGGACAGTGCTAAGCTCTAAGCACAATCTCGGGAGCAGTGTTGGTAGTACCACATTAATTAATGTACGCTTCATAATCCTATTATTTTTCCAAGTAATGAGTAACATGACACTGTACTTATTTTACTGAAGTAAACATACTTGCATTATTATTATCCCAGTAGCACTGGATATAAGGCAAGAAGCACATGTACAGGTATGCCAGTCCTTTACAGAGCTCAATCGTATAGCCAACCAGAAAAAAAGAGTGCTGTTTGTAATTCACTAACAGAAATATATAAGCAAAGTGTTAGTTTAGTTTTAATCCATCTATTTTCTACAGGTACAGTATGTTGAAACAATGTGATTGGGTGACGCAATGGCCAGTGTCCATTATGTTGAATCTTTCTGAGCTCATGTTGGAGATGTGAAGAGGGGATGGATGTTATTTACTTCACAGCACATGAACAACTAAATTAATTTATAAAACACAAAAAAATGTTCACATTCACCTATGGTTGTCCACAGTGGCTAATGATGGTGTTTAATTCTCTTTTGTAAAGTGTAATAGGTTTCTGCCTTAACCAGGTTATTTGACTTATCCCTGTTTTTGCATGTAAACACAGTCAGTTTCAGAACCAATTCTTCAACACTGAATGTACCGTTTCCATTACAAAGTTCCAGGGAACTAAAGTATGTTGTGGCAGCCATAACCACTGAGACATGACCATGTTTAACAAGTTCCTTAATCATGGACCAGCTCTTTCCTTTTCTTGAAAATATCATTTAATTAGATTTTCTAAACATTTTACATGATGCTCTTCTCCTAATGACCTGTAGTTTAGTTTTTTTTTTTTTTTTTTAGAAAAGTCAACAAAATGAACATTAGAATGGATTAGAACACCTTGATTCTTCATTTTTTTCCTTTCATTTAATAGTTTATTAAAAATTGTAGTTTGATAGTGAGCTTATATATAGTTCAAACTGACATAAATGAATATGGCTTAGCATCAGTTTGTTTCCTTTTTATTAGTGAAACATGGTTAATTGCCTTCTGGTAAAAGTCCAGGGATGTCCATAAAATACTGAATTCTTTGATTATAGCATGTAGCAATTTGGTAATTAATACTAGTACAAGCTATTTTAGTCAAATTGAGAAATGTCTATTACAAAAAAAAAACTTGTGACGAGACTGTTGCCTGGGGACGAGACGTGATCTTTTGAAGAGAAACGGAGACACTTTCACTTCCTGCGAAACGGACAAGTAATGTCATACTTAACAACCTTTAGACGCAAGTCCCATGATACACATGCAAAGCAGGTTAAAGATAATGGAAGTAGGAAAATTTGAAAGTCTCAAAAAATGAGAGTAAAGATCGCATTAGCGCAAACAGACTGAAAATATTACTGGGGGGGGGAATAACGGAACAGTGAAAAGAGATCAAATAGTCAGGTGCTGTACAGGCTTTTAAATATTCGAAGCTCCGCACAAAATGCAGATCAGGCGGCATGCAGCAGCAGCAAGCCATCAGCTTATCTAGCAAAGAGGAGGTGACAAAAACACCTGTTACTTGTTTTCCAATGTATCGCCATTTAAGAGTGGTTTCGGAGGAGCGGCTGCATCTCCTTGGGGTGCGCTCAGCCCCCCCTCTTTACAACGGCGCCTACTGCGGGGGGGTCTAGCGAATTGCAGATCACGCATGAGAGCAGTGGCAGCTGCTGAAGCAAAGAGGAGTTAAAAAAAAAAAAAAAAGTATTTGTTTCCCATTGTATCACCGTTTAAAAAAAATGTATTTGTTTCCCATTGTATCACAGTTTTAAGAGGGGTTTCAGAGAAGCGGCCGCTGGCATGGTGAGAAAGAGCCCCCTAGTATATTTTAAAAAAATCTGTAATTCATGACTTAATTAACTCACATCAGGGGAAAAGGGGAACTCTTACTATATTCTCTGCTCAGCAATTGCTGAAAAATTACAGCAAATCTTGTTTCTGCAACCCAAACATTGCATTATGCTTTCTCAGTGATGAACAACTTCTTTAATGAATTCCTACTACTAGCAAATGTATCAATTAAATGTATATATGAAAAAATTCTGTGTAAACTGGAAATAACTGAAACAAATGTATGTTAGCTTTTTCTCAAAAATGTATGCCATATATATTAATCAGGGTAAAAATGTACAGATATCCTGTATAGTAAAATTATTGACAAGTAAGTGAAATATAGAAAATGCATCTTGAGGGTGACAAGATGCTACAGCCTATTTCTTTGAAAGCACCATTGAGTGCCTGTTAAGTTGTTTTTTTTTTTTCCTGTAATTTAAACAGTGTTTTTGCAGTTGGCTCCCCAACAATTTTGGGTCTATCTTTGCCTTCTCACTCCACACCCCCACACCACTTACTTTTAGTGACAACTTCCTCCAGATGAATGACAGTTGGGTGGTCAAATTATGCCATAATGCTGGCCTCACTCAGTAAGTCTCGCCTTTGTTTCTTTGTGTAGCCAAAATTCAGTGTCTTCATGCTCACGGGAATTATTTTTTTGTCAGGCAGCTTTATTCGACCATAACAAACCTCACCAAACCATCAAACAATCCATCTCTGGTATACAGTGTCCCTCAGTCCATCCATCATTCTGTCTCCCCAACTGGAACGAGAAATGGGAACCACATCCATCTATTATGGACTCCTGACAGGTAAAGCGTCACTCCATCCAAGTCAGAATGCCAGCCCATCCTTTAAGGCAGGGGTCCCCAACACCCGGTCCGCGGCCCACTACCGGGCCGCAGCCGTCTGACAGCCGGGCCGCGAGAGAACTGCTGGCAATGGATACTCACTCAAACTTTTCAGAACACTCGGCGGGCGGAGCTTTGCAGCGGCGCAGAGAGAGGAGAGAGGCCGAGGTGAGAGAGTATTACAACAAAGTTATTTTTATGGTCCCGACAGTTTCCCCATATGACACGAGTCTATAGAAATCGCGTTACTACGAAGTACATTCAGCAGATGCTTTCATTACAACGAAGTGACCTTGAAATGCTTGAACAAATCATCCACAGAGCAGTTAGATCTGTGGTCACAGCTCAGTTGTGCACGTTTGCACAACGATCCCCAAAACAGAAACATTGTAAAAAAAAATCTCTTTCTTCAAACTTTCCTTGTACTATTTTTTTTTTTTTTGCTGTTTTTGTTTTCTGTGGTTTTCAGTGATACCTTTTGCTTATTGCTTGTCAACATTTGAAAAACATCCATTGGAATTTAACTCATTGTCACCCTCCTATAGAAACGGCAGACACGAAAGAAAGATAGCAGTGTTAATGTCTGTGATGTGCAATCTGTTGGAATGACAAATGCAAAGCATATGTCTTTGTTATATGCAAAAAAAGAAGAAAAATGTCTTGCAAACGTATGAGAACTGCTTAATAACTTAATAATAATAGAAATGTTATGTAAATTGTGTATAAAACTGAACACACACACCCCAACCCACCCCCCCGCCGACCAGTCCGTGGAAAAATTTGCATCTAATAAAGCGGTCCTTGCTGTCAAGAAGGTTGTGGACCACTGCTTTAAGGCATTCACAATTGAAACATGATATTTTTCTGGATTACTTTGTTATAAACTCCTTATTTATGGTTCCTTGCAAAACACTGGTAACTTGAACTATCTTCATAGGCAAAGCTTCTGCCAATTATGGCATTACAATTACTTTTATTTCAGAGTTGCCAAGATTTCCGGTTATAGCCATGCCATTCTTATTGTTAGGCAACTGAGCAGCCAGTTGCTGCAGATATCTTAAGAATCATTAATATGACAGGTGATTTAAATTTTTACCTTACAGGCTGCTATCCTTGTCCTGGGCCTAATCTTAACCCTGTATCTCTAGGAAGCCACTGGTTGGCCTATGCTGAGAATAAGGTATGTAAAATTAATGTATTTTTATTCCCTCGTATCTGCTTATGAGTAAAAATATAGTTTATTTTTATTACCATTGCACTCTAGCACCTTTACAGAACATGTGAACAAAATATGTTAAGTATCCCAAGGAACATCACCATCTGACATGATCTAACATTTAAAGTTCAGTATATTCTTATTAATCATTACTGGCATTTTACCAGTTGTGCCAATGTACATTTGGCTTGGGCAATCAGGAGAGACTAGTGCTAGTAAACTTAAGAGAGTCATTTGATTAAACTTGAAAGTCTACTTCTAGCTAAACAATTTTTTTAAGGTTTGCTACTTGAAAGGTGTTTTGAAATGAAATGAAGGAATTACTTTTTAGTCTGAGCCAAGAAGAAAACTATTAAACCTGACTATCACTGAGTGTGGCTGTGCACAATCCTTTTAACAGTTCCATTCATGCTAGCAAATGAAAACATTTTGTACCAGCAAAGGGAATGGTTTGTTAAGACTACAATCTGACAGTAGCAAAATGGAGAGGGTGTGTCTGTTTTTCGGTGTTTTAATTCCACTTTCCTAGACCATTAAAACAATTCAGTAGTATACATTTCAGATCTATGCCATTTTAAACACTTGCAATGATTCAATCACTACTGCTTACCAACTGATTTTCTGGCTCTAATTTTCTTCTCACAAAATGATTGTCAGTAGCTGGAATCCTCTGCAATAACATAATCCTTTTCAGCAGTCATTGTTTTATAATAAGATAAAAGAGTAAACTTGGTTAGTCACATTTGTTTTTTTAAACTTAAACATTTGTCTTTGTTTCACTGCTACCTACTACAATAAAATGTTTTCATTGTTTTGCTAAAACATACAGTACAGTATTTGTCTCAGTGAAAGAAATTCAGTGTTTAGATTTTTTTCTTAATTACTGTATTGAACATGTTCCACTGTTTTATACACCTAAAATGGCTGGGGGTCTGGGTCACATTTTTTAACACTAGAATTACCTTAGCCAACGAAAAAACCCGTAATTCCGGCCCACCTTAAATCCTTTCGCACCTCTCCGTCAGCGTCTTTTGTCTTCTTAATATATGTTGATAAGCCCAAGCAGCAAGCAGCCTGCTATACCATCCCCCCCACCGCCGCAGAACGGGCAAGAAGTACTCCCCATTCCTGCCTTGATTGATTATCTGGGAGTGAGCTACCCAGAATTGTAAGGGGAAATAATTTGATGTGTGTTTTGTGTCTACAACAATCTATGTAAACACATGTTAAAACAGAAACGTTTTTCATGTTTTAGTAATAAATAACAAAATGTAGACATGAACTGTATAATGTATGAAGGCTGATGGCCAAATATCAAATAAACACTTTCACAAAAGGTGCAAGTACAATACGACAGCTTCTGTGGTGCTGTGGTTAGAACTGCCGGCTTATAATCCAGAGGTTGTGAGTTCGAAACCAGCTCCCCAGCAAATTTACTGCTTTGAGTAATGAGTTGCTCTTATTGTTAATATTAATAAAAACATACATTTGATTTGTTTTTTTTTTTTTTCACTTTTATTCTCTCAGTCACGATCACGATACAACACCCACCCCCTGTCCCAGATTTGACACGGTTACTTTTTATTTGAAACTGGGAATAACTGTAGATGTGAGTGGTGTTTTGAGACAATGGAACTGGAAATTCTCTGATCTGGAGGGATAAAAGCTGACACACAAACACTGGTGAATCTGCCTTCTTCGTATCTCACCGTCACTTGAATTTTTTTTAATTCAGTTTTATTGAGTGCTCCTGGTCATGCTGAATTAGTATGCACCTTATGGTCCATGATGTCAAAGCCACACTGACAATAAAACAGAGACATGGGTATATATGATATTTGGAATAACTCATTTTATGACCTGTACAGTACATTTCGGAAAACATTGTGGCACGGATGCAACATTATTCATATTTTTCATATTCATTCGCACGCCTTCTTGCACTTGTAATCAGTGACCGCATTTTTTTTTTTTTTTTCGATCTTGCCAGAGTCCACTTTGGGTGCATGTGGACACTGAAAAGCTAATCTGATTGAAACCTGTTTGAAACCCATACTTGCTAGCTATTTTAATTCAAAATGTAATGCATTTTAGATTAATGGAAATTAGTTACGCTTCTTTATATATAAACATATTTAATACAATAGGAACAACAATCAAAGTATTAGCAAGGGTTAAATTGGAGTTAATTACTGTTTTAGCAAAAAAGTGGTCTTGCATCGAGAGTAAAAACTATTTTGAAGTATATTCCTTGTTGCTTTTGTGTCAAAATGTTATTTGTTGTAATAAAATAAGTATGTTTGAAAATCAAAAACTAGGTTAATTTTGCATAGACTATATGAGTAGAAAACTATTTTGTCCATACCACTGACAGGTAGGGATGCAAGTATGTCCAAGGATCACATTTAGTGGAAGTGCACATATACATCATGATGGTAGTCACGAAATGCAAAATGTCAATAGCAAATTGGACATCTTCACTGCTTTTTTATTTTTTAAAGATGTGGTATTTTATTTTGCTACCTGTGATACCTTTGGGTGATACCTTAATTTTTGAAATTTTGTTATTATGTGTTGTTGATTTCAGTGAACACCTGCAGAAGAATGGTTACCAGAATAAAAACTGCATGCAGTAAAAGCAAAATTATAGGAAACATGGGAAAGGACTAAATTTATTTAATCTGATTTATGACATTTACTCAATAAAGAAAACAAATGCAAAGGTCAGGCATAGCATTTAAGAAAAACTGCTTTTTATCACCAAATAATATAAATGCTATAAATAATTCACTTTAATTCTTTATGTTGATTGAATAGAAAAATAAATAAACGTGTTTTGAAGATAGCAGTCAGTAAAGTATATTTTTGCAAGTCTCATAACATATTGAAAGTCCCATGCTGTTAATTCATTATAAACCTTTTTTTATTTGTGTCTAATTATTTAACTTAATGGTTAGAAGATTGATGATTCTGTAATGCACTATGCATGGACTAAAGCTGGTAATTTACATGGATGGGCTCTCTTTTTAGCTGATCCGATGTCATCAGTCTCGAGGAGGGGCCTGTGGAGACAATGCTCAGTCCTACACTGCCACTGTGATTAGTGCTGCCAAGGTAACATTTCTCGACATATCTGTGAACTCACTTGTTTTAAGTTGCTAGTACTTACCGAAAACAATTCTATTCAATGTACGGTTATGCTGAATGTGCATTAATGATAATGCCTGTTTTAAAAAACATTGGAATATTTGTTATGTAATTAATTAGTATTGCTCTAGGGAACAGCTGGTTTACCATTTCCCATCCACAATATAAGTGCTTATAATCATTAATGGTCTTTTAATAGTTTAAGAAAATTCTAGTAAGTTTTGTTCACAATCATATATCTTTGTTCTAACTTAAAATGTATATCCATTGAGCTAATTTACTTTTTCCCTTTAACTGTTGCACCTACTAGGTGATGTTGGCATTTGTGACAGAGAAAATCAAATAAAAAAAATACATTAAAATAAACACATGGTTTAAATATTTCTTACATTACGTGCATCTTTGTTGCAATCTAATTTTGAAGACTGATGTGACACTATTTTGATGTACAATTATATTTAGTTACACAGTTGACTGAGTGTAAGAGTGCACTAATATTGTGCTTTACATGAGTCAGTTATGAGTCAATAAAGCAATTTATTAAAGAAAGCAAAACAAAAGGAATTGTTAAATCACCAAAGTGATAGAAATCGGTTAAAGGGAACAGACAAAAGTATATATTTTTTATTAGTAGTGGTACTACAGCAGTTCTACCTGGTAAGGCAGCTACTACATCAGTGCTTAAAAGACATCAACATTCACAGTTACGCTTCAGTCAGATGCAGCTACAGCATAGTTGGAAAGGAGCAAGCACTTGGATAGTAGCCATCTGTTCTTGAAGAAACAATCAAATGTTGAATGTAAAAAAACTGAAAATGGAAAAATAATTCTTGAGTTTATTAAAATACTATGAATATTGCATACATGGAAAATAACCTTAGAAAATTAATCTTACGTTAATTTTCTAAATAAGTGAGTACTCTATTGAGTTACTTAATTCTAGTAAGTTATCTGAGGAGCTGCACAGTGGAGCAGTAATTATTGCTGCCACATGACACTTCAGGTAGACTAGGTTTGAATATTGACTGTCTCACTTTACCTATTCCCCTGTGTCAATAGGGGTTTCTCTGTCATATCCCAAAGATATGCAAAAGAACTGATTGGCAACTCTAGACTGGTCCAGTATTAGTGAGGTTGACCTGTGTTGGACTGGTGCCTTACTGTTCCTATAAACGAGTCATACTCATAACGTCTCCCTTTACACATCAACTTATATACTAGGGTAAGTTAGTACAATGTTTCCAAGCATATGTGATGTATGTATTTATAGTTAGAGAGCATGTGTGCTCATGAATATAGCAGTATTTGTTTTGTGGACTAATCCCTGCATTATGTGTTTTAGTCTTCACTCACCCCTTTAAGGGACCATTCCCTCAGTGTGCAGATACCCATTTGTTCTGATGCTTGTTTAAAATATATTTTTTGTGTTGCTGCCTTTTAAAAAGTACCTTGGTGCTAGAAAAAGATTTGATACATAATTTTACTCATGGATAATCTAAAACCTTACAAATATATGTTTTTATTCTATCTCTTTACTTTCTTTTCTAAGCTAAATTTCTTATATTAGCCTATTAAGTAAACAGCTGGTGTGTTGCTTTTTTGACCTTTGAATAACCCACTGTTTCTGTGAACCTAGTTGCTGGCAGTGTTAATGGGAAAAAGTTGTTTTTTAAGAAGTGGAACATGGAAGCAGGAATAAAATGACATAGCATACAGAGTCAAGCAACCTAACTTTAGATAAACTGTGTATAGTGGGAATGGGTGAGGGAATAATTTAACAGAAGCTATGAGACAGTTGTTCTTCTCACTTGCCTGCTGCAGTAGACAAGCACTACATGTTGTAAAATAATTAATGAGAACATTGCTGTTCTTGAAATTAATAATATTCGTTAACATTTTCCTTAACACCAGAAGTCATCAAATAGATAAGGGAAGAACAATGTTTAAACATATATAAAGTACATGAAAGTTAAGATATGCAAAAGGAATTCTATTATCAGAATCTCTTTCAAAATAATCCATGTTTTTTTATTATTGATGTTAACAAGCCTTATGTAAGTTGTGTTTTCTTCCTTGACAAATTTGAAATCACCCACACCATGCAAAAAATGTCTGGGTTTACCCAGAAAGATGCAGGATTGAGAACATTCCCAACTCCTGCAGCTATAATGAACCCCATTTGAAATATACTTATGTAGGAGACCGGTGATAGGTTCAGGTTCTAAAAAACTTCCTCCTCCAAGTTGGTATTCACACAAAAATAATATAAAACAATATTTATTTTATTATTGGTAAGATTTATTCAGGTAAAACTTTATGGTTATTTTTTGTGAATATTTTGATATGATGCTTTGTTAAAAAAGCAGTTTCCCCTAACAACATTCTGGGTTATTAGAATTTTACCATATTAATCTAATTTAACTTTTTTTTTTTTGCTATCCTAAAAACATGACTAATTTGAGATAGGCAAGAGATATAGTAGAACATTTAGTTGAATTGTCATATTTTAAATCAAATTGTATTATTTATTAAGAAATGGAATATGACTTAATAAATTTCAATACTGAACTTCACTCATTTTATTTGGTAGATTGCTTTGTTTATAGTTTTCTGTCAATAAGTCTTTGTTTCCTGGGAATTACTGGTGCCTGAAGTATGTATTTGTTTCTGACTTTCTGTGTTTTTGTAATGGAGCTATTTTTATCAGCCTTCAAAATCATTCAAAATAGTCTGAAACTAGTGATATAGGGTCGCTTATGTGAGACTTCCTCTGTCTGTCTCTCTCTCTCTCTGTTTTAATGGATTGAGTGCTTTTACTAAGGCACCAGAGAGATTAATCAAGAATTCTGTCTATCAATATCATGTGGCGCCTGATTATGTTGTCTTTTGAAGGCGTCCCTGACAAGGTACTAAAAGGATCAGTGCAAATTGCTGCACATTAATTATTAAAAGAAACGTTTGCCAACTAATTGATCAACTAATGTGTTTTCTAATCACTGTATTTTGTTTTTTGTGCTAATCAAAACATTCCTTATTGATTTGTGGAGAAGCTATGGTAGCAAAAGTGTGTCATTCATGTCACTCTTTTTCAGACAGGTTAGATACTTCAGACTTTTATGTTGTTTTTCTTTTTTGTTTATTTGAAAAATAGATTTGTACGTAGATATCCAGTTTTTGCCTAAACAAATACAAAAATTTTATCTTCTGGGTTAATTTTTTCTTTTCAATGTTACATCAAACACACCTGAATTTTGCTTCAAGGCATTTCTCTACACACAGAATAATACCAAAAAGTTAATGGTATCAAAAATATGTTTTTTCATGGGGGACATTTAGGTAAGAGAACACACAGTACATGATACATCAAGAGGTCTTGCTGGTTTTTAGGGTATTAACTTGGCTGTTTTATTGGGTGGCCCCATCCATTTATCCACCATACAAGTACCTCACCAATGCTCCCTTCTTCTCTCTCTCTCTCTCTCCCTCTCTTCCTCTCTCTTTTTTCAAGTATCTCTCTATTATAAAAAAAATCTTGGAAGGGAGGCTAAGGAGACGAGACATGATCTTCTTGGAAGACAATTTGACGTTCCGTGAGAGACACTTCACCGTCGCGTGAGAAAAGGCAGTGAGACAACATTTAAAACAAGTTCACGGACATATAACCTAGCAGTTGTTGGAATGCTTTTGGCAGACACGCTTCATGTGCTCCCAGCTCTTAAAACAACGACAAACGACAAGCAGAACACGCGGTTCGCCAGCAGCAGCAACCCAGCAGATGATTCAACCTCTTCTCCTTAGCATTCGTTCAGCGAAATCCCTCGCCCCGCCTTCACAACGTGAGCAGCAGAGACGTGAACTGGCAAAAGGACAGCTGTTGTACAGGCTTTTAAATGATCGATGTGCAGTGCGACAAGCAGAATATGCAGCTCGCCAGCAGCAGCAGCAACAAGCCAGCAGATGCTCCAACTGCTTCTCCTCAGCGTGCGTTCAGCCACACAACCCCCCCGTTCACAGCAGAGTTATACGTCCTGCGAGAAAGAGATTTAACCACGCCCAGGGCCGGAAATAAAGGACAAGTACAGTATTGCTTTTACAAAAGTTTTAAAGTAAAAGTGAATATAATGCATATGTAACAATTCCCATGAAAATAACAATCTCTTTAAATTGTATATCCAGTAAACCAAACCTGGGTGTGGGCGAGCGAAGCGAGCAGGGGGCAGAACCCCCTAGTTTCTTAACATCTTAAAAATCCCCTGAGTGATTAATTGTTTCTGGTTAGCAGCAGCCCTCTTTGGCAGGAAGCACAAAACAGCTGTTCTCTCTAATGATCCTGCGTGGTCCTTAAAGTCTTTAAAACAGTTCCCCAACTCTGCTCTGCCATAAAATGTAATAATGAAGAACTGTGTGCTGCCCGCTAAAAAGTAGATAGTAGAGTACTAGTCAGTGATTAGTGTTCCATGACCTCTGTCTTTAAATGCAGAAGCTGGTCCCATCTTCCCAAACTATGAAGATGCAGTTGCCTATGTCATGGTGAAAAGTTCTTTTTCTTTAAAGAAAGCAGTCTTCTTTAAAGAAACCCAGATGGGAATGCAGAAAAAATCTTTATTACACAGAAGTTTAACAAAGAGAATTGACCTTGGTGCAAGCTAGGAAATGCATTGGTTAATATTACATTTCTTACCATCCATCCATTTTCCAACCCACTGAATCCGAACACAGGGTCATGGGGGTCTGCTGGAGCCAATCCCAGCCAACACAGGGCACAAGGCAGGGACCAATCCCGGGCAGGGTGCCAACCCACCGCAGGACACACACAAACACACCCACACACCAAGCACACACTAGGGCCAATTTAGAATCGCCAATCCACCTAACCTGCATGTCTTTGGAATGTGGGAGGAAACCCACGCAGACACGGGGAGAACATGCAAACTCCACGCAGGGAGGACCTGGGAATCGAACCCAGGTCCCCAGATCTCCCAACTGCGAGGCAGCAGCGCTACCCACTGCGCCACCGTGCCGCCCCATTTCTTACCATCTATGCAAAATACTCGCCTCCTCCTAGTTCTTCCCATTATTACCTAATGTTCATCACTTGACTGAAAATAGCCCTCTTTACTTCATGTCCTTTGCAGGTATCCAACACTTATCTATTGATCAAGTACACAATTTTAAGTCGTACCCAGGAAGACCTACATATGAGATAATGGGCTGCTGAAATGAAAGTACTTGATGCACAACATCTCTCCAGGTTGAAGTGTTAAACAGCTGCATTTCTAAAACAATTACCTGCGAGGTTTTCTCATAGTGCATACTGTTCATTGCTTTTCATTACATCATATTCATGATTAAGCAAGCAAGTAAAAAAGTGGTTCCAGTCTGCTACATATAAAAGCAAGTCTAGCCATCTTTTATCCTCTCTTCACACTTTTTATTTTGACTTGAAGAATATACTTGCCACCTAGCCCAGGAAATGACTGTCACTTAATTTGTTCCTCTCATTCCTAGCTTTGGGCTGATAAATATTGGAGGTTTACTAGTTATTTAGAAGAATGAAAAATACAGGGATGACCTTTTAATATTTAACTGTTACATGACCTAAAACTAGCTAATATGTTTTAATGTTGTAATATTTTAATATTATTATTGGCCCTGACAAACTCTTGCCAGTTAGTATCCTGTAACAAAGTACATATTTTACATTGATTTACATTCAGTTGTGACTAATGTGTTGGTGGAGTTTTTGTATTGTTCAATTTTAAATACATACAGAAAGATTTTATTTTTCTTATTGTGATATATAACCATTTTCAGTTGATTTATACTGTTAAAATGATGCAAAAACAACAAACAAGTCTTTAGATTGAGCGTTTTTTAAAACTGTTGTCACTTTTTCTCTTTTTGGTTAATATCTATATATATAATCCACTAAGCCGCCGACAAGTAGCCACCCATGGAAAGTACGCCAGAAGGGGCGTGGATTCACTAAACCGCCAACAAGTAAGACGCCAATGGCGCATGCAGGAAGGAGCCACGCCCACCAACTCTTAGACCATTGGATACGACGAAAACTCGCAGAGCCACGCCCATCAACTCGGACGCGACGCCTCGGAAAACATGCCGTCATTTCTGTTTGTCTGTGCCACAGTCCACTTGCAGCTCTGAGCCACGTTGACTTTTCATTAGTCAACCTCAGCGGAACCTTGGTTCACACAGAGGCAGCGCCAGAGAGAGACAGTGGCACACACACAGGGCAGCGCGAGAGAGAGAGCCGCGCACACACATAGGCAGTACCAGAGAGAGACAGAGGCACACACACAGGCAGCACGAGAGAGAGAGAGCCGCGCACACACACAGGCAGTGCCAGAGAGACACAGAGGCATACACACAGGCAGCGCGAGAGAGAGAGCTGCGCACACACACGGGCAGCACCAGGGAGAGACAGAGGCACACACAGGCAGCCCGAGAGAGAGAGAGCTGCGCACACACACAGGCAGAGGCACAGAGAGACAGAGGCACACACACAGGCAGTGCGAGAGAGAGAGCCACGCAATCCTTTAAAACTGAGGTTAAAACACAATGAAGGAAGCAGTCTTTAAAAACCAATAAGCCCTGTGCCTCTTTTTCATTAGCGTTTCACCTGCTTCACTGATGCAGGCCCTGCAACAATCGAGACGCTCTCCACCAGCTGACCTTCTCTGTGCCTGACTCCACTACTGTCAGCCACCTGATTAAAAATGGCCTTTTGAAGGGGAGCTATGGACCCTCTATACCACAGGAACACATTGCCTTCGAGCCTGCTCTCGCTCACTCTAACGTACTGGCTTTCTCTCTCTCCTCACTCGCTCGCACACTGCACAGGGGAGAAATGCCCACAGCACGACTCCACCTGGAAACCGTTTCAGCCACAATTCCACGCCCCTCACTACGCTGTGAGTGTGATGATTATTTATTTAAAAATGGCCTTTTGAAGGGGAGCTGTAGACCCGCTATACCACAGGATCACCTGTGACATTGCCTTTACATTGTTTTCCTTTTATTTCTGATCCCGTTGACCAGATCTGACACCCAGGCAAACAACACTGAATAATCAATAGCTGCAACCACTTTCCCCGCCCCAACTCCTCACCTAAGTCGGTTTCATCTGTGTTCAGCAGTGTTTCCCAAACTCGGTCCTGGTGAACCCCTGTGGATGCAGGGTTTTGTTCCAACCAGATTCCTAATCATTAATGCCAGTGAAACTCATCCGGGATAAGTCGGTTTTTCAAACGCAGCCGTGTAGCAGATTAGTCTAGCAGACTAGCTGGATGTAATAATCCGAAATGATTGCGCGCCCTCCCGCTGAGTGAAAAGCCAATGTATATTGAGTCTAAAAAACATGATCAGCAAGTCTTTGATAGGCTGCAACAAAATGATGAAAGAACGGGTGCATTTTTTTCACACAAGCTGGGTGGGTGGGTG
Source organism: Erpetoichthys calabaricus (assembly GCF_900747795.2). Taxonomy (NCBI): domain Eukaryota; kingdom Metazoa; phylum Chordata; class Cladistia; order Polypteriformes; family Polypteridae; genus Erpetoichthys; species Erpetoichthys calabaricus. The sequence goes on from NC_041401.2 coordinate 87,008,878, forward strand.
TTAGTTAGTTAATTAGTTACTCGAAGGATTTCAAGATTTAATATGCACAAGCGGTAACACTGTAAAAGCAGCCCAAACCAGAAAAGACGGCTGGCAAAAAGTGGCTGACAAATTAAATGCGTGTGCATTGTACTTACTGAAAGGAGCGTTACGGATAAGGCTCCGGGCCAAACTTTCAAAAACATGGCTAGCGGGTCATACGCTCACACTGACTACGTCCCTGCCCTTTGTACACCCCCCCCCCCCCAAACCCCCCCCACCTTGGTACTACCATGGTCGGGTGACTTGGTGGATTATATATAGAAAAGCAGCCAAAACCGCAAACAACAATGAAAAGTCTACGTGACTCACACGTGCATGTGGACTGTGCAAAGAGGAAAACGATTCAGGTGACGAGTTGGGTGTGGGCACATGAAAAGTTACTTTTCTTGGTGATTTATTACATTACCGATATTTCAAATGTTAATTTTTTCCCTGTGCTTAAAAATCATTAAAAAGAACGGCCTGATTATGCGGTGTATGGTACGCTGCGGGTTGGCTAGTGAAGTAATAATTCAAATTTACAATAAATATGTCATATGTCAATAAATATGCAATTCCTATACAGTCTGTAAGAATGTATTTCCTCTAACGTTCTGTAGTGTGTGAATTACATTTTTTGAGAAACTTTGGGATTACATCTATTAATTTTTTTTATTAGTAGTAACATTTTGAAACTACTATATAGGTAAGCTTGAGGTGCTATGTGATGCCGTGAGATATGTGGATGTAGGAAACAGGTAAAATACAAAAAAAAATTTAGTGAGGCAGCTCAGGTAGTATGTACAACATGTTAGAAAAATCATTGTAATGGTTTTGGGAAAGTAAGATGCACCCTACGATATGCCCTAGACTTTCAAGTCTGTTTAAAATTTTCACTTAGTATTCTGTCAGTTAAATACAAAAAAATAATTCTTAGTTAGGCAGTACAACAGCACAGGTAATTTGTACAATGCGTTGGAATAATCATTGTAATGGGTTTGGGAAAGTAAGATGTGCCCTAGACTTTCAAGTCAGTTTAAATTTTTGACTTAGTATTCTGCTGGGTCTTGTTTAGGAATAAATGCTGTCTGTTATACTTATTCTAATAGAAATAGCTAAACTTACTGAGACTATTAATGGATTCATATTTGGTGGTCATGTTGTTAATACAATGCACTTTTGTTTTATATTGTAGACACTTAAGTCTGGTCTTACTATGGTGGGAAAAGTGGTGACTCAGCTTGCAGGAACATTGCCTTCAGGTGTTTCTGATGAAGAAGTGACACAAAACAATCCAGTACGGCGAAGTCCTTATACTCCAGGGATTGTTACCATCATTGATACAGAGAGTGTTGGTGAAGGCCAGGTAATTTAAGGTTTTTTTTGATCTCTTGAATAACACTTTATCAGTTTTTCTCTCAAAATTCTTTACATTTTACTTATTTTTTTTGTAAGATTCCCTTCTAGTTAAACTAGGGGGCTTTGCCCCCTGCTTGCTTCACTAACTCAATTGTACCTATTGTGTCATAAAAAAAATCAGTAGTATTCATTTTCTTTTGGTAAGAGATAGAAACATCAGTATATCTTAATTGAAATTTGTTTGCTAAATTGATATCAAATTTGATTGGTAGATGTTTACTGCCTGCGGTGGGTTGGCACCCTGCCCGGGATTGGTTCCTGCCTTGTGCCCTGTGTTGGCTGGGATTGGCTCCAGCAAACCCCCGTGACCCTGTGTTCGGATTCAGCGGGTTGGAAAATGGATGAATGGATGGATGGATGTTTACTGCTTGCCTGCAAAATGTAAAACGTCCTGCACAAAATTGTTTGTAAATTGTTAATGCAATTAATACCTGGATGAGTGCTCAGGGAATGTGCAAACCAGATATATATCTTTATAGAGATCTTCAATATTTCCCTGAAGCAGGCAGTCGTCTCCAAGTGCTTCAGAACCATCACCATCATACCCATACTGAAGATGTCCTGAGTCTCTTGACTCAATGCCTATTGCCCTATACCACTCCCTGAAGCAGGCAGTCGTCTCCAAGTGTTTCAGAACCATCACCATCATACCCATACTGAAGATGTCCTGAGTTTCTTGACTCACTACCTATTGTCCAATACCACTTATTCTAGTTAGCAAGAAGTGCTTTGAGATGCTAGATTTGGGCCACATGAAAGCTGGAATTACCACATCACATGATGCTGTCCAGCTCTCAGTTAAACTGAGGATGCCTTATCATCTAATCTGGCCCTATCCCATCTTATGCTAGAATGTCATTCATAGACTTCAGTTCAGCATACAACACCCTTAGAAGCTCATAGGAAAGCGGAGTCTGTCAAGCTATAACCCTATGTAATTGGATCATGGACTTGGAGACAGAGAGACCCCTGGCATTCTGCATTGTAGATATCATCGCTAGCACCATTACGCTAAGCACTAGTGACCCCGACGTCTATATACTCAGCCTACTTCTGGTTATTCTCCTCACTTGCAACAATATGGCTGTGTACAGCTCAAACACCATCATTAAATTTGCAGATGACATAATGGTTGTAAGTCTCATCAGTATGGGAATGAGTCAGTCTTACATAGTGCAGAAGGAGTTGATTGTTGACTAGAGGAAGGTCCATGATGCCTGCACCCAAAAATCGAAAAGCTGTGTGGTAGAATTGGGTACGAACACTAAATTCCTTTGTATGCACCTACCAGCTAACCTTAATCAGTGAATTAACACCATCTCCATAGCCAAAAAGGCTCAGCAGTGTCTCCGCTTCCTTCGGTGGCTGAGGAAGACAAATCTCCCTCCTCCCATTCTCTCCACATTCTACAGGTGCACCATTGAGAGCATTCTGACCAGCTGCATCACCATCTGGTTTGAGATCTGTAGCATCTCTGACTACAATGTCCTACAACTGATTTTGCAGACACCTTTCTACCCGCCATTGAAGACATCTTTATCAACTATAGCATTCACAACGCCTACAGCATCGTGGAGGACCACTTCACATAAATATCTGTATAATTTATTCAAAATGTAATACTTACATTTTGAGAGAATCAGAGCAGCAAACTTCTTTTAAATCCTCATAATCTACATTTTATACTACTTACTTTTAAAATCTCTATTGATACATAATTGTTCAAAAAATTGTTCAAAAACACAGAAGTTCATTTTGATTGAAGATCATGAAACCAAAACAGGCCTAATGACATTTAACCATGTAGTGTGGCTGTTAAACATCCTTGCTGACCATTACAGGACAGTGTTCTAGGTTTGCCCAGGTTTTTCCCATGCTGGGTAAGTCAAAAGTCAAATTAATTAAAATGAGAAATTTTATCTTTGGTGTAATGTAACCAGGTTTAATGTGTATAACGTTTTTAAAATGCATATTACTACAGGCCTTAGCTATTAAGTTGTGGTGAATAGGTAGCTAACTTCAACTTCTCTGGGAGTCAAACATACATCACTTCTAAGAATTTAATTTATATTTCTACCTTTCTGAGTCCACTTAATCTGTTCTTTTAATGGTCACACAATGCCAATCCTTCTTTACACAGATTCAACTTGAGTAATGCCCTTGCTATGCAAATACATGAGAGAGTAGCCCCACTAATGGGCATACTTACCTGATGAAGTACTGGTGACAAAGGCTAGAAATTTTCTTTTAATGGGGGTTGTAGGGAAAAAAAGTATTGTCCAGGGCTCTGAACACAGTAGCTTGAAATGACAAAAACTATAGTTATATGCTACTCAACAGATATCACCTCACACTTTGTTTTGTTAGGAAGGTCATATAGACACAATGAAGAATCATTTTTAATGACAAAAATAAAAAAAATGAAAGCCCCCCCTGCTTGCACAGTTAGTGAGTTTTTAGGGCATAGTTCAGTGGGCATTGGTGGAATTATCTAAAATGACTGAAAGTAGAAAATTGTAAATGAAGATACTAGTTAACCTGAAAATTGTTCCAGGGGCACTGTACAATGGCTGACTCTGTGCTCTGACCTCCAAAGGTCATGTGGAAAGACAATTTCCTCTTACTAATTTTAGGAATTAATACAGTGTACCAAAATACTGGTGTTTGATTGACACCTGTATATGAAAGAGCAGTACAGTACAGCAGAATCTTGGAGGAAAGTGTTCTGCATTTGACATGAGGCAGCAGACCTGAATATAACAACTTTCTACAAAGAAATGACTCAAAATATATTTCTGTTGCTACACTAGACTGTCTAAAAATAGTTCAGCTCCTTGAAATGACCCATTCACATTGGTCTACTTGGTACTATATGGCACATATTGGAAACTGATATATACCAATAGTCCTTTTCAAAGTTAAGAGTCTAAAAGTGTTTTCAAATTTTAATTCTGAACAATTTTTCAAAGTTTTCAGAAAACTGAAACAATTCTACCTGTAGCTACTTCCAAATTTGCCTCTACTAAAATCAAGAAGGGTAAATACTAATGGAATCAGCTGTTTTAGTTATAATTAAATTGTAAGAATATATAGATTTTGTTTTCACATTACCCACTTTTTTGTTAATCAGTGGCAAATAATCCATCAGAAATGTAATACTTTAAAATTTTTATTTTTAAATAATGAAATATAAGGGGTTGAAAATACCTGGATGAAGAAAGTATTGTTTTTTCTTCAATTTGTCTATCTGTTGGTATGCAGCATAGTTAGTTCAAGAGCAGAATGAGTTAGAGCAGGTGTAGTTGAAGAAAGTTTCTTAAATTTATTGATGCAGGACTGAAGATAGAGGTGCGGTCATGCACGCTTCTGTGGAAAAAAAATGTTATGGAGTGGGGGAACAGCAAGTAGCAACGCTGACCTTCCTCCTCTGCATAAGTACAATCTGTACCCATCACTGCATTACCACAGAAGCTGTTCTTCTAAACCAGTACAATCACTGTGGAAGTTCACTTTTTGGGAGTGACTTTGCAACAACGCAAAACATTAGTTGTAACAGTAACATGCAAGAAAATATTACAATTTTTTTTTTTTTAAATAATCTGACTTTATATGTTAAGATAGAATAGATTAATTTTACTCTATATAAAAATTTTTAAATTGTTTAATTGAAAAATGACAGCTGATCTGAATAATCCTTGATATTCTTTCCCACTTCCTAATATTTTACCTTAACAAAGAAAGCCATCATTTTGTAATGCAGTTATTATACAATTTCACTAGAATTTAAGAGCCATGGAAAACTTGTAAATAAGAAGACATGGTAGTTTGTGCATTGGTTGCGGTAATTCCTACTTTAGTGTTTTGAATTGTGGCATGACATTTTCAGCATATTGCATTAAAAAAAGCATTTATTTTCTGAAAATAGCCTTTAAAAAACTATTTTAATATATAGTTAGGTCCATAAATATTTGGACAGAGACAACTTTTTTCTAATTTTGGTTCTGTACATTACCACAATGAATTTTAAATCAAACAACTCAGATGCAATTGAAGTGCAGACTTTCAGCTTTAATTCAGTGGGGTGAACAAAACGATTGCATAAAAATGTGAGGCAACTAAAGCATTTTTTTAACACAATCCCTTCATTTCAGGGGTTCAAAAGTAATTGGACAAATTAAATAACGAAATAAAATGTTGATTTCTAATACTTGGTTGAAAACCCTTTGCTGGCAATGACAGCCTGAAGTCTTGAACTCATGGACATCACCAGATGCTGGGTTTCCTCCCTTTTAATGGTCTGCCAGGCCTTTACTGCAGCGGCTTTCAGTTGCTGTTTGTTTGTGGGCCTTTCTGTCTGAAGTTTAGTCTTCAACAAGTGAAATGCATGCTCAATTGGGTTAAGATCAGGTGACTGACTTGGCCATTCAAGAATTTTCCACTTCTTTGCTTTAATAAACTCCTGGGTTGCTTTGGCTGTATGTTTTGGGTCATTGTCCATCTGTATCATGAAACGCAGCCCAATCAATTTGACTGCATTTAGCTGGTTTTGATCAGACAGTATGTCTCTGAACACCTCAGAATTCATTTGGCTGGTTCTGTCCTGTGCCACATCATCCATAAACACTAGTATCCCAGTGCCACTGGCAGCCATGCACACCCAAGCCATCACACTGCCTCCACCGTTGGAGATGATGTGGTATGCTTTGGAAAATAAGCTGTTCCACGCCTTCTCCATACTTTTTCTTGCCATCATTCTGATAGAGGTTGATCTTGGTTTCATCTGTCCAAAGAATGTTTTTCCAGAACTGTGCTGGCTTTTTTAGATGTTCTTTAGCAAAGTCCAATCTAGCCTTTCTATTCTTGAGGCTTATGAGTGGCTTGCACCTTGCAGTGCACCCCCTGTATTTACTTTCATGCAGTCTTCTCTTTATGGTAGACTTGGATATTGATACGCCTACCCCCTGGAGAGAGTTGTTCACTTGGTTGGCTGTTGTGAATGGGTTTCTCTTCACCATGGAAATGATTCTGCGATCATCCACCACTGTTGTCTTCCGTGGACGTCCAGGGGCCTCATGTATAAACGGTGCGTACGCACAGAAATGTTGCGTACGAACCTTTCCACGCTCAAATCGCGATGTATAAAACCTAAACTTGGCGTAAAGCCACGCACATTTCCACGGTAACTCATTCCTTGGCATACGCAATTTTTCCGATCGGTTTTGCAGACTGGCGGCACCCAGCGTCAAAGCAGTGCTACTGTTCCTGTGTGATCACCTTTCTTTCTTAGATCCACATTCCTGACGCTGCTTTATAAATACACTGAAACTAACTGCATATTGTTTATTAGTGTAATGCATCTGATTGTAATTAACCTGCAGCAATATAATGGTCCAGGGAATAGCCATAGTATTCCAGATACCATAACTGCTTTAGCGTTGTAACTCTCACTGCATCTTCTTCTTCTTTCAGCTGCTCCCGTTAAGGGTTGCCACAGCAGATCATCTTTTTCCATATTACTCTCGCTGCACCACTCGGAGTATTTATATCACTGTATCTGAGTGGGGAATCACAGCAGCAGCTGAAATATCGGTATACAGCATGAAGCAGATGCTGCCTGAGCCATGGCAAAACGCTTTATAGAGACTTCCCAGTACGGACTTCGCGGTTTAGAAAAGGTTTCATCCCAAGAACTCTAAACGCACTCAATCAGTCCATCAAGTGCTCCTTATATAACTGTTTACTTATAAGTACAATCACCTCACTGTAAACTTGCACTACAGTTATAATATTGCACAACCTGCGCCACTTTATAAAGTGCGTATTTACATATGATGACGGTATTCATTTTTAAGATGAAATGCAGCAAAATATGTTGATTATATTATACAGCTAAAACTTTAACTTCATTTAAATAATCTGTATTGTTAATAATTAAACATGTGAGGACACGGTGCCGCAGCGCTAGCTAGTTCAGGGATTGTTCCTGCATTGCGTTGTATTCTTGCGCTGACGCGACACTGGAAAGATAGACGGACAGAATAATTAAACATGTACTGCAAAGATATTTCGACGTTCCTTAAAAGTTTTGAAGAATCGGCGTTCTAAGCTTACAGATGGCTTAACGTCTATTACAGAGCTGATTGTGTGGCGATTGGTCATTTGGAGAAAGAAAAGTAAGGACAGGAATTGGAGGTTAGTACGTTTGAAAGAGACAGTAGTTCTGTAATAAATTATTTCATCGAAGGTCGCACATGGCGCAGCAAGCCTCTTGCGTGAGATATCAACTATCACTGCGCCACCGTGTTCCCATGTTTAATAACATGCTTTCATTCCTATCATCATGAAAATGATATCACGTGTACATGTCAGTATTTTAATTATTCAGAGAGCTGTAATATCACGAATGTAATGGATTCTGTGTCGGAGAAAGAAAGAACGGAAGCACGTAGTGATTCACATATATAGAGCACATAGAAGATCAAATACAGAACAAAGCATTTAACGTGCTACTTGAGAAACTAGTAAAATAAACGATTTTAAGATGAAGTTTATGATGTTCTACTTTAATGGCAAAATAAACTACGTGAAATTTCGAGATTAAAGTTGACATTTCGTGCTTTTTTCCCACTGTGTGCCTATTTTTTTTTCTGTACCCTGATAAGCTTTCATATGACACTCAGACGGTGGGCTACGACTCGCCTTTTCACGGCGACTTTGATATGTGATTTCTTTTTTATTTCGGGCACTGTGCGACTTTGTGAAGTTGAGCCTTCGAGTTTCTCCGACACTCTGTCACTCGATCAACTTTCTTTTGTTGATTATACCACTGCTTAAACCAACAAATAGTACGTTTTTCCTTTTCCTCCACTTGGTATTCGCTGAAATTCTTATATTTCCCCCGTGCTTTTCCCATTGTCTTTTCACAGAAGGCTATTTATATTGATTTGCATATTGAAAGAGGCGTAATTCTGGGAGGAGTTGGGGCGGGACAGAAGGCGCGTGCACGTGTGTTACTTTTCACGCCGATCAGGATTTATGTAGTGGAAGAACGTGAAAGTATGCGTGCGCACAGATTCCTGCATCTGGATTTTTCTGTGTGTACGCACAATCCCGCTTTTGTGCTTACGCCATGTTATAGTGTGAGTTCTACGCACGGCGTTATACATGAGGCCCCAGGTCTTTTTGCGTTGCTGAGTTCACCAGTGCTTTCTTTCTTTCTCAGGATGTACCAAACTGTAGGTTTTGCCACTCGTAATATTGTAGCAATTTCTCGGATGGGTTTTTTCTGTTTTCGCAGCTTAAGGATGGCTTCTTTCACCTGCATGGAGAGCTCCTTTGACCGCATGTTGTCATTTCACAGCAAAATCTTCCAAATGCAAGCACCACACCTCAAATCAACTCCAGGCCTTTTATCTGCATAATTGATAATGACATAACGACGGACTTGCCCACACCTGCCCATGAAATAGCCTTTGAGTCAATTGTCCAATTACTTTTGAGCCCCTGAAATGAAGGGATTGTGTTAAAAAAATGCTTTAGTTGCCTCACATTTTAATGCAATCGTTTTTTTCACCCTACTGAATTAAAGCTGAAAGTCTGCACTTCAACTGCATCTGAGTTGTTTCATTTAAAATTCATTGTGGTAATGTACAGAACCAAAATTAGAAAAAAGTTGTCTCTGTCCAAATATTTATGGACCTAACTGTCAGCATGCACTTCTGTATGTGTCCTGTATACATACATATACATTGGGTTGTGACTTTTGGTCTGCCAGATCCCTTCCTATCAGAGTTTCTTCCAGTTTCCAGTTGACTTTGGATTGTGTAGGACACCATGCTCATTGAAACTTTGATTTCTTTTGCAATTTCTCTATATGAAAGGCCTACATTTCTAAGGGTAATAATGTCCTGTCTCATTTCATTTATTAATTGCTGTTTTCTTGCTATTATCATTGTCATTACAACTTTCTACAGTGTAATATTTTCCAAGTAGTACTTCAGAAGGTGTAGTAACACAGTCTGTTCCAACTCTACTTTAACCTCCTTAGTGTTGCATTGGCGCGATACACATGCAGAGCAGGTTAGAGATAATGGAAGTACGAAAATTCAAAGGTCTCAAAAAAATGATAGTAGAGATCGCATTAGCGCAAACAAACGGAAATTATTACTCGGTGAAATAATGGAACAGCAAAAAGAGATCAAATTTATTGTTTGGATTTAAACATTAAGTCAGAGACTTGTAGATCATCTCATTTTTGTTACCATAAGGGAAAAGTAGTGTTTCTTCCCAATGAAGAGGCGTATCCGTGAAAATTAAAAGATTTGTTGTTTGGTGAAAGTGAAATCCCACGAGAGAAAATTTCAAGCCCCACGAGACAAGACTTTATGCAAAAAGATTTGGAAAAGTCCTGCCCACATCTAAAACATTTACAGCCACACACACAGTTCAATCATTTCTAATTTGTGTGAATGCTATTGTCAAACATAGTTCGTGTAGAGAGAAAAAAACGAAATTCACTCATGGGCAGTTGTCACGATGTAATTTCAAACACGGAATCAAAATTCAATGCAATATTGACGAAAAGGTCAAATCGAAAAGAGATTGAATATATGGACATAGGTGATATGACAGAAGTATTTAGATATTGTTTGGCTTTAAACTTTAAGTTGGAGACTTGTAAATCGTCTAATTCATGTTGCCATCAGGGAAAAGTAAGAGCCCTATCTGCGAGAATTAAAAGTTTTGTTGTTTGGTGAAAGTGAAATCCACATATGCGAGCAGCAGAGATGCAAAATTGCTGGTGCATAAGCACAGGCAGTGGGGTTGGCGAGCGAAGCAAGCAGGGGGCAAAGCCCTCTAGTGTATGTGTGTATGTATACACACACACACATGCAAAAGTAGGTTTTTAGTTGTGAGTATGCAAAATATAGAGTTTATTCTTGTATTATTATTTATATATTATTTTAAATTTAGTTCATGTAATTTTAATTCTATTTGTCTTCTTCTCCTTTTATTATTGTTATTAGCAAGTATACTGCAAGTATGTGTAAATAATGAAGGCTGGCAATTTCAGGATAGTACATAAGTGCAATGTGCCATTGTGACATTCTTTTGAGTTAATAAAGCTATTATAATAATCATAACCTGCATTCTTTTTCCATACGAATAACTGCAAACCTACTTTTGCCTACCCCTGTATGTACATAGACACATACACATATTTAAATAATTATCTACATTTTCTAAGCAAATTTGTAAATACGGTATATTTTCACTAAGGATCAAGCCTAATGTAAAATCAAGGGGGTGCAGTCAGAACTGAAGAAGCAGCTCTGTAATAGGAAAGCCCAATACAGAGACTAATGTGAGCACAAGTTGCAAAAAAACAACATGAAGAATTTGTGGAATGGGATGACTATCACTGGCTACAAGCATGCTGTTAAACATGAAGAGGAAGGGAGCAAGAACAGAGCTGATGAACTAGTTAGAAGCCCACTGTTAAACATGCAGTTAAAGGAGGCAAGAACAGTTTTAACTCGATCAGTCCAGCCCGCCCCTTGCACTGCTTCCCTCTATTTGCAAGCTGAGGAGGTTCCAGAATCCCTACTGCCATCTGTGCCCTGGACTACCTACTATGACATCACACCTGTGGTCTCTAGCCCCCCACTCCACTCCCTGGATTGTGTGTGTCTACTGATTAAGTGAGCAGAGAGCTGGGAAAACTCTGCATAAATGAAGCTTTACGTCCGGATGGAATCAGCCCCAGGGTGCTGAAAACATCAGCACCTCTTCTCCCTTTTTCTGAATTTGCAGAAGGTTCTCCAGCTGTGAAAAATATCCTGTGTGGTCCAAATGCCTGTTCTCCCTTTTCCTGAATTTGCAGAAGGTTCTCCAACTGTGAAAAATATCCTGTGTGGTCCTAATGCCAGAGAATGAGCATTCCTGTGATCCCAAGGACTTTAGAACAGTTGTTCTTACTTTGTACATCATGAATAACATTGAGAGGCTGGGCCTAAAACAGGCTGGACCCCCAGAACATCTGGATCCTCTCCATTTTGCCTATCAGGTACATATAGTTGTGGAGGATGCTTCTCATCTTCATGCTCCTCAGAGCCTACTCCCACCTAGGCAAAGCAGGTACCACACACAGGATAATGTTCTTAGACACTTCTAGTGCTTTTAACACCATTCTGCTTCAGTAACTGGGGAAAAAGCTGAAGTATCAGCAATGGTGGCGTTTAATACTGGAGCACCTTAGGGAACTGTCCTGTCTCCCTTCCTGTTTACCCTCTACACGACAGAATTTGCCATCTACAGAAATTTTCAGAATAATCATCCATCATAGGCTATATTAATAATGAATATGTGTCAGAGTACAGGAAAGTCGTGGAGGACTTGTGGTGCAGGGACAACAAACTACAAATCAACATCAGCAAGACAGAAGAACTGGTGGTGGATGTCCGATGTGCCAAGAAGCCTCTTAGACCAGTCACCTTTCATTGGGAGGATGTGGAAGTGGTGCACATCTACAAGTACCTAGGGGGGTTCACATAATCAACAAACTGGACTGGTCTGATAAAATAGTGGCACTGTACAAGAAGGGACAGAGCAAACTGTACTTGCTAAGGAGACTCTGGTCTTTTGATGTGTGCAGCATGCTGCTGAAAATGTTTTATCAGTCCATAGTAACCAGTGTGGTGTTCTCCGCTATAGTCTCCTGGGGAAGCAACATGAGCTTAACACTAGAATTACCAGACCCTATGAAAAAACTTATAAATCCAGCCCACCTCAAATCCCTTTGCACCTGTCCGACCTGCACCACCACCACCTGATCAAAGCACTGTGATGTCCCTGCATTGATGGATTAAAGGCCAGAAGTCCACATGACCGTCATCATGAAGTTCTTCCATGGGATCCCTGAATACAATGAGGACTGATCATTTATGTTAGGTAGAATGCCTAGAGGGGGCTGGGTGGTCTCATGACCTGGAACCCTTGCAGATTTAATTTTTTTTCTCCAGCCATCTGGAGTTTTTTGTTTTTGTTTTTTCTGTCCTCCCTGGCCATCGGACCTTACTTTTTTTTCTATGTTAATTAGTGTTCCGTTATTCTAATTTTTATTTATTTTGTCTTTTTTCTCTTTCTTCATCGTGTAAAGCACTTTGAGCTGCATTATTTGTATGAAAATGTGCTATATAAATAAATGTTGTTGTTGTTTTGTCTTCTAAATGTGTCAATAAGCCCAAGCAGCAAGCAGCCTTCTATACCATCCCCCCACCGCCTCAGAACGGGCAAGAAGTTCTCCTAGTTCCTGCCTTGATTGATTATCTGGGAGTGAGGTACCCAGAAATGTAAGAGAAAATAATTTGATGTGTGTTTTGTGTTTACAACAATCTTTGTAAACACATTGTTAAAACAAACGTTTTTCATGTTTTAGTAATAAATAACAAAATGTAGACATGAACTGTATAATGTGTGAAGGCTGATAGCCAAATAGCAAATAAACACTTTCACAAAAGGTGTAAGTATAATATGACATCTTCCGTGGTGCTGTGGTTAGAACTGCCAGCTCTCTGGCAAATTTACCGTTTTGAGTAGTGAGCTGCTCTTATTGTTAATATAATACAATAAAAAACATACATTTGATTTGTGTCTGTAACAGCCGGTGTAAATTTATAGTACTTGTAAAAGTTAGTGTTTTTTTTTTTTTTTTTTTTTCACTTTTATACTCTGTCATGATCATGATACGCTGTTCGTTTTCAAATAATATCGCATTAGTGCGACAATGTTTTCTGATTGGTACTATTCAGGTCATAAAATGATTTCTTCAAAATGTAACATATATTTGTCTTTCTTTTTTGTCCGGTGCTGCGTTGACATTGTGCACCAGAAGGCATGAGCTTATTCAGTGCGAGCAGGAGCACGTGGGTGACCTGTTGCTCGTGCTATAACACGCTTGACTTGGCGACGATCAACGCACATGTACTGTGCAAGGCATGTACGGGGGCTACTGAGAAAAGAAGAGTGTTCTTTGCTCACCTTGCAGAGGAACTTTGTTGTTGCTTCTTACAAGAAAAGGTGATGGATAAAGCAAAAGAGGATGCAACATCAACAAGCTTCTGTTCCAAGACTGCCGCTCCCCCCAGCCTCTTCAGTGTAATAGTAACTACAGCACAGAGAGAAGTGTGTACATTGCAACAGGTACACATGTCGTAAACATAGAAAAGACAGTCCTTGGGTGTGTGGGAACTGTTAACATTTGAATCTAATGATTGCATATAGCGCGGAACTGACCTCTCTGCACTATTCTTTCCTCTGCATGTCCTGGAATACAAAAGAAACACCCCCATGCACCCAAAAGTGGTCACTGGCAAGATCGAAAAAAAAAAAAAAACGCGGCCACTGATTACAAGTGCAAGAAGGCGTGCAAATGAATATGAATAATATGAATAATGTATCAGTGCCACCGTGTTTTCCGAAATGTACTATACAGGTCATAAAATGAGTTATTTCAAATATCATATATATACCTATGTCTCTATTCAAGTGATGGTGAGATACGAAGAAGGCAGATTCACCAGCGTTTTTGTGTCAGCTTTTATCCCTCCAGATCAGAGAATTTCCAGTTCCATTGTCTCAAAACACCACTCACATCTACAGTTATTCCCAGTTTCAGATAAAACGTAACCATGTCAGATCTGGGGCAGGGGGTTGGTGTTGTATTGTGATCATAACTGATAGAATAAAAGTGAAAAAAAAAACGCTAACTTTTATAAGTACAATAATTTTTCACCGGCTGTTACAGACACAAATCAAATGTATGTTTTTATTGTATAATATTAACAATAAGAGCAGCTCACTACTCAAAATGGTAAATTTGCTGGGGAACTGGTTTCGAACTCACAACCTCTTGATTATAATTCGGCATTTCTAACTACAGCACTACGGAAGCTGTCGTATTGTACTTACACCTTTTGTGAAAGTGTTTATTTGCTATTTGGCCATCAGCCTTCACACATTATACAGTTCATGTCTACATTTTGTTATTTATTATTAAAACATGGAAAAACGTTTCTGTTTTAACAATGTGTTTACACAGATTGTTGTAGACACAAAACACACATCAAATTATTTCCCCTTACAATTCTGGGTTGCTCACTCCCAGATAACACTGGTATACAAAAAATATTTTTTGTTTGCTACTGGGAACTTCAGAGCAGCTTTTTACACTGATTTCATATATGAAATTGGAATTAAGCTAGCACGTCAGATTTTTGAGATACACATCATTGCCGTTTTGACACTTTTGAATATCAGTAAATATATCAACACAATATCTAGAGTTTGATCTCTGTCCCACCAAAATTGTTTGAATGTGTTTATTATGAAAACAAACCAGAAGATGATACCAGAGACACTTTAACACTAGAATTACCAGAGTCTACGAAAAAACTCGTAGATCCGGCCCACCTTAAAACCGTTCTCACCTCTCTTTTGTCTTCTAAATGTGCCGATTAAGAGGAGCAGCGAATAGCCGGCTATTCCATCCCCCACCGTCGCAGAACGTTCACTAGGTTTTCCCAGCTCATGCCTTGTTTGATTACCTGGGAGTGACTGAACTGCTGGAGTTTTAGAATAGAAATAATAGATCGCCATTTGGAATACATGCATTTCATGCGTGTTCCGTTTCTACAGTAATCTGTGTAAACACATTGCTAAAACAGAAACTTTTTCATATTTTAGTAATAAATGTTACAAAATGTAGGCAGAAACTATAGAATGTGTAAAGCCCGAGTTCCTAAGATCAAATAAACACTTCCACAAAAGCTTCACACACTATATAACAGCTTCCGTGGCGTAGCGCGCTAAGATTTGCCTCTCAGACCGAGTAGCTTTTCTCTGCTTCACAAACATGAGTTCAATTCCCCGCTGGGGATAAAGTGTTACTTATTTTTTTTCTTTTTAACCTCAAACGGACATAAAATTTGTAAATTGGTATGCACTGTCAGTTAATGAGATCGTTATATTTTCATGTGGGATGCTCCTTTTAAAATATTTTTTTAACAATTGAGACTGCAATTAACATGAACAACTGTCCTTATAACTTATTTTTTTCAAGATCCATAACACACAGACAGACAGACAGAGCACTGCGTAATACAGAGACAGACAGGCAGAGATATACAAACAAAAATCAACATGCGCGTTGTTTCTGCAGCACTGAATGAGCTCACCCGCTCTAACATCACCCCTCCCCCGATCTGGCTCTCTAAGTAACAGCGCAAGTACAGACACAAACCAAGTGTAATCAAGAGTCCTGGTTCGATCCCCACTCACTCCTATATTTGCCGTTTTCAGTAGTAAGCTGCTGTTTTTGTTAATATTATACAGTACACACATGCACTTGATTTGTGTCTGTACTTGCGCTGTTACTTAGAGAGTCAGATCGGGGGAGGGGTGATGTTAGAGCGGGTGAGAAATTTTTTTTTTCTTTCAGTACATGTGCCTTCCCTGTTTATTTGTATATCTCTGCCTGTCTGTCTCTGTATTACGCAGTGCTCTGTCTGTCTGTGTGTTATGGATCTTGAAAAAATAAGTTATAAGGACGGTTTGCTGACTTGGAGCACCACTGCCTTACTGTGCCACAGAGATGCGAGTTCGATTCCCAGCTTTGAAGAAAGTGTTTTTTTTTTTCCTCAAACGGACATTGAATTTATAAATTGGTATGCACTGTAAATCGTTAACTTTAAAATGTCAATCGCGGTTATTTCTGTTGATTAATTCATGCTTTTTTACTTAGAGTCAGAACAGGAGCTTTTTCAGCTTATTCAGCTTCTGATCTGACTCAAACAGCGCCAGTATAACTTCACACCCAACCTGACGCTGTTCGTTTTCAAATAATATTGCATTACTTCGACGATGTTTTCTGATTGGTACTATTCGCGTCATAAAATGATTTCTTCAAAACGTCACATATATTTGTCTCTTTCTTTTTTTAAAATGTGTGTTGTAGCACTCAGCAACTGGCCACCTGCATGTTCTTGCGCACACTAAATCAGACAGCGCTATATGCAATCATCAGATTCAAATGTTAACAGTTATATAGCACAGAATGGAAATCAGCAGTTCTTAGCATTCCACCTACTGTAACTTTCTTTCTTTTTTCTTCGGTTATAGTCTTGAATAAAAGTGCACTTGTTTTGTTATACTTTTACATCAACATATGTTCCCGTGTTTGAGCTACATGGGCATGCTCAAAAAATACACGTATAATGCCACGAAAAGTGCATGCAGACACTTCAGTTCGCAAGCATTGGTACGACAATGCAGTCACAAGTACACTGCAGAGCTTTAGCGCGTCTTTATGTGAAAACAGTATCAGATGGGGAGTGTCTGATGATTGCATATAGCGCTGAAGTTACTGCTCTTTACTATGCTTTCCTCTGCATGTCCTGGAGTACAAAAGAAACAAGCATACAGCAACACGTGGGGACTGGCAATACTGGGGGAAAAAAACACGCGGTCGTATGTATCGTGATACACTGCAGAACTATAGCGCGTCTTTATGTAAAAACAGCAGTGTCAGGTGGGGGGGCGGTAGGGATGGATCCTGAACGCGACTGAGACAATGAAAAGTGAATTTTAAAAAAATAAAGCTAACCTTTACAAATATCATAAATTACACCGGCTGTTACAGACTGAAATCAAATGTATCATTTTATTCTAAAATAGTGAAAATAAGAACACTTTTTTCAAATGGGAGTTGTGCAGGATCGAACTCATGACCTTCTGATTCCCAGTCAGCGACTGATACTGTTATGCCACGGAAGCAGTGATAGTTAAGTCTTGTCAATGTCTCACACTAAGACGGGTTTTTTTGGCGGTGGCTTTTTTTTGTACCTTTTGTGAAAGTGTTTCTTTGATATTTGGACTTCAGGCTTCATACATTATATAGTTTATGCCTACATTTTGTCATTTGCTACTAGAATATTGTAAACCGTTTCTGTTTTAACAATGTGTTTACACAGGTTACTGTAGAAATGCAACACATATGAAATGCGTGTGTTCCAAATAACAGTCTTATTATTTCTACTCTAAAACTCCACTTCACTCCCAGATAATCAATCAAGGCATTAGCTGGGAAAAGCTTGTTTACGTTCTAAGTCGTTGGGGGGATGGAATAGCCGGCTGCTGGCAGCTTGTCTTTATCAGTACATTTAGATGACAAAAGACGCTGGCGGAGAGGTGAGAAAGGTTTTAAGTAGCGATTTAAGGTGGGCCGGATCTACGAGTTTTTTCATAGGCTCTGGTAATTCTAGTGTTAAAACATGTTTATGTCAATTTACCTCAATATAAAAGCGAGGTCAGTATGCTCAAAATTGTCTGAGGCAATTGCTTTTGCGCTTGTATTGCACATCCGTCTCTATTTGCATCAACCAACAGTAGTCATCTGTCATGCTTGGAGTAAATTTTCCCTTATATCGGTTTTCCATCACCTTTGTATCTTCGTGAAATCTTTTCCCATGCTCATCTCTGACATCGCTTAGATTTGGTGGAAAAAAGTTGAGATGAGAATGTAAAAAATGCATCTTCAGTGACATTCTGGCTCCCGTAAGCTAATATACTTTCAGCAGGTTCTCTACAAGCTCAGCATAATTCTCTGATCTGTGACTGTCAAGAAAATTCTGTACAACCCGCACGAATGAGGGTGCTGATTCAGTTGGCTTCAGTATCCTTTTGAACTCATCGTCAAGCATCAGTTCATGGATTTCAGGGCCAACAAAAACACCTTCCTTAATTTTGGCTTCACTTTTCTCGAGACCAAACTTATTTCCTAAATGCTGAAACGCATCGCTTTTACTGTCCAGTCACCGTAGTTGTCCAAGACCTGGAAAATCATAACTAAAAAACGAGATGTGCTGGATGAAAATGGTTTTCAGATTTGGAGTCAGCAAGTGAAATTTGTTAATCAACCAAGGTAGGAACTGGGAGAACTTCTTGCCCGTTCTGAGGCGGTGGGGGGATAGTATAGCAGGCTGCTTGCTGCTTGGGCTTATTGACACATTTAGAAGACAAAAGACGCTGACGGAGAGGTGCGAAGGGATTTAAGGTGGGCCGGATTTACGAGTTTTTTCATTGGCTCTGGTAATTCTAGTGTTAAAAGAAGTACAATACTGAACAAACTTATCAAGAAAGCCTGCTTTATCTTAGGGCGAACCCTGGACACAATGGAAACTGTTGTAGAAAAGAGGATGATGGCAAAATTGGTTAGCCACAGACTCATTCCACCATGGTGTGTTAAGAAGTTCTTCTGAAGGTCTTTTCTGCCCACTGCTATCGGGCAATTCATAGCTTCCACCCGATGTACTCCTTATGTTTATTTTTATTTATTTATCGATTGATTGGTTGGATGTATTATCTGTCCTGTGAGTTTGTTTTGATGTTTTTTATGTTTCTGCTGCTGTATGCATTTGAATTTCACCATGGGATTAATAAGTTTATCTAATCTAATGTCACTAGAGACAGCAATAGAGATATTGAGTTAAGCGTACAAGATATTGTTAATGGAAAATAGCTTTTGTGCCTGATGGAAACTAGCTATTGGGTTATGGAAGAGTAAATCCTGTGGCTGGGAACGAGATGAAAAATACCAGCTAAACATAGTCTCACCTCAATTCAGAGCATTGGCTCTTGAACCAAACCTCTTGATCAAATGTGGTCTCTCTTAAGCTCTGGACTTGTTACACAGGAAAGGCCTCAGGAGTCGTACAAGGTACTGCCAACTTAAAAAAGATGGAAGGTCAGATTTGAGACATGCTGGATGAATTATATTTAACTTTCCTGACAGTGGCTGTATATTCCTATAGAAGGTATGGAGGATGTTGATGTGGAGAAGTCCTGGTCAGTTCAACTAAGCTTGTTGCTACTGTGACTCTCAAAAAAAAAAATAATGATAAACTTAAAATTCACTGATTAAATTACAATACATTAATGAGGAAGTTCTTGATGATAATAAAAGGAAAAAAATATTATCTGGTAGTTGGCAAAGTTATGAGATCTTGAAAACAGGATAATACTGAGGAAAAATTGGTAGCTAGCTAGCTGGCTGGCTGGCTAGCTAGGTACGTGAAATGTTCCATTATTAGCCTGAAATAATGCTTTAAATTATTTACAGCTTTTGGGGTGTTGCCTTTTCCCACTACTCCAGAGAGAATGCAGAGCCCAATTTAGGTCATATGTGAGTGCTTAGATACTTATGCATTTGTCAGTAGGATTATACTATATAACATCTATTTGGAAGTGTGTAATTATTTTATAGTGTTTATTTGCATTTCATTTTAAATTACATTATAAACTGTAATCAGGGATTTGAATTGTTGTTAGGGAACTAACAGTAAAATGCTAAATGATGAAAAATCCGTAATTTTCTGTTATGTTTGAAGTGATGAAAATGAAATATAGAAGATATATGTGAAATGCAGATAGCTTTGCAGTATCTAAAGTAATAAAATGACAGTGTAATCTGGAACAGAATCTGGCAGGTTTGCTATTGTCAGTTAGCAATTTTTACCTCTACACCTTTCACCAGCAATAATCGCCTATTGTTAGCATAGTGAATGCACAAAATAACAAAACACATCAAGAAATTAGTATTTACCCAACTAGTTTTAATGTAAACAATAAATAAATTGATGAGTAGGATAACTGACTGGCGAAAAAGTGTATGTGAAAAACACTTACACTAATCCAGGGGAAATGTTTTTTTTATCTGTTTAAACATCTGTGTGCTAACTAATCTTTTAAATTAAACAAATAATAGTTTAAAAATTATAAAATAAAATTAATAAATTAAGCTGTAATAAAAATAAATTAAGCTGTATGATGAGAAGAATGCCTTCCTAACATCATCTTGCACTGGTTTGCTCTCTCCACGTCTCTCTCGATGGTGGCACCCCGCTTCAGGCTGCAGCCAGTGATGATCTTCATCCCATCCCACACTTCCTTCATGCTGTTATTCTGCAACTTCTGCTCCACCTTTCTCCTGTACTGCTCCTTCGCCACCCTGGGCTGGACTCGGAGTTCCTTCTGCATGCGTTTGAGCTCATGCTGATCACCACCTTTAAAAGCCCTTTTCTTCTGGTTCAAAAGGCCCTTGATGTCACTTGTAATCCATGGCTTGTTGTTAGCATAGCAGCGTACTGTTCTTACTGGAACTACAATGTCCATACAGAAGTTGATGTAGTCAGTAGTGCAGTCAACAGCCTCCTCAATGTTCTCACTATATGATCCCTGCAGGATATCCCAGTCTGTAGTTCCAAAGCAGTCTCTCAGAGATTATATCATTATTATTATTTATTATTTCAAATGAATACTGTACATATTAAATTAACCCTTTTTAGTACTATTTTATTGTGGTGCTGTTGTAGGCTCTGGATTGTGGTTTGCCTTTATTTATCAAATATTCAGTTTTGTATAAGTGAGGCAAGCAGATATTGGTGATCATAGTTATGAATGTCCTTGAGATTAGAGTAGTAGAGCACAATAGTAAATTTCTATTATTTGTCATTCCTGCATTTTCTGGAACTGTGTAAAATTTGTAAATGTGAACAGCATTCTGAGCTTGTCAATTGGAGTGGGTGCTGCACTGCAAAAAATGAAATCTAAACAAGTGGAAAAGTATTTATATCATGACATCAAATCTTGTTTTCCTTATTGTAAGAATTATTGACTTTTCAAAAAATTAGTATTTAGGATTATTTAGCTTACTTTAAGAAATCTTGTCAAGTAAATTTTTCTTATCCCTTTGGAAAATTTTATAAATAAAAGCAAAACAAGCCCTATTACATTTTTTTTTGTCTAGTTTTTCCACATGCATTTTTTGCAGTGTGTTATAAGAGAATAAAATTTTTTATTCCTTTACTTTTCCCTTCTATCATAGATTTGCTCTTCTTATATGTATTTCTTTTTTGTTTTAAACATTTTTCACCTGCTATACTGATTAGCTGTGGTGGGCTGGCGCCCTGCCCGGGGTTTGTTTCCTGCCTTGCGCCCTGTGTTGGCTGGGATTGGCTCCAGCAGACCCCCGTGACCCTGTAGTTAGGATATAGTGGGTTGGATAATGGATGAATATACTGATTACTGACTCTGTTGTGGCTCCCCCTTTTCTGTGCTGTGTAACTTTTTAAAATCTTGACAATGTCATGGAGAGTGGCTTTTCATTACTTCTTATAATTATTCTTCTTAAGCTATTGCATTGTTTTATGTTAACTTTTCCTTGAGTGAGCATTCAATAGTAATGAAAACATTTCATTTTTTAAAGGATTTTGTCCCCTGGATCATACATGAATAATTAAATTACTGCATATGTCATAACTACTGTCATTAACCCTTACACATCACTTACTATAGATGCACAATTCACATTCAGTTCACTACAACATGTTGTAAAAACCAGAACAAAGAAAGTAGAGGAGTTTCAATGTCCCAAGCAGTTACAAATGAAAGTAATCAACAAAGTTTTTAATAGGATTTTTTTGTGCACTTTTATTAGGTTTGCAATATTTTTTTCACTAGAAAGGTTATTATTATGATTATCATGGATTTCTAATTTTATCTAAATGTTTTTGACAATAGTTGTGTTTCATGGAGAGAGAACTGGAGAGGAGGTTAAGGGAGGGAAGCATAGCATTTTAATTTAACATGAGAAGCATAGCATTTTAATTTAACATGTGAACTTCATCAAGATGCATAGTTTAAACTTTGATATTTGAAAAGATTTTGAAAGAACCATTTCATAGTGAATGTTATGAGTTGGGATATGGGTCTAAGGTTTAGGAGAATGTCTTTACTTTTCATAAGAAAGTGTGCAGCTGAGCTTTTGGAGGAGGACTGTCTGTTAGAAATTATTCAATGGTGTTTTAAATTGAACCTATTGTAATGGAGTTTAATGAAGTTGGAATTCTGAAATTTTGGTGCTCTGTTGGGTTTTGAACAAAATAGCTTCATGGGTACTTCTTTGTTATTTTTTTTTACTAGAAGTGAGCCCAAAATACATAGACATTGCAGAAAATCAAAGGTTTACAAGTACTAGTGTTCCTAACTGTTATATTACTCTTGGAAAAAGGTTTTGCTATCTTTGACATTTCAGGTAAATGTGTACATTTTTTGTTCTGATTGTTTTTGAGCTTTGAGAGCTATTTTGAAGCAATGCAAATAAAATAAAATCACCAGATGGAAACCCTGACATATCCACATGGTGATTGACCTGTCTGCTTTCAGTGTATTCCACTTAATGAACTTGTATCACTTTTGTTTCTGTCAAGTGAGCATTGATGTTGGTGTTGGTACTCTATATATGGAATAAATATGGATGTTGAGAAAGATAAGAGTAATGGTACTTTCAGGGTTTTTGAGATTTATAGTTGTAATTCACTGGAAATTTCATTGGATATAAAATACCATTTTTTACATGAATCATAAATGGATTTTTGTCTTAGCCCTGACTTTTATGTTTTTAATCAATGTTTAATGCTTACTTTGATAAAGAAAACTCACAAGGTGTATGTACATATTATGAAATTGCAATTATCTTTGTTATTGTGTTTATTTTAGAATATGTAGAACATAAAAAATTAGACAAATGTGAGGGGAGAGTTCAGTTCACTAAACTTGTTCCTTCAGCTGTAGCTAAACTTTCCTAATATCTTGTCCAGATATTCCTTAAATGTCATCAAGATTTTTGCTTCAGTGCTTACTTTTATCTCAAAATAATTAAATGCTTAAAGATTTTGTTATTAATATTAAGCAGAAATATTTAAACAATGAATAAGCATCTGCAGAATAAAGTCTATTATGCAGTATCCTTTTATTAACGCTCTAAATGAAATAAAGCACATTCTTGGTTTCTTTCTAATTTGGCAGGCTAAATGAACAAACAGGAAGATGATAGGTATAATCATGCAGGAATTTTAATTAAAGGCAGAAACTTAACTGGCTTCTGATTAAGAAATTGGTTGGAACAAAACCAGCTTTTCACTATACAGACATACTTTACGCAGCTTCACACTGAGATATGGAAGCCTGCACATTCTATGATTAGGATAGGAGGTGAAAATTAATAATTTCATGAACAGAATTGTGGTAATTAACTTTGTTTACTTTTCTTGACGGGTGCATCCTTTTAATCCCTGAAGAACTTCACAAAGTAATAAGAGGAACACTGTATATCCAAATGGTTTTACTTCTGGAACTGCTGAATATAACTAAATTAAGGAAGATGTTTTTGTGCTTACGTTAAAATATATTTTTATGTCTTAAACATATATTTTTAGTACTTTATAACTGCAATAGCAGATTATTTCAAGCAAAGATTTTGTGCATTGACATTTATGTTACAATTACTAAATTGCTGGGTTGTTTTAATGTTTTTTAAATATTTGTTTATAAATATAATTTTGTTTTTGTACCACTTTATAAACATAAATGCTAGTGTGCATTTTTCAGTGCAGCCACAGCTGTAGAGAAACAATAGGGAACCACTTTGGCTAATAATGCAGTTTAACCGGCTTTAATTTTAACTTTTTTTTCTTTTTCTTGACTCTTTTCTTTTTCTTAAGGGCGTTAAACATTACACACACTCTATATGCTTGTTCTGTTTTCCCAGCTTTTAATGATATCATTTAATGACAGTTATTAACACTGCTTGTATCTGATTCTATTTTTGTCATTGCACATTTTAGGTCCGTCATTTTGTGGATGGATCGACAAGAGGGGTACTATGTATGTACCAGTAGTATGATGTTTCTAGAGATTATGTTGTGTGTAGGTGCAGGTTTGGTTGTTATGAAGATGAAGGAGAGGAATTGAATGAAAGGTATGAAGGAGAGATAGTAAGCATTGTGATTTGGAATACTTGGAATATGATGTAAATCAGGTGAACTGGCTGAAATATGAAAAGAAGAAAATAACATTTGTACTATGTACAGGAGACAAGATGTAAAGGTAAAAGTGTAAGAATGCTTAGTGGGAATAGTGAACGTTTTTCTGGCAGGAGAGCAGTGATTGCAGTGCCTGAGTTATCCTGCTTGTGTCATAAAAAGGGATAAAATGGTAGAGGTGAAGTAGGCAAGTGAGTTGTAATTCTTAAGATGATTGTTGGTATATGACTGATAAATATTATCTTGGTATATGCCCTGTGGTTTAGTAGAGGCAATGAATTAAAAGATGAATTTTGGGATGGGTTTATGTTTTCAGAACATAAGATCATTAGAATTATCCACCATTCTCTATTGTTATATTGTCATATTTATTGTCCAAATTATTGCACTGTAGCTCTGGGAAATGTAATTCCTTACCACTGTATAATGTTCCAAGGTATGTGTATATAAGGAAAGACAATAAGCCCACTTGACACTACAACAGTTTTGCAGAGAACTGAGCCATTTAGCCCAATAAGCTCTCTGAACCTGTCCACTTAATGTTTCAAAAATTGTCATTAAGTTGGGTTTTGACAGACCCTAAAGTATCAATCTTTAGCACACTTGTTGAAGGTTGGCTTATTCCAATTGTCTGTGATTCGCTGTGTAAAGAAGGCATTGTAACATTGGTGCGTAACGATTTTTCTGCCTGTGTCTCTATGCTCTTTATAGAGAGTTTATTTTAAACAGCTGCATTCCACTGTACTAATTTCCTTTACAATTTTTAAAACGTTGATCATGTCACCTCTTCAGCTTATTTTGTTTAAACTAAAGAGATTCAGCTCATTTCTTTCATCATAGCTCATAACTCTTGGTCCTTACAGACAGTGTGGTGTAGTGGTTGAGGCTTTGGACTTCAGACCCTGAGGTTGTGGGTTCAAATCATGCTACTGACACTGTTAGACCATGAGCAAGTCACTTGACCTGCGACAATTGGAAAACCATAAAAAATGCAACCAATTGTATGTTAAATGTTGTAATTTGCCTTGGATAAAGGTTTTAGCTAAATAAGTAAATGTAAATGTCTTGGATCCAACCTATTTGCTATTCTCTGGATTTTCTCTAGTGCTGCTGTTGTATGGGAGGGGGCAAACTTGTACACAGTTGGTGCATCACCATTGCATTATATAGCTTAAACATAACCTCCTTTGACTTGAAGTACGCAAATTGTGCTGTATAACCTAACATCCTACTAGCCTGCTTCTGTACACTGTCCGGATGTAGATTTTGATGAGTCCACTATGACTCTTAGGTTTGTCTCAAAACCTTCTACTGTGTATTCAAATCTAACATTCTTGCCTACTATGTTTAATCTCTGTAATGATTCAACTGATTTAAGTTATCTGTCATTCTACATAGTTTAAACTTAACCAGTGTGACGGATAGGGGGCGCTATCGCTCCCTTGAACCCTCAGACACCACGCCAGACACCAGGTAAAAGTCCAGTAATTGACTTTATTATTAATAAACAGTGCACAAAGCACCCTCCTCTCCACAATACTCATATAAATAAACAATACTACAATACACTAATCAATCCTCCACTCTCCCAGACGCATTGCCACCCTTCCACCCAGCTCAGCTTGTTGTCTGGTATCTCCCACAGTCTTTTATAGTCTCTGACCCGGAAGTGTTTCCGATCCTTCAGTCCACGTGACCTCGTATCACTTCCGGGTCAGATTAAAAGTCCTTTTCTTCATCCTGGAAGTACGTCATTCCTCCTGTCGCTGTGACTAAGACGTACTTCCGGGTTATAGGGCACATAAGAGTCTCTGGGCCTCCCTGCAGCGTCCTCTGTTGACCCCCAAGGTATCCAGCAGGGCTGTAAAGGAAAACTGCACTGTCCATGATTCCCTGCTGGAATTCGGGGCACCTCCATGCTGCAGGGAGAGCACCACCTGGCGGCCTGGGGATATTGGCCGGGATAAAAAGCCGGCCATGTCCCACACCAGCTTTTTATTTATTTTCTTTTCCAGATTATGTATGCATATTAACAGGAGCAACAGCTGGCTATTTCTCTTACCCCTTTACAACCTAATAGCTATATGGCGATCATACTGGAACAAAAATGGCTGCCATTGCATTCATCCAGATGGATGCTGCACATTGGTGGTGGTTGAGTAGTTAGAAAAGTGCTATATAAATGTAATTTATTATTATTATTATTATAAATAATAATAAATTGAAACAGTACAGCTGTTCTTGTATCTACCCACTTAGATTCTCTTTCCTTTTCTTCCCAGTAAATATTCTCATACGTGATTCTAACATCTTTTTAGTTATACTTCTTGGTAAGAAATTATGTATAGATTGAAATAATGATATATTTAGGACTTTCTTTTTGTTTATGCTCTTCTTAATATTCTGAGATTTGTGAAAAATTGAATAATAAAAAGAAACTTGGATGTTAGATGGTAACAAAAAGACACTTTTTCTTTAAAGAAGATGAAAGATTTCCTTGCAGGGCCTAATTGTGCTGACTGTAATATAAAAAGATCTGGTTTATGTTGAACAGACATTTTTGCTTAAAATAAATTTGTTGGACTCAAAGGAGGGCTGTTTTGTGTTTGGACTGAATGCTATTAAATATAATGTTGTGCTTAATGGAACAATCAGGTAGATTTATCACTGTTAGCTACACTTGTCTACTTTTTGACTGTTCTTTATAATCTCTTTTATGACTTGGGGTATGCCAAGATTTCCACTGTGAAAATGATTTTTGGAGTTTGGAAAGTAAAGGCCTGTTCCATTGGAAGTTTTATAAACATCTTAACCCTTTTTACTGCCATAGTTTGCTATAAGTAATGTAATATTATTCAGCTTCAAACAACATGTTTTTTTTGTTAAAATCCTATAGAATAATGTTTATATCACAATTTAGATTTGATTAGAATAATTATTTATTTTACAAAACTTATTTTATGAAAACAATACATTTAGTCAGGAATGCATTTCTGCTCAGTATTTTAATTTAGTCACAAAAGTATGGTAGACATAGTGAGTAGAAACTTTCAGTTATTATAATAATGTGGTAAAATCCAGATTTATACAGAATAAATATGAAAAAATACTATTGTAAATATCTGTGCTGTTTCATTAATCAGTGCTATTCCCTTCATGGATTATTCTTTTCATAGGTAACCTCGGTTGCAGTCATAAATGGAAGCAGTTTCAGCAGGTTATGTGAGCATAGTCCGTTTTTGTCATGGAGATAAAAATCCTAAAGCAGTCACTTTCAGAGTGGGTTTTATACATTCTTTCCACATTGTTGATTTTTCTTAAATGTACTTTGGATCAGTTTATCATTAATGTCAAATCATCATTTAATCAAAATGGAAAAATATTGAACACTGAAAAGACAAACAAAATTGATTGACAATTTATAAATTAGTTGTCTGCATGCCTCAGTGTTAGGCCGGGTTTATACTTCATGCAACACGACGCATGCTTTAGCGGATGCTACTACTATGAAAGTGTTGTACTGTTTATACTTGTACGCGTTCATTATGATAATCTGGAAGATTCCACCAGGTGGCAGTGTGAGATATCATCATTGTGAGAAAATGTTCAGCTTTGCTGTGTTGTGAATTGCCTGAAACATCCAATAAATTCTGAGGACGCCTTGCCACATTATCTCTGAAAAGGATGTTTAATGATTACATCCTTCAATCCAGGGATACGCCCATTCCAACAAGCATTGGGCACGAGACAGAAACAATCCCTGGACAGGGCATCAGCTCATTGCAAGGTGAACACAAGCACACACATACACACTAGCGTCATTGTAGCGTCACTAAACCCCCAAACCTACATATATTTGAAAGTAAATTGGAGCACGCTGTGGAAACCCACCAGGAAAATATGTAAACACCAGGCAGGGAACATCAGGGACGTAACTCCCTGCGAGGCAGCAGTGCTACCACTGTGCCACCGTGCCACCCCCACATGTGTAATTATTAACAGTATTCATTATTTAAATGAAGTTAATGACTTATCTGTAAAATGTAACATACATACTTTCATGCATTTCATCAAGTATAAAGTATATGAAGTATAAATCTTAAGGATTCTAAATGTGTTCTCTGTGGCGATCTATTGCTGCTTGCCGCTGCTGTCAGTTCAGGAGGAACCCCCAGAAGCACACAGTGATTAACAATTGGGTTAGTTTTAAGATGACGTTTATGACAGTCTACATTAATGATAAAATAAACTACAAGGTTAAAGTGGACATTTCAAGATTAAAGCCAAAATTTCTACTTTAATCACAAAATAGACCTTTTTACTGTGTCCTTAGTTTTTTTTGTTAGTGGCTCAAATACGCTGCCATACATTGTGATGCTGGTGTGACAGTACAAAAAAAAAAAAAGACAACACAGAAAATGATGTGAGACTTTTAAAGTGTATCGTGTCATTACATTGGGGAATATGCGGTGCCTGAATATAAAAGCACCACAGATGCATTTGTATATTGGCGTTTTGCTTCACCACATTGAACCATTCATCAAACATCATCAACTATTTAAGGATCTGCATAGCAGCTTTCTGTCACACGTAGATAGTAAATAGTTAATTTCGGAGGAAGCGTCAAATGAATGCTGGGAACACATGTGAGCCATGATGCATGCGCGTATGTGTTGTGAGTGTGAAGTATAAACCAGCCCTTAGTGTTCATGTGATTGGACCCTGAAATTGATATTCGATTCAGGGCTGGGTCCCACTTTGTGCCCAATGCTTCCAGAAAGTACTCTTGTCTTTGTGATCTTGGGTTGGCTTAAACAGTTTTGAGAAAGTTAAAGCATTAATCTATAACTGTAGCTTGAACATTAAATGTCAAAGAATTATTGGCAGTTTGCAGTGCCACTGTGTATCAGTAATGCCTACTTTATCAATACCCACTGTCATGATTAAGCCAGAGTTCTTCCTCTGTTTCGCCTCATTATGTTTAAATTTCTTTTTTGTCTTGTTCATTTTACATTATTATCATTTATTATTTGTCTAATTATGTACTTTTATATAATTTTGTTTTATTACTTAGTTTCTGTGTATGTTATTGTGGTCTGTGATGATCCTTGTATTACCATGCATGTCACCCTTTCATTACTGTTAAGGGACCACCCCCTGCCAATAAGGGACTTTGCTGGCAAGCAAGTCTCTTTGCAGTTCATTTGGATCAGCTTTGGTAGATTTTGGGGGTTCTTGTGAGTATTGCTTATTTCTTTATATTTTTGCTCTGATTCTTGACTTATTGCTAACATTTATTGGTTTATTCTTGTGGATTTGATTTGGAACTCTTTTGCCTTGGATAGCCTTTTAGGCAAGGTTTTTTTTTGATTATTTTGTTGCTCTTTTGAACATTTTGGATTTTTTGGATGCCATCATGAAAAATCCCCTCCATCCTCTCCAGGAAGTGCTCTTTTAGAGCACTTTTAGTCACAGGCTTATTCCACGACAGTGTACTAAGTAGTACCCCTGGGGGGCTTTTCTGCCCACTTCCGTCAGGCAATTCAGTGCTTCCTCCCAGGTCACTCGTTAAGTTAATTTTGAAATACCATTTTGAAATATCTACATAATATACATTTATTTATTTATAGTTATCGATCAATCGATTGATTGATTGATTGATTGATACATACATTGGCTGTATTTGTCCTGTGAATCCGTATCTTGTTTTTTTTATGTTTCTGCTGCTATACGCATCTGAATTTTCTAATGGGATTAATAAAGTTTGGAGGTGGGGCTCGATGGCGAGCGCCTGGTGGCCGGGCCTGCACCCATGGGGCTCGGCCGGGCACAGCCCGAAGAGGCAACGTGGGTCCCCCTTCCCATGGGCTCACCACCTATGGGAGGGGCCAAGGAGGTCGGGTGCAGTGTGAGTTGGGTGGTGGCCGAAAGCGGGGACCTTGGCGGTCCGATCCTTGGCTACAGAAGCTGGCTCTTGGGATGTGGAATGTCACCTCTCCGAAGGGGAAGGAGCCTGAACTAGTGCGCGAAGTTGAGAGGTTCCGGCTAGATATAGTCGGACTCACCTCGACGCACAGCTTGGACTCTGGAACCAATCTCCTTGAGAGGGGCTGGACTCTATACCACTCTGGAGTTGCCCCCGGTGAGAGGCGCCGAGCGGGTGTGGGCATACTTATTGCCCCCCGACTTGGAGCCTGTACATTGGGGTTTACCCCAGTAGACGAGAGGGTAGCCTCCCTTCGCCTTCAGGTGGGGGGACGGGTCCTAACTGTTGTTTGTGCGTATGCACCGAACAGCAGTTCAGAGGACCCACCCTTTTTGGAGTCCCTGGAGGGGGTGCTAGAGGGCATATTTTCTGGGGACTCCCTCGTTCTGCTGGGAGACTTCAATGCTCACGTGGGCAATGACAGTGAGACCTGGAAGGGCGTGATTGGGAGGAATGGCCCCCCCGATCTGAACCCGAGCGGTGTTTTGTTATTGGACTTCTGCGCTCGTCACGGATTGTCCATAACGAACACCATGTTCAAGCATAGGGGTATTCATATGTGCACTTGGCACCACGACACCCTAGGCCTCAGTTCGATGATCGACTTTGTGGTCGTGTCGTTGGACTTGCAGCCACATGTCTTGGACACTCGGGTGAAGAGAGGGGTGGAGCTGTCAACTGATCACCACCTGGTGGTGAGTTGGCTTCGATGGTGGGGGAGGATGCCGGTCAGGCCTGGTAGGCCCAAACGTGTTGTGAGGGTCTGCTGGGAACGTCTGGCAGAGCCCCCTATCAGAAGTAGCTTCAACTCCCACCTCCGGCAGAACTTCGACCACATCCCGAGGGAGGTGGGGGACATTGAGTCCGAATGGGCCAAGTTCCGTGCCTCTATTGTTGAGGCAGCTGACCGGAGCTGTGGCCGTAAGGTGGTCGGTGCCTGTCGTGGCGGCAATCCCCGAACCCGTTGGTGGACACCGGCGGTGAAGGATGCCATCAAGCTGAAGAAGGAGTCCTACAGGACCCTTTTGTCCTGTGGGACTCTGGAGGCAGCTGATAGGTACCGGCAGGCCAAGCGGAATGCGGCTTTGGTGGTTGCTGAGGCAAAAACTCGGGCGTGGGAGGAGTTTGGGGAGGCCATGGAGAACGACTTTCGGACGGCTTCGAGGAGATTCTGGTCCACCATCCGGCGTCTCAGGAAGGGGAAGCAGTGCAGTGTCAACACTGTATATGGTGGGGATGGTGCGCTGCTGACCTCGACTCGGGACGTTGTGGGTCGGTGGGGGGGAGTACTTCGAAGACCTCCTCAATCCCATTAACATGCCTTCCAATGAGGAAGCAGAGCCTGGGGACTCAGAGGTGGGCTCCCCCATCTCTGGGACTGAGGTCACCGAGGTGGTCAAAAAACTCCTTGGTGGCAGGGCCCCAGGGGTGGATGAGATACGCCCGGAGTTCCTCAAGGCTCTGGATGTTGTAGGACTGTCTTGGTTGACACGCCTCTGCAACATCGCATGGACATCAGGGACAGTGCCTCTGGATTGGCAGACCGGGGTGGTGGTCCCCCTCTTTAAGAAGGGGGATCGGAGGGTGTGTTCCAACTACAGAGGGATCACACTCCTCAGCCTCCCTGGAAAAGTCTATTCAGGGGTCCTGAAGAGGAGGGTCCGTCGGATAGTCGAGCCTCGGATTCAGGAGGAACAGTGTGGTTTTCGTCCTGGTCGCGGAACAGTGGACCAGCTCTATACCCTTAGCAGGGTCCTGGAGGGTGCATGGGAGTTTGCCCAACCAGTCTACATGTGTTTTGTGGACTTGGAAAAGGCATTCGACCGTGTCCCTCTGGGAATCCTGTGGGGGTTACTCCGAGAGTATGGGGTACCGGCCCCCCTGATAAGGGCTGTTCGGTCCCTGTACGATCGGTGCCAGAGCTTGGTCCGCATTGCCGGCAGTAAGTCGGACCCGTTTCCAGTGAGAGTTGGACTCTGCCAGGGCTGCCCTTTGTCACCGATTCTGTTCATAACTTTTATGGACAGAATTTCTAGGCGCAGCCAGGGTGTTGAGGGGGTCCGGTTTGGTGGGCTCAGGATTGGGTCACTGCTTTTTGCAGATGATGATGTCCTGTTTGCTTCATCAGGCCGTGATCTTCAGGTCTCTCTGGATCGGTTCGCAGCCGAGTGTGAAGCGGCTGGGATGAGAATCAGCACCTCCAAATCCGAGACCATGGTCCTCAGCTGGAAAAGGGTGGAGTGCCCTCTCAGGGTTGGTAGCGAGATCCTGCCCCAAGTGGAGGAGTTCAAGTATCTCGGGGTCTTGTTCACGAGTGAGGGAAGAATGGAGCGTGAGATCGACAGGCGGATCGGTGCGGCATCCGCAGTAATGCGGGCGCTACATCGGTCTGTCGTGGTGAAAAAGGAGCTGAGCCGCAAGGCGAAGCTCTCAATTTACCAGTCGATCTATGTTCCTACCTTCACCTATGGTCATGAGCTATGGGTAGTGACCGAAAGAACGAGATCGCGAATACAAGCGGCTGAAGTGATTATTAATATTTCTTGTGGCCTTTCTCTGTACAAGCCTGGATTGAAGGTGGTCCTCTCCCTTGTAGGGGATACTACACAATACTATTCCAAACTTCTTCCATTTAAAATTTATGAAGGAAACTGTTCTTGGGGACCTTCTCTGCTGCTGTAGTGAATCCAGCCTGCATTTTTGATTTCTCTTTTCCCTAACTGGTTATTTACTAGTTACTTTTTGCAAAAATGTTCATTTTAGGACAAGTTTTTTCGATTAGGGCATAATAATTATGAATTATAATATAATTCCAAATTTTACAATTGTGGAAGTAAATTAGTTTACCATTTACTTACAATAGCCATAGATGATATCCACTACACACATTTGTTGCGTTTCTATATACAGTGGAACCTCAGTTTGCGAGTAACTTGGTTTACGAGTGTTTTGCAAGACGAGCAAAAATTTGTAATAAATTTTGACTTGATAAATGAGCGAGGTCTTGCAGTACGAGTAGTATGTATATGCTTTGTCTGCTGAGCATCATGTGATCACAACTGAGCTGATGGTTCTTCTCTCTCGCTGCGGGATTGTGGGCAATCGTCTCCTATTCTCCGTCTGAGTCGGCGTGCCTCACTCATATAGTCAACATCCGTACGAGCGTATACTGTTAACTGCAGCATTAGAATTGTGACTGTGTGTGCACTCACACGCGTGTGCGGGCATGTGTATGTGTGTGTGCTCGCGCGCGCGTGTGCGCTGTGACGTGAGAGTCCCCATCTTGCACCCTAAAACACGAAGCTGATTCTCAGTACTTTAGCAACACCAGCTTTATTCAGCTTGAAACAGCAACAGCGCGGTTATTTATTGTAGTGGGATCTGCCGCTCTCCTATACACAGACACAGCAGTCAGGCAGGGCCCTGCGCATTTATAATGTTCCTTGTTCCTTGTATCACCCATTGACGGCATGCGCTTATAGCATGTCCGCGATCTTTTTGGATTCGCTTTTACGGCGAACTGCTACAGTGCCTGGGAGACTGCGATTGCTTTGGGACGCTCTTCTGCGTGTCGTCCCGTTGGGTGCAATCCCACAAGAGTTTAGAAACTCACTCACACCAGCCATGATTCCTTTCAAAGGTAAAGTGCAGGTTAATTTGTTTTATGTATTTTTACTTTATATTTTGTATTAATCATTTTTATATGAATAGTTTTGAGTTGTGGAACAAATCATCTGAGTTTCCATTATTTCTTATGGGGAAATTCACTTTGATATACGAGTGCTTTGGACTACGAGCACGTTTCCGGAACGAATTATTCTCGCAAACCGAGGTTCCACTGTACCTTTTGGTTTTTCTTATTTTTTTGAGAACTATAACAGATGGTCTAGGGTGCACTGAGTTTTTGCATACTGTATATATTCAGTTTCAACTATGTTTTTTATCTTTAGTTTTTAGTTTATTACACTACTGTTAATTTATATATAAAACTATTTCCAGTGGCTGTGACTGTGTGGGTTGGCTTCACAATCCCTGTAGCATTTGGGAGCCTTTTGAACCCGCAACCACAGATGACATACCCAAGAGATGAGCCAGCAGATGAAGACACAACACACACAAAGCAGAGGGGTAGGTCCATAAAGGTGCCAAGTGCTTTTATTTAAAACAAGTCAAAAACAAGGTGTCCAAAAGTGCAGTGCAAATCTTCCATAATAAATACTAGGGGGCTTTGCCCCCTGCTCGCTTTTCTCGCCAACCCCTGTGCTTGCACTATGTACTAGCCTCTTTGTGGTTCTGCTGCTTGCGTTTGGAGATGCAGATGTACAGTTTACTAACTATTTTACATTACAGCAAGTAATTAACCATATTAAAAAATATTAAGATGCAATAATTTGAATGTAAATTGTTTCATGTTGCGTTAGAGTTATTCATTGCGTAATATGATTTTGTTCTGTTTGGCTTTGAAATTGGCATGCAAAAACTTTTTAAATTTACACTTTTACTGTAAAACTTAAGTAAAAATAATTTTTTGAATTAAATTTTCGTCAATATCGCATTGATTTGTGATTCTGTGTTTGGACTTTCATCGTGACAATGCCATGTATAACTGCACATGACTGAATTTTGTTTCTTTCTCTCTATTAAGTAAAACAACTTTTTTGATCGTTTGGCTCTGAGATTTGTTAATTGTCTTTGCAGAAGCTATTCTAACGTGAAACTGTTAACGTTTTAATTCGAATGGCATATCAAGATCTCCTTTGTTGTCTAATGTTATCCCCTGAAGATGTACTACATTATCTTTCTTGGATACATCCTTCTTTCTGCAGTAATTCATGCGAAGGAAGATCAGACGGTGTTAACAGTTGTAGATATTCTTCGGGATATTGTAAGTTGCCGTTTTCATCTTCCGCATGATCACCACCACAAATTTGCTGTGTAACTGATCGTCATTTTTGGAGTTAATTCGTTTGACTTCATCATTTTTTTGTGCTAGGATTGCCATTGTACTCATTTTTACTGTTGAAAACCCTTTGTGATTAAATGCACCATTAAGATTTGGACATAATATGTCTTCTTCAATTGGGAACTTAAAGTGAGAAAAACGTTAAAATTTATAAGAGCTGAGCGAGCAAGAACTGTGTCTGTCAAAAGCATTCACACGAATGAGAGGTGAGAGTACTGTGTGCGTGGTTTTCTATGGTTGAGAGGAAGGAGTGACTTGAAAACATCTTATGGCCAAAGTCTTGACTCGTGGGACTTGAAAAAATCTTCCAAAAAGTCTTGTCTTGTCTGAGGATTTTTTTTTATTATAATAGAAAGTAATAATCCAATAAAATTAAATGTGCTGGTGGAGGTTAAAAATAATTCAATAAGTAATCCATTAAAACAAGGTTAAAAATGTGGAAGGAAACTGTCCATAAAAATGAGCCCTGGTTCACTCCTTTAAAAACAGATGTCTCCTTGTCTTAACCCTATACAAGCTTTTGTAGCCAAGGAGGCTCCTAACTGGCAGTTCAGCCCACCTTCCACGTTGCTCTTGGACCCTGTAGCCATGTCTGGCTCCCGGCAGGGCACCATCCCCAAGCCTCTGACCCTCGCTGCCAGGCTTTAGTCCCTGCAGTCCATGGTTCCCCTGCAGGACGCCTCACTGAGCCTCTCTTTCTCCTTCAGCCATGCTGCCTCTCTCCAGCGAGTTGCTCCAACTAAGTAGGGTGTGTCAGTCACTCCAGCTTCCAGGTCTCACAGGTGGAGTGGCCATCAGCCCCAAGCATTGGCCACATGTTTCCTCCAGGGACTTCTCGTGC
Source organism: Erpetoichthys calabaricus (assembly GCF_900747795.2). Classification (NCBI taxonomy): domain Eukaryota; kingdom Metazoa; phylum Chordata; class Cladistia; order Polypteriformes; family Polypteridae; genus Erpetoichthys; species Erpetoichthys calabaricus. Next base: position 87,045,045 of record NC_041401.2, read on the forward strand.
TGGGCTCTTTCTTGTATACCTCCATGGGCACAGCATCTTAGTCGTGCACCGCAGGAAGCTGATGAAGCAGTTGAGACAGACTACACCCTCATGTGCGGGTGCATCACACCCCACACATTCCCATGGAAAGTTAGCCAGCCAATTAATTATTTATTAAAACGGCCTTCTTTTTCTGATCAGCGGACCCACTATACCACAGTGGGATAAAATAATGCCTAATAGAAGTTGTTTCCCTCTTAGTAAGCATGTTCTTCTTTTACAGGAGGTTATGGAGAGAAAAAATTAAATGGGTATGGCCAGTCACTGTACAGAAGCTCTGAATCCTGCCATCTAGTTTATGGCCTCATAGCTATTTTGCTGGCAATGACTCTGTGATCTTAAAGTGAATTACTTAAGTAATTTGTAATGATGATTCCTCCTAAAGCTTGATATTCTTTTTTGCATTTTATGTTATTTTTTTACTATTTTTGTTTTTCATTCGTCTCTTTGTGGTTGCCTGATTGCACATTTATTCAGTATGACTTGCTTGAAATGTATTAATTAATTTGATTGTTACCATGCCTTTGTTATTCTGCCTAAAAGTGTTAATGGTGTTTAATAATAAGTGTTTTGTCTCATTTTTTCTGTGTGTCACATTACTGTCTGCAAGCAAAAATGTCAAGCATTATAATTAAACTAGACAAAGAGCCCGTTTCGACAACGTAAGATGAAACGGGCACGAGTTTGTGTCAGCAGTGTATGAAGAACAAATGATAAGTAATGAAGAAGTTGTTTTGTAATGATTGTAGTCCGCTTTACTCATTACTGTACAGGCTTGTACTGTTAGTTGATGAATTTTCCAGGCCTATAGTATAATATTGAATGATGAATGTTCCAGTACAATATGGAATAGTAATAAGTGTAAGCACCACAAACCTGATATAGGTGTATTGAATGAATGCGTAATTGAATCAGAATGCGTAGTTAGGCCTCGAGCTATAGTCGAAATCGCCTTTCAGGCCTCTAGAGCTTTAATCGAAGTTGCCTTTCTCTTTGAATTTTTGCGGCCGTAAATCCGCCGCCTGCCACGATGTTGGGGATGGATGTCGGTCTCGTAAGGTTTTTCGGGCAGCTGCGCAGAAGGCAACTGCGCATTCGGCTTCGGACGTGCGCAGAAGGCGACTGAGCATTCGGCTTTGGACGGACGTGAGTGAGTGAGGAGGCAGGCGAAATTATGTATTAAAATAATGTAAACAGGAAGTTGCATTGATTGATTAAAGGCCAGCAGTCCACGTGACCATTATCATCAAGTCCTTCCATGAGAACCCTGAATACAATGAGGACTGATCAATTATGTTAGGTAGAATGCCTAACGGGGGTAGAGGGGGCTAGGCGGTCTCATGGCCTGGAACCCCTGCAGATTTTTTTTTTTTCTCAAGCCGTCTGGAGTTTTTTTGTTTTTTCTGTCCTCCCTGGCCAACAGACCTTACTTTTATTCTATGTTAATTAGTGTTCTCTTATTTTAATTCTTACTTTGTCTTTTTTCTCTTTCTTCATCATGTAAAGCTCTTTGAGCTACATTATTTGTATGAAAATTTGCTATATAAATAAACGTTGTTGTTGTTGTCGTTATAGACTTTGTGGTACTAAAGTGCCTCTGTGTCCAGTCACTATTCAAAGAGTGGATGTAGAAGTGGTTCACTAATACAAGTACTTGGGGTTCCACATTAATGACTGGTTGGACTGGTCTTGGAACACAGAGGAACTATATTAGAAAAGACAAAGCAGGCTGTTTTTCCTTAGGAGACTGCATTCCTTTATTATGGGGAGCAGCATTCTTCAAATCTTCTATAACTATTTGATGACCAGTGCAGCTTTCTATGCTGTGGTTTGCTGGGCTGGTAACATCTCTTTAAAAGAGGCCCTCTGAATCAAAATGCTAAGTAAAAGGGCAATCTCAGTTATAGGATGCACTTTGAACGCTCTGGAGGTAGTAGCAAAGGAGACAGTTAAAACAAAACTGAATGCCATTATGAACAATGCTGCACATCCTCTCTCTTACACACTAACTCTGAGTACTCTCAACAAATTTTTCAGTAGAAGTGTGTCAAGAAGCGCTACTGGGGCTTCTTTATATCAACAGTATTGCGCCTGCATAATGCCTCTCTGTGACTGTGATATCCAAGTCAGAAGTTTTCTTTGTTTTAAATTTTTATCTTTGTTCAGACAAAAGTGTGTGTGTGTATTTATTTACTTATCTACTTATTTATGAGTTTATTCATTTAAAGAGCTAAAATAAATAGGTAGTCAAACAGTTGTACACTAAAACCTAAATGCTAAGTAAACTCGTACTCAAAATATCTTTAAATCCAGAAATGCTAACTTGGAACCTACCTTAACTCACAGTCACAGAAACTTTTTAGAAAAAATCTATGAACTTGGACAACTGAATGTTCACAATGCAGACTTTTATACCATAACAATAGTGACATCATGCATCTCCACATTGTTGTTATCATCAACAAAGATTATTCTGAACCTCCAAATGGCAGCATGGCATAATAAAACAATGATGTCAAAAATAATCATCTAAATCAAAATGAAACTGAAAAGTAATGGCAGAACTGAATTTTGCATAATTCCAAATTATAATATCCACCACAAATAACTAAAATAATTTTACCTGATTTCAGATTTACCAGTATACTATTTAAATTTAAATATTTATTGCCCTATATATTTCATTTTAACACAAATCTGTGTTTTTAGTTTTAAGCTTGACGAGATCCATTGTGATTTGGGGGGGGGCCGGATGGGAGAACTGAATGCACGCTAAGGTGATGCAGTCAGATCATCTGCTGGCTTGCTGCAGCTACTTCTGGCGAGCTGCGTGTTCTGCTTGTTGTGCTGCTCGTCAATCCATTTCAAAGCCTGTGCAGCAGCTGTCCTTTTGTCTCACTGCCTTGTCTCGCATGACATCAAAGTGTCTTCTGAGAAGATCACGTCTCGTCTCCCTCCCAAGATTTTTTTTTTTATAATAGAGAGATATAATGTGCTCTTTCACTTTGTTTGTCACATTTTAGGGGGTATAAGAATGAACATTAGTTTGGTTTCAAAATTAAACTAATTTCACAAATTTACCATTTGCATATTCATATTTAGCAGTTGTTTTGTTTTGATAGAGTAATATTTTACTCTACTTTCCCCTTTTGTATTATTAACATGTAGCCTTTATCAGAATGCCTCAAATCTCACAGACTTACCACTGTTTATAAGGTACTGTACCATATAATTTCTCCCCACCTTCCCTTCTATATGTACAACCTCAGGCAATTAGGTATAGTAAAAGACAAGCAGGAGTTAAGTTACAATTTAAACAATGTATTATTGATAATATTCATAAATAATATCAATTTGCAAAGTACATTTGAATATTGGCAACCATACAACCTGATAAATGGTGATGTGTAGTTTCAGGTAGCACACAGACTTGTTAGTTACTTAAAATGTCTGTAGTTAAGGCATCATTTTGTGGTCAGCTTTCTTCAGAACAGGGCGCTTGCCTGTCTCAATATGGCTGTCGAGCTATGCTCTTCATTGTGTTGTCCTTTTCAGTTCATGATGTGAGCTGGTCTTTCATCAGTTTGGTAAGAGAGAGAGGGTGAGGTAAAGCAAGCAAATTTATAGGTTTTCTGTCCAACTCCTAGAGCCAATAGGACATTGTGGTACTTAAAGGCTTTTGATACAAGCCAGTTCCAAACAGCCATACTTCAGACCAATGGGGGGGATAGAACACCTTCACACCTGCCCTCCAAACCATATGTTAAGGTAAAGCTTGGCAGTTAGGCAGCCTGGCTTTCCTGTGGGGGTTGACTGAGAAACTTCAGCAGAGAAATATTATCCAAACTTGTTTGAGGCACTTCCCCCAACCCTGTCGTAAAATTACAAAGAGCCTAAAAAGGGGAAGGGGTTCTTAAACCATCAATCCATTGCTTTTATTATTAATAGTGTAACACTAATATTACATTGCTTTGTCTAAGTTACAAATAAAAAGACATACAAAATATTTATCAACTTGAATGCAAAATTTCACATCACAATACTAAAAATGTATTATCGTAGTATTTCCCTCTACTTACCCTTTACCTGTTTTTCCAAGGGTAAGGGTCTACTATTGCACTTTAAGATTAACACACACATACATAGCTATACGCATACACACAGACCCTAACCACACCCACGAATGACACACACACAGCTGATTAACCTTTAGCACTTTAACCTCACAAGTGCTTTAGGAATAACACAGCCTGTCACTCTCTCAGCACATCAAGAGACTTACTTATTATCTGCACGAACAACATACGATATTTTAATGATATCTCAGACATAAATATAACATTTGGTCTACAAGAATACATTTAAACATACAAAGGCTCAGCACTCTTGACTATAGGCCAATTATCAGCCAAGAATGCCTTACTTTACGTACTGTTCCCTACTATTGAGTGGAGCTCTCACTTGCAGACTTAATAAACCTTGCAGCACAGAGGTACTGGCAAATCTCTGGCTTCACCAAGTGCTCAAAGAAATCTAACTTATTACTTCAGTCACACTATAGACATTAAGACAAAGCATAGAAAGTTAAAAGCAGCATGGTATTTATTACATGAATAATAATAATACCACTGGAACAAAGAATAATAGAAAATAGGACTGATAGAAAAGTCTGGATACATATAATCTTTAGAAAAAGCTTATGAAAAAATTACAGATGACAAGGATGAATGTCGCAGGGCGGCGTTTCATTTAGCAATTGATGTTCATGAGAATGCTGTTAACTGACTATCGGATGAAAACTGGTCATATGTGTTTTTGTTTTCTTTTCTGACATCACTGTTCAGTCGTTGCTGTTTCTCTTCTGACGTTGCTTTCAAATGAGGCATATTTACTATAAAATTTCATGCCGTGGTTTCACAACACATGATTGTTGCATGTACCTGACTGGCTGGCTGTCAATATGATGAATGAATTCACTGTCCATTTTCCTAAACAATAAAACTTTTTTATGTTCTTTGAGGTGTCACTATGTCTTCCTTTCCCATGCTGTAAAATAATTAGATGCCCATCCTTTCTCAGGTTATAACGTAATTGAGCCACCAGCATGTCTTCCTCTTTGTTGGAACAGCTGTTGTAGTGATGTATAAGTGATGTATAACTGGGAAGAAAGCATGCTTTGATTTGTCCTGAATGTAGTTCATCTGTTGTCTTGTCTAGAACAAAATATGATGGAAATATAAACCAAAATGTACAGATTTTGTACCCCACAACAGCAGTGAAGTATGCCATTTTGCCCCTCCTGCTAAATGTTGTTTATTAACATGTTTAGATGTTTTATTGTTATTTTTGTTGTCTTTATTTTTTTTAATTCTGTTTTTGTTTTATTGGTTAATTACATACTTTGTCTTTAAATTTAATTATGTACAATGTTCTTTATGGGTGGGGACAACCCTGACATCACAACGTCTGAGTACTCCCTTATGCTGTTTAAACTGGCTGAGTAAGCTCAGAAGTGGGAACCATTACATTTTTTAAAGGAGCCTTCTGTTTTGTAAATATTGGTCTTTGTTTTTGTATTCTATGTCTTTTTTAATTATTTTTTATTTGTTTCAAGAATCTGACTACTGTACTATTTTTTGGGACTTTGTTTGCTTAGGGTTATAAACCCCATTTCCAGAAAATTTGGGACACTGTATAAAATGTAAATAAATACAGAATGTAATGATTTGTAAATCATGTAACCCTTTTATGTTTAATTGACAGTAGTACACAGACAACATATCAAATGTTGAAACTGAGAAGTTCTATTTTTTTTGGAAAATAAATGCTCATTTTGAATTTGATGCCATTAATATGTTTCAAAATAGTTGGGACAGGGGCATGTTTACCACTTTGTGGCATCACCTCTTCTTTTAACAACACTCTATAAACTGTAGGGAACTGAAGAGACCAGTTCTTGTATTACTGAAAAAGATGTTGTCTGGATAATAGTATATATTGGTCCAAATCATGTATATATTGTTCAGTATACATTGTACCTTCCCAGAGGTGCAAGCTACCCATGCCATGTGCACTAATGTACCTCCATACCATCATTGATGCTGGGTTTTGAGATGTGTGCTGATAGTGAGCCAGATTGTCCCCCTCCTTTTTAGCCTGAAGGATGTGGTATCCATGATGTCTAAAGAAGAATTTTGATTCGTCAGACAAGGACAGTTTTCCTCTTCACCTCAGTCCATCACAAATGAGCTTGAGCCCAAAGTAGGTGACAGTGTTTCTGGGCCTTGTTTATATATGGTTTGTTCTTTGCATGATAGAGTTTTAAGTTGCATTTATAGATGCAGTGGCAAACTCTGTTCACAGACAATGGTTTTCAGAAGTGTTCCTGAGCACATGCAGTGGTTTTCACTACAGAATCATGTTGGATTTTAATGGAGTGCCACCTGAGTGCCTAAAGATTGTGGCCTTCCAATATTGGTTTATGGTCTTGACCCCTGCTTACAGAGATTTCTCTGAATTCTCTAAATGATAATATGTGTTTAATTGATTGTAAATCATCACATTCTGTTTTTATTTACTTTTTACAAGCTATCCCAGCTTTTTGGTAATGGAGTTGTATTTGGCAGTTCCTTAATGCCTGTTTTTGTTCATTTGAACTTTTCCTTTATTTTTGAATTTTGCATGAGATTCTTTGTTTCCCCTGTTATTATAAGCCAAAGATTAATGGTCATTCTTCCTCTTGTGTGGCTTTTGGTATATACTTTGAGATTTTTACACCTGTTTTGCCAGGTTCACATTTTTGAGCCTGCTTCTGCTGAAGCCCACAGGTGTCTTGGAAGTTTGGCTGAACTCTGGTTAGACTCTGCTGGGCAGACCAGTTAAGATTCTGGCCTGCTTCCTAGTTTCTTTTGGATGGCCTCACCCATTTCACCTTGCAGGAATTTCTTCATTTATGACACTGGCTGGCATAATTGCAGTGCTTTGTGCTTTGAAGCACTTAATAAATATCATTTTGGTATCAAGAAATGGAGTAACTCGTTTTATTAGCAGTGTAGACAAGCCAAATAGCACTTTGTCTGAAACCTGGATCAATGTTTACTTGCTACAACTTTTATTAGTTTTGCCAGTGTGCAGTTTTTCACATTCCTATATATGTAATTGTGGGTACATGAAAGGTTTCTCAGGACTTCAAACTGTATAAGCCAGTTAGAAAATGGATGGATGCTTGGACAGACATATGCATCTGTATGTGCTTGATGCAATCAGAGAATGAATGTGAGGCCTGCTTTCCCCTTTTAAGGTACTGTGTAGAACACTGTAAAAAGTAGTTAAACTCATTATCATTTAATTTCCTCATATACATAATTTTTTTTTGTTTATAATTTTATTTATTAATTTTATTGTAATCATTCCATACAAATAGATCAATTTATACAAAAAAGAATTGAAGACAAATCAAACCCCACCCTTGAGAAGGAGAGCATGGCCAAAGGAGAATTGCTTAGGGCTTTTTAATAGGACAAAAATAAACAAAAGAAAGGAAAAAATATATATAGGTAAATAAAAAAAATGGAGAAGGGAAAGAAATGCAGAAATAATTGTTTCTTCTTATTCTAAAATATTATTGATTAGATCCTGCCAGGTTTTGAAAAAATTCTGTACAGATCCTCAAACTGAGAATTTGATTTTTTCCAATTTCAAATAATATAAAACATCGGTTTCCCACTGACTTATCAGAGGAGAGTTAGGATTCTTCCAATTTAACAAAATAAGTCTGTGTGCCAAAAGTGCAGTGAATGCAATCACAGTTTGCTTGTCCTTCTCCACTTCAAGTCCATCTGGAAGAACACCAAACACAGCTGTTAATGGGTTAGGAGGGATTGTGACACCAAGGCTGTCTGAAAGGCACTTAAAAATTTTGGTCCAAAATGATGTTAATTTGGTGCAGGCCCAAAACTTGTGACCCAGTGAGGCAGGAGCTTGGTTGCAGCATTCGCAGGTTGGATCTTGCCCTGGAAACATTTTGGACAGTTTTAAGCGAGACAGATGAGCTCGATATATAATTTTTAGTTGCATAATTCTATGCTTTGCGCATGTGGAACTCGAGTGAATTCTCTGCAATGCTACCTTCCACTCCTTTTCTTATATATTGATTAAGAGATCTTTTTCCCAATGTCCTCTTGGATCTTTGAAAGGAAGGGACTCTAATAAGATTTTATATAATGCGGAAATGGTGTCTAATTCCTCGAAATTGAGCAGTGTTTTTTCCAGCATGGTGGAGGGTACGAGATGAGGAAAATCGGGCAGTTTCTGTTTAACAAAGTTTTCTAATTTGAAGATAGTGAAAGAAATGTGTAAATGGGAGGTTGAATTTGGAACGTAATTGTTCAAAGGATGCAAAGATATTGTCTATATAAAGATCTCTGAGCAATTTAATCCCAAATCTTTTCCAGGTATTAAAAACTGGATATGTTTGCGAGGGTTGAAAGAGGTGGTTCTCTTGCAGAGGTGCCACGGATAAAAGATTTTCCATCTTAAAATGCTTTCTAAGTTGGTTCCATATTCTGAGTGAGTAAAGCACAATTGGGATTTTAGTATATTTGCGATAACTTGCATTTATTGGAGTGCAGAGCAGGGAGTATAAAGAAGTACTACAGGATTTTACTTCTATTGCAGGCCAAGCCTCTGTATGTTCATTTTTTTGTGTCCAGGTTTTTATGGCTTGTATGTTTGCTGCTCAGTAATAAAACTGAAAATTAGGTAAAGCCATGCCACCTTCTGCCTGAGGTCTTTGTAGGGTCGCTCTTCGGAAACGTGAGTGTTTTGAGTTCCAAATAAATGAGGTTATAGTTGAATCTAATTGCTTAAAAAATGATTTATTGATATATATTGGAATGTTTTGAAATAAAAAAAGTTTAGGAAGGATATTCATCTTAACAACGTTAATTCTTCCGGCTAGAGTGAGATGAAGGGTTGACCATCTATGCAAGTCTTGCTTAATTTTTTCCATACAGACGGCAAAATTTTGTTGATAAAGAGCTTTATGTTTACTTGTGATATTTACCCCTAGGTATTTAAGCTGATCTGCTATGGGAAAAGGTAGGGTGTCCAATCTAATATTATATGCTTGTGAATTCACTGGAAAGAGTACACTTTTATTCAGATTAATTCTGAGACCAGATATCTTTTGAAATTCTGTGAGTGCTGTTAAAACTGCAGGCACAGTGTTTTCTGAGTCTGATATATATAAAACCATATCATCTGCATATAGAGAAATTTTCTATTCCAGTCCTTTTCTGATAATCCCCTTTATCTGATAAGAATTTCGACAGTGAGCTGCCAGTGGTTCAATGGCGATTGCAAACAGCAGTGGTGACAAGGGGCATCCTTGTCTGGTGCCACGTTCTAGCTTAAAGTAGTCTGAACAAATGTTGTTAATACAAACTGAAGCTTCTGGATTGGTATACAGTAGTTTGATCCATGCACAAGTATTCGGGCCAAACCCAAATTTCTCCAATGCAGTGAAAAGGTAGTTCCATTCAATCATATCAAATGCTTTTTCTGCGTCTAAGGATAGTAATATCTCTGGGGTGTTTGACTTTGCTGGTGAATATATTACATTAAACAGGCGTCGGAGATTGGAAGATAAGTGTCGGCCTTTAATAAATCCAGTTTGATCCTGTGATTTTACCGTGGGCAGCACTTTCTCCATCCTTCTAGCTATAATTTTTGAGAGTATCTTAACATCATTATTCAGGAGTGAAATTGGTCTGTATGATGCACATTGTAACAAGTCCTTATTTTGTTTAGGAAAGACGGTGATTAATGCTTGATGAAAAGTTTGAGGTAGAATTTGATTGTCTCTAGCTTCTGTAAATGTTGCCAATAAGAGGGGAGCTAGCTGAGTGGAGAATTTCTTATAAAATTCTATGGGGCAACGATCGGGGCCTGCTGATTTCCCGCTTTGAAGTGACTTTATAGCATCTAGTAATTCTGATAGGGTCAGAGGTTTATCCAGTTCCTCAGCACTTAAAAGCATCTATTTGTGATATCTGCAATGTATCCAGAAATGCATTAGATTGTGTGTTGTCTTCTTTAAACTCAGTAGAATATAAGGATTTATAATAATCTCTAAATGTGTGCATTATATTTTTATGGTCAATGATTTCTTCTCCATTCGTGTTGGTGATTACTGGGATTGCATTGCGAACTTCTTGTTTGTGAATTTGTTGAGCTAAAAGCTTATTAGCTTTTTTCCATGTTCATAGTAATTATGTCTTGACTTATAAATAAGTTGTTCAGTTTTTTTAGTTGTCAAGATGTTGAGTTCTGTATGGAGAGCCTGCCTTTTCCCTTAAAGAGCTTCACTTGGACGCCTGGCTTGTTCTTCATCTATTCTAGTAATTTCGCTTCTTAGCTCTGACGCTTTCTTGGTTTCTAATTTATTTCTGTGGGAAAGATATGAAATAATCTGTCCTCTTAAGTAGGCCTTTAGAGTTTCCCAGAGTGTTCCTGCAGAAACCTCTGAGGGTGTGTTTGTCTCTAGGAAGAAGCTGATTTGTTTGGATATAAATTCTGTGCAGTCCTCATCTGCCATCAGAAGAGGGTTAAGACGCCATCTGCGAGGTGAGTGTGAGGGGCTTAATGATTTTAGCCTCAAGACTAGAGGGGCATGGTTGGAGATAACAATTGTGTCGTATTTGCACGATTTAATCGTAGGCAAGAAATTATTATCTATAAAAAAATAATTCTTGAGTAGCTATGATGCACTGGTGAGTAGAACGATTATGTTCTTGAGTTTGGGTTAAGAAACCTCCAGCAGTCTGATAAGTTGTGGTCAGTTACAACTGTGTAATTGTCTTTGCAGTGTTAGATGTCGTCCCCCCTGTCACAGGAGTCCTATCTAAGAGTGGATTTAAAACACAATTAAAGTCCCCAGCCATTATAATTTTATGAGTGTTCACATTGGGAATGGATGAAAATAGATTTTGCATGAATTCCTTATCATCGACATTGGGTGCATAAACATTTATCAGAATCATTTTACTGTTAAATAAGTTGCCCATGACCATCACATATCTCCTTTCAGGGTCTGATACTACATCTGATGCTACAAATGGGACTGTTCTGTGTATGAGAATTCCCACACCTCTAGTTTTCTATGTAAAGCTAGAATGGAACATTTGGCCAGTCCAGTCTTTTTGTAGTCTGGACTGATCCTTGCTTAGTAAGTGGGTCTCCTGTAAAAATACTATTTTAGCGTTTAAGCCTGTTAGGTGAGAGCATACTTTCTTTCTCTTTAATTTGTGTTTCAGGCCTTTAACATTCCAGCTCACAAAGTTAACTGTCCCATCATGGAGACATTGATTCTGAGTTTTTAATGTCATTTTATAGTCTTAACTGGTAGTGAGGCAGTTTTAGTCTTAATTTCAAATTTCCCCACGAGTTATTGCCATATAGCCTATTGTTACGTTAATATTTATAGTTATAAGGATTAGAAGAATAGATTAGATATAGCTTGCTCTTCTTCTCTCCCCCCTTTATCCCCCCCCCCCCCCAATTTGCCTCCCCGCATGAGGCTTGATCCCACTTCGCAATGTCCCAGTCCTCTGACATACAAAGAGACGGAGCACGTCCAAAGCAAAACAAACCCCCCCCCCCGCAGTGGCGTTTGAGAATTAAAACAAAGTACAGATAGTATTTAGACTTCAGCTGCAATAGATATCTGCCAAAAATATAATCATTAACAGTCTTTAAGCTTAAAATAATCTTCAGCAATTTCAAGATATTAAGATAATAAAATAATGAACCCTGGGAATGATTTTAAAAAGTGGTCTAGGATAAACATAGTAGATCCTAATGCAATAGTAGAAATAGCAATAAACCAAGGGTATGATATTAAACCGTCTACTTTAACGTAGTAAAAAAAACCAAAAAAAAAAAAAAAAAACCAAACCCTACTTTAATTACCTCCACACACTCACGTTTATAACTGAAATTAAGACATAAACATATAGTGTCCAAGTAAAGAAAAGGATGTATAATTATAGTACCAGTCTCTTTAAAAGTGGATCCAACAGCAGATGATAGGTCCTTCCCATGCCATGACAGATTACGGCTCCTTATTAACTTTCAAAAGAGTGTTGCGAACAGCTTCTTTAATTCCTTTTCAGCTTCCTCCTTGCTTGAAAATACATGATCCTCAGAAATCGGCGATCCATCGTGACCTGTATCACTTGCACCTTTGCTCCCATTTTCACTCTTGACTGGAGACGATACAGTGGAGCGGGGTCCTAGGAAATCTGCGCATTCGTCTGCCTGTTCCAGGTCAGTCTCCGAGAGGCCATACCTCACACTCGGGCCGGATGTCTGTCCAGACTTTTTGATGCAGCTTTAAGTTTCTTTTCCGGTTCTTTCTGACTTCTCTTCTTGTTACACATGCTTATATATTGTAATGGAAGTTCCTTGGGTTGGGTTAAATACAGGATACCTCTAAATAATATGAAATACGTGGGAAAATAAAGCTGCTGCTAGCGGAGCTCTGCTTCAGACGTCCATCTCCTATAACGGACGAAACCAATCTCCCTCATATACATTCTTGACACTGCAGTTTAAATGATTACATTTCACATCTGATCGGTCACATTATTGTGCTCTCAAAGCATTATTTAATCTACTTCTGTATTATCTCTATAATTGGATAAAATTAGCAATAACAAAAGCCTACACTGCAAAAAATGAAATCTTAACAAGCCAGACAATCTTGAAAAGAAATAATAGATCTTGTTTTTTTTATTTTAAGAATAACTGACTTGAGTAGATTTGTATGTGTAAGATATATAATCTCATTTTTAGAAAATTTAACAAGTTAACAAGTTAAACTTTCTCACTATATTGGCAGATAATTTTGCTTGATTCTAATACCTTTTTCTAGTTTTAACAAGAAAAACAAGAAAAAGGTATTAGAATCAAGCAAAATTATCTGCCAATATAGTGAGAAAGTTTAACTTGTTAACTTGTTAAATTTTCTAAAAATGAGATTATATATCTTACACATACAAATCTACTCAAGTCAGTTATTCTTAAAATAAAAAAACAAGATCTATTATTTCTTTTCAAGATTGTCTGGCTTGTTAAGATTTCATTTTTTGCAGTGTACATGTTTGTGTTTTCTATTTTATTTCCAATTGTGCAATTGTGTGCTGAAATTCTCCTGCATTGAACACAAAGCATTTCCAGACATGATTTATGCCATTTTCTTTTCAACATTTGACCACTATGGGACATTTTAGTATGTTCAGTACTTCTTGCTCATACATTATTGCGCCTTCTGGGGTAATTTGCCTACTTGCAGTCAAGAATGAGTGCAATACTGACTTTCATTTGATATTACTGATACTGTGTAAAAGCTTGTAATGAAGTATTTCTTAATTTTTTTGTATTGACTTGGTACTCATGTGACATAACTGATGTCCTGTGATAAAACTGCATATCATCAAGGAAGTCCTACAGTTGTATTAATCAAGTTCCAATGTGCACATGTATGGCTTAACCGCATGACTCGTTATGCTCATCAGTCTTGCTATTTTAGAGGCATAGACTGATGTGCTAAATAACTTAAAGTTTACTTTAAAACATAATTAAATAGCAGCTCAGAATGTTTTTTATAAAAAAAATATTTTTTGTTTGGGCTTTATTTATGATTTTTCTACTGTACTAGCTGAGGTGAATCTGTTGTAATGGGAAAAAAACATCATGTACATCTAGTATGCTGAAACATTTATAATATATCAAATATTCACATGATAACATATTAAGCTTTTATTACTTGATTAGAAAGTATAGAATCCACTACTTCATTTGTTTAGTAGTAGAAGTTTGCCATATGTACAGAGTGCATTGCAATTCTTTCTTTAAACAATAAGATCTAATCCAGTTGTTCTCATAATCTGTGAAAACATAAAGAAAATATTCAGAATTAATATGAAGTCATTTTTATTACAGGTTTACTGCTGTTGTTTCTCTGATTAAGTCATAGGTATGCCATAAAAAATCTGTTAGTAAAATAATTTATGGTTACACTAATGGATCTAATAAGAACTGCAGACATTTTAGGAGTAAGACATTGAAGAGTTTTGCACCTTGCAAGAGGCTTTCATTGCTTATATTTCTATGGTTGTGTCCCCATTCACTAAAATGTTCGGTGGACCATTATATAATGCATTCACAACAAATCAGATGAATGTGGCACAAATATTATATTATGCTTGTGTTTTGCTAGTTAATTATAATGTTCGTATACTGTATTTCCTGGGATGGGCTGATGCTCCATTCAAGGTCTACTCTATGCTGCAGTAGATATTGAATTTCCATGATTTAGAACATGAATGGCTAGATGAAAGTAAAAGTCCTTCATTTTTTTTCAGTGGTTTTTGGACATCATTACTTGTGCTTTGTGTGGCACCTGCATTTTTTGTTTACAGCAATCTTTTATAAAAAAAATGAGCTGTTTATTTACCTTTTTGTAGAACCATATGTATTTCATTCACTTTACTTTGAAGCTATTCTTTTTATGTTGTGGTTTCAAATTAGTTCATAAAATATCTTCAGTTTGGCCCTGAAAGCAAGTAATTTGCAGAATAAATTCTTTATACAAAAGAAAAAAAATGACTCATTGTGGTGGGCAACTTTGGATGATAATATGCATAAATTTTGTGACCTCTGTGACTGTGTATTTATTGCACATCTCAACAGGGAGTGTCTGAAAGTACAGGAAGAAGAATGGTAATTTTAGTGTTAGTGTTGTTTTGCATTATGGCTTTATCATAATATCGAAAAAGCTAATAATATAAAATATGTGAAAATAATACCTACTTTTTTCTGTTTTAATTAGGGGAAAAGCATCAGTTCAGGTCACCTGTTGTTTTTACAGTGTAGTTACTTGTAGTTTAATTTTTTTTTTTTTTTTTGCTTTTTTCATTTTTGATTAAAGTTAACTCTGTCAGTATTTAAATGATCGCCATCGGACTCTGTAATTATTTAGAGACAACTATAGACTTTTAAAATATGCAAATCATTCTGAGTCTGCACATTTGTTTTCTGTTCTCAGCTAAAGTTACAGATGTTCAATTTTTTTTTGTTTTGGCCTGTGTAGAGCATGTGTGGTTTCATGCAGGCCTCTCTGTAAACATATTCAAGTTGATATGTATGTATATGTATCCAAAGCATATGGCTTTAAAAGAGATAAACTAATTTTAATAATAGCAAGTAAATGCAAAAGCTTACTGTGTTGTATGCAATAGATCCTTCTTTGACCTAATTGCTCTCTATAAGTTCTTGGAAGTAATTATAACATTACTGCCAGATGCTCATTTTTATGCAGATACCCAGTTGTGCAATATATTTTAATATTTATTTGCAATTGTTTTTTTGTCTGAGAAACCTTCTATCCACTGCATTACAATCATCTTTCACTTAAAAAAAGTTTCTCATGATGTAACACCATTACATTGTACAAACATACTTGAGTATATGGATAAATAGATAGATGGAACTTTATTTGTCCCCAGGAGAGAATTTTGGCCTTTTACAGAAGGTTTTGAAATAAATAAATACAATAAAACCTTGATTATCCATCACTTGATTAACCGTTAGTTTCCATTAACCATCAGGGTCAAAATAAAAAATTGTGTATGCCCGTGCCTACCTATTACTGTACTGCTACTGCTGTGCAGTACACTACAACCTGTGCACATTGGAACAACTCTCCCTTGTTCTAGCATATAGTGTTCTTTCCTAGCATCACGTGTCATGCTGCATTTTGAAATCACAGTGCCAGTTACGTGCTTTCAGTTTTAATAGCACAAGAGGGCTCTGCCCCCTGCTCACTTCGCTCGCCTACCCCCGGCGTTTTGAACCCGTGCCCGCCGGGCAGCCGTAGGTTGCTTTTGTATTGGCCTCTCTTTCAACCTCATGTAGCATTTTTATAGAATTAGCTAATGGGTGATTGTTTATGACCTTAGTGACGTTTCTCATTATAAGCTCCGTGCATTGTTTGTTTTCAGGAAGGTTCACTCGTTGATAGATTGCGTCATCTGGATGTAAGATGTATATTTCTGCAAATTTGCGTTCGTGATTTGTTTCATGGTGCACTGTTCCAATGCGATGTAATATTTGTCCACATACGCGAAAGCAGTATGGGTCATTGCCAGCTGGTGCCCTGATATTTACTCCGGTAGATGCAAAAGCAAATGAACCATTGTAGGATCTAATGCAGTTCATAAAGTTTTTACTTTCACGCACATCGTTAGTTAGAAGCTTCCGTAGATATTCAGGATATTCATGTAAAGAAGGTAGTCTAACTTGACCCTTTTGACAACAACGTGTAAACTCATTAGTTGTATTGCCAGTTGTTTCTTCAGGGAAGTTAAGTGAATGACAATGATTGCAAATGACATTCATTAATTCCAATGAATTTTCATTAATAGTGGACTCATTATAGAACGTGTTGTCATCCAATTGGCGGAATTGTTTAGCAGGTGTTTGTCATTACTGTCTTTGACGTTTATCTTTTGCCTGTGCCGTTTGAGAGGCGTGTTGTTGTATGTCCAGTATTTGGGATGTGTTGTTTTGGAGCTGTAACTGATTTGCTTGTGTTTTGTGAGAAGCACGTTGTAGTCGCCGGCGTTCATTGTTTTTATGGAGCCGGGCCCGTTTTTGTATCCCGGTCAGTCGAGCTCTCTCTTTTTGGAGTCGTGCCTGCTTGTTTTCCGGCATTTCAGACGCGCATTGTAGACGTCTGCGTTCATTGATTTTTTCCCGTCGGTCCCGTTTTTGTATGTCTGTCACTCGAGCTCTTTCCTTTTGAACCCGTGCCTGCTTCGCTTCCGCAGTTTGAGATGCGTGCTGCATGCGTCTACATTCATTGTATCTGTCCATTTGGGCTCGTTTCTGTACCTGTGTTAGTCGAGCTTTTCATTTTTGGAGCCGAGACAGTTTTTCTTCCGCGGTTTCAGAAGTGCGTTGTAGGCGCCTACGTTTATTGTTTTTTTTCACGCGGGCTCGTCTTTGTGGTCCCATTACTCGAGCCGTATCGTTTTGCACCCGTGATCGTGAATTCATGACTTGTCTGTTCTTTATCGTTAGTAATATGGGTAAGTAATAAGGATGATCTCACTTATTGTTAATAGGGGGCGTTTTCTGTGGTTGTATGGTTAATAGTGCATCACTGTAATGAGATTCACCTATGCTGTATAGTTTGTACGTGTTCAGATGACGTATGTTTAATACGGAGCGTTCATTTCTTCTTATTATTACCCATCAGGTGTTGCGCCTGTGTTATCTGTGGTTGTCCTGTTAATATTGCATCACTGTAATGTGATTCCAATACGTAGTATAGTCCGGTTTCTTGTTGTTTATGTATGATGCCGGGTGTCCGCGTGCAGTTTTTTAGAAGTGCGTGGATTATGCTGTGTAGTGTGTACGTTGATTTCAGATGCGCGTTGTAGGCGAATGCTCCTATCATAGTATCTGCCGTTTTCCGTACTACAATTCGCTTTCCGTACCATCACGGGCTTGATTTGAGAACCTTTGTGGACTCCGTAGTATGTCCCGTTTCATTGTGGGGCGGGGCTAATGTGATTCAAATATGTTGTTTTGTCCATATTTGTGGGGTTTCTGTATGATGTCGGGTTTTTGAGCGGTAATCTCGGGCTTGATGGGTGACCCTTTGTGGACTCCGTAGTCTGTCCCGTTTCACTCGGGGGCGTGGGTCTGACTCCTCTTTTTTGTGTGCTATGGGCGCTTTGCCTCATTTCTTATTTATGTTAGTGTGTGTACTCCGTAGTCTGTCCCGTTTTACTCTGGGGCGTGGGTCTGACTCCTCTTTTTTGTGTGCTATGGGCTTTGTATGGTGCCTGTGTCTGACTCCTCTTTTTTGTGTGCTATGGGCGCGTTGCCTCATTTCTTATTTCTGTTAGTGGAGGGGGGCTTTGTGTGGTGCCTGCGCACCATGTCTCATGCAATTTCTGTTAGTTGGAGGGGGGCTTTGTGTGGCGCCTGCGCACTATGTCTTTTGCGTCCACGGGCAGGTCCCTGCATCCATATCCAGTTTACCATTCTCGTTTAGTAATATGGATTTCATAGTTTTTTTTTCTTTTGTTATAATTAATCTACTATACATTGTAACAGGCAATAAACATATGCGTGTGGTGTTGGAATTGTCCCAGAAAATTGAAATTATTAAACATTTATGAAACAGAGAAAGTATTGCTTCAATGTATGGAGTGGGAAAAACAACACTGAACAATATAAGGTGTGATGCCAACAAAATTGAAAAATGTGTCGAAAATGGAAACCACTGACAGTAATGTTATTCTGTATTAATTTTCTTTTTAAATTATGTTTTGTTAATGTATTTTGATGTGCAGGCAGCTTGTGATGCATGCTACAGTGTAGAAAATTGCACTGGCCATCAAATAGTATATTTTATAATATGTTACTATATGTAAAGTCAAAATAAAAATAATATTACAATTTCAATTATCTCAGATGTTTTGTCAATAAATAATCATTTAGCTCCTCTCAGTAAGTTCTCCTGTACGAAAGGAATTACAAGATAGAAAATGAATACTAGTTAATTCAAGTCAAATGCTCAAGTCAAAAAGTATTTATACTTGAAAGCAAGCAAGCAGAAAAAGTACATTAAATTCCCCTTTTAAAACTGGCAAAAATCAGCCATATGTGGCAAACCATACCAAAGGAAAAGTGTAACAGACTTTTAAATCTCAAGGTTGTGGAGGAGGAGTGAAACAACTTTATAAAAAAAAAAAAAAAAAAAAGTCAACTTCAACTTTAATTAAAGTTGCTAGTACCAGACAACATTTATTCTAGAGTGCTTAAGGAGATTAGTGAGTACCTTGACAAGTATTTTTTTAAAATCACTTTATTCAGTATGTGGGAAATTCCTACACATTAGAAACTAGCAATTTTGTCCAGTTGCATAAAAAAGTGAAGCTGTTCCAAGTAATTATAGGCCAGTACGCTTAACATATTTTATAGGCAGATTTATGGAAAAATACTGAACAAAATATGTCAACGGCAGTTGTAGGTGTACTAGGACAATATTTTAGTGAATAGCCAGTATAGATTTAGATGAGGGAATCTGTGTTTCACTAATATGCTGAATTTTATGAGGATGCAACAAAAGCATGTGATTAGCGGGGCTTAGTATATTGTTTATTTTGATTTTTAGAAGGGTTGTAAAATCCTAAATGAAAGGTTTGTGATCAAACTAAAAAGTGACAGTTTAAGTAACAGTGTATAAATACAAAATTGGCTTACACACAGAAAGCAAAGGTTAGGGTATGAGGTACTTTGAAATACGTGATGTTAAAGCAGGGCTGTGGAATTGGTGTCTTGGAGTCGGAATTGTAAGCAATTATTGGGGGCCTGGAGTTGGAATCGGCAAAAATGTACCGGTTTTGACTAATTGTATTACAATGTGTGGAAAATTTCCAGTTTCATTTTCACATTTTTTTTTCGAGCCCTTTGATAAAAATATATGCATTTTTTAATTTTCCAGTTTTTCCCTTATGTTTGCTACTCAATGTTTTTAACTTCTTCAACAGATTATGGTGCTAAAATGTAGCCTGATGATTCACGTTTTCAGTGATAAAACACACTGTATCCTGTATGTTGTGTGCTTTCAATCAGCATAGTAAATACATGAGTCTAATTACAAATAGAAGAGTTGGAGTTGGAGTCAGTGGTGCAATAAATTGAGGAGCTGGATTCGGAGTCAGTGGTATGATAATTTGAGGAGTCGGAGTTGAAAGTGTTGTGTACCGTCTCCACAGACCTGAAGTAGTGTCCGTTGGGGTCAGTGCTGTGGCCTACTGCTCTTTTATATATACAAAAATTTATATAAAATATAAATATATTATATCTGTAGATGATACCAAATTAGTTTGAATGGTAAATAAGATAGAATCAGCTGAATCATTATAGATAGGTATGGACAATATGGACAATAGAATCAGCTGAATCATTATAGATAGGTATGGACAAAACTCAGACTTTGGCAGATTTGTGGTAAATGAATTTTGTTATAAGTGCATTTTTGTATAGTGCTTTTCACTAGTGTGGGTAGAAAGTGCTTTGTTATTCAAATTAATTTTGAATCCAGAGATCTTATGACATTCTCATAACTTGTTTAAGTCTAATGGTAGAGATGATTGTGAGTCAGATATATAAAGCATATAGTGATATTTTCTGTTCAAGTCATTCTGTGATAATCTTTTTTATCTCCGGTTTCTTTCAATTGCTATCATGAAAGGCTTTGGTGATAGTGAGCACCTGTGTCAAGTGCCTCTTTCTAATTTGAAACAATGTGAGTTTGTGCTAATACAGTAATTCAGAGTGAGGAGTTCTGGACTCTGATATAAAGTACTTTAATCCATCCTGATGTGCTGGAGCTGAACTTGAGGTTGTGCAGTGTTTATCCAAAAACCTAGCTTGTGTCTCATCTTCTTTACACTAAGAGGGATATAACAACTTATTGTACTCCTTAAATGTGTCAGTGATCTGTTTATGGTCCCTGATTTTATTTCCAGGTTTTCTGGCAAATTCTGTTATTGCATTGTGAACTTCCTGCTTATGGATTTGTTGAGCTAAAATCTTATTAGCATTCTCTATATGTTCATAGTAATTTCTCAATTTAAAAATAAGCTGTTCAGTTTCTCTTGTTGTCAGGATGTTGAATTCTGATTGTAGAGAAAGTCTTTTCCTGCAGGAAACCTCATTAGGAGAGGTTCATATTCACATACTCACAGAGGGGAAACAGTACTAAACATTTCTACTAAAGTAGATGTTTTTGTTATTTAGACATAGATTTAAGCAAATAAAAGTTAAAGTACCTGGCATCTAAACTACTCAAGTAAAAGTAAAAAGTACCCTCTGAAAAAATGAAGTAAAAATACAGTTTAGTTAATTTAGAAAATTAAACCCTAAAATTGTAAATATCCTCAAATATGGTGTGCTTTGGAAAGCATAAGCAGAATGTACAGAGTAATACAATAGATTTTATTTATTAAAATACATATTAATGACATGTATACAGACACACACTCTTGTAAATATAAACTGTGTATTTTACTGTATATATCAGTTCAATTTCAAACTAATTATTATGTGCTGTGGAATAAATTGCAGGTCACGTGCAAAATGTTACGGTTCCAAACCAGGGGTAACCTCTTTTAATAAGTATTTCTGCAAGGAAATAAAAATAGCAGAACATATTTGCTGTTTCATTGTCTCAGTATTACTAGTGTCAAGGAGCTCAGTTTTCCTTTGCCTTCTTTGGTTAAAAGGCACCACTATTGTCTGTCAGTTGGTTTGTGTGCACAATGGGCCTGGAAGGGGTAGGGCTTAGATCACTTGTTGGGGATGGGGCTGGACCTCCTCTCTGGGGGACTACTCAGGGCCACAGAGAAAACAAGAGATATTGTTTGCAACAATACCCCCTTGTACCTTGGGCTGGTATTAACAGGCTTATCTGAGCCTCCCAGGTGATCCCTCTTTGCACATGCATGGCAATATATTCCTAGCTAATGCTAAGCAAGTAATCAGAATCCAGTGGTGGAAAGAGTACAAAAAAAGTACAAAAATGGTATTGTTACTTAGACAAAAATGTATTTCAGTAAAAGTAGCTAACATGGAAATTATTAAAGTAAAAACAAAATGTACAATGTGAAAAGTTTAGTTATTGTAGGAAAAAAATACTATATCATGTTATACCTAAATTACTAAAAATCCTCAAATATACATGTTGTGATTTGGGAAGCATAAGTACAATATACATAGCAATATACTAGAATGTATTTTTCAAAAGCAGCATTTATTAAATATATATACATACACACTTAAGACAGTATTCTGTTTGCTGAACTGAAGTACATGTCTACAGTTCCTGTGTATTTTGTCAAATATAACTTGAAATACAGTTAGGTCCATAAATATTTGGACAGAGACAACTTTTTTCTAATTTTGGTTCTGTACATTACCACAATGAATTTTAAATGAAACAACTCAGATGCAGTTGAAGTGCAGACTTTCAGCTTTAATTCAGTGGGGTGAACAAAACAATTGCATACAAATGTGAGGCAACTAAAGCATTTTTTAACACAATCCCTTCATTTCAGGGGCTCAAAAGTAATTGGACAATTGACTCAAAGGCTATTTCATGGGCAGGTGTGGGCAAGTCCGTCGTTATGTCATTATCAATTATGCAGATAAAAGGCCTGGAGTTGATTTGAGGTGTGGTGCTTGCATGTGTAAGATTTTGCTGTGAACAGACAACATGCGGTCAAAGGAGCTCTCCATGCAGGTGAAAGAAGCCATCCTTAAGCTGTGAAAACAGAAAAATCCCATCCGAGAAATTGCTACAATATTACGAGTGGCAAAATGTACAGTTTGGTACATCCTGAGAAAGAAAGCAAGCACTGGTGAACTCAGCAAAACAAAATGACCTGGACGTCCACGGAAGACAACAGTGGTGGATTATCGCAGAATCATTTCCATGGTGAAGAGAAACCCCTTCACAACAGCCAACCAAGTGAACAACACTCTCCAGGGGGTAGGCGTATCGATATCCAAGTCTACCATAAAGAGAAGACTGCATGAAAGTAAATACAGAGGGTGCACTGCAAGGTGCAAGCCACTCATAAGCCTCAAGAATAGAAAGGCTAGATTGGACTTTGCTAAAGAACATCTAAAAAAGCCAGCACAGTTCTGGAAAAACATTCTTTGGATAGATGAAACCAAGATCAACCTCTACCAGAATGATGGCAAGAAAAAAGTATGGAGAAGGCGTGGAACAGCTCATTATCCAAAGCATACCACATCATCTGTAAAACACGGAAGAGGCATTGTGAGGGTTTGGGCGTGCTTGGCTGCCAGTGGCCCTGGGACACTAGTGTTTATTGATGATGTGACACAGGGCAGAAGCAGCCGAATGAATTCTGAGGTGTTCAGAGACATACTGTCTGCTCAAATCCAGCTAAATGCAGTCAAATTGATTCATGATACAGATGGACAATGACCCAAAACATGCAGCCAAAGCAACCCAGGAGTTTATTAAAGCAAAGAAGTGGAAAATTCTTGAATGGTCAAGTCAGTCACCTGGGGCCTCATGCATAACGGCTTGCGTAGAACTCACACTATAACGTGGCGTAACCACAAAAGCGGGAATGTGCGTACGCACAGAAAAATCCAGATGCAGGAATCTGTACGTACGCAAACTTCCACGTTCTTCTGCTACATAAATTCCGATCAGCGTGAAAAGTAACGCACGTGCACGCGCCTTCTGTCCCGCCCCAACTCCTCCCAGAATTACGCTTCTTTAAATATGCAAATCAATATAAATAGCCCTTAAGCTCAGCCTTCTGTGAAAAGGCAATGGGAAAAGCACTGGGGAAAATATAAGAATTTCAGCGAATACCAATTGGAGGCAAAGGAAAAACGTACTATTTGTTGGTTTAAACAGTGGTATAATCAACAAAATGAAGTTGATCAAGTGACAGAGTGTCGGAGAAACTCAAAAGCTCAAGTTCACAAAGTCGCACAGTGCCCGAAATAAAAAAGAAATCACAAAGCAAAGTTGCTGTGAAAAGGCAAGTCGTAGCCCACAGTCTGAGTGTCATATGAAAGCTTATTAGGGTACAGACAAAAAAATAGGCACACAGTGGGGAAAAAAGCACGAAATGTCAACTTTAATCTCGAAATTTCCACTTTAATCACGTAGTTTATTTTGCCATTAAAGTAGAACATCATAAACTTCATCTTAAAATCGTTTAATTTACTAGTTTCTCAAATCCCATTGTAACTAAAGTAGCACATTAAATGCTTTGTTCTGTATTTGATTTTCTATGTGCTCTGTGTGTAAATCACTACCTGCTTCTTAAACGGGCTTTCTTTTTCTCCGACAGGACACAGAATCCATTACATTCGTGATATTACAGCTCTCTGAATAATTAAAATACTGAGATGTATACGTGATATCTTTTTCATGATGATAGGAGTTAAAGCATGTTATTAAACATACCCAAAATACCCAGTCGCCACACAATCAGCTCTGTAATAGACGTGAAGCCATCTGTAAGCTTAGAACGCCGATTCTTCAAAACTTTTAAGGAACATTGAAATATCTTCGTAGTACATGTTTAATTATTCTATCCGTCTATCCTTCCACTGTCGCGTCAGCACGAGCAAGAATACAACGCAATGCAGGAACAATCCATGAACTAGCTAGAGCTGCGGCACTGTGTCCTCACATGTTTAATTATTAACAATACAGATTATTTAAATGAAGTTAAAGTTTTATCTGTATAATATAATCAACATATTTTGCTGCATTTCATCTTAAAAATGATATCGTCATCATATGTAAATACGCGCTTTATAAAGTGGCGCAGGTTGTGCAATATTATAACTGTATCCCAAGTTTACAGTGAGGTGATTGTACTTATAAGTACAAACAGTTCTACAAGGAGCACTTGATGGACTGATTTAGTGCGTTTATAGTTCTTGGGATGAAACTTTTTCTAAACCGCGAAGTCCGTACAGGAAAGTCTCTGAAACGTTTTGCCGTGGCTCAGGCAGCATCTGCTTCATGCTGTATACCGATAATTCTCTTTCTGATCAGCTGCTGCTGTGATTCCCCACTCAGATACAGTGATATAAATACTCCGAGTGGTGCAGTGAGAGTAATATGGAAAAAGATGATCTGCTGTGGCAACCCTTAACGGGAGCAGCTGAAAGAGGAAGAAAATGCATTGAGAGTAACAACGCTAAAGCAGTGATGGTATTTGGAATACTATGGCTATTCCCTGGACCATTATATTGCTGCAGGTTAATTACAATGAGATGCATTACACTAATAAACAATATGCAGTTAGTTTCAGTGTACTGTATTTATAAAGCCGCATCAGGAATGTGGATCTAAGAAAGAAAGGTTGACCACACAGGAACAGTAGCACTGCTTTGACACTGGGTGCCGCCAGTCTGCAAAACCGAGCAGAGAAATTGCGTACGCCAGGGCATGAGGTACCGTGGAAAAGTGCGTGGCTTTACACCAAGTTTAGATTTTATATATCGCGATTTGAGCGTGGAAACGTTCATACGCAACATTTCTGTGTGTACGCACCGTTTATACATGAGGCCCCTGATCTTAACCCAATTGAGCATGCATTTCACTTGTTGAAGACTAAACTTCAGACAGAAAGGCCCACAACCAAACAGCAACTGAAAGCCGCTGCAGTAAAGGCCTGGCAGAGCATTAAAAAGGAGGAAACCCAGCATGTGGTGATGTCCATGAGTTCAAGACTTCAGGCTGTCATTGCCAGCAAAGGGTTTTCAACCAAGTATTAGAAATGAACATTTTATTTCCAGTTATTTAATTTGTCCAATTACTTTTGAGCCCCTGAAATGAAGGGATTGTGTTAAAAAAATGTTTTAGTTGCCTCACATTTTTATGCAATCGTTTTGTTCACGCCACTGAATTAAAGCTGAAAGTCTGCACTTCAACTGCATCTGAGTTGTTTGATTTAAAATTCATTGTGGTAATGTACAGAACCAAAATTAGAAAAAAGTTGTCTCTGTCCAAATATTTATGGACCTAACTGTATATACTTAGACAAATAAAACACAGTATGTTCCCTGCTGATTATGTGTAGTGTCAAAATAAAGTTTTGTATAACATAACACAGTTATTTGTTAAGTGCACTTCACTTATGCACTATGCACTGAAGGAAAGTATCATTTTCAGAAGGGTGCTGCCTGTTATCATAGCTTATCCTTTCAAAAAAGTGGGCACTAATTCAATCGCAACAGCACTTTGCTACAGTGGCGGATTTCCAGGCCATGGGGGCCTACATGCAGACCTTGTTGGGTCCTTTTCTTTACCAAAAAATTAAACAATTTAACAGTTACATTACTGGCAGCAGAGCTGCCAATGATTAATCTTTTTTTTTTTTTTTTTATTTATTTATTTATTTATTTTTTTTAAAAAAAGGTCAGAAGCATAGAAGACTACAGGTCAAATTCCATTAAAACAAAGTGCTTGGGACTGAAAAAACAATTTGATATAATGAAGATTTCATTGTAATAAAATTTACATATAGTGTAGTGTTTCAGCACATACAGTTGACAAAGCTGACTACGGAATGCAACACTTGGTGGCAACGTCTTTTTTTCTTTTTGCCAGCATCAATGGCAGCAAGAGGTTCTAACTTTTTCTGTAAAGTAAATTGCTGCTGTCAGTGCCACTCAGAACCCATTTGGAGTGCAATAATTGTTCCCCTTGTTGTCCATAGTGTGCAGTAGTCAGTATTATTAAACTTGAGGTTGTTTGGTGAGTCAGATGTGTGAATGTATGTTTTATGTCAGTAAAATGAATGCAATAAATGATAAAAATGTTTTCATCATTATCACTAGACTAATTCATCTAATTCAGTTAGAGTCTAGTATATTGACTTAGTAGCCATTAAATTCAACTAAATATAAAACATCAGTAAACATTTTATAACATTTTTCTTTAGAAAATGAAGTGGATCAGAATTTTTAGAGAAAAGCAAGCAACATATATATTGTATGGTGTTTTAGTATAGAATCATTGTGAGTCTATGTCAATGCATAAATTATCCATAGATTTTTTTTTGCACTTTAAAACAATTAATAGATACTGGCAGCTGAAGCACTGCTTAAATTTTAAATATATGTAATTTTATCTTTTTAAATACATTTTTATTTTTAATTTTGCAACAGTTTTTATTAACATAAGTTGCTAATTTAATGCATTTTATGGTAGTTTTTCTTACAGTGTACTAGCTAATCATTTCTAATACCTATCTTGAACTTCATAATATCCATCCATCCATTTTCCAACCCGCTGAATCCGAACACAGGGTCACGGGGGTCTGCTGGAGCCAATCCCAGCCAACACAGGGCACAAGGCAGGAACCAATCCCGGGCAGGGTGCCAACCCACCGCAGGACACACACAAACACACCCACACACCAAGCACACACTAGGGCCAATTTAGAATCGCCAATCCACCTAACCAGCATGTCTTTGGACTGTGGGAGGAAACCGGAGCGCCCGGAGGAAACCCATGCAGACACGGGGAGAACATGCAAACTCCACGCAGGGAGGACCCGGGAAGCGAACCCAGGTCTCCCAACTGCGAGGCAGCAGCGCTACCCACCGTGCCGCCCAACTTCATAATATGCATGGTATAAACCTTCTATATTTAGACTGTCAACTATTTTGTCAAAAGTTATATATTTCCTTGCAGAGCACGTGATAACTAGAATCACTTAACCTGATATATTGTATATTGGTGATCTAGAAGGGAACATAAGTAGTTTTTGACTGTTTTACTGTACGTGTGCTAAACAATCTTCTTTTAAATAATGGTAATGGACCGTGTTTTTTCTATCACTACTACAACTAACAGATGCAGCTTTTGTTTTCTGTACTTATAAATCATGTTTAGCTATCAGAATTTTACTGAAGTGTCTTTCAAATACAGTAATCCCCCGCTATATCGCGCTTCGCCTTTCGCGGCTTCACTCCATCGCGGATTTTATATGTAAGCATATTTAAATATATATCGCGGATCTTTCGCTGCTTCGCGGGTTTCTGCGGACAATGGGTCTTTTAATTTCTGGTACATGCTTCCTCAGTTTGGTTTCATACAAGGGACGCTATTGACAGATGGCTGAGAAGCTAGATTGCTTACTTTTCTCTCTCTCTTGCGCTGACTTTCTGTGATCCTGACTTATGGGGATTGAGCAGGGGGCTGTTCGCACACCTAGACAATACGAACGCTCGTCTAAAAATGCTGAAAGATTATCTTCACGTTGCTATCTTTTGTGCAGCATGTCGGTGCTTCGCATACTTAAAAGCTCGAAGGGCACGTATTGATTTTTCCTTGAAAAACAAACTCTGTCTCTCTCTCTCACTCTCTCTCTCTCTCTCTCTGTCTGCTCCTGACAGAGGGGGTGTGAGCTGCCGCCTTCAACAGCTTTGTGCCGGTGGTGCTTCACATACTTAAAAGCCAAACATTGATTTGTTTGCTTTTCTCTATCTCTGTGACATGATCTGCTCCTGACACACTCCTTTGAAGAGGAAGATATGTTTGCATTCTTTTAATTGTGAGACAGAACTGTCATCTCTGTCTTGTCATGGAGCACAGTTTAAACTTTTGAAAAAGAGACAAATGTTTGTTTGCAGTGTTTGAATAACGTTCCTGTCTCTCTACAACCTCCTGTGTTTCTGCGCAAATCTGTGACCCAAGCATGACAATATAAAAATAACCATATAAACATATGGTTTCTACTTCGCGGATTTTCTTATTTCGCGGGTGGCTCTGGAACGCAACCCCCGCGATGGAGGAGGGATTACTGTACTATCATTTTTATAATTTTGCTCTATTATTTTAAACACCCATCTAGTTAATAAATCAAGTTTCAGAAAACAAAGTCAAGGCACACAAAATTTAGGGCAGGAAATTGAACAGTTGTTGGCTAATACAGTACATTGGGTTGTTATACAGAGATATATTGAAAAGCAGCCACTTACTTAGTCCGAGAGAACTGCACAGCCATTATGCCATTTATGAGAACAGTTTGTTCTCCAATATTATGATGACCTAAAACCCCCAAATGTTTATGTGCCGTTATATTTTAATTGTTCATTGTAAACTTCACATTTTGAACATAAGCAATCGTTGTACTTAGTAACAAAGTAAAATGTTACTAAATAAATATAGCTTTTAAAGAGTAAAAGTATTTGCATTTAAAAATGCATTACTACTCAATCTACTAAAGTACAGTTGTTAATTAATGTACTTCATTACTGTCCACCAATGCATATGCATGATCTACTCTGATGCTTTCATAGAATATAGGGTATTTTTATGACAGAAAAATGAAAAAATGTATCCTCTTTACTGTTTCGCAGAGTGTTTCCGAAACCTCTGAGGAAGCATTGGTCTCTAAAAAATTATTAGTATGAGTTTTGCATTTTGCTGCTGTTTTGAATCGAATGTAATTCTGAAAGTACAAATGTGCATTCTTGTATCTCTGTGATATTTAAATTTCAGTCAAAGAAGAAGACAAATTCAAAGAGGATTTGTTCTTGGTTTATGTGTACAATTTTTTTTGAAAGTTTATATTTTCCTAATTTTGCACTTAGCCCAAATGTTTTGCTTAATTGTCACTTTAAGCATTCTATAATGCCATATAATACAGTTGAAAAGTATGGTGGAGCTCATACAAATGGAGGCACTATTAAATACTTGAAAATCCTATACTATCCGTTTTTATTCTGTTCAGATACTGTGTGTAGCATATAATCTTTTGATTGTTACTCAAATGACAATTATTTATGCTTGGTCAAGCTGAGTGACCCTTGTTGAAATTTTATTGAAAAGTTTTGTTCTTTTATGTCTTTAAACAAGTACCAATATTTGAATAATTTCTAGCCTTTTATATACAAGTGCAAAGACTGGCATCTGACTTTACCTTTTGAATTTACATGTGATTTTGTTTTTTCAGGTGTTAGTCAGTGAAGATTCAGATGGGGAAGGTATTGTGGCCCATTTTCCAGCTCATGATAAGCCTATTTCGTGCATGGCTTTCAATCCAAGTGGTAAATATTTTATCTTCACCTCTCTGTAATTTCCTAACTTTGAAATTTGAACCAATGTGTATTTTCAGTATAGTTTAAATAGTCAACAACACTTTTAAATTTATTGAGAGTTTGCTAGGGAATCGCATCTGTGTTTGAGAAATTTTTAGTTCATGAAAATCACTACATTTCAGCAGAATTAGACCTAGATGGCTTCCCTTTTTCAAATACTGTAAGAACTTTTGTAATTAAACAATACAATGTTGTTATCTAGGTAGTATTTTACAATAAGTGGGCAAAATGTTAGCTGATTAAAAGAATACTACTTAATTCACAATTTATAGTCAGAGTAAGTACAGTATTTTTATATATACCCACAGTTATTTTAGAGTAAAATGTTAAAAAAAAAAAAAAGGGGGGCAACCCTGTCTCTTTTATGAAAAGGTGCTACAGTCATGTATTTGATAGACAGAGATCGAGAACGGTTAGGAGCACACGCTGATACAGCGCATTGCTGCACCTACCACATGACAAACCAACTCAGGATCCAGAATAGGACCCGAGTGCAGCCATGCAACGGGTGACACCTCAGCACCACACTAGTTCAGATGGAGTGGAACAGTATGAGGTTTTTTATGGTGGCTGGAGTGCCAATTCTGCCACCAACCCCCAAGTTTTTCCCTGCAGGTTGAAAGGCCTACATGCAGGGATGGATGCAGATTAATGTCATACCCAGGACAGAGCAATTGCAAGTTAAGGGCCTTGCTCAAGGGCCCAAAAGAGCAGAGTCCATTTTGACATTTACGGGATTCGATACTGTACATGTAATTATTTATGATTGTATTTTCATTCTGCCATTGCAAAAATAAAAATAAGGTAAATAGAATAAGTGAAATCTGTTCACAGCTCATCATCTAGATAGTCCTTAAGAGAACAAACACTACCTTCTCCAGCAGAAATGTGTTTTTCGGTTCATAATATAAGGGTAACAGTTTGCTATGGCTGGTGATGAAAGGAAGAGTAGGGTACCTACAGATATACAGTGGTGTGAAAAACTATTTGCCCCCTTCCTGATTTCTTATTCTTTTGCATGTTAGTCACACAAAATGTTTCTGATCATCAAACACATTTAACCATTAGTCAAATATAACACAAGTAAACACAAAATGCAGTTTGTAAATGGTGGTTTTTATTCTTTAGGCAGAAAAAAAATCCAAACCTACATGGCCCTGTGTGAAAAAGTAATTGCCCCCTTGTTAAAAAATAACCTAACTGTGGTGTATCACACCTGAGTTCAATTTCCGTAGCCACCCCCAGGCCTGATTACTGCCACACCTGTTTCAATCAAGAAATCACTTAAATAGGAGCTGCCTGACACAGAGAAGTAGACCAAAAGCACCTCAAAAACTAGACATCATGCCAAGATCCAAAGAAATTCAGGAACAAATGAGAACAGAAGTAATTGAGATCTATCAGTCTGGTAAAGGTTATAAAGCCATTTCTAAAGCTTTGGGACTCCAGCAAACCACAGTGAGAGCCATTATCCACAAATGGCAAAAACATGGAACAGTGGTGAACCTTCCCAGGAGTGGCCGGCCGACCAAAATTACCCCAACAGCGCAGAGACGACTCATCCGAGAGGTCACAAAAGACCCCAGGACAACGTCTAAAGAACTGCAGGCCTCACTTGCCTCAATTAAGGTCAGTGTTCACGACTCCACCATAAGAAAGAGACTGGGCAAAAACGGCCTGCATGGCAGATTTCCAAGATGCAAACCACTGTTAAGCAAAAAGAACATTAGGGCTCGTCTCAATTTTGCTAAGAAACATCTCAATGATTGCCAAGACTTTTGGGAAAATACCTTGTGGACTGATGAGTCAAAAGTTGAACTTTTTGGAAGGCAAATGTCCCGTTACATCTGGTGTAAAAGGAACACAGCATTTCAGAAAAAGAACATCATACCAACAGTAAAATATGGTGGTGGTAGTGTGATGGTCTGGGGTTGTTTTGCTGCTTCAGGACCTGGAAGGCTTGCTGTGATAGATGGAACCATGAATTCTACTGTCTACCAAAAAATCCTGAAGGAGAATGTCCGGCCATCTGTTCGTCAACTCAAGCTGAAGCGATCTTGGGTGCTGCAACAGGACAATGACCCAAAACACACCAGCAAATCCACCTCTGAATGGCTGAAGAAAAACAAAATGAAGACTTTGGAGTGGCCTAGTCAAAGTCCTGACCTGAATCCAATTGAGATGCTATGGCATGACCTTAAAAAGGCGGTTCATGCTAGAAAACCCTCAAATAAAGCTGAATTACAACAATTTTGCAAAGATGAGTGGGCCAAAATTCCTCCAGAGCGCTGTAAAAGACTCATTGCAAGTTATCGCAAACGCTTGATTGCAGTTATTGCTGCTAAGGGTGGCCCAACCAGTTATTAGGTTCAGGGGGCAATTACTTTTTCACACAGGGCCATGTAGGTTTGGATTTTTTTTTTCTGCCTAAAGAATAAAAACCACCATTTACAAACTGCATTTTGTGTTTACTTGTGTTATATTTGACTAATGGTTAAATGTGTTTGATGATCAGAAACATTTTGTGTGACAAACATGCAAAAGAATAAGAAATCAGGAAGGGGGCAAACAGTTTTTCACACCACTGTATTTTTTAGACATCTCTTATATACATATACAAGGCCAGTCATCAGAAGGAAGGCTGAATGTCCCCAGCAGTACATATTTGAGTCGCTTTTGCACCAGATATGTACACCTGGACCATATGCAATTGTCTGCTGGAAGCAATACTGTGGTCATCTGTTACAAATGCCATTTGCTTACTTGTCACTGCCACATTTGTCTGCAGTGGTGTCCTCGATTTGCTTATTTTGAGGGAGGAATGGCAGTCTGTTCAATGGAGACCTGTAGTATAATACTTGGACCAGCATTTTACAGGAGAACATTCATAATCTATATGATCATTTGCATACCAAATTGCAGGTCTGTAATGCAGCGTGGGGAGGATACACCCATCACATGAGTATGCAGTAATACGTGGCACATTGTGTACTAAATATTACTTTGTGTGTGTGCAACTTCATTCTTAACACACTCCCATGATTCTCCTCCCTGAGTCTCAGTTTTGTTGTGTGACAAATACAGGCTGTTCTTTTTCACTTTCCATAACTGTGCTTGTGTGTGCATGTGTGTGCATGTGTATTGTGATGTGTGGATCACAGACTTTCACAAGAGAGAAGGAGACAAGTCAAGGTTTCCGAAAAAATCTGTTTTATTGTTGTGAAAACAGGAACATGCTCAAAGCATTTAATCGAACAGGAGCTGTCACACATACACCTTCTGCATGCAAGCAATGATGATGACATTGTCCTGAATTTACTTCCTTCTCAGCTCAAAGCAACAGATAGATAGCCTTCCTGAACAAGAGAGAAGACAGAAACTGAGTGCAAGGGCCAGGTTAGTGGCCGGTTTTAAATGTACCCCTCATCAACCATCAGGCGACAAACGTATTATGTGGTGAGCTTATGAACCTGCAGTTGCACCGGCAATGGACAACCAATCCCTGCCTGCATTAACAGAGTTTCAGTGCATAGTGCAGTTGGGGGGTTGTTATATACTGTATATACTCATGTATAAGTTGGGTCTTGAAACCCGAAAAATCGATCATAAAATCAGACCCCGACTAAAAATAACATACGCCCGTTAAAAAATGTGAAACCTAATTTTTTTTTTCTTTTCATCTTCTTGCCTCCTCCAATCTCGCATCAGTTTCTCAGACGCATTGAATTTTGTTGCAGCAGCACAGTTACCAATTTCTTTTGCTGCTTCAACGATGTTTAATTTAAAACCAGCTTCATATTTTCTTCTGATTGAACGCTTAATCGTAGATAAGGGATGCTCTTACGATAAAGTTGTATGAGGGTGTGAGATACAAAAAGCACACAACAGTGCAAACGTCGCTTTGGAATAGTTCAGGTATTGCCATGTGGTCATGTAGGCACAATGCATAGAAAAAAAAGGCAGTGTGCTCCATGGTTTCTCTCTGAGGTGGGTGTTAGCATATCATAATCTCTTGGACCAATAGCATGAGTTTTCCGCATTCAACTTATATGACCGACATTATAAAATACCAGAAATTATACGGTAAAATCAAGTCCCGACTTATTTGTTTGAAAAGTTATCCGCGAGTGTATATGATATCTATCTATCTATCTATCTATCTATCTATCTATCTATCTATCTATCTATCTATCTATCTATCTATCTATCTATCTATCTATCTATCTATATATGTAATATAAAAAAAAATCTTGGAAGGAGACGAGACGTGATTTTCTCGGAAAGACACTTATACGTCCCGTGAGAAAGAGATATTACCATGCCCGGCGCCAGAAATAAAGGACAAAGAGTACAAAGTAGAACGTTGGAAAGAATTCAAAAATGTTAGTGCGGTACACATGCAGAGCAGGTTAGAGATAATGGAAGTATGAAAATTCCAAAGTCTCAAAAAAAGGATAGGAAAGATCGTATTAGCGCAAACAAATGGAAATTATTACTCGGTGAAATAATGGAACAGCGAAAAAAAAATCGAATATATTGTTCGGATTTAAACTTTAAGTCGGAGACTTGTAGATCGTCTAATTCGTGTTGCCAGCGAGAATTAAAAGATTTCCAAAAATGTTGGCATGGTGTTTAGTCCTGTAAGACAGAGACTTTTAACATGAGATTCTTTCAAGTCATGCCCTACTTACATCTATTTTCAAACAAGACCATAGTCATCTAACCTCAGTTGTGTGAATGCTTTTGTCAGACACACTTCTTGCGCTCTCAGCTCTTATAAATTTCATCAGGAAAATAATTTTATATGTGCTAGGTGACACGTTAACGACAAAGTGAAGAAGAAAGAGCATGGACAAACATTCAAGAAAGTCGTTTTATTTATTAGAGAGAAAGAAATGATATTCACTCACAGGCAGTTATACGTTGCGTTGTCACAACGTAAGTCCAAACACGGACTCGAAATTCAATGCGATCTTGAAGAAAAGTTAATTCCAAATATTGTTTTTACTAAAGTTTTAAAGTAAAAGTGAAAATAATGCATATATAACAATTCACATGAAAACAGCAATCTCTTTAAATTGTATATCCAATAAACCAAACCTGGGGGGTGGGCGAGTGAAGCAAGCAGGGGGCAGAGCCCCTAGTATATATACCTACTCTATATACAGGGTGGGCCATAAGTTTTCATACGTAGGAAAATAAACATTTTTTTATGAAAAACCATTTTTATTAATATAATATGCTCTACATCAGGGGTACTCAAAGTTTTTGAATGCTGGTCCACATTCAGTTCGCCACCAACCATCGGGGTCCGCTATAGCCAGGTTTACCGTGTAGGACTGTAGGTGTAGGTCTGTAGGAGGCTAGTAATAGATTCAATGCAAATGATAAAATTTTTACAGAAGACCAAGACATGCACAAAACATGAAAAATAATTCAAAATAGTCACATGACTAGTTGCAATTAACACACCAGTTGGTACGTCAATGATTGTCACCCAGTGTGAAGTGTGAAACTGTTGTTTCGATTTCATAATGGCAGCATAGTTCGGTGAGTAACCAGTCAGTGCAATTCTTATTGCATTCCTGAGGTTCTGGTCGGTAAATACACTTCGATGTTTCGTCTTGATAGTGTTCATAGTGGAGAACGCACACTCACAAGAATATGTTGAACCAAACATAGTGAGCACGGAAATCGCCAGTTTCTTTGCAGCAGGATACTAAGAATCTGGAACAAACTTTGACCAAAAAATTGTTATGCCGACTTCGTTCAATTTAGCTTTCAAAACGTGAGAAGCTTGCAAATCAGCTGCTTCCATTTGCAACAGTGACGGGGTTGTGTCCATTCACCGTCAGGCTGGACAATGAAAGGATCAGCAACAAACAAAAACACAGGCTTCAGTTTTCTGAAATCCTTAAAACGTTCATCAAACTCGACCTTCAAATGATGTAGAAATGTGGAAATCAACTGAAAACATGCCTGTTGATCAGCTGTCATGCAGCTCTTCAGGTTTGGGAAATGCAGAATCTTGCCACCTTCCAAGTCATTGATGAAAATGCTCAGTTTTGTTT
This sequence comes from Erpetoichthys calabaricus, assembly GCF_900747795.2. Lineage (NCBI taxonomy): Eukaryota > Metazoa > Chordata > Cladistia > Polypteriformes > Polypteridae > Erpetoichthys > Erpetoichthys calabaricus. The sequence continues at coordinate 87,080,915 of NC_041401.2, forward strand.
CAAAGGCACAACATTTTTCTTGCAGTTCAAGAATGGTTTTGTCTGCACCCTGAAGTGACAAATTCAGTGTATTTATATGTCCCATAATATCAACAAGAAATGCCAGCAGTGCGACCTTGTCACTGTCTTGAATAAATGTTAAAAATTCTGCAGCTTCTTTGTATTCAAGGACTGCAGGAAGTCAGCTACATCTTCACGGAGATTCCAGAACCTTTCCAACACACGGCCCTTGCTTAACCATCTGACGTCATTGTGAAGCAGCAAATCTCCAAATTCTGCAGACATCTCTTCAAGAAAAGAACGAAACAGACGATGCTGCAGAGACGAATTACATCGTAAAAAAATCACTAATTTCACAAGAGTAGACATCACTTCCGCCAGTTCGTCACAAAGTTTTGAACAGAGGGCAGACTGATGAATGATGCAGTGATAAGCAACAAGGTTGGGCTGAAGTGCCTTCATATGAGTGACAAGTCCTCTATCTTTACCAGTCATTGCTGGTGCCCCGTCTGTTGTAAGGGAAACCATTTTTGTTACATCCAATCCAGCTGCGTGCATAAACTGCGATAATGCTGAAAACACGTCCTCACCGCGGGTCTGTTTTGCTAGCGGTAGTAATGTCAGAAACTCTTCAACAAAATTATGGCCATCAAAAAATCTTGTGAACATACAGAGTTGAGACATGTCAGTTTTATCAGTGGATCCATCGCATGCGAGAGCAAACAATTTAGCCTGTTTAAGATCTGATATTAACTGACCACCGACCACATGTGAATTTCCCATTGGGATTAATGAAGTATCTATCTATCTATCTATCTATCTATCTATCTATCTATCTATCTATCTATCTATCTATCTATCTATCTATCTATCTATCTATCTATCTATCTATCTATCTATCTATCTATCTATCTATTGTCAGAAAGGTCATCTGCACGACGACTAGCAGTACTGTCTGATAATGGTATCTGCTGAATCAGTTCAACACACTTTTTGTCGCTAAACAGAACCGAAGAAGCAGACATCATGCATTCTTTAACAACCTCTACATCAGTAAATGCTTTCTTATGTCTGCCAAGAACCCAAACAATGCGTAGCGAAGCTTCTGTAACATTTGATTGTGTGGTGGTCGCTTTCGTCATCAGCGATGAACTCGCTACCAACGACCACTTAAGGGCGTCGATCTTATGCGAACGGAGCTCTGACTTTGGTGGATAGTTCGCATTGTAAAAAAGACCAAAAAATGCCAGATGACCAAACGCAAGTTTTATATGCCAAACAGTTTTCAAAAATGCCAGATTTCAGTTATTTGGCATAAAAAATACCAGTTGGCAACCCTGCTACAGAGTAAATAATAAAACAACAATAATTTTGGTGCTTTTATATTTGGACTTTTGACTTACGCAGAAGACAGTCGCGGTCTGCCAAAAACGTCTTGGCGGTCCGGATTGTGGACCGCGGTCCGCCGTTTGAGTACCCCTACTCTACATGACTGGCATTGTTTTGAAAACACGTGTCTGCCACTGCTGATGAACATGTATTAGCACAGCTGGAGTTATGCTTGTAATGGCGTTGGTGATACGTTCCTTAAGATGATTTATGTTTCGTATCTTTTCCTGATACACCATGGCCTTCAAATGCCATTTGGAGGCCACTCGTTGCTCTTTATTCAAATGCATTTTTAGGGTATCTGAAATATAAAAAATAAAATGTTAAAAACCATATGTATGGAAACGTATGGCCCACCCTGTATATCTAAAATCCTAATCCTAAAAGTGCAACGATTTTGAGCAACTATTTTATGTGACTTTTTTGTTGCGCTTTAAATCTGGCTTATTTTAAAACCTACATATATATGTTTGGTATCATTCTTTTCAGAATGTTCTTATTCCGTTTACAAATTCTAAAATAAAAAATATCAAGAACTTATGTCCCGTGAGACGAGACTTTGTGCCAAAAGATTTAACCATGCCTGGGGCACAAAATAAAAGACAAAGAGTAGGACAGCTGCTGTACAGGCCTTTAAATGTTCAAAGTGCCATGCAAGATGCAGATCTCGCTGCACAGCAGCAGCAGCAATCCAGCAGCTGATCAAGCAAAGAGGAGGGGTTTATATATATATATATATATATTTATATATATATATATATATATATATATATATATTTAATATAAAATAAGCCTGCTTCTCAGGCTCTGCCATTAATTATAAGGCACATTTCTTCCTTCCTGTCTAGTTTTATACTTGCTGTCTCTAAAGGAGGCTCTCTGTGCTGCACCATTACTCCATTACTCTTCTTTTGTGTCTTACTTGAACTTTCTCTATCGTCACATCACCAAAGCCAAAGTGACCAATCACATTGCTCTGATTAACTGACCTTAGTGTTTTATGATGTGTGTGCGTGTGTCTGTGTGTGTGTATATATATGTGTGTGTATATATAATATATATATATATATACGTGTATATAAGATGCTGCAGATGTTCTATCAGACAGTTATGGCGAGCGCCCTCTTCTACGCGGTGGTGTGCTGGGGAGGCAGCATTAAGAAGAAAGACGCCTCACGCCTGGACAAACTGGTGAGGAAGGCAGGCTCTATTGTTGGCATGGAGCTGGACAGTTTAACATCTGTGGCAGAGCGAAGGGCGCTAAGCAGGCTCCTATCAATTATGGAGAATCCACTGCATCCACTAAATAGTATCATCTCCAGACAGAAGAGCAGCTTCAGCGACAGACTGCTGTCACTGTCCTGCTCCACTGACAGATTGAGGAGATCGTTCCTCCCCCAAACTATGCGACTCTTCAATTCCACCCGGGGGGGTAAACGTTAACATTTAACATTATATAAAGTTATTGTCTGTTTTTCACCTGCATTATTATCAATCTTTAATTTAATATTATTTATTGTATCAGTATGCTGCTGCTGGAGAATGTGAATTTCCCATTGGGATTAATAAAGTATCTATCTATCTATCTATCTATCTATCTATCTATCTATCTATCTATCTATCTATCTATCTATCTATCTATCTATCTATCTATCTATCTATCTATCTATCTATCTATCTATCTATCTATCTATCTATCTATCATGTGTGTATATATATATATATATATGTGTGTGTATATATATATATATATATATATATGAATAGAAGAGAAGGTCTGTGATACGGTTTGCATATTTGCAGTTGGAGATCCACGAAGGGAGAAAAAACGAATCACGTATCATAAAATAGTTTTATTCCTGAGCTTTCAACCCCTATCAGGGGTCTTCATCAGAGGATAATGCTTAGACTTACAAGAATCAAAGGCAATATATAGCAACACATTCGGGTTGGAGGTGACTAAGTCAGTATGATCAAGGGGGGGGGGGGGGGGGTTGTATAGTTTAATTATTGTGTACATGTCCTTCTTAAGTTGGCATACGCTGGATTTATGTCCAAGTGTCTGTTGATGGCGTTTTCATCTGATAGCCAAGACTCGGCCAACTCTCTGGCACTTTTTGAATAGCTTTATCCCAGATTATACCCAAAATTTGGATACGCTATGTAGACGACACATTCGTCATATTAAGAAAGAACCAGCTGAATGAGTTCTACAATCATATTAACTCAATATTCCCTGCAATCCAGTTCACAATGGAAAAAGAAATCAATCGACACGTCAACTTCCTGGACATTTACATCAAAAGAAATAGTGACGCCACCCTGACCACAAGTGTTTACCGCAAACAATGCTACGCAGACAAGATTCTACACTTCGCCAGCAATCACCCGGTATCTCATAAACGGAGCTGCGTGAAAACCCTATTTAAACGAGTCCACACGCATTGTAATACCAAGGAAACAAAAATTAATGAGAGACGCTATCTGTTCCAACTTTTCACCTCGAACGGATACTCAAAAACATTCATTAATCGGAGTCTACACAGCAGACGCCAAAGGAATCAGCATACAATCCACTTAAATCAGAACCCCCCACCCCACCTGGCATTCACTCCCGTATCACCATAATGTGTCAGAAGGCACTGCACGCACCCTGACCAAGTGGGGCATCAGAATAGCACATAAACCCACGAACAATCTGCGCATGGTCCTGTTTAATGCTAAAAACAAGAAATCGACAGCCGAAACACGAAACGCAGTTTATAGTATTCCATGCAATTCTTGCTCAGCTGTATACATAGGACAAACGTCAAAAAGAATCTCAACACGTGTACAGGAACATCGCAACACCGTCAGAAGAAAGGACGCACTATCTTTGATATATGCACATACTAAATCGACAGGACACACATTCAACTGGGACAATGTAAAAGTAAAATTTAAGGCCAGTACAAAAAGTGCCAGAGAGTTGGCCGAGTCTTGGCTATCAGATGAAAACGCCATCAACAGACACTTGGACATAAATCCAGCGTATGCCAACTTAAGAAGGACATGTACACAATAATTAAACTATACAACCCCCCCCCCCCTTTGATCATACTGACTTAGTCACCGTCACCCAACACTGAATGTGTTGCTATATATTGCCTTTGATTCTTGTAAGTCTAAGCATTATCCTCTGATGAAGACCCCTGATAGGGGTTGAAAGCGCAGGAATAAAACTATTTTATGATACGTGATTCGTTTTTTCTCCCTTCGTGGATCTCCAACTGCAAATATATATATACATATATATATGTGTGTGTGTGTGTGTGTGTGTGTGTGTGTGTGTGTGTATGTATATATATATATATATATATATATATATATATATATATGGTTGAAATAGTTCACTGTCAAATAATGCAAAGAGTATGCGACACGTGTTTTGCCCTAATTCTGGGCTCATCAGGCGTACACACTCTACTTCACTCCCTCTCGGGAATCGAACCTCGGACGTCAGCGCTACAGGCGAAGCCCCTAACGTTGCGCCACGGCGTGTGGTTCGTTTATTTGACAGCATGTAGATCGGGGTAATTACATTCACGGCATTCGTAGTCTGAATCACAATCTGATTGTATGGGTGGTTACCTACCAGGTAACGCTTGTGGTTGGTCAGCAAGTCGGCTAACATATATATATGTGTGTGTGTGTGTATATATATATATATATATATATATATATGTATATATATGTGTGTGTGTATATGTGTGTGACCCCCGTGACCCTGTGTTCGGATTCAGCGGGTTGGAAAATGGATGGATGGATGGATATATATATATATAATGTGTGTGTGTACGAATGGAAGAGAAGATCTGTGATATGGTTTGCAGATTTGCAGCTGGAGATCCACAAAGGGAGAAAAAAATGAATCACGTATCATAAAGTAGATTTTATTCCTAAGCTTTCAACCCATACCAGGGGTCGTCATCAGAGGATAATGCTTAGACTTACAAGAATCAAAGGCAATATATGGCAACACATTAAGGGGGGGTGGGGGAGGTGACTAAGTCAGTATGATCAAGAGTGGGGGGGGGGGGGTGTGGATAGTTTATTTATTATGTACATGTTCTTCTTAAGTTAGCATATGCTGGATTTATGTCCAAGTGTCTGTTGATGGCGTTTTCATTTGATAGCCAAGACTCGGCCAACTCTCTGGCACTTTTAGTACTGGCCTTAAATTTTACTTTTACGTTGTCCCAGTTGAATGTGTGTCCTGTCGATTTAGTATATGCATAGATCAATGATAGTGCGTCCTTTCTTCTGACGGCGTTGCGATGTTCCTGTACACGTGTTGAGATTCTTTTTGAAGTTTGTCCTATGTATACCGCTGAGCAAGAATTGCATGGGATACTATAAACTGCGTTTCGTGTTTCTGCTGTCGATTTCTTGTTTTTGGCATTATACATATATATATATATATATATATATATATATATATATATATATATATATATATATATATATATATATACAGTAATCCCTCCTCCATCGCGGGGGTTGCGTTCCAGAGCCACTCGCGAAATAAGAAAATCCGCGAAGTAGAAAGCATATGTTTATATGGTTATTTTTATATATTTTAAGCCCTTATAAACTCTCCCACACTATTATGAACATTTCACGCACAATTATACAGCATAAACCCTTTGTATTCTCTTAGATATTAGGTAAGATTCGTTGAAATTATGTATGTAAACACAGTTTACATACAGTAAAACCTAAATGTTATTTTAAAGATATCGAGCGTCTCCGATATCACATATGGTACAGCCATTACGACAGACAGGCCACCACTAATAAATACGTACAATGCAAGAAAAATTATATACAGTAAAATGTGTGTACAGTGACACTAAACTATGTACATGTAATAAGTACTGTACGTAAATAATTAATTATGGTTACTCACCAACAATGACACGACGACTTGTCTGATAACGATGAGTTTAATTTTACTGCACTACAAAGGATAGCATTACAGCTCTTCTAAAGGAGCCTCTTCAGGCGACTGTTTAGCACTGCCGTTGTACTTCTTCCATCACTCTTCAATCCAAATCCCTAAAGCAGATTCCATCCAGACTACTGCCTTATCACGTCCACTTGCAACTCGTTTTGCGCCCTGGTTAAAGGACACTGCGGCCATAGATCTTATATGCTTTTCCTCCTTTTTAAATAAAAAGAATCGTGGACTCATTGATGCTGTAATGGTGTCCTGCAGCGGTGTAGCTGTTTCCTTCCTTCAACATATCCAAAACTTTTACCTTTTCTGCAATCATTTGCATCTTCTGTTGGCGCTTGGACAGGGCTCCTGCAGCAGTAGCAGTAACGTGCGTTAATGCTGAATGAGTGAGATTAGACTTCCTGGTTAATGCAGCACTCCGTCGCTGAGCCAATCAGCAGCACACAGGAACTTAACCGAAGGCTCTGATTGGGTAGCGTCCCTTGTTTGAATTCAAATGCGTCCCTTGTTTGAATTCAAATGGGCAAATCAACTGAGGAAGCACACGCACTGTAGACCGCAGACATCCGCGAAGCAGTGAAAAATCCGCGATATATATTCACATATGCTTACATTTAAAATCTGTGATGGAGTGAAGCCGCGAAAGACGAAGCGCGATATAGCAAGGAATTCAAATGCGTCCCTTGTTTGAATTCAAATGGGCAAATCAACTGAGGAAGCACACGTATTGTAGACCGCAGACATCCGCGAAGCAGTGAAAAATCCGCGATATATATTCACATATGCTTACATTTAAAATCCGTGATGGAGTGAAGCTGCGAAAGACGAAGCGCGATATAGCAAGGAATCACTGTATATATATCACTAATTCTCCAACTTCCCGTGTAGGTAGAAGGCTGAAATTTGGCAGGCTCATTCCTTACAGCTTACTTACAAAAGTTAGGCAGGTTTCATTTCGAAATTCTACGAGTAATGGTCATAACTGGAACCTGTTTGACTGACTCACTCATCACTAATTCTCCAACTTCCCGTGTAGGTAGAAGGCTGAAATTTGGCAGGCTCATTCCTTACAGCTTACTTACAAAAGTTAGGCAGGTTTCATTTCGAAATTCTACGCATAATGGTCATAACTGGAACCTGTTTTTTGTCCATATACTCTAATGGAGGAGGCGGAGTCACGTATTGCGTCATCACGTATTACGCCTCCTACGTAATCACGTGAACTGAAAACGAGGAAGAGATTTACAGCACAAGTCAAACGTGGGAACGAAGGTAAATGACGTTCATTGTTGACTGTCTTTTAATACTGTGTAATTGTTGAGTGTCTTTTAATACTGTGTAAGCATACATATTAACACCTGTGCAATTAAACGTGTGCATTTACGGGGTGATTTCTCAGGCTTAAAAGCTCGCCTTTTATTAAAAAGGTAAATGCAAACTCTTTTCATTCTGAAGGGCACAAACCACGTTAGATTTCAGCCGTTAAACGCGCAAAAATGTCAGTACACCAGATAAATAAGCGCAACATATTATCAGTTGTATTGTATGCTTACAATACATATAGAAATGTGTTAATCGTTAACTAATATTATGGATGGTGTTTTTCGACTCGCGCCTTGATTTAAACGATTGCATGTCTTGGTGGGTTTGCGTAGCTTATTGTCAATATCTTTACACCTCTTTTTAAGACTTAATTTAAAAAGGTTTTCTTTTCTTCTTAATTAAAATTTAAAAGCAATACTTCACCGCTGCGAAGCCCCTCTAGCGCTGACGTCCGAGGTTCGATTACCGTAAGCGAGTGCAGTGAGTGTGTACGCCTGATGAGCCAAGAATAAGGGGGAAAGACGTGTCGTGTACTCTTTGCATTATTTGACAGTAAACTATTTTCATCCATTCTATGATCTGCTTCTCACAACTGAAGGCACCGTGGCTGATGTTACCTGACTTGCTGGGCAACCATAAGCGTTACCTGGTAGGTAACCACCCACTCACTTCACTCCCTTACGGGAATCGAACCTCGGACGTCAGCGCTAGAGGCGAAGCCCCTAAAATTGCACCACGGCGTGTGGTTCGTTTATTTGACAGCATGTAGATCGGGGTAATTACATTCACGGCATTCGTAGTCTGATTCACAATCTGATTGTATGGGTGGTTACCTACCAGGTAACGCTTATGGTTAGCCAGCAAGTCAGCTCGAAGTGATCACTCGAGTGAAGGCAGCTTCACAAAAAAACAGATCCTTAACAAACTGTTATTGGTATATTTTCCCTCAATTTTAAAAGGTTTTCTTTTCTTCTTAATAAAAATTTAAAAGCAGTACTTCGCCAGTGCGAAGCGCGGGGATTTGAGCGACTGACGCATACAGACATATTCATGAGTACAGGTACTTCATAAAGAAAGCACCGTGTAAACCTAAACTTTAAATTAAGTTCATAGACCTACAAAAGGTTGCCATTGATTTGAGGCAAAATTGCTTTTCTCATGTACAACTATACGTTGCATTCTTAACAGTAAGCTTGCACAGCTTGGTCATATTACAACCTGAGTGCTGAACTGACAACGTCGTATACAAACAGAACTATAACAATTGTAATAAACAAACAAAAAAAAAAAAAAGCGAAGAACCCTTGGATTTAATAAAAAGGCTCCTTCCTTGGCGAAGCAAGGAAAAAGGAAGACCTTATATGGCGTTCGTTTATAAAACAGCGGAAAAGCTGTGTTAAGGCTGTTTCACAAAAAAACAGATCCTTAACAAATTGCTATTGGGATATTTTCCCTCAATTTAAAAAGCTTTTCTTCTTAATAAAAATTTAAAAGCAGTACTTCGCGGGGATTTAGATATATATATATATATATATATATATATATATATATATATATATATATATATATATATATATATATATATATATATATATTATGTATATATATATATATATATATATATAGATGTATATAGAGATATAGATATACATATATAGATATAGATATGTATAGATATAGATATATATATATTAAGAAAGGAAGATGTAATGATACTTGATTTAAACGATTCCATGTCTTGATGGGTTTGCGTAGCTTATTGTCAATATCTTTACACCTGTTTTTAAGACTTATTGACTGAAACGGGCTTTCACAAAAAAACTTAGGGCTTTGCTACAGGATACACCCTCCACAAGTTAAGCAAGTAAAAATAAAAGTGTATATTTCTGTTTTATTTAAACCTTTTAAGTTTGTATGCATAGCCCCATTTGGCTGTTTTAGTTTTTTTTTTTCTTTCTTCAGTAATATTAAATCTCCTTAAAGAAAAAGAACATATGCATTTTACTTTTTTTGTATCTCTTTAGTAATATTTTAGTGTAAAAGGATAACCAGTATTTAAACCTTTTATGTTACTTTATAAAGTTATTTTACACAATGTTGAAAAATTAATAAGAAAGCTACATATTTTGGCAGCTGCTGCTTTAATTTTCAATGAAATGAAAAAAGCTCTCCAAGAGAAAACCTCAATGAAGAAGAAACAGTTTGCAAAAAAGGAGAAACCCTCATTTATAAAGGTTTGCTGCAGATGACTTGACTGAAAATAAATTAATACTTCCTATGTCTATAATACATATTTATCTATTTTACTTATGCCTTTATTCCAGCAACTTGCAACATCTGAGGTACAATTTGTTACATTACTTTTGTTTTTTGCAGCACAGGCAGGTGAAGTGACTTCCTCAGGGTCACACAGTTGTGTCAGTACCAGGATTTGAACTGACAAACTCCGGGTTTGCTGAAATATTACTGAAGAAAGAAAAAAAACGAAAACGGGCAAATAGGGCTATGCATACAAATGTCCATCCATCCAGTATCCAACCCGCTATATCCTAAATACAGGAGACAATAAGTAGATATGTATATATACAGTATATATATATATATATATATATATATATATATATATATATATATATATATATATATATATATATATATATAATATGTGAATGTATGTATGTATATATGTATGTCTATATTTATATGTATATATATATATGTAGATATGTAAATTTGTATATGTATATATATATATATATATATGTATATGTGGATGTGTATATGTATATACAGTAATCCCTCCTCCATCGCGGGGGTTGCTTTCCAGAGCGACCCGCGAAAGAAGAAAATCCGCGAAGTTGAAACCATATGTTTATATGGTTATTTTTATATTGTCATGCTTGGGTCACAGATTTGTGCAGAAACACAGGAGGTTGTAGAGAGACAGGAATGTTATTCAAACACTGCAAACAAACATTTGTCTCTTTTTCAAAAGTTTAAACTGTGCTCCATGACAAGACAGAGATGACAGTTCCGTCTCACAATTAAAAGAATGCAAACATATCTTCCTCTTCAAAGGAGTGCGCGTCAGGAGCAAAGCCTGTCAGAAAGAGATAGGAAAGCAAACAAATCAATAGGGCTGTTTGGCTTTTAAGTATGCGAAGCACCGCGGCACAAAGCTGTTGAAGGCGGCAGCTCACACCCCCTCCGTCAGGAGCAGAGAAAGAGAGAGAGAGAGAGACAGAGTTTGTTTTTCAATCAAAAATCAATACGTGCCCTTTGAGCTTTTAAGTATGCGAAGCACCGTGCAGCATGTCGCTTCAGGAAGCAGCTGCACAGAACGTAGCAACGTGAAGATAGTCTTTCAGCATTTTTAGACGAGCGTCCGTATAGTCTAGGTGTGCGAACAGCCCCCCTGCTCAATCCCCCTACGTCAGGATCAGAGAAAGTCAGCGCAAGAGAGAGAGAGAGAGAGAAAAGTAAGTTGGGTAGCTTCTCAGCCATCTGCCAATAGCCTCCCTTGTATGAAATCAACTGGGCAAACCAACTGAGGAAGCATGTACCAGAAATTAAAAGACCCATTGTCTGCAGAAATCTGTGAACCAGCAAAAAATCCACGATATATATTTAAATATGCTTACATATAAAATCCGCGATGGAGTGAAGCCGCGAAAGGCGAAGCGCGATATAGCGAGGGATTACTGTATATGTATATGTATATGTATATATATGTATATATGTTTATGTATATATATATATATATATATATATATATATATATATATATATATATATATATATATATATATATGTTTACATAACCTCTTTAACACACTACTTCTCCGCTGCAAAGCGCGGGTATTTTGCTAGTATATATATATATGGGGTGCCAAACAGGCAAATATAATCATTTTCGGAATATATAAAGTCAGTGTTCTGAATATTTAACACCAAAACCTGATTATATAAAGTCAGCGGCGGAATATATAAAGCCAAAGCCTGATTATATAAAGTCAGCGGCGGAATATATAAAGTCCCCTGCCCCATGCTCGCTTAGCTCGCCAACCCCCGTGTTTGTTTTTCCGGATACACACTTTTAAGATTTTTTTTTTCTTTGAATTGTTGCTATTTCATTAGTTTCACTTTTATTTCAGAACTTCTGTAAAAACAATATTTGTAATCTTGCGAGTCCCAATATGCTGAATCTTTTTAATGAGGTCAGGACAGGTTTCTCTCTTTGGAATTTCAGCACAGGCAAAACGATCTATATCATCAGCAGTTAATAATTTTTTTTTACAATGTAAAAAAAGTAAGTAGAGTTCTGCATTGGACTCCTGTCTGTAAAGTCGTGCTATTTTCCTCTCACAGTTCCAAAGGTACATGGGGTTACCAAGGTGATACCCCAGCTTTTGTCTAGGTTTTTGTACACGGGCTAGACAGAACGTTTTTGACTCCTGGGGTAAATGTAGCTTTTTAAATAAGCAGACAGATAAATATATATACACTAACAAAGTCACCAATAAATGCATGTGTGGTAAACTCAGTTTTTGAGATTCTCAAGATTCTTTATTTGTCACATGCATAGTTATACAGGACAACATGCAGTGAAATGCATCCTGGTCTGCTTATCAAAAACTGTGCAAAGTTAGAAGAATAACAGTTAAATTAACAAAAAGTCATAGATTGAAAGATAACAGTATAGTAGAACATATTAAATAAGTAAAATTATGTGAATAAAGTAGAATTAAGTGTTAAGGTGCAATAGTGTAGTAATTATTGTGCAAAACCAAAGTTAGACTGGTTCATAGTTAAATGAGGCAGTTTGTTTGTTTGCGCTACTGTGATCTTTACTTTCTTTTTTTTATATTTTCTAATTTTCCTACTTTCATATCCTTTAACTTTCTCCACATGTGTATAGTGGCGTGTTTTTTTTTTTTTTTTTTTTTTTTTTTGCCTTTCTAATTTCACTGGTTTCATAGTCTCTAACCTGCTCTGCATGTGTTTAGCGTCAACGTTTGTAAACGTCTTTATGAAGTTCTAGTTTGTCATTTTATACATTGTCTTTTAATTCTGAGCCGTACAGTACAATACATAGAACAGAATAAATCCTCAATACAATATAAAAATAAAAATTCTAGAAGTACGGAGTAGAATTTTACATTAGATGATATCACACAATATGATTTGGATTTAAGTCCTGTAGACCTCATTCATCAAGCTGCCTCCCCCATTTTGCCATTCAACATCTGAAATAGCGCTAATCTGGTGAAAGAACCCCTCATTCCCATGTCCCCATTCATCAGGGATGACTTTACCTTAGGCAGGCAATCTACAATTTAAAGAGATTGTGATTTTCTTGTGAATTGTTACATATGCATTATTTTCACGTTTACTTTAAAACCTTTTGTATAAACAATACTTGTTTCTTTATTTCCTGCCCCCGCGCGTGTTTACATCTCTTTCTTCCCAGACGTATAATACTGCTCGTGTTGTGAAGGGTGTTGCGGCTGAATGTACACTAAGGATATGCCTTTGGATCATTTGCTGTCTTTTTGCTGCTTGCTAGCTGCCTCTTCTGCCTGTCGCATGTCGTTGTTTTAAGAGCTCTGAGCACATGATGCTTTCCTGCCAAAAGCAATCCAACAACTGCTAGATTAGAGGTCTGTTGACTTGTTTTAAATGATGGCTCACTGCCTGGTCTCGTGTGACTTTGTAAAAGCAACACCTGTCTTTTATTTCTGGCCCCGGGCGTGTTTGAATTCTTTCTTGCAGGATGTATAATGCTGCTCGCGTTTGTTTGGGGTAGCTGCCGTCGCGCTACCCTTCGATCTTTTTAAAGCCTGTACAGCCGCTGTCCTTTTTGCTATGGCCCTGGGACAATCTCTTGGCACCAAGTCTCATGTTTATGGTTTTAAATGTCTTTTGAGATTATCACGTATTGTAGCCTTGCAGTTGCTTTCCATTCCAGGATTTTCTTTTTTATATATATATATATATATATATATATATATATATATATATATATACTAATTAATAAAAGGCAAAGCCCTCACTGACTGACTGACCTCACTCATCACTAATTCTCCAACTTCCCGTGTAGGTAGAAGGCTGAAATTTGGTAGGCTCATTCCTTACAGCTTACTTACAAAAGTTAGGCAGGTTTCATTTCGAAATTCTACGCGTAATGGTCATAACTGGAACCTGTTTTTTGTCCATATACTCTAATGGAGGAGGCGGAGTCACGTATCGCGTCATCACGCCTCCTACGTAATCACGTGAACTAAAAACAAGGAAGAGATTTACAGCACGAGTCAAACGCGGGAACGAAGGTAAATGACTTTAATTTTTGAGTGTCTTTTAATACTGTGTAAGCATACATATTAACACATGTGCAATTAAACTTGTGCATTTACGGGGTGATTTCTCAGGCTTAAAAGCTCGCCTTTTATCCATCCATCCATCCATCCATCCATTGTCTCCCGCTTATCCGAGGTCGGGTCGCGGGGGCAGCAGCTTGAGCAGAGATGCCCAGACTTCCCTCTCCCCGGCTACTTCTTCTAGCTCTTCCGGGAGAATCCCAAGGCGTTCCCAGGCCAGTCGAGAGACATAGTCCCTCCAACGTGTCCTGGGTCTTCCCCGGGGCCTCCTCCCGGTTAGACGTGCCCGGAACACCTCACCAGGGAGGCGTCCAGGAGGCATCCTGATCAGATGCCCGAGCCACCTCATCTGACTCCTGTCGATGCGGAGGAGCAGTGGCTCTACTCGGAGCCCCTCCCGGATGACTGAGCTTCTCACCCTATCTTTAAGGGAAAGCCCAGACACCCTGCGGAGGAAACTCATTTCAGCCGCTTGTATTCGTGATCTCGTTCTTTCGGTCACTACCCATAGCTCATGACCATAGGTGAGGGTAGGAACATAGATCGACTGGTAAATTGAGAGCTTCGCCTTGCAGCTCAGCTCCTTTTTCACCACGACAGACCGATGCAACGCCCGCATTACTGCGGATGCCGCACCGATCCGCCTGTCGATCTCACGCTCCATTCTTCCCTCACTCGTGAACAAGACCCCGAGATACTTGAACTCCTCCACTTGGGGCAGGATCTCGCTACCAACCCTGAGAGGGCACTCCACCCTTTTCCGGCTGAGGACCATGGTCTCGGATTTGGAGGTGCTGATTCTCATCCCAGCCGCTTCACACTCGGCTGCGAACCGATCCAGAGAGAGCTGAAGATCACGGCCTGATGAAGCAAACAGGACAACATCATCTGCAAAAAGCAGTGACCCAATCCTGAGCCCACCAAACCGGACCCCCTCAATGCCCTGGCTGCGCCTAGAAATTCTGTCCATAAAAGTTATGAACAGAATCGGTGACAAAGGGCAGCCCTGGCGGAGTCCAACTCTCACTGGAAATGGGTTCGACTTACTGCCGGCAATGCGGACCAAGCTCTGGCAACGATTGTACAGGGACCGAACAGCCCTTATCAAGGGGGCCGGTACCCCATACTCTCGGAGTACCCCAAACAGGATCCCACAGGATTCCCCGAGGGACACGGTCGAATGCCTTTTCCAAGTCCACAAAACACATGTAGACTGGTTGGGCAAACTCCCATGCACCCTCCAGGACCTTGCTAAGGGTATAGAGCTGGTCCACTGTTCCGCGACCAGGACGAAAACCACACTGTTCCTCCTGAAACCGAGGCTCGACTATCCGACAGACCCTCCTCTCCAGGACCCCTGAATAGACTTTTCCAGGGAGGCTGAGGAGTGTGATCCCTCTGTAGTTGGAACACACCCTCCGATCCCCCTTCTTAAAGAGGGGGACCACCACCCCGGTCTGCCAATCCAGAGGCACTGTCCCTGATGTCCATGCGATGTTGCAGAGGCATGTCAACCAAGACAGTCCTACAACATCCAGAGCCTTGAGGAACTCCGGGCGTATCTTATCCACCCCCGGGGCCCTGCCACCAAGGAGTTTTTTGACCACCTCGGTGACCTCAGTCCCAGAGATGGGGGAGCCCACCTCTGAGTCCCCAGGCTCTGCTTCCTCATTGGAAGTCATGTTAATGGGATTGAGGAGGTCTTCGAAGTACTCCCCCCACCGACCCACAATGTCCCGAGTCGCGGTCAGCAGCGCACCATCTCCACCATATACAGTGTTGACACTGCACTGCTTCCCCTTCCTGAGACGCCGGATGGTGGACCTCGCCTTTTATTAAAAAAGTAAATGCAAACTGTTTTCATTCTGAAGGGCACAAACCACGTTGGATTTTGTAATGATAGTTGATTAGTAAGGTCTATTAAGGGATACTTACAGAATGATTAGTAATGCCTGTGAATGCCGATGCAAGTAGGAGAATGGGCGTGAACTAAAGAACGAATAGTAACATGTATAGTAAATGTCTCTAAAGTCTGTCTATTAAAAAGTTATTATATCTTTCAATCCTGTGTATTGATTAAACTACGAACCTAACAAGATCACTACATGGTGTCAGAAGTGGCGGATTGGAAGAGGAATGTGAAGAAGAGGTTCAGCTTTTGAACGAGTCTCGTGTCTGTGAGTAACCCGACAACGTGGTCAGAAAGCGATAAGACGTTCTAGCAAAAGAGAAAAAAGAAATAAGGAAGGATTACAGCCCCCACCAAATCTCCAGTTAAAGGGAAATGTAGCTGAAAATTGGAAAAGATTTAAACAGAGATTCGAGTTGTATCTTGCTGTGATTGAAGCAGATAGGAAAAGTGAAAAAATGAAAGCGTCTATGCTTCTACATGTAATTGGCGAAGAGGCGCTAGAGGTGTATAACAATTTTCAGTTTGAAGAAGATGGAGACAATATGAAATTGAACAAAATAGTTGAAAATCCCATCAGTGATAGGTGAAAATCTGTGATATAGAAAGACCATATAAATAAACATTTTTATAGTTTAAGCCTTAAAATACCCATCCCACAAGCTTTAAACACATGTAAACTTATAAAACACACTTTGTTAACACATATGATATGTGGATGTCGGACTAGAGAGTAACATCTCTCTATTATAAAACATTTTAAGTTCATGCAAGATGAGGCAGTGAGACAGGAAAACAGCTGCTGTACAGGCTTATTGACACGCAGAGCGACAAGCAGCACAAAGTCCACTTCTCCTTAGCGTGCATTCAGCAAGCCCTTTTATGTTACTTTATAAAGTTATTTTACACAATGTTGAAAAATTAATAAGAAAGCTACATATTTTGGCAACTGCTGCTTTAATTTTCAATGAAATGAAAAAAGCTCTCCAAGAGAAAACCTCAATGAAGAAGAAACAGTTTGCACTATCTAAAAAGGAGAAACCCTCATTTATAAAGGTTTGCTGCAGATTACTTAACTGAAAATAAGTGAATAGTTCCTATGTGTATAATACATATTTATCTATTTGACTTAAGCCTTTATTCCAGCAACTTGCAACATCTGAGGTACAATTTGTTACATTACTTTTGTTTTTTGCAGCACAGGCAGGTGAAGTGACTTCCTCAGGGTCACACAGTGGTGTCGGTACCAGGATTTGAACTGACAAGCTCCGGGTTTGCTGAAATATTACTGAAGAAAGAAAAAAACGAAAACGGGCAAATGGGGCTATGCATACAAATGTCCATCCATCCATTATCCAACCCGCTATATCCTAAATACAAGAGCCAATCCCTGCCAACACAGGGCACAAGTCAGGAAACAAACCCCGGGCAAGGTGCCAGCCCACCGCAGGGCGCACACACACCCACACACCAGGGACAATTTAGAATCGCCAATGCACCTAACCTGCATGTCTTTGGACTGTGGGAGGAAACCGGAGTGCCCGGAGGAAACCCAGACAGACACGGGGAGAACATTCAAACTCCACGCAGGGAAGCGAACCCGGGTCTCCTAACTGGCACCTTTCACTGCGCCACCATGCCGCCCGCATACAAACTTAAAAGGTTTAAATAAAACAGAAATATATACCTTTATTTTTACTTCCTTAACTTGTGGAGGGTGTATCCTGTAACAAAGCCCTAAGTTTTTTCATGAAAGCCCCTTTCAGTCAATAAGCCTTAAAAACAGGTGTACAGCTAAACTTGCAGCACCACTATTCAATTACACTCGCCTAATGCCTCTCCTAAGGGGACATACTGTGAGATCTAGGCACCAGTCAAAGCACCAATCACAGGCCCGATTAGAAAGCGGGAAGCTGTGATTTGTCGTCTCCCTCCCATGTAACAATCACAGCCCGTGTTACAATGCACTATGTATGTATGTGTATATGTATATATGTATATGTGTGTGTTTATGTATGTGTGTATATGTATGTGTATATATATGTTGATATGTGTATATATATATATGTATATATATGTGGATGTGTATATGTATATATATATATATATATATATATATGTATATATGTATATAAATGTATATGTAGATATGTGTATATGTAGATATGTATATATATGTATATATGTATATGCATATATATGTTTACATAACCTCTTTAACACACTACTTCTCCACTGCGAAGCGCGGGTATTTTGCTAGTATATATATATTATAGTATAATATATATATATATATTGTAAAGAAATGAGTCCACGCACATAAAGGTTTGGGGTTTCCGGCCCCGTATACTGTAAAGAAATATAAGTTTTGTACAAATAAAGAGTTCAAAACTGGCATTTAATATACAGCCCCATAATGGCGAAGAGGGGAACATTTATATGGAGGGACCGAAAGTAGGTGAACGGACTGCTGGGAAGGAACCGTGATGGATGCTGGGATTGTTGACGTCATCGGGGAGAGACAGAGGGAAGGCGGAAGTGTAGTATTGTTTGGATGTGTTCAGGTTGATTCATGGCGGCGGTGCGTCCTTCTTTCTGCAGAGATAAAGAGAGAGAGGTTAGTACCTCGCCATTCCCGTCTGACATATGATTTCGCGTCACATTTTGAGTCGTTCCGTGGCTCCCTAATCGCGCGTGCGTGACAATATATATATATATATATATACAGTATTGTGCAAAAGTTTTAGGCAGGTGTGAAAAAATGCTGCAAACAAAGAATGCTTTCAGAAATATAAATAATAATTGTCTATTGTTATCAGTTTACAAAATGCAAAGTGAGTGAACAAAAGAAAAATCTAAATCAAATCAATATTTGGTGTTACTACCTTTTGCCTTCAAACCAGCATCAATTCTTATAGGTACACTTGCACAAAGTCTGGGATTTTGTAGGATTATAGTCAGGTGTATGATCAACCAGTTATACCAAACATGTGCTAATGATCATCAATGTCACACGTAGTTTGAAATACAGTCATTAACTGAAACAGAAACAGCTGTGTAGGAGGCTTAAAACTGAGCGATGAACAGCCAAACTCTGCTACCAAGGTGAAGTTGTGGAAGACAGTTTCATGTCATGGCAAGATTGAGAACAGCAACAAGACACAAGGTAGTTATACTGCATCAGCAAGGTCTCTCCCAGACAATGATTTCAAAGCAGACTGGGGTTTCAAGATGTGCTGTTCAAGCTCTTTTGAAGAAGCAAAAAGAAACAGACAACGTTGAGGATCGTAGACGCAGTGGTCGGCCAAGGAAACTTAGTGCAGCAGATGAAAGACACATCAAGTTTATTACCCTTCGAAATCGGAAGATGTCCAGCAGTACCATCAGCTCAGAACTGGCAGAAACCAGTGGGACGCAGGTACACCCATCTACTGTCCAGAGAAGTCTGGCCAGAAGTGGTCTTCATGGAAGAGTTGCAGCCAAAAAGCCATACCTCTGACGTGAAAAGAAGGGCAAGCGACTCAAGTATGCACGAAAACATAGGAACTGGGGTGCAGAAAATGGCAGCAGGTGCTCTGGACTGATGAGTCAAAATTTGAAATATTTGGCTGTAGCAGAAGGCAGTTTGTTCATCGAAGGGCTGGAGAGCAGTACAATGATGAGTGTCTGCAGGCAACAGTGAAGCATGGTGGAGGTTCCTTGATTGTTTGGGGCTGCATTTCTGCAAATGGAGTTGGAGATTTGGTCAGGATTAATGGTGTTCTCAATGCTGAGAAATACAGGCAGATACTTATCCATCATGCAATACCATCAGGGAGGCGTATGATTGGCCCCAAATTTATTCTGCAGCAGGACAACGACCCCAAACATACAGCCAAATTCATTAAGAACTATCTTAGCGTAAAGAAGAACAAGAAGTCCTGGAAGTGATGGTATGGCCCCCACAAAGCCCTGATCTCAACATCATCGAGTGTGTCTGGGATTACATGAAGAGACAGAAAGGATGTGAGGAAGCCTACATCCACAGAAGATCTGTGGTTAGTTCTCCAAGATGTTTGGAACAACCTACCAGCCGAGTTCCTTCAAAAACTGTGTGCAAGTGTACCTAGAAGAATTGATGCTGTTTTGAAGGCAAAGGGTGGTCACACCAAATATTGATTTGATTTAGATTTCTCTTTTGTTCATTCACTGCATTTTGTTGATTGATGAAAATAAATGATTAACACTTCCATTTTTGAAAGCATTTTTTGTTTACAGCATTTTTTCACACCTGCCTAAAAGTTTTGCACAGTACTGCATATATATACATAGTTCTGCTTGAACGTTTGTGAACCCTTTAGAATTGTCTATATTTCTGCATAAATATGACCTAAAACATCGTCAGATTTTAAAACAAGTCCCCAAATTAGATAAAGAGAACCCAGTTAAACAAATGAGACAAAAATATTATACTTTGTCATTTATTTATTGAGGAAAATGATCGAAAATTACATATTTGTGAGGTAAAAGTATGTGAACCTCTCTAGGATTAGCAGTTAGTTTGAAGGTGAAATTCGAGTCAGGTGTTTACAATCAATGGGATGACAATCAGGTGTGAGTGGGCACCCTGTGTTATTTAAAGAACAGGGATCTATCAAAGTCTGCTCTTCACAACACATGTTTGTGGAAGTGTATCATGGCACGAACAAAGGAGATTTCTGAGGATCTCAGAGAAATAGTTGTTGATGCTCATCAGGCTGGAAAAGGTTACAAAACCATCTCTAAAGAGTTTGGACTCCAACAATCCACAGTCAGACAGATTGTGTACAAATGGAGGAAATTCAAGACCATTGTTACCCTCCCCAGGAGTGGTCGACCAACAAAGATCACACCAAGAGCAAGGCGTGTAATAGTCGGCGAGGTCACAAAGGACCCCAGGGTAACTTCTAAGCAACTGAAGGCCTCTCTCACATTGACTAATGTTCATGTTCATGAGTCCACCATCACGAGAACACTGAACAACAATGGTGTGCATGGCAGGGTTGCAAGGAGAAAGCCACTGCTCTCCAAAAAAAACATTGCTGTTTGTCTGCAGTTTGCTAAAGATCACGTGGACAAACCAGAAGGCTATTGGAAGAATATTTTATGGACGGATGAGACCAAAATAGAACTTTTTGGTTTAAATGAAAAGCGTTATGTTTGGAGAAAGGAAAACACTGCATTCCAGCATAAGAACCTTATCCCATCTGTGAAACATGGTGGTGGTAGTATCATGGTTTGGGTCTGTTTTGCTGCATCTGGGCCAGGACGGCTTGCCTTCATTGATGGAACAATGAATTCTGAAATATATCAGAGAATTCTAAAGGAAAATGTCAGGACATCTGTCCATGAACTGAATCTCAAGAGAAGGTGGGTCATGCAGCAAGACAATGACCCTAAGCACACACATCGTTCTACCAAAGAATGGTTAAAGAAGAATAAAGTTAATGTTTTGGAATGGCCAAGTCAAAGTCCTGACCTTAATCCAATCGAAATGTTGTGGAAGGACCTGAAGTGAGCAGTTAATGTGAGGAAACCCACCAACATCCCAGAGTTGAAGCTGTTCCGTATACAGTGATCCCTCGCTATATCGCGCTTCGCCTTTCGCGGCTTCACTCTATCGCGGATTTTATATGTAAGCATATTTAAATATATATCGCGGATTTTTTGCTGGTTCGCGGATTTCTGAGGACAATGGGTCTTTTAATTTCTGGTACATGCTTCCTCACTTGGTTTGCCCAGTTGATTTCATACAAGGGACGCTATTGGCAGATGGCTGAGAAGCTACCCAACTTACTTTTCTTTCTCTCTCTCTTGCGCTGACTGTCTGTGATCCTGACGTAGGGGGTGTGAGCAGGGGGGCTGTTCGCACACCTAGACGCTATGGACGCTCCTCTAAAAATGCTGAAAGATTATCTTCACGTTGCTACCTTCTGTGTGCAGCTTTTAAGTATGCTGCACGGTGCTTCGCATACTTAAAAGCTCAAAGGGCACGTATTGATTTTTGACTTTGTTTCTCTCTCTCTATCTGTCTCTCTCTCTCTCTCTCTCTCTCTCCCTGCGCCTGACGGAGGGGGTGTGAGCTGCCGCCTTCAACAGCTTTGTGCCGCGGTGCTTCGCATACTTAAAAGCAGCCCTATTGATTTGTTTGCTTTACTCTCTGTTTCCTTTGAAGAGGAAGATATGTTTGCATTCTTTTAATTGTGAGACAGAACTGTCATCTCTGTCTTGTCATGGAGCACAGTTTAAACTTTTGAAAAAGAGACAAATGTTTGTTTGCAGTGTTTGAATAACGTTCCTGTCTCTCTACAACCTCCTGTGTTTCTGCACAAATCTGTGACCCAAGCATGACAATATAAAAATAACCATATAAACATATGGTTTCTACTTCGCGGATTTTCTTATTTCGCGGGTGCCTCTGGAACGCAACCCCCGCGATGGAGGAGGGATTACTGTAGAGGAATGGGCTAAAATTCCTCTAAGTCGGTGTGCAGGACTGATCAACAGTTACCGGAAACGTTTAGTTGCAGTTATTGCTGCAAAGGGGGGTCACACCAGATACTGAAAGCAAAGGTTCACATACTTTTGCCACTCACAAATATGTAATATTCGATCATTTTCCTTAATAAATAAATGACCAAGTATAACATTTTTGTCTCATTTGTTTAACTGGTTTCTCTTTATCTACTTTTAGGACTTGTGTGAAAATGTGATGATGTTTTAGGTCATATTTATGCAGAAATATAGAAAATTCTAAAGGGTTCACAAACTTTCAAGCACAACTGTGTGTATATATATATATATATATATATATATATATATATATAATATTAGGGCTGGGTGATGTACGTTTAAATTAATATTGTAATTTTTTAATATTGCAGTATTTCTCTTGATAAAGATTTTAGGCATACACATTTTTTTGTCAGGTCAAAAACCTGGTACAGTGGAACCTTGGTTTGCGAGCATAATTCGTTCCGGAAATGTGCTTGCAGTCCAAAGCACTCGTATATTAAAGTGAAATGGAAACTCAGATGATTTGTTCCACAACCCAAAACTATTCATATAAAAATGATTAATACAAAATATAAAGTAAAAATACATAAAACAAATTAACCTGCACTTTACCTTTGAAAAGAATCATGGCTGGTGTGAGTGAGTTTCTAAACTCTTGTGGGATTCCACCCAATGGGACGACACGCGGAAGAGCGTCCCAAAGCAATCGCAGTTCGCCGTAAAAGCGAATCCGAAAAGATCACGGACATGCTATAAGTGCCTGCCGTTGATGGGTGATACAAGGAACAAGCAACATTATAAATGCGCAGGGCACAGTACTACTTGGCCACAACCCTGCCTGACTGCTGTGTCTGTGTATAGGAGAGTGGCAGATCTTGCTACAATAAATAAACCGTGCTGTTGCTGTTTCAAGCTGAGTAAAACTAGTTTTTCTAAAGTACTGAGACTCAGCTTCATGTTTTGGGGTGCAACACGGGGACTCACACACACAGTCACAATGCTGTAGTAAACAGTATACGCTCGTACGGATGTTGACGATATGAGTGAGGCACTCCAACTCAGACAGAGAATTGGAGACGATTGCCCACAATCCCGCAGCGAGGGAGAGAGAGAGAAGAACCTTCAGCTCACTTGTGATCACATGAAGCTCAGCAGACAAAGCGTATACATACTACTCGAATTGCCAGACCTCGCTCGTTTATCAGGTCAACATTTATTAAAAATTTTAGTTTGTCTTGCAAAACACTTGTAAACCAAGTTACTCGCAAACCGAGGTTCTACTGTATATTTTCTGACAATGATATTATGAAATATTTAAAAAAAATTTTTTCCTTTTTTCAAAAAGTAACAGTTTCATTAATAACTGTGCCTCAAAGATGCAGCTCAAAAAATATGTTATTTAACCGTCTCCTCTACTTATTTTTGAGGTTCTATTATATGTATTGTGTTTAAAATCTTAAATGCCTTGCTGGCGTCTCTATCTGCTAGTCAATATCATATCAATATGCACTACTGTTTGTTTCTCTCGCTCTATAATGGTTTTATACAGGGGAGGTTAAATCTTTGGATTAACGCTAATCACAGATCATACTATATGTACCGTACATACAGTATGTATATTATAATGTGCATACAGTATATCTTTTTCTGATTTGCAAAGTTTGTAATTGTTCCAAATTATGTATTTGCATATACTTGCACTTTGATGTCTTTAACAGTCTATATTGCATGTTAGAATTTATTTTATATCATTCACCATTATAGTAAGTACTGTAATTGTGGCTGGGCAACTTGTATTTTGAATCCAGTGCACTTAACAGCTCCTTAAATTCTTCTTTCTCTGTAGTAAGATACTTCACAGGATCAGTACCAGGTAGGCATTTCTAAGGGTCCCTTGAAATTCTTAGGAGGGCAGTTGTATTTCCGTGGACATGGAGCTGTTTCACCTGCCTAGCGAAACTTAGCTTTCACTTTCAATCCCAATAAACAGTGAAGTAGCATCTCCTTATTAAAATCTGACATTATAAAATCACACATTTTTATTTAATTACAGTAATCCCTCGCTATATCGCGCTTCGCCTTTCGCAGGTTCACTCTATCGCGGATTTTATATGTAAGCATATTTAAATATATATTGCGGATTTTTTGCTGGTTCGCGGATTTCTGCGGACAATGGGTCTTTTAATTTCTGGTACATGCTTCCTCAGTTGGTTTGCCCAGTTGATTTCATACAAGGGATGCTATTGGCAGATGGCTGAGAAGCTACCCAACTTACTTTTCTCTCTCTCTCGCGCTGACATTCTCTGATCCTGACGTAGGGGGTGTGAGCAGGGGGGCTGTTTGCACACCTAGACGATAAGGACGCTCGTCTAAAAATGCTGAAAGATTATCTTCATGTTGCTCCCTTCTGTGCAGCTGCTTCGTGAAGCGACATGCTGCATGGTGCTTCGCATACTTAAAAGCTCGAAGGACACGTATTGATTTTAGATTGTTTGTTTTTTTCTGTCTCTCTCACTCTCTCTTTCTCTGCTCCTGACAGGGGGGGGTGTGAGCTGCCACCTTCAACAGCTTTGTCCGGCGGTGCTTCGCATACTTAAAAGCCAAACAGCCCTATTGATTTGTTTGCTTTTCTCTCTCTCTTTCTGACATTCTGTGCTCCTGACACGCACTCCTTTGAAGAGGAAGATATGTTTGCATTCTTTAAATTGTGAGACGGAACTGTCATCTCTGTCTTGTCATGGAGCACAGTTTAAACTTTTGAAAAAGAGACAAATGTTTGTTTGCAGTGTTTGAATAAAGTTCCGGTCTCTCTACAACCTCCTGTGTTTCTGTGCAAATCTGTGACCCAAGCATGACAATATAAAAATAACCATATAAACATATGGTTTCTACTTCGCGGATTTTCACCTTTCGCGGGGGGTTCTGGAACGCAACCCCTGCGATGGAGGAGGGATTACTGTAATTGATATTTTGTTTTCCTATTAGTAACCTTTTCTCACAAAGAATATGGCTACACTTTTGATTTACAATAATCTCAACAGATTCAAAGATCACCAGCACAATGTATTTAAAATGTTAATTCACAATGATTATACATAAGAAGCTCAATTCAGCTACAAAACAAAAATACAAACCCAATAAGAAAAAAAATGGCTGGTATGCAGTTTACGTTTCATTTCTAGTGTGATGTGAATTACTGGTTAATTGTAGTTACCTGAGTATTTTTAGGTTGAGTTGGCCAAAGTGTGTTCTGCAATACAGTAAATAACTGCAGCTCTTATCTCCTACCACCTACTGCTTGTTCATTCAAACATTCTATGAAACTTTGATTAGCAGGGACCTATTTTGCCAGGGAGAGCACATGGCAGGTGCCGCATGTGTCTGGATGACCTGCTCATATACAGTAATGTGTTTTATCTTTACATATTTTATTGCTTGCACTCTCATCCTGGGTAAAAACAAACCATCTGCAAACAGCAGCGCTAAACCTGCCTCTTTGAAACTCTTCCTCTTCTGATCCTTGTTCCATTTTTTTTCCCAATTCACTATGAGTCAACATGGGTGGAGTCATTCTTGAAAAGAGTGTTGGTGAGTTTGTGGGGTTTAATTAACATTCAGAAGAAGCTGCGGTAAATTAAATAGTACTGCTGAACCTCGGAATATTATCTTTTGCATATTGATTTTTCCTAAGTATCGAATTGAATCAAAGATATACTGTATGTATTTATTTATGTATGTATTTATTTGTAAAAGAAAATTGATTAGCCTTAACCCCTTTTATTGAACCAATATATACTGTATGTATTTATTTATGTGTGTATTTATTTGTAAAAGAAAATTGATTAGCCTTAACCCCTTTTATTGAAACCAATATTCATTTGTATTTTTAGAAAGGTTAAAATGGCATTTGAATATTTTTAGGTAGTGATCTGAAATAATCTGCCTTAATTCTGTGACAGAAGCATCACTCTAACATGACCATAATCATAATTTCTTTAAAGAAGATCCATGACGTCAACTACAATTTTCCATTCAGCACTGGTTGCTTATATTTACTATTATTTTGCCAAGTACAGGGTCTAAGAAATATGCCAATTATGTTAAAATCACAGATGCTGTATTGGATCATTATTGTCAAGTGCATAGACTACATTATAGAAAGAATTATTTATTGTTACATTTTTACATATCTCTATTATAAAAGGAATTCTTGGAACAAGACTTTCTCTGAGATAATTTCAACTCCTGCAAGAGATAAATTCAGGTCCTGCGAGACGAGACGTTTTACCAAGAGATTTTGACAAGTTCCGCACTCCTCTCAAACATTTACAACCATGCCTATGGTCCAATCACTTCTCATTCGTGTGAATTCTATTGTCAGACACAGTTCCTGCATTCTCAACTTCAAGCAGGGTTGAAAATAAAAGACAGAGTAGAAGACAAAGTAGAACATCATAAAGAGGTTCAAAAACGTTGGCACGATACACATGCAGAGCAGGTTAGAGATTCTGAAAGTACTAAAATTCGAAAGTCTAAAAAAACTGATAGTAAAGATCGCATTAACACTAACAAACGGAAATGAGTACTCGGTGAAATAACGGAACAACAAAAAGAGATTGAATATATGGACATAGGTGATATGACAGAAGTATGTACATGTTGTTTGGCTTTAAACTGTAAGTCGGAGACTTGTAGATCGTCTAATTCGTGTTGCTGTCAGGGAAATTAGTGTTTCTTCCCAATGAAGAGGCCTATCCGCAAGAATTAAAAGATTTGTTGTTTGGTGAAAGTGAAATCCACATACGTGAGCGGCAAAGATGTGAAGTGGCAGGCCAGGGGGTTGATGAGTGAAGCGAGCCCTCTAGTGTTTGAAAATTTTTTTTATAGTGCTGATTTAATTGATGATATGGCAATAATGGTCTTGCTTTTGAGCTGCGAACTGACTTACAAAGTATAAGTTGATTCTTTATTGCCTATTACATTTTGCTCTTCTTGGTCTGATTCAAAAAATGGACAAAAATGCATTATAAACTCATTGATTTGCTAGGTTGTTTCATAGGTTACATATTCCTAAATTAAGTGATACTGCACAACATTTCCTGCTTTCTTTATAAGCTTACTTTTTACACTTCGTACTATATAACGAAACACCAGGTCTGGTTGACCTTTGTTAATTTTTTTGATTTGAGAACCTTCTTAACCTTCTGAGGTTTCAAAGGTGTTTCCAGTTACCATTCATTGAGTTATTGACATTATTCCAGCTTTGTTAGGAAGGAGAGTTTGTATGCAGCTTTAAATGTAATAACTATTTACACATTGAGTGTTCCATTTTCAGAGATTACTGATTTTAGCAGGTGTTCAAGGTCTTCTTGGACTACATATTTACATTTCTTTGGTTTGTTTGTAAAGCATGACATGCTTATGACTTAAACGGTACAGTGTTGCTTAAAACATGTAGGAGAAAGCTGTTTTAACAACGGTAACAGTTAAAAACACGGCCCTTCACAAAAGTGGAATCTCTGCATGCACCATATGACTTAATTAAAGACACAGTGTTCTGAAATTTTACCCTACCTTATAAGTTCAACCTGCTATCAGAAACTATTAGATATGTCCTAGTATTTTTTTCCTGAAATAGAATCAATTACATGTGTTGTGAGGGATGGCCGGCCATTAATCCCGGCCAATACCCCTAGGCCGGTAGATGGAACTCTCCTTGTAACATGGAGATGTCCCAAATTCCAGCAGGGCATCATGGACTATGGAGTTTTAATACACAGCCCTGCTGGATAACGTTGGGGCTGCCAGGAGTCACTGCAGGGAGGCTCAAGGACTTATACGTGCCCTATAACCCGGAAGCATGTCATAATCATATGACCAGAGGGAACGACGTGTTTCCGGGTTGAAAAGAAGGACTTTTTATCTGACCCGGAAGTGATAAGAAATCACATGGACTGTAAGATGGGAAACACTTCCGGGTCAGGGAATATAAAAGGACGATGGGAAATCCCAGACAGGGAGCTGAGCTGGGTGGAAGGGTGGCAACGCGTCTGGGAGAGGAGGATTGGTTTATTGATTGATTATTGATTTATTTATATGAGTATTGGGGAGTGTAGGGTGCTTTGTGCACTGTTTATTGATAAAATAAAGTCATATTGGACTTTTATCTGGTGTCTGACGTCTGATCAGAGGGTTCAAGGGGTCACGGAGACCTTAAACTGTCACAGTGTATCAGTAGTGTTGAAGATGCACCGACATTGTTTTCTGCCTGATGTGTCTGGCTCTCTTGAAACTCAAAATGCTTGCCTCCAGAAGTAGACCTCAGGTTTCAAATGAGGCCTAGTAAACAAAGATCAGCAGGCACAGGACAAGCACATAAATTCAGAAAGAAATTTTTATCCAATAAATTATTTGTAATCTAGATGAGTGGTGAAGCATTGAGACTCAAAAGACAGACTGACCTTTTTTTTTTCAGCCAGCTTGTCCTGGCACACCTTTAAAATCAAGTGCATGTGTGTACTGTATAATATTAACAAAAAGAGCAGCTTACTACTGAAAACGGCAAATATAGGAGTGAGTGGGGATCGAACCAGGTCTCTTGATTACACTTGGTTTGTGTCTGTACTTGTGCTGTTACTTAGAGAGCCAGATCGGGGGGAGGGGTGATGTTAGAGCGGGTGAGCTCATTCAGTGCTGCAGGAACAACGCACGTTGATTTTTTTTTTCTTTCAGTACATGTGCCTTCCCTGTTTATTTGTATATCTCTGCCTGTCTGTCTCTGTATTACGCAGTGCTCTGTCTGTCTGTGTGTTATGGATCTTGAAAAAAATAAGTTATAAGGACAGTTGTTCATGTTAATTGCAGTCTCAATTGTTAAAAAAAATATTTTAAAGGAGCATCCCACATGAAAATATAACGATCTCATTAACTGACAGTGCATACCAATTTACAAATTTTATGTCCGTTTGAGGTTAAAAAGAAAAAAAAGAAGTAACACTTTATCCCCAGTGGGGAATTGAACTCAAGTTTGTGAGGCAGAGAAAAGCTACTCGCTCTGAGAGGCAAATCTTAGCGCGCTACGCCACGGAAGCTGTTATATGGTGTGTGAAGCTTTTGTGGAAGTGTTTATTTGATCTTAGGAACTCGGGCTTTACACATTCTATAGTTTATGCCTACATTTTGTAACATTTATTACTAAAATATGAAAAAGTTTCTGTTTTAACAATGTGTTTACACAGATTACTGTAGAAACGGTACACACATGGAATGCGTGTGTTCCAAATAACGATGTATTATTTCAAGTCTAAAACTCCAGTTCACTCCCAGACAATCAATCAAGGCATGAGCTGGGAAAAGTGCGTTCACGTTCTAAGTCGGAGGGGGGATGGAATAGCAGGCTGCTGGCAACTTGTCTTTTATCAGCACATTTAGAGGACAAAAGACACTGGCGGAGAGGTGTGAACGGATTTAAGAAGCTATTTAAGGTGGGCCGGATCTACGAGTTTTTTCGTAGACTCTGGTAATTGTAGTGTTAAGTGTTTTCTCCTTATTGTCATTATTTATTATAAATAATAGTATAAGTTAACCTTTCAATAATACACATTGGATTAATCTAGAAATGATGAGTTGTCTGTTCTTTATATTGCTAATATCAACAATTACAGGCAGTCCCCGGGTTACACACGAGATAGGGACTGTAGGTTTGTACTTAAGTTGAATTTGTATGTAAGTCGGAACAGGTGCATTATTTTAATAAATGCTATTGTTGACCGACTGTAACCAAGTGCTCTGCCAATGAATGATGGAGTTTCACCTCTTTCTGACCTTTTTATTATTTCTACTTTATTTTCAATGGTGATGATTTTTCTCTTCTTTAATATATCACGAGCACTTGCATCAGATTTGTGTTTCAGAGACATTGTTGAAGGGTGAAGACAAAAGGTTAATATGAGCTCTTCTGCACAGTACTGTACAGCTATCACAGCAGGAAGGCACCAGTCGTCAACACGTCTGATGTATAGGGTGGTCCAGATCTAATTATGCAATTTTCATTACGCTGTAACTAATTCTGTTTATTACATAGAAAATCACCCGAAAAATCCCAGACCATCGAGAAGTGTGCGAACTGACGACATAAAGAATCGTCTTCATGCCCAACTGGAATCGTCCCTGCATAAATCAAAGTCATCCAGACGATCTGGATCTGCATAATTAGATCTGGACCACCCTGTACTGACAAGAGACAACTTCCTGCTATGTGTGTAACAGTACAAGCAGGCTTGATATTGGGAATGAATGGGGACAGCGAGGGGCGGTTCATCACCAGCCCAGCTCACAGTCACCTCAACTACAGTATGCTGCCTGCAGCGTATTCAGCACCACCGCCTCCATTCAACACGCAGCCATCCGAGGCACACTACAATGCTACCCCTCGCCGCCCCGTTCACCCACAACTGGGTCACCGCTTGCAGCATTACCAGCCACCCACCTAGAATGAACGGGGCAGCCATGTGTGGTGGGCGGGCAATGAATCCGCTTGCCGCTGGGAGCCACCCGAGGGACACTACACTGCGCAAGCAGCGAAATCGCCCCCCTCCAGCCTCCGTCCAGCCACCGCTTGCAGCGTCCCCAGGCCGAAGATGACGGAGCGGCAGTTACTGAGCCGCATGCGTCGCAGCTGCGGCCCCGTTCGTATGTCGTAGGTCGGATATCCGTAACCTGGGGACTACCTATATATCATTGACACCTCCCTTCAACATTTCTTAGTCACATAAATTACATTTTGCAGTGTCGATTGCTTTGTTTACTATCTGAAAAACCTCCAAACATCAAAATTTCTGCAGAGAATTTAAGAATTTTAAAATATTTAGATAAAGTATAGGTAACATATGCTTAACTTAGGTAGTACAGTTGTGCAGACTGATTAGCACTGCCACTTTAGAAATCCAGTGTACTAGGTTCAAATCCAGCACCAGAATATTTGCATGGTGTTTGCATGGTGTCCTTGTGTCATGTTTTTATTTTTTTAATTTTTTTTTCTGGGTACTCCAATTTTCCTTCCATCTTCTCAAAGCCTCAAACTCTGGGTGAAATTGACCCAATGTGAGTGTGGATATGCGTATGAGTGGACTCTGTGATGGACTGGTACTGTTGATACTGACTAGTACTGTTCAGGCCCTTTTCCTGCTTTGTGCCCAGTGCTACCACAATAGTCTCTTACTCCATACTCCTCTAAATTGGAGTAAACAGGTTTGAGAATAACTATGACTATTTTTAGTTTGCCAGAGAATGAATATATTTGCTTTGAGATTACCATTAATTGTTGCCAAAACTAGGGGACATTTCTTAAAGACCGCAATAGAATGTAAAGTGAACTGTGGTATTACCAGTAAAGGTGTTCTACAAAGTCCTCATTTTTTTTTTTGGAATGTCCTTCTTTTCTGAGTTAGAGATATTGCCACTTTAGCCATGCTTCAGCTGATTTTCTTGAAAATTACTCTTGAGCATTGTTCGTCTTTTTTGTGGATGCCACTGATTTTACTTTTCATTTTTAAAAGGTACTCATCCTATCACAGACATTTTAAAGAAATGATAATTATGAGTGTCATTAAGTCTAGTCACAGCCATAAATAGTCATTGATCAGTTAGTCAAATAAAAAGGAGTGAAACTGAATAAAAATTCACTTAACAATCCAAGTCAATTTCTTGACCTTTTGTTTTGATTTTAGTGTAGGTGTATACTGTACATCGGCCTGTTTTTAGCCTTCATTTTAAGAAATGTTAGTCAAATTTTGTTTAAGGTGCAGTTTAAAAATGGGGCCTTGTTTGGCAGCATACTGAACAGCCTCTTGGATTGTCCAATTCTGCAGCTGTGAACACCATTCAAAGATCAACTACAACACATAGTGGTATCTTATGTATATGATCTTAAAGAAACATAAACAATGAAAAAAATAAAGTAGCTCCTAAGTAGCAAATCAGGCACAATTATAACATAGTGTTTAAAAAAAAATGTTGAATGTTATTGCAACAAGTGAGAAACATTGCTTACCAAATAAATATATGTGGGAATCAGTGCATTAAAGTTCTAAATTTCTACATTGTCGGGAATGCCTGCAATTCCACGCTGAATTTCAAGCCCTTATGTGATTTTATTTAAAATGTGCATCACCTTGTTCAGGTACATCACTATATTCCAATATATATTTATGTGAATGGTTATAATCGAAGTTTATCTCTTGGTCGATTCATGAGGCTAGATATAAACCTAGCCTGTTTTAAGACTTGCACTGGTGATTTAAATGAGCAAAATATACCTGATGGGCTTGTCCTTTGCTATGTTATTTTTGACCATCTTCTTTTCTCAGTGTCCTTTCCCAAAAAAAAAATCCTGCCTCTTATTTTTAAGTCAATACAGGGACAATTTTGCTGTTGGAAGATGAATGTTTGACCAAAGTTTTATTTTTTAGTAGACTGAAACAGGTTGCCTTGCTGATATTGATTATATTTATACCATCTATTCCCCATTCTGTTTCAATCAGATGCCCAGACACTGCTGACGAAAAGCAGTCCCAAAGGATAGTGTTTGTTACAGTCAATTCAATAAGGTTTAGCATAAAGTATATGCATATACAGTATTTTAGACAAACTCTCAATATAATGTATATGCATTTTAACATATAGGCCTTTCAGTATATACTATGTTTCACTGCATAGTTTACAGTATGTATTACAGTAATGAGTGTAGCAAGTCATAATGCCTCATAAAAGCTGAAGGCTCATAAGGCGTATGTGTAGGCTGCTGATTAACAAATAACTAAGAAAACATAAATAAATAACACAGTTAATAAAATACTTGGCTAACACCACCAAAAGTGAAATTCACTCTGTCATGTTGAATGCTTGAAAGATGCAGATTGTCTGAAAGTACAGTATCTCACAAAATTGAGTACACCTCTCACATTTTTGTAAGTATTTTATTATATCTTTTCATGGGACAACACTGAAGATATGACACTTTGATACAATGTAAAGTAGTCAGTGTACAGATTGTATAACAGTGTAAGTTTGCTGTCCCCTCAAAATAACTCAACACACAGCCTTTAATGTCTAAACCACTGGCAACAAAAGTGTATACACCCCTAAGTGAAAAATGTCCAAATTTGCCCAACTAGCCATTTTCCCTCCCCGGTGTCATGTGATTCATTAGTGTTACAAGGTCTCAGGTGTGAATGGGGAGCAGGTGTGTTAAATTTGGTGTTATCGCTCTCGCACTCTCTCATACTGGTCACTGGAAGTTCAACATGACACCTCATGGCACAGAACTCTCGGAGGATCTGAAAAAAAGAATTGTTGCTCTACATAAAGATGGCTTAGGCTATAAGAAGATTGCCAACACCCTGAAACTGAGCTGCAGCATGGTGGCCAAGACCATACAGCGGTTTAACAGGATGGGTTCCACTCAGAACAGGCCTTGCCATGGTCGACCAAAGAAGTTGAGTGCACGTGCCCAGCGTCATATCCAGAGGTTGTGTTTTGAAAACAGACATATGAGTGCTGCCAGCATTGCTGCAGAGGTTGAAGGGGTGGGGGAGTCAGCCTGTCAGTGCTCATACCATATGCCGCACACTGCATCAAATTGGTCTGCATGGCTGTCGTCCCAGAAGGAAGCCTCTTCTAAAGATCATGCACAAGAAAGCCCGCAAAACAGTTTGCTGAAGACAAGCAGACTAAGGGCATGGATTACTGGAACCATGTCCTGTGCTCTGATAAGACCAAGATAAACTTATTTGGTTCAGATGGTGTCAAGCGTGTGTGGCAGCAACCAGGTGAGGAGTACAAAGAAATGTGTGTCTTGCCTACAGTCAAGCATGGTGGTGGGAGTGTCATGGTTTGGGGCTGCATCAGTGCTGCCGGCACTAGGGAGCTACAGTTTATTGAGGGAACCATGAATGCCAACATATACTGTGACATATTAAAGCAGAGCATGATCCCCTCCCTTTGGAAACTGGGCCGCAGGGCAGTATTCCAACATGATAATGACCCCAAGCACACCTCCAAGACAACCACTGCCTTGCTAAGGAAACTGAGGGTAAAGGTGCTGGACTGGCCAAGCATGTCTCCAGACCTAAACCCTATTGAGCAGCTGTGAGGCATCCTCAAATGGAAGGTGGAGGAGCGCAAGGTCTCTAACATCCACCAGCTCCATGATGTCGTCATGGAGGAGTGGAAGAGGATTCCAGTGGCAACCTGTGAAGCTCTAGTGAACTCCATGCTCAAGAGAGTTAAGGCAGTGCTGGAAAATAATGGTGGCCACACAAAATATTGACACTTTAGGCAAAATTTGGACATTTTTCACTTAAGGGTGTACTCAGCTTTTGTTGCCAGCGGTTTAGACATTAATGGCTGTGTGTGGAGTTATTTTGAGGAGAAAGCAAATTTACACTGTTACAATGTAAAGTAGTCAGTATACACTTTATGTATCAAAGTGTCATATCTTCAGTGTTGTCCCATGAAAAGATAAAATGTTAACAAAAATGTGAGGGGTTTACTCACTTTTGTGAGATACTGTATATATAGCAATTTGTACTGTAACAAAATGAAACACAAACAGATACAGAGTTGGGTACAGATGGTAATCCTGGATACTGTAGGCAGCAACATAAATGAAAAAAATTTAAAAAAACCTAGGCATTAGGCAAACATGCAATGAGGCTGGAGGAAACATCTTCACAGACACGGACGAGTCTGTGAACTGAGTTGGTTTAGGTGGCTCCGGATTTTAAAGGTGTCTTAACAAAAAGAGGCGGGGTTGTTGTTGGAAGTGGAAATGACTTCAGGAGTCCTGGTGTCGATGGTCTTCTGTCCTGAGGATGCACAAGAGAAAGGCATGAGTCTGACAGTGTCCCTTCTGGTGCAGCATTGTATTTCAACTATTATATAAGCCTTGAAACTGTCCCCTAATCACATCTCTCTATTATAAAAAAAAATTCCTGGAAAGCAAAAGCAAGGCTATGATACGTGATCTTCTCGGAAGACATTTAAAAGACCGCAAGACAAAAAAGACTTGCCACGGTGCGTCTCGCGGGAACTGTAAACATGAGACATTGTGCCAAGAGATTGACCCAGGACTGTCTCGCGATGACGTAGAACATGAGATTC
Source organism: Erpetoichthys calabaricus (assembly GCF_900747795.2). Lineage (NCBI taxonomy): Eukaryota > Metazoa > Chordata > Cladistia > Polypteriformes > Polypteridae > Erpetoichthys > Erpetoichthys calabaricus. The sequence goes on from NC_041401.2 coordinate 87,116,607, forward strand.
TTGCAAGACACGCCCTACTTACAACCAATATCAAATAAGACAACGGGGCAGCAAAACATTCAGTCTTGTGAAGGACTTGAGCACATACAGATCCAGGGTATAAGTGCATATAAAGCATATAAGGACAATATGTTATAAATGAAACGTCGACGATTAAACGAAGAAGAAAGCAGCTTGGAGAAAAGAGACTTAAAAGCGTTGCAAAGAAAAAGAAAAAATAATCTAGGTGCAAATTCAGAAAATAAGGCAAGTAATTAATTGAATTGAAACAAAGCATGTCCAATCGGGTTCAGAATTAAAAGACAGAGTAAAAGAAAAAAGTAGAACTTCATAAAGACGTTCACAAATGTTGGCACTATACACATGCAGAGCAGATTATGAAAGCAGTACAATTCGAAAGGCTCCAAAAAAAAAAAAAACATATGCGCGATTCAAATGTGGAGAAAGTTAAAAGAATATGAAAGTAGGAAAATTAGAAAGTATAAAAAAAGAAAGTAAAGATCACAGTAGCGGAAACAAATGGAAATTAATACTAGAAAAAGGGAAAATAATCACCACGGACCAGGTGTCATTGATAAAAAAAAGCAGGACAAAGCGAGGTCAGAGATAAAAGAAAACAAAGTAAAACGTCATAACGAGGTTACAAAACAAAACGGGCAAACACATGCAGAGCAGGTTGGAGATAATTCAGGATAGGTTTCTCTGTTTGGAATTTGAGCACAGACAAAGCGATCTACATCATCATCAGTTAAAAATTTTTTTTGCAAAGTAACCAATTAATGCATGTGAGGTAAAACACGTTTTTGAAATTCTCTGACTTAAACTTCAAAGCCTTACAATATTTCCATACTTCTGACATATTACCTATGTCCATATATTCGATCTCTAATCGCCTTTTAGTTATTTCTCCAAGTAATAATTTCTCTTTTTTTGCGCTAATGCGATGTTTTAATTTTTTTTTTTTTTGACACTTTCGTTTTTTTCTGCTTTCATATTCTGTATCTTGCTCTGCATGTGTATCACGCCTACGTTTTTTTTTGGGGTATTTTGAATTCCAGTTTTCATTATCTCTAACTTGACAAAGTCATTGAACACATGTCTAACTGACCTCATTTAAAAGATTCAGCATATTTGAACTTGAAAGATTCCAAATATTGTTTTTACATAAGTTCCGAAATAAAAGTGAAACTAATGAAATAGGAACAATTCAAAGAAAAAAAAATCTTAAAAGTGTGTATCCGGAAAAGCAAACACGGGGGTTGGCGAGCGAAGCGAGCAGGGGGTAAAGCACCCTAGTGTATGTTATAGTAATTAAAGGGGTGTTGTAGCAATCTGAAATTCAAGTGTACATCTTAACATACGGAAAGGAAATATATGTCATGTTTTTCTAAAATACAAGGGGGCTCCGCCCCCTGCTCGCTTTGCTCGCCTACCCCCGGCGTTTTGAACCCGTGCCCGCTGGGCAGCTGTAGTTTCAGATGCGTGTTGTAGGAGCTTGTGTTGTTTTGAACTCGTGCTTGCCCTGCTTCTGCGGTTTGAGACGTGCGTTGTAGGCGTATATCCGTCAGTCGAGCTCGTTCGGTTTGTACCCGTGCCTACTTTGCCTCCGCAGTTTCAGACGGTGGGTCGCGTTCGCCGTTCTGTACGATCCCAAGCAGCACATTATTCCTAACTTCACTCCGCAGTAGTGCCACGCACAATATGGCGGTGACGCCTGCGCCTTCACTACGCAGTAGTGTCACTCACTATATGGCGGCAACGCCTGCGCCTTCCGTATTATGTCGGGTTTTACCATGCTGTGTAGGCGCCTTTGCCTTTCGTACTTTCCCGCGCCTTCCAATGCGCGATGTAGGCGCCTGCACGTTCCGGGTCTGCCTCCGCTGTGTGGTGTGGACGTTTAACTGTCGTTTTTTCTGCTTTTATATTCTGTATCTCGCTGTGCATGTGTTTCGTGCCTAGGTTTTTTTTTGAAGCTGTTGCATTCCAGTTTTCATCATCTGTAACCTGCTCTCCATGTGTTTGTCTCCGTTCTTTAACCTCTTTATGACGTTTTACTTTGTTTCCTACTCTGTCTTTTATTTCTGACCTCGCTTTATCCTGCTTGCGGCATGTCAGACGGTTCGTAGTCTCTCCCGTTTCACTCCGTAGTCTGTGGGGGGGTTTGTGTGGCGCCTGCGTGTCAGGGTCTGTCCCGTTTTACTCGGGGGGGGGGGGGGGGGGCTTTGTGTGGCGCCTGCGCACTATGTCTCCTGCGTCCACGGGCATACCTGCTTCCATATCCGGTTTACCATTCTCGGTTAGTAATATGGATGATTTGAGTACACAATTGAACTCTGTATTCAGGTCCTTCATATTCTAAATATTCCAGTGTGGTGTTTAACATGTTTTCTAGTGAAACTCTTCACTAGCTGGTGGTATCTATCCTGCCAGCTAATTGCAAGAATCAAAAAATGCAAATGATGTGAATTTCATCCAATAAAATAACCTCCTCTCTGTATAGCTGTAAACTTGATAACAGCCAGTATCTTAAGATAAGACACTTGCAACATTAGGTTGGTGGTATCAATTTGAAGCCAGTTTATTGTGAAGACTGCAGTATGGAATAGTCTATAAATTCTATGAAAAACTCTTTATATCTGTCACATGATCTCTTCTTGATGAAAAGTATATCCAGTTATTTTCTTTGCTGATTTAGTCATGATGGTGGCTTTGGAACCTGTTCATGGACAAACTGGTGGGAGAGAGCACTTTCGATACCACCTTACAGTGTTAAAATTGAAAGCTGTACCTATTATTTAAAATGTTGTACTCTATCAGTACTTTGTTGTGATGTACTCAACTTTTTACTTTTATATTGAATATATATTTGATTTATTATACATAGCTTCTTCTGCTGGTAATTAAACAAAATTGTCAGCTAAGAAAGCAAAACTGTATTTGTGATCAATTTTTTGTGTTTTCTCTGTTTTTATTCAATTGTTTAGTTTGTATATACAATACTGTATCATAAGTTTACATACTTTGCAAACCATATTGTGCATGCAGTTAATGTGGATGTCTAAAATGTAGTTATAGAATTTGTTTAAAATGCAGTTAGTGTCACAATGCACTGTAATCTTTTTAGCATCACTAATAATTATCAGTTCCTTCTAAACTGGTGTTGCAGTATTAAAAAAAGAGCCATGCAATATGGTATATCATTGCGAATGTTATTGTGAATAAACTAGTGTTTGTGCTTCATATATGGCTCTTGAAACAATTCTGGTAATTTTGTGTTGTCAGAAACATGGAGAATGAAAATTACTATTGAAATATCATTCTTCACTTTTCATCAGTTTGAAATGCATCATGTTTTATATTTTTGGACCATCCAAGATTGGAAACAGCTAGAAATTGCCTAGATCTAATTCATTGTTTCTCCCACTACTTTATTTAGAAGTAAGTTATTTAGCAGACTAATAAAGAGCTGGTAACATTTTAGTAAGTGTCAGAACACAGAATTTATTCTTTATGGGTATTTCAGTGTAACTGTGATCACTTAACTATTGAAAACGTGTTTAGTCCTCGATAGTAAGAGCATATGCAGGACACACATTGGTCTTGCATGTTAAATTATTTATTGTAACCAGAGTAACAATTTGTAATAAATAATGACCACAAACAGAAACAAACATTTCTAACTGTAATAAACAGTATTTATAATTTATTTATAAGACTTTATTTACTATATTTACTATATTATGCATTTGTGGTTTTGTTCACTGATATCAATATGCGTGTGCACACTGTAGGGGGTGCCATTGGTAAACCTTTGGAGCCTAAGTAAACCAGGGTGGCCTTTATTAGGCATTTAGTGGTAATCATGAGAAGCTTGCATGCCATAATTGTTTAGAGACTAAATGTGCCTGTTTTTGTGTTCTCAGTGCCACTAAGTACTATTTTCAATTGTACTTAGTAATTTTAGGGGTTTGCAGGATGTGTTTTTCTTCAGCATTAGAAGAAATGGATTTTCTGAAAAACAGCGTAGAGTTTTTATGGAAGAAAAAAGGAAGCATAAAAGTGTTACATTAAAGAAAGTAGTTACTATGTATAGTAGCTGATTTATATAAAAGTTTTAATTTATTAAAAATAGATTTTGTGCATGTCTGTATACATTTAATTTGTATACATTGTAAGAAAATAACACAACAAAAGAAAAATATTTGGGATCCAGCCTGGCACCCCATAAATTGTTGTTGCAAGAAAAAAATAAACGAATGAGAGAAAGATCTTTTCAAACTTTCACAATGGCAGAGCTTCTGATATTCAGCACTCCAGACAGGAAGGGGCAGGTACTAAACACTGAACCAGCCCCTGGCATGGAGCCCTTCAGCTGTACCCCATGCACACTCATGTAACAAGAACCCTTCAATCACCAGACACCACAAAGACCCAATGGGTTAGGCATTCTGAACTGTGAGGTCATGACCCTGAGAAAGAGCCTTGACATGGGCATGAAGGGAGCCCCCACAATGGAGGATTTTAAACCAATGAAGCTGAAGATCCAAAAACCATCTGGTGACCCGTGGATTCAACTCCTTGTGAAAAGCCATCCACTGTAAGGGAGCATGGTCCATCAACAGTGTGAACTCACACCCCAGAAAATAGTATCTAAGTTGGTTAAAGGCCCAGTTTATTCAAGGCTCCTTTTTTTACCGCTGCAACCTGGTCTCCTGGTACAGTAGCTTCCAGCTCAAGAAGATGACGGGTGTTCAAGACGTTTGATGCTTTGGCTCAGCATGGCACGAGACTTGTGTCTGAAGCGTTAATCTGTAAAACAAAAAGGAGAGAAAAATCAGGAGACATCAATATAGATGCTGATGTAAGGGCCTGTTTTAAGTCAGGGAATGTGGTGTCCATTTTAACATCCCATACTACTGTATTAGGTTCCTGTTTCTTTGTGAAGTCTGTCAAGATCTCTTCCCTCTTGCAAAAATGAGGAACAAATCAGCAGTAGTACCCCATAAAACCTAAGAAAGCTTGGACCTGCCGCTTGGTTTTTGGACAGGGCCGTTTGACGATGGCATCAAGTTATGCACATTCTGGTTGCACTGTACCTCTGCCCACTAACTACCCCAAATATTTGGCCTCCTTCAGCCCAAAGAAACATTTCTTCAGGTTGAACTAGAGATTGGCTTTGTCCTCTTGCATCATCAGGTATGCATCCAATTGGGAGACTTAATTAAACTGGTGGATGTTCCAACTGCCATCTGGCATTGGGACCAAGACAATGGGAATAGACCAAGAACTAATATTTTCTTCGATCACACCTACAGTAGACCTAACATTCTTATGATACCAAGCTCCACGTCTGTCTGTTTTGTCTCCGGTAGGTGGTATAGGCATTCTCTGATGATAATCCCTGGCTCATTGATGATGTCATGCGCAAGTAGAGAGGTCCTTGTGGGATGTTTGTTCACCAATTCCAGGACAGATAAGATGGTTGCTTCGAGCTCTTGTCATTGTTTGGGTGTCAGATGTGTATTAAGGTTCATTTTCAGAGCAAAGAAGGAACGAGGATGGCCGGAGTAGGAATTGGGATCCCAGTCCTTCCATGATTTCAGCAAGTTTATGTGATATACTCATTCTGCTGGTCAACAATTTGTTTGTTTCACCAAATAAGCAACCAGCCCTTTTCTCCTTAATTTCATAGAGGCCTTGCCAATGTGCTAATAATTCATAATGGGAAGTGGGAATGACTAGATCTCAGGGACTGAACTCATGAAGGGTCGAGCCACTGTTGTAATTGTGGGCTGAGCTATTTGTGCATGCTCCATATTTTTTTTTTTTTTTAAAGAATGTCCAGTAGTCCCCGGGGTTGTTATCCATACAGTAATTCAAATGGGGAAAGCCTGTGGAGGCTTGTGAAACTTCCTGGTACCTTGTGCAGCATCTGTTTGAGTGTCTGATTGAACCGCTCTACTAAACCATCAGTTTGAGGATGATGTACTGAGGTTTTTAAGTGCTTAAGTTTGAGTAATTTGGCAACCTCCCTGAACGTCTCTGAAGTGAAGGCCGTCCCTTGGTCCATCAGGACTTCTGTAGGGATACTGATACACACAAAGACCCCTACCAGTTCCCATACGATGTTTTTGGAATTAGATACTCTCAGGGGGATAACCTCGGGATTTCATGTAGCTGTAGCATTAGAGGTTCTGATCCACCTCTTGAACCCTCAGGTACCACTCCAAACACCAGGTAAAAGTCCAAGACTCTTTTATTTTACAATAATCACGTGCACAAAGCACCCTCCACTCCATACTACTCATATACTCAACAAACCGATTACAAATACCAATCCTCCTCTCCCAGACACTTCGCCACCCTACCTCCCAGCTCAGCTCAATGTCTGGGCTTTCCCAGAGTCCTTTTATAGTCCTTATCTTCAACCTGGGAGCACGTCATTTCTTCCTGTCGTGGGATTATGACGCACTTCCGGGTTATAGGGCATATAAGAGTCCAAGAGCCTCCCTACAGTGACTCCTGGTGGTCCCCAAGGTATCCAGCAGGGCTGTGCATAAAAACTACATAGTCCATGAGGCCCTGCTGGAATTTGGGGCCCGTCTGTGCTGTCGGGAGAGCTCCTCCTGGCGGCCTGGGGGTGAGGGCCGGAATATGAAGCCGGCCATCCATCACAAGCATAATCAACTATCACCAATATATTTATGGCCATGAGCTGAGGGTCCATGGGGTCCTACTATAATCAACCCCTATGCACTCAAATGGGAGATCAGTTAGCAGGATGGGAATGAGAGGATCGCGATCCCTCCTAGCAATTGATCTAAGCTGACATTCCAAACAGAAAGTGCTGGACCTCCTCATTAATCTCCAGCCAAAAGAATCAGAACTTAATCTTCAAGGTTAAGGCCCCACAAGAGGGCCCCTAGGGATTGGGCATGTATTAACTCACAAACCTGCCACTGGTAAGTTCATGGGACTAGAAACAATGACCTCACGTCAACCTCCTGCTCGGCTACACGATATAATAGATCATTATTAACACTAGAATCCCTGAAGCCTATGAAAAAACTTGTAATCCCGGCCCACCTTAAATTCCTTTGCAGCTCTCCATCAGCGTCTTTTGTTCTGTAAATGTATTGCTCATGTCACTCTGGGTAGCCACAGGATAAGGTGGACTGTGTAAAACAGCCACCCTGATTCTCCATGTTGCTTCTTGATATGTGGTTATACATGAGGCGGACTTGTACCACTGGGTTTCCCTGTGGGTACAAGTCAGACTGGTTAATCCAGATTCCCATTGTCACAGAAGTACATAACTGCATGCAACAATGGAGATTTTGCTGCCAGAATCAATGAGTGCAATCACCTTATGACCATTTATAACAACCACCAAGTGCATGGAACGACCAGTGGATTGGCCATGAAACAATTTGGCTCATCAAAGCGAGGACAAGTCATGGTGCGGTGTTCCTCAATTGGTTCTTCTGATTATTCCGTTACGTATCGGATAAGCTGAGGGATGGCAACATGTCTTATCTGGGGTTTCCGGTGATCAACAGACCATTCTGAGTGCTCAACTTACGAGACTGCCTAGTGTCACTCGAGAACTTCCATGAGGTTTATATACTCTTGTGTGTCTCTAGACTGGATAGGCGAGATAATTGGGGAGAGCGTTTATTAGTGTTGAGCAGTGAATTTCGCCAAAGCATTATTCGCAGTGAATTTGCTGAGTTCACGTTCACCCTATGTGGTGTGGAGAGAGTGAAAACAAACCTTAAAGGAGCCTGAAGCCACCCCCACAAACAGAGGAGACCCTGTGAAATAAAAATAATAACAAAAGATTTATTACTATTTATAAGACATTCCTGTCTTTTTGATAGTGCTGATGCTTTGCATTTTTCATTCTAACAGTTTAGAGAGTATTCAGCGCGACTTCAGAAAATAGAACAAGCCAGCACAGTTTTAATCATGACACACCACTTTGAAATTTCTGCCTTTAAAAGACCTACATATGTTTTCTGACTTTTGACTATGATTTTGGCATTTTCGCTTTGTTTTGATAAAATCTATGACTGCACATGTGACTGATTTCTTTTGGTGGTGCTGTGGTTGGCACTGCTGCCACACAGCTCAGGTCACTTTTTTCGCCACAATAATCAGTCCAGTATAGTTGGCAGATGTTTCCCTAGCCCTCGGAGATACTTTAAAGATAATTACACCATTACAATTCAGTCAAATGTAATTCAGTTAGTCCTTTTCCATTGACTTTATTGCAGTTCACCAGGTTTGGCGAATATCGCAAAAATTTTCATGATTTCGGGGAAGTTATGGCGAGGCAAACTCTGCAGTGTTCGTTCATCATTATTTCAAGTATCTGTTTTGGGCTGTTTCTCTCTGGCCATAACCAGCGCCATACTCTGCCCCAGAGTTTGAATACTTGGAAGCTGGTTGGCCGCTCTGGGTCATATGCCCAATTCCAACAGGCTCTTGCCTACTGGTCTGGACCAATGCCATACTTTAGCAGCACCACGGCATTTAGTTGTTCAAAATTTGCAGCAACCTGCTCGTCAAGGTCATAAGTTTGCTGAGCCAGCCACCTTAGGAACAGCGCCAGTATGTGCACCCACTCCTTATGTTCTCAGTGATAACGGGTAGCAGCAGTACACTCGTATATCAACAAATAGGTCTCAGTATCATCATCCATATGTAATGGCAACAAAACCTGGGATGGACTCATCATTTGTTCCTTCTGGAGAGCGACACATGCCTGACCACGTACCTCCACTTCCGTGAGTTGAGTTTGTTGCTTACCCACCTGGAGCTTTATTGCTTGGAGTTCTGTTGCCAGGGTCCTAAAAAGGGTTGAAACGTTCTCTGGTTTCATTGTTGCAACAAACCCTGCCAACTGCGCCACTGTTAAAAGAAAGGCACAATAAATGAAAAAGATTTGGGGTCCAACCGAACACCCTGTATATCGTGGGTGGAAGCAAAAAAATAAACTAATGAGAAAAAGGTGTTTTCAAACATAAGTTCAATATGGAACTAGCGAAAATGGCAGAGTTTCCAGCTTTCAGCCCTCTAGACAGAAAGGGGCAGGTCCAGGTGGACGGACACCAGAAGTGATGTCATAGCTGTCAATCATCCAGGTTGCAGAGGGGAGAAGAGAGAGGCATTAAACACAGCACCAACCCCTGGTTAGGCGATATAATTCCAGTCAGTAGAGCCCTTCAGCTCCATTGCACACACGTGTGAAAACATATATGTATAGAAGGGTATGCTGTAATACTTAGGTGTGAAAAAGGGGAACACAGAGAAACATGGCAGTATGATAACATTTTTCAGGAACCTGTTTCATAATTAGTTCTTTTAAAATGATTAAATTGAAACCCAAAGTTGAAGGTAATATACAGTTTATTCCTACACCATCTTCTTCTATAAAATGCGCTACCGTGGCTGTTCGTTTGTCTGTCCAGGATTTTAAATCACCTGTAGCTCCCAAACCGTTTCACCTATTGACTTGAAATTTTGTACACGTATACTACGTGACGTGTACTATCCGCGTTTGGGGTGATGATTTTATTACTCTTTTTATTTTAATTTTATTTTATTGTAGAATCAACTCTCGGCATTGCACAGCAGGGTGACCGTGCGGCGCATGCGTACGGGCATCATTCTCATTCCCTACCACCTTCGCTAATCATTCTTGATGCAGATTAAAGACTTACGTGCCAGATTAAGTGAAAAATTAAAGAAAACGTACTAAGTAATTGCGACACAAAAACTAACTTAATCAGTTTTAACACGAAAAGATGCCGACAATAGAAGAGAAGCAGCGGGCCGCTAGGGTGGAGTAAAGAAGAGCTGCTCAGGAAGCAGCAAACACATCAACCTCTGAGCAAATGAATGCTAAACATACAGAGAAAGAGGATGAACACTATGAATGCTCAAATCAAGTGTATTCACTACACGTTATCGTGCAGTGCACCGTTAATGGTTATCATATAATTGCCATCATTTTTACTCCACTTTTCGTGGTAATTTTAAATTTCCTCATTTTTTTTTCTTTGTTATAAAATTAGTCATTGGAATTAGAGACAGGTTACTGTAATTTTAAAGGTGGCATTTCTGCATGAAAATATATATTTGAAATGTTCTTTTTCTTCATGACTTTAAATGTTTACTACTTTCAGTGAACATAAAAAACAGATGTGAACAAATGGTTTTAGGCAACATGAGGCTGTTGGGTCTGGATAAAAATTGAAGACATTATTTAATCATCTTAAATATAGTGTTTTTGATTATTACATTTTTTGCTGCAGCAGATTCATATCAGTTTTATATTTATCTTTTCCATCTGTCCATCCCATTTCCCCACAGAGATATCTAGTTTGTGGTCACATTTACCTGTTATAGTTGCCAAAATTTTCCTGCTTTCATTCATGTAATTTTCTTTTAGCAGTTTTGCAGATCCCTCCCTTGTACATTGCTCATTTCCCAAAGGGAGTCATTATGTCTAATGTGTCAAGCATAGTCTGGATATACTGCTGCTATGGTCAGCTATGTAGTTCTGCAATGTGTTTTCTTTAGTTTTTCAGTACTTGTTATTATTTGTGAACGTATATGTAGAATGATGGGTATCAGCCTCTGTCTCTGCTGATCCAAAGGAAGAATTGATTTATTTTTTTCAAGGTGTATATTACAGTGAGATTAATAAAGTTTCCATTAAATTTATCGTCTGTGTTTGTGATTGGAATTTCCTGTATTCGTGTTATTTTTGTGTGGTGATACTGTTTTGACTGTTTGTCAAGCATCAAAATCTTGAGAGCAACACAGTAGTATAGTAGTTAATATTGCTGTATCATGGGCCCAGTTTCTAAGGCTTGAGTTCCTATCTGAACCTTGTCCAGTTAGTGTTGGCACATTAGATTAATTTGTGATTTCAAACTGGTCTGTAGGTATGAGTGTGAGTGGGCCCTGTGATAGGCTACATTCTATCTATGGCTGTTTCATGTCTTGATTCTAAAGCTGCTAGGATAACCTTTGACCCCCTGTGATTCTGAATCGGATTAACTGGATCTGAGACTACAATGTTCTGCCAAGTTGGTTGCATGGAAAAAATACAGAAGCTGCTGCTGCTCCTTTCACAACAGTGTTAAGAGGGTGACATCAATTGTTAGAATTTATAAGCAGTTAAAACATTCTTAACTTACAGTTAAAGGAATAAATAAAAATATATTTGTACAAAACACTAGAGGGAAACTATCTTTTTTTTGAATTGGTGAATGTATATATAAAATAAAAAAAATTTTGTTTTAACAAAAAAAGTTTTTTTTTGCTGTAAAGCCGGAGTAACAAGAGAAAAGACAGCAAATTTTATTTGGTTGGGGAACTGGCATGCCATCTGCAGCGCATGGGTACTTTTCATAGCAATATAATTAATTAAAGGATGCAGTTAAATGCAGTTGCGAACCATCCACATTAACAGCTGCAATTAGTTTTGTTTTCCTTTTTTGTTGCCTTTCTTGTTTATTAGCTGTGACTCTGAGGTCAGAATTAGTCAAATATTTTAATGGCTACGGTGAGGGGATTGGCAGGAAATTCTAAGCCTCAGTGCTGAGATCTGGACTGGACTTGCTTCGGGTAGCGTAGTGTGGTCTCGAGTTCCTACAGAGCTGCTCTGTCCAGTGAAACTACTCAGAACATAATTTCTTGGAATCATGCAACTGATAACAATCAAAAAATCTGTACTTTTCATTCAGCCATTTACTTAGGGGAATTCCAACAATCTTAAGTTTAGAGTGAACACACCTGCAAGCACTTAATCTAATTAAATCTTTCCTATAAATAGATGATCCTGTTAATCATTTGTTTGATTAATATCTGTTTTTAAATATATTGTAATATGACATTTGAATAAAGCTTTTAATTTGCTGAAGTGTAATAATGATCAACCTGTCAAGCCTGCTGCAGAATGTGTAGCTATCTTCTTAAAGTAACCATAATAAGTAACACCTGCTTACAGAGTATGTGCTGTTTGCTAAAGCGTTTTATTGTGTTTTTACAGTCTTTGCTAGCACAGCGATACCTTTATTGTGGCATTTATTAAGGTTTTATTATAGTGATGGATGTATCAGTATCCCATCCAGGATGGACCCCATTCCCTTACATGGCCGGGAGGCCAGTATAATGGCTGGCCAGGAAGTGTGAGAGTTGGGCATGGAGGGGCACTGCGGCAGCTGGTGCAGAAAAACTGGCATCCAAGCAGAAATGGGTGGGAGTCCCTTACCCAGCTGGGAGGCCAGCATAACGAATGGGTGACCTGGGTGGAGAGGCATCCTGACTGGTATAGGTAGCAATCCCTTCTCTTGTTGGGAGGCCAAAAGAATTGTGGGGCAGTGGGAGACTGCCTCACTTGTGCAGGTCATTCCCCCATACGTTGGGTTGCAGGATCCCTTGTGGTTAACCCCTATATGGACTGCTGCAGGGAATTATGCTCCCATGCTGTTAGGTTCCGTGGGGGCTGAAAGGGTGCACTATTGTGAGATGAATGCCATGTTGCAGGGTGGTCCACCCAACCGGAAAGTGCTTACTTGAGACAATGGTTTGCGAACTAGAAATATTCACATATTGGGTTTAAAAGAGAACTCTTCACTATGCCAGGGTAGTTAGTCTGGGAAGAGAGTGTTGGAGAAAAGTAAAGGATTGGATTGGTTTGTGTACTACTAAGGAAAAGAACCATATCAGAGGTACTGTTATAAAATAAAAATAACTTTTAGTTCAACCAAGTGACCCTGTTGTCCATTTTATATATATATATATATATATATATATATATATATATATATATATATATATGTGTGTGTGTATGTATGTATGTATGTATGTATGTATGTATGTATGTATGTATGTATGTATATATATTTATCATTTTTGGTCTGTTGTTAAATTAAAAAATGTAACTGTGTTTAACCAAACGATTAAAGTTTTTAATCAAAATAAACTGCTGTGGACACCAAGGGGTGCTCCAGCTCCCCAAGCACCCAATGCAGATAGGGTCTGGACACAATTTAAAAGCACAAAGAGACTTTTACTGTTGGAAACTTCTTCTCAAAAGCATTTCCCAACACCACAGCCACAAGTACAATAAAGCAGTGTATATCACAAGTCTTTTCTTCCTTCTCTCACTGGTCACTGCCTCCTCCACTTCTCTTCACAAGCATTGTCCACCTTCCTGCTAACTCTGGCTCCGTCCCTGTGAGGCAGGCAGCTCCTTTTATCTCCTACTCAGGAGTACTTCTGGTCTTCCATACACATGGTTTAAAAGCACTTCCGGGTGAGGTTGGAACCCCATGAAGTAGGGATCACCAGTCCCTGCAGCATCCCTTGGTGGCACCCACAGAACCCAACAGGGCTGTTCTGAAAAACTTCCTGGAAAGCAAAAAGCAAGTCTACGATATGTGATGTTCTCGGAAGACATTTTAAAGACCTGCGAGACCAAAGACACGCCCTACTTACAATCTATCAAATAGGACAACAGGCAGCAAAACATACAGTCTTGTGAAGGATTTGAGCACACACAGATCCAGGGCTCTCAGCGCATATAAAGCGTATAAGGACAGTACATTATAAATTAAATGTCGACATCTAAGTGAAGAAGAAAGCAGCGTGGAGAAAAGAGACTCAAATGCTTTGGACAGAAAAAAGAGTAAAAAAGAATACAGTAATCCCTCCTCCATCGCGGGAAAAACACAGGAGGTTGTAGAGAGACAGGAACGTTATTCAAACACTGCAAACAAACATTTGTTTCTTTTTCAAAAGTTTAAACTGTGCCCCATGACAAGACAGAGATGACAGTTCCGTCTCACAATTAAAAGAATGCAAACATATCTTCCTCTTCAAAGGAGTGCACGTCAGGAGCACAGAAAGTCAGAAAGAGAGAGAAAAGCAAACAAATCAATAGGGCTGTTTGGCTTTTAAGTATGCGAAGCACCGCGGCACAAAGCTGTTGAAGGCGGCAGCTCACACCCCCTCCGTCAGGAGCAGAGAAAGCGAGAGAGAGAGAGACAGAGAAAAACAAACAATCAAAAATCAATACGTGCCCTTCAAGCTTTTAAGTATACGAAGCAGCTGCACAGAAGGGAGCAACATGAAGATAATCTTTCAGCATTTTTAGACGAGCGTCCGTATCGTCTAGGTGTGCGAACAGCCCCCCTGCTCAATCCCCCTACGTCAGGATCAGAGAATGTCAGCGCGAGAGAGAGAGAGAAAAGTACGTTGGGTAGCTTCTCAGCCATCTGCCGATAGCGTCCCTTGTATGAAATCAACTGGGCAAACCAACTGAGGAAGCATGTACCAGAAATTAAAAGACCCATTGTCCGCAGAAATCCGTGAACCAGCAAAAAATCTGCGATATATATTTAAATATGCTTACATATAAAATCCGCGATAGAGTGAAGCCGCGAAAGGCGAAACGCGATATAGCGAGGGATTACTGTAATCAAGGTGCAAATTTAGAAAATAAGGCCCAGAACAAGTGGAATTGAAAAAAAAAGCACGTCCAGTCCGGCTCAGAATTAAAAGACAATGAGTAAAAGTAGAAAAAAAAAAAAAAGTAGAACTTCATAAAGACGTTTACAAACGTTGGCGCTAAACACATGCAGAGCAGGTTAGAGACTATGAAACCAGTGAAATTAGAAAGGCTCAAAAAAATGGCGCTATACACATGTGGAGAAAGTTAAAGGATATGAAAGTAGGAAAATTAGAAAATATAAAAAAAGAAAGTAAAGATCGCAGTAGCGCAAACAAACAAACTGCCTCATTTAACTATGCACCAGTCTAACTTTGGTTTTGTACAATAATAACTACACTATTGCACCTTAACACTTAATTCTACTTTATTCACATAATTTTACTTTTTTATTATGTTCTACTATACTGTTATCTTTCAATCTATGACTTTTTGTTAATCTAACTGATATTTTTCTAACTTTGCACAGTTTTTGATAAGTGAATCAGGATGCATTTCACTGCGTGTTGTCCTGTATAACTATGCATGTGACAAATAAAGAATCTTGAGAATTTCAAAAACGGAGTTTACCACACATGCATTTATTGGTTACTTTGTTCATGTATATATATTTATCTGTCTGCTTATTTAAAAAGCTACATTTACCCCAGGAGTCAAAAACGTTCTGTCTAGCCCTTGTACAAAAACCTAGACAAAAGCTGGGGTATCACCTGGTAACCCCATGTACTTTTGGAACTGTGAGAGGAAAATAGCACGACTTTACAGACAGGAGTTCAATGCAGAACTCTACTTACTTTATTACTTTGTAAAAAAAAAAAATTATTAACTGCTGATGATGTAGATCGTTTTGTCTGTGCTGAAATTCCAAACAGAGAAACCTATCCTGACCTCATTAAAAAGATTCAGCATATTGTGACACGCAAGATTACAAATATTGTTTTTACAGAAGTTCTGAAATAAAAGTGAAACTAATGAAATAGTAACAATTCAAAGAAAAAAAAAATCTTAAAAGTGTGTATCTGGAAAGCCGAACACGGGGGTTGGCGAGTGAAGCGAGCAGGGGGCGAAGCCTCCTAGTATTAAAAAAACTTAAACATTATATTCATGGTTCAGCTTTATGTGTGCAATCAGTACACAAGTCATCTCAGCAGCTGTTACCTGGAGTGGAGGGGTCATTAATTAGATTGAAAATATGTATAGATTAAGCTTTTAGAGTGAAAAAACATCACAATATGTATCTGATATGGTTATTTATTTAGATGTTTTAAGTTGCACTTTTTCAGAGAATGCATCATTTATGAATTATAGGATAATTCTATGAACTCAAATGGATGGAAATACTGTACTAGCATGATCAGTTTGCACTGAATATTGCCTTGTTTTATTGGCTACAGTATAATATAGGCTTGCCTCGCAGTTAGGAGACCTGGGTTCGCTTCCCGGGTCCTCCCTGCGTGGAGTTTGCATGTTCTCCCCGTGTCTGCGTGGGTTTCCTCCGGGCGCTCCGGTTTCCTCCCACAGTCCAAAGTCATGCAGGTTAGGTGGATTGGCGATTCTAAATTGGCCCTAGTGTGTGCTTGGTGTGTTTGTGTGTGTTTGTGTGTGCCCTGCGGTGGGTTGGCACCCTGCCCAGGATTGGTTCCTGCCTTGTGCCCTGTGTTGGCTGGGATTGGCTCCAGCAGACCCCCGTGACCCTGTGTTCGGATTCAGCGGGTTGGAAAATGGATGGATGGATGGATAATATAGGCTAGTGATGGTGAACCAGTGACACGTGTGTTAAATATCCTTATCTGCAGATGCTGATGCACACTATTAGCATTTGCGTGAAATCAGTTTTTGCATTTGTTGCTCGTGTGAAATGCATGGAATTATTTTGTGCCAGGAGCCAGTTCAATAACTATGAAAAAAATAATGGGATAACCCTCATCTCATACGTATAGTGTACGTACTACGTTTGTGATATTTTCACGTTCGTACAGGATATGTAAGAGATATTTTTTTCATTGTGCAGCACACAGCTTCCGTAAACAACACTGTGGCATAAGTAGGAAAGTTATTACCTCAAAGGATATTTCAGTATACTGTCTCAATATAGTCTGCAAAGGGCAGTGCTGATGTTGTTTTCTCTCCATGGTTACACTTCTGCAAAGGGAAAGTAGTCTACATTTTTTTACATTTTACATGTCCCTCTTAATCTCTCCTAAAACTGGCTTATTTTCCATGTTATACTTTTACAAGACCTTATTCTCTACATTAAACAACATTAAAATGGGCAAAAGAAGCCCAGGTGAAGTTACTGCTGCTTCTTTGGGCTTGAATTTCACAAAGTACCTACCTTCAATTTCAGACTTATCTATTAAAGCTCAGTAACAAAAAAGTCATTAATTGATATCTAATATCATATATAAAATATTTCATATTTTTTCAGTTCAATTCAAAAGTGCTATTAAAAGTAGGGTAATTTTTTATTGCACTATTATAAGCCCAATTAGAATCAGTACGCATGTCATTTTCTCTACTGTAAGTCACTGACTTTTCTTTTACATTGATAATACACAGTATTACACATGATTGGGCTATATTTTTTAAAATAAATTAATATGTAAAGAATTGTTTCTCGTTTTTGTTTGGGGGTGGGGGGGTGGTGACATACCAGCAGAGTCAAGTTAGGCATTTTCAGAATTTTTTGTCATGCCGAGCCCAAAAGGTTCACCATCACTGATATAGGCTAATGTAGGTTATAATATAGGCTACAGATGATAACGTACAGTTAATTAAACAACAACAACATACATGTCTGCGTTGGAGGAAGTGTGATTGATGTATAAGGAACTGAGTGATTTCACTCAGTGTCATCTGCTTTTCAGCTGCTTGGACATGTGTAGCACCTACACTGTGCTGTATCGAGTCAAATATCCCAACATGAGCAACAATGGACAGTGCTGACCCACTGACGTTCTGTCTTGGACTCAGGCCTATGCCTCAACAGCCTCTTATGTTTCAAAGGAGACTTTGGAGAACTTGCATTAGCAGACATCACTGGGTGTGCCGTCTTGTTACGGACATTCTGCTATACTTTGTGATGCGACTTTTTGTTTTCTTTATCGTCCAAATGGAAATACAGCATAATGGCAAGGATGATACAATCACTACAACTTCAGTCAGCCCTAAGTGCATGTCTGTCTGCTGTGTTTGAGCAACATGAAAATGAAACTCATTCACTCCACTTGTATAACTAGTTTGATTTTAATTGTTCTCATGGTATTTTCTTTGTAGATAGATAGATAGATAGATAGATAGATACGTTATTATTCCCCAAGGGGAAATTCATATATTATTCATATTGTAAGCTGGAGCACTGATCGCACCCTCAGAGGACACAGGTGCCCCTGGGAAAACCCCTGAAACAGCTGACAGTCTACCTTCACATTGCTCCTTACCCTTCTTACTTGCGCTATAACGTGCGATAAACCTCTTGTGCGGTACTCCGCTTACTTAAAAGCCTTGTACAGCGCCTGTCAGTTTTGGAATTGATTGTTTTGCTTCTCTCTCTCTCTCTCTCTCTCTCTCTCTCTCTCTCTCTCTCTCTCTCTCTGAGATTCTTTGCTCCTGGCGGAACTGTCATCTCTGACTTGTCATGGAGCACATTTAAACTTTTGAAAAGAGACAAATGTTTGTTTGCAGTGCTTTGAATAAAGTTCCTTTTTTTTTCTACAACCTCCTGTGTCTCTGTGCAAATCTGTGACCCAAGCGTGACAATATATTTGTGTATATGTGAAACAATGCACGAATATATGAGCCAAATCGTGTCCCTTACTGATTCAGTATGGTACAGTGTAGTTTATGTTGCAATACAGGACAATTCTGTATTACATGGGACGAGTGATGACTCTATTGGTGTGTGTGGATATAGACCATTAACAAGAAACAAAACAGGAAATGTTCAAGTGCAATTAATAGACTTGATTTCATTGGCTGCTGTTTCATTAAGTGTGAAGCATGGTCAAATTGATCAGATTAATACATTTAGGGGATGTATTAAAAACAAGTAATGACAGAAATTTTTAAAGTGTTAATCACACACATTAATGGCAATTAATCAGCAGCTCTAATGTATATGTATATACAGTAATCCCTCGCTATATCGCGCTTCGCCTTTCGTGGCTTCACTCCATCGCGGATTTTATATGTAAGCATATTTAAATATATATCGCGGATTTTTCGCTGCTTCGCGGGTTTCTGCGGACAATGGGTCTTTTAATTTCTGGTACATGCTTCCTCAGTTGGTTTGCCCAGTTGATTTCATACAAGGGACGCTATTGGCAGATGGCTGAGAAGCTACCCAGCTTACATTTCTCTTTCTCTTGCGCTGACTTTCTCTGATCCTGACGTAGGGGGATTGAGCAGGGGGGCTGTTCGCACACCTAGACGATACAGACGCTAGTCTAAAAATGCTGAAAGATTATCTTCACGTTGCTATCTTTTGTGCAGCTGCTTCCTGAAACGACATGCTGCACCGTGCTTCGCATACTTAAAAGCTCGAAGGGCACGTATTGATTTTTGCTTGCTTGTTTTTCTCTGTCTCTCTCTCTCTTTCTGTGCTCTTGACGGATGGGGTGTGAGCTGCCGCCTTCAACAGCTTTGTGCCGCGGTGCTTCGCATACTTAAAATCCAAACAGCCCTATTGATTTTCCTCTGCCTTTATGACAGTCTCTGCTCCTGACTCCTTTGAAGAGGAAGATATGTTTGCATTCTTTTAATTGTGAGACGGAACTGTCATCTCTGTCTTGTCATGGAGCAGTTTAAACTTTTGAAAAAGAGACAAATGTTTGTTTGCAGTGTTTGAATAACGTTCCTGTCTCTCTACAACCTCCTGTGTTTCTGCGCAAATCTGTGACCCAAGCATGACAATATAAAAATAACCATATAAACATATGGTTTCTACTTCGCGGATTTTCTTATTTCGCGGGTGGCTCTGGAACGCAACCCCCGTGATGGAGGAGGAATTACTGTAGTACAAATGGTATTCAGAGATAAACACATTTTTTTATATTTCCTGGCATGGATCTTACCATTCAGTAGACAGATTTCATTACTCAGTCAGAAATTTCATGTTAAAAGTGTTTTGTTGAAGAAAATATAAAATCTCCAAAGATAAGTATGAGTAATATGCAAATACCCATGTTTATTAGGGTATTTCAGGGTTTTTATATGATTTTTTTTCTGTGTAAACAATTTATTTGCCTGTTGTTTAAGATTTCCAATAAGGCACTTTAATGTTTTACAATGCATCCATTATTATCTACTTGTATTTATAGTGTACGTCTGATAAATGGTTAGGGTGCTGTGCCAAGAGTGAATGCACAATTCAGTCTACATTTTTTTATAATATGGCTGAATCTAGATCAAATGTTATTGCACTGAAAGTTATCTATCAGGAACGTTTAGACTGGGACATGATCTGAACCCAAACTGAGCAAACCAAATGTCTTTTCATGTGTCTTGTTATACATTTACTGTAATACATTTAGCTTTGTGAAGTAATAATGTGAACCCCCTCTTAGATAAAAGAAAATGTAAATGCAGTAGGTCACCCCCACAAAAAATTGCAGTCTAATATAAAAAAAACAACAAACAGTGCATTTGTTTGTCTATATAAATTGGATGTCTTTCACACAGTTGGTCTTTTTTTTTTTTTTTTTGTGTTCTTTATTTCGCCTTATACAATTTCTTGTATTAGGAATTTGGTAGTTTTCGCATACCCCTTGGGGTCAGAGCGCAGGGTCAGCCATTGTACAGCGCCCCTGGAGCAATTACAGGTTAAGGGCCTTGCTCAAGGGCCCAGCAGAGCAGGATCTTTTTTGGCAGTGACGGGGATTTGAACCGGCAACCTTCGGGATACCAGCGCAGATCCTTAGCCTCAAAGCCACCACTCCACCCTTAAATGTGTTTGGAATAAGAAATCCTATACTGAAAAATATATGTTCAGAAAATGAGTGGTAAAGAACATGCCATCCAACTTGAGTTTGAATGTTGGCAGGTAAATATCAATGTGACCCAAACCCAACCTCAAATGGTAGGACTGATCAGGTCTTAATTAAGTTTCAGTGCTCTACAGCAAACATCTTCTCTCCAGGAGATGTTTTCATTATACTGTATGGAACTAATCCAGAGCACTTATTTGTGGTGAAACATAAGCAAACACAAATTAAAAGGACATATATACACAGTGAATAATCTGTTGTGACAGAGGGTTAGCAAATAACAAAACAAAATTCTTAGACCTGCTTAGTCCAATTATGGAGGCCAAAGCCTAACCTGGTAGCATGGGTTCAAAACCAGAAACAGCCTTGTGTAAGGTGCCAGTCCATCACAGTCCCTAATCACATGCTTATTATTAGTGCTGTTGCTTCTGTCCTAGTGGAATATCTTAAGTTAAAGGGACCAGTAGTCTTTATTCCCTATTCATTTTTAGTAGAAAAATGGTTGCATTGTTTTTATAATTTTAAAATGAAGCACTATAGTACAAATTACGAAGGAAGGAACCTGGTTTGAATACATTCTAGGACTTGTATTTACTGTTATCTCTTGATTCAGTGAGCAGTATAAGGCAGCTTATTTGATAAATGTGTACAAAATGTTTAAATGTCTGTTCTGCTGAAATCAAACGAGACAAATCACAATGAAAACAATTTATAAAAGTGAATGTTGATTTAATTAAAGATTGAATGCATTGAAAGTACAAGAATTCTTTAGTGTCAAATGAGAGGATGGAAACGTATAACCAGTACTTCACAAAATCTGTTGTTTGCTATATCTTTGCCATCTTTTTCAGGTTTGTTTGAGAGTTAAAAACAAGAATGTTTCCTGTCGACAGCTTTTTTTTTTTCACCTCGATTCAGTTGTGGCCCTTTATTAGAAAGGACCACTCCATTCAGGTCTTTCATACATGTATACCTAGAATCAATGGAAAATATCCTTAATAAACAGATTCATTACATTTCCTCTCTTCTCACCCAATATTAAAAATGGGTAGTGAAATTCCTACTTGCATGGCTTCTGCCAAATAATGACATTATGCAGTTTAAGAACCAAATGAATACTGAAATCTAAATTCCTTCAGTACTGCTGCAGATCCTTGGGATGATCATAAACAGATTAATGATTAATAACATAAATGATTAACTGAAAATCTTATTTACCTAGAAGTGTCTATTTCAGCTTTCTTTTGAAAGTACACTTAAAATCACATGTGAGATTTCTATCAGTTGTTTAATCTCTGGAGAGTACAATCATGGTATTTCAATAAACATGCCCATACGATTACCTCATATGCACAAAGTAGTGTGCATGGTAATTTTTTTTTATAAAACACAACACATTAATTTCAGGTTGTTGTATTATTTGTGAGAAGTGTCATTTTAATTTTGAAGAGTATTTTAAATACAAGCATTCATAACACAGTTTTTGTTACTTATTCAAGAATGTTTGGCCTAAGGCAGTAAGAGAATATTACAATTAACACTCTTTTTGTATTTTAATGTTGTTAAAACACCTGACAGATTAACATTCTTAAAGTGTCAAATCATACAAAAAAGTTTACAGAAAAGTGATATGTGAATCAAAATTTATAGTACATGTGTACTGTCACCTACAACCCACATCTTGAAACACTTCGAAAAATTATAAAAGAACTTCAGCCAATACTAAACAATGACCAAACACTGAAAAATGTATTTCCTGAACCTCCCCTCCTGGCATACAGACAACCACCAAACCTTCAGCAACTAATTGTCCGAAGCTCCCTAAGTGAACAAACAGAAAATGGCACATCTCCATAGCTACAGAAAAGATGCAAAACATGTGCCCACATTTATGATATAGACTGTATAGTTATACCACACTGCCGACTTGAACATCACATAAAGGGATCATTTTCCTGCAGATCATCTAATGTAGTCTACCTAATTCTCTGCATGAAATGTCCTGACACTCACTCTATGTGGGAGAAACTGGACAAACACTCCGCCAGAGAATAAATTTACACAGGTTCCACATTAAACATGGCAACACAGATGTTCCTGTAGCGGCCCACTTCAACAGCCATGGACACTGTGAGAGGGACTTTAAAGTCACAGTGCTCGTGGGCAACTTCAAAACACAGCAAGAGAGAAAAGAATGGGAAGTTAAACTTATGCTAAAATTTAATACATTACAACATGGCTTGAATAAAGACAAGAGTTTAATGGCCAGATATGAGGATTGTTTACATCTCTCAGAATGACAGACAACCTGTCTACAGATCCACATTGTTTTGAAAAACTCATTACAAACTTCAAAAGACTTTGTTGGACAGTTATCTTATCCAAAGATCTTGACCATATGTTGTTCTTCTCTCTCTTGTTAAATTAACCCTAGCCTGAATGAATCTATTAATTTTTTTACATTTAAAATTTCTCATTTAAAGATTTACCAATGTTGTTTCTTGTCCTAGAGTGTGTATATAAACACAGGGAACTCCAGTTTCTGTATTACATCTTGCCTGAAGAAGGGGCCTGAGTTGCCTCGAAAGCTTGCATATGGTAATCTTTTTAGTTAGCCAATAAAAGGTGTCATTTTGCTTGGCTTTTCTCTAGTACATGTGTAGAAGAGAGAGGGCATCAAAAAGGAGTACAAGTAGACATTAAGTAAACTGGCATCTGAACTCAGCATTTCATTTTTAAAACCTAGGTGCAAAACATTTTGGAGTTTTTGTTTTTTCACTTGAGATGTTTTAATATGTTATCTAGTGATATTTGTTAGGATTAGTCTTTTTTCTTAATTGTTGTGAGCTATCCTGTATGAATTGTTACAAAGTTTTTGTTTATTTATGGGTTTTGGAGCTAGAAGTTTCACGATAAATTTTAAGAAGTCGCTAGTACTGATCCTGTATGCTGTGATGCTATCTTTGTTCTTGCTGTGAGCTCCACCATTTTAGAACACAGGCATCAGGTATCTCCTGGGCAGTCTGTCTCAGAATGCCCTGGGATGTGTGACACCTGTTACTTTATCAGGTTGGCAGGATAAAGGTTGCTCCTGATGTCCTGTCACTACCTAAAACTGATGAATAACTGTGGTTAGAGTGCATATTAAAATTCTAATTTTAAGGTTTCTGAGTTCTGGTTAGCCATTTGATGTTTGGTAACAGTTTGACTTTCATATTTGAATACGGTATGTTTCTGATTGCTTTCATTTCCTTTTTTATTCAAAAAATACACTGTCTCATCTTGAGCCAGTATAATATTTCACCTTGTGAAATTAATACTTTTACACCAAAAAATGTCTAGGATTAATATGATTTTTTTTCTATAATGGTTATTATATTAACATAGTAAGGTAGATTTTTGTATGTGTCTACATATCTCTGGGTGAACAAAAAAAATGTAATCATTAATACTAAACTGACTTACATTTTTCCAGTACTATAACTGTCGAGGCTATGCCAAGTGGTGTTTGGATCCTTTTGCTCAAATCTTTCCAGAGTTGCGCAGCTGCTGGGAAGAAAACTGCTTCAGTATTTTTGTTTTTGTACATTTTACTGTACACAAAAACCAGAAACAGCCTTGTGTAAGGTGCCAGTCCATCACAGTCCCTACTCACATTTATACTTCATATAATACTGACCAAATTAAAAGGTTATGCCCACAGTTGATTCTCAGTAAATTGCCTCCTTGCAAACTCATTTGTCCAAAACCTACTGCAGCATGTTTTGAGAAATGCTGTCATTTTGTGTATACAGTAATTCCTCCTCCATCGCGGGGGTTGCGTTCCAGAGCCACCCGCGAAATAAGAAAATCCGCGAAGTAGAAACCATGTTTATATGGTTATTTTTATATTGTCATGCTTGGGTCACAGATTTGCGCAGAAACACAGGAGGTTGTAGAGAGACAGGAACGTTATTCAAACACTGCAAACAAACATTTGTCTCTTTTTCAAAAGTTTAAACTGTGCTCCTTGATAAGACAGAGATGACAGTTCCGTCTCACAATTAAAAGAATGCAAACATATCTTCCTCTTCAAAGGAGTGCGCGTCAGGAGCAGATGTCAGAGAGATAGAGAAAAGCAAACAAATCAATAGGGCTGTTTGGCTTTTAAGTATGCGAAGCACCGCGGCACAAAGCTGTTGAAGGCGGCAGCTCACACCCCCTCCGTCAGGAGCAGAGAGAGAGAGAGACAGAGAAAAATCAATACGTGCCCTTTGAGCTTTTAAGTATGCGAAGCACCGTGCAGCATGTCGCTTCACGAAGCAGCTGCACACAGAAGGTAGCAACGTGAAGATAATCTTTCAGCATTTTTAGACGAGCGTCTGTATCGTCTAGGTGTGCGAACAGCCCCCCTGCTCACACCCCCTACGTCAGGATCAGAGAAAGTCAGCGCAAGAGAGAGAGATAAAAGTAAGTTGGGTAGCTTCTCAGCCATCTGCCAATAGCGTCCCTTGTATGAAATCAACTGGGCAAACCAACTAAGGAAGCATGTACCAGAAATTAAAAGACCCATTGTCCGTAGAAATCCGCGAACCAGCAAAAAATCCGCGATATATATTTAAATATGCTTACATATAAAATCCGCGATGGAGTGAAGCCGCGAAAGGCGAAGCGCGATATAGCGAGGGATTACTGTATAAATATTAGGGCTTCCAGTTCATGATAGTTTACTATCTTTCCACTGTTTAAGACTGTACAATTAAACAGAATGGCTGTGCATGTAACTGATGTATTCCTAAGCCATGTGTTCTTTAGGTGCTCTCTGATCTGTCATTTCATAACGTTTCATTCAGACCTTAGTATTTAAGTGTGTACCTTCCTCAAGATCTGACAGGAATCTGGCAATGCCGTTTTTTCAGTCATGTCTTGTTCTGTGCTTATTATTAGTGCTGTTGTTTCTGTCCTAGTGGAATATCTTAAGTTAAAGGGACCAGTAGTCTTTATTCCCTGCTTCAGTATTTTTGTTTTTGTACATTTTACTGAAGAGCAGAACAACATATTTATATTTCAATAAGATAGGCATATAAATGGCAAACTAAATAAAAACTTTTTTGTAAAAATATTTTTAAAATTGACAATTATACTTGCATATTTCTATGGAGATGCAAACATTTGTAAACAGCAAGTTGCATGTAGGCTTATTATAAAACTGTCTGCTTCAACAGTCAACACATATCCACTATAGTTATTGAGAATTTTTATTATTTAACACTAGATTTACCAAAGCCTACAAAAAAAAAACTCGTAAATCTGGCCCACCTTAAATCCCTTCGCACCTCTCCGTCAGCATCTTTTGTCCTATAAATGAGCTGATAAAGACGAGCAGCAAGCAGCCTGCTATTCCATCCCCCACCGCCGCAGAACGTGCACAAAGTTCTCCCAGCTCATGCCTTGATTAACTGGGAGTGAAGTGCTTAAGTTTTAGAGTGGAAATAATAGATTGTTATTTGGAACACATGCATTTCATGTATGTTCCGTTTCTACAATAATCAGTGTAAACACATTGTTAAAACAGAAACGTTTTTCATATTTTAGTAGTAAATGACAAAATGTAGGCATAAACTATATAATGTGTGAAGCCTGAAGTCCAAAGATCAAATGAACACTTTCACAAAAGGTTCAAGAACGATACAAAACCTTCCATGGCGTAGCGGTAAGATTTGCTGACTTATACTCAAGAGTCCCTAGTTTGATCCTGACTGCCTCCTATATTTACCGTATTCAGTAGTGAGCTTCTCTTATTGTTAATATTATACAATAAACACATACATTTGGTTTGCATCTGTAACAGCCGGTGTACATTTATAGTACTTGTAAAAAATTAACATATTTTTTTTTCACTTTTATTCTCTCAGTCACGATCATGATACATACTACTGCACCCGACCCCCCCCCCCCCCCCCAGGGATCTGACGCTGTTACTTTTTATTTGAAATTGGGAATAACTATTGATGTGAGTGGTGTTTTGAGGCAATGGAACTGGACATTCTCTGATCTGGATGGATAAAAGCTGACACACAAACGCTGGTGAATCTTTTTTTTTTCGTATCTCACCGTCACTTGATTTTTTTTTTATTCAGTTTTATTGAGTGTTCCTGCTCATGCTGAATTAGTATGCACCTTACGGTCCATGATGTTAAAGCCGCACTGACAAAAAAATAAAACAGTACTATACCGGTCATTAAATGAGTTATTCCAAATATTGTATATACATATGTCTCTGGTTTTTGTCAGTGTGGCTTTGACATCATGGACCATAAGGTGCATACTAATTCAGCATGAGCAGGAACACTCAATAAAACTGAATTAAAAAAAATTCAGGGGGCTTCCGGGATGTGGCCTACTGAGTAGACGTGTATTCGGCTCGCTCTGCTACATTGTATTATATTTGTCTTACAAACCTCACACTTTTTGTTCTGAAAACCAGATTTAGGAACTTTTATGTGTATTACTTTTAATCCACCAGTAGAATGCCTAAATCGAAGGATAAATCCGAACGAGACCGAGAAAACTCACCGCCGTCGGGACCTGTAACCATGGCGCAGATTAGCCGTTTGCTAGAAGATGACAGAGCTGCGCTGTCTGCGGACTTTAAACCTTCTTTTGAGAACTTATCGTCTAAGCTGGACAGTGTTCAATCTGCAGTACATGATCATAGTCTACGTATTAGTTCTCTCGAGCTTGCTCATACCGATTTTGATTAACGTTTATACCAGATCAAGGCGGAATGCTCTGCACTCCAAAAAGAGAACGAGTGGTTAAAATCCAAGATGGTAGATCTAGAAGGGCGCAGCAGACATAATAATATTTGGATTGTGGGTTTACCTGAAGCTATTGAGGGTCCACGCCCTACTACTTTTTTCTCCCAACTCCTTGTTGATGTCCTTGGATCGTAGGTGCTTACTTCGCCGCCGGAGCTGGACAGGGCACACCGGAGCCTAGCTCCCAAGCCGGCTGCTGGGGGGAAACCCCAGCCGGTTATCCTGCGTTTTCATCGCTACCAAATAAAGGATCTGGTGATTTGCGAGGCACGTAAGAGAGATGACCTGGTCTACAACGGCCATAAGATTCGGTTTTACGAGGACTACACCCCTAAAGTGGTAAGGCAGCGTGCGAGGTTCAAGGAGGCCATGTCAGAGCTCTACAAGAGGGGATACAGGCATGTGCTCCTTTATCCAGCTAAACTGCGCATCGTTCTGCCGACCGGAGAGAAAAAATGGCTGCAATCTGCAGATCTCAGATTTGTGCAGAGATTAGTAACTATTTTTCGCTTTAATGATCCTTTATCTGCATGGTTACAGGGCTTATTTCTATATGATACTGAATTAATGGTTTTAATTAATCATTGAGGACATTCTGCTGGTTTTGAGGTGTTTGTTTTATTCTCTAGACTGGTATGTTCATCTTACCGGGTGAGGTTACTTTTTTCTTTTCTTGTTTTATAATTTTATGCGGATAGTGTGGTGGGAGTCTGAGATGGGAGGTTCTAGATGTTTGGATTATGCTGCTGTCTTCTTCATCTGGGGAAGAGGACTAAGAGGGTGAGGGGTGGGGGGGGGGGGTTCAGGCCCGTGTTTATGTGTTTTTTGCTTGTTTTCTTTTGTTTCTTTTCATTTACTTGGTTTTATTTGGATTGTTGTGTGTCGTGTCCTTCACAATGTTGGTTTTTAATGTGTTGCAAGGTTTGCTCCACCCTTTCCTGCCAATTTGGTACTATAACTGTACAGTAATGTCACTTGGAAAAAAACAATATGGTTGACAGTGACATTATGGGGAGCCCGATTAGGTTTCTGTCCTGGAATGTGAAGGGCATGAATGGTCCAGTCAAGAGATCTAGAGTTCTCACTCATTTAAAGCGTCTTAAAGCAGATGTTATTTTTCTTCAGGAGACTCATTTGCATATTAAGGATCAGAAAAGACTTAAAACGCCATGGATAGGTTACGTCTTTCATTCTAGCTTTGATTCTAGAGCAAGAGGTGTTGCAATCTTAATTAGCAATAAAATACAGTTCTCACTTTCCAAGACGATAACAGACAAAAATGGGAGATTTTTTATTATTTTAGGGACTATCCTGCAAAATCCTATTGTCTTGGTGAATGTTTATGCCCCAAACTTTGACAATGCCCAATTTGCTAATAACCTTTTGAGGATGATCCCCAATTTGAATACACACCTTCTGATCTTTGGGGGGGATTTAAACTGTGTTATTGATCCGGTATTAGATAGATCTGCCTCCAGCATAAAAGCCCCTTCTGCCATGTCAAAGTCATTTTCAGACGTTATGACTCAAAATGGATACATTGATCCATGGAGATTTCATGATCCACAAGCCAGAGAATATTCCTTTTTTTCTCATGTTCATCACACATATTCTCGTAGACTATTTTTTTATTAATGACTCTTTAATTTCAAAAATCCATAATTCTGAGTATCTTCCAATTGTTATCTCAAATCATGCGCCTTTGGCTATAGACGTAGCTTTGTCCATCTATCATACAGTTTGACCCACTTGGAAGCTCAATTCCTTGCTTCTGTCAGACCCGGCCTTTTGTGAATATATTTCTGTTTCCATTGATAACTTTTTAATTACGAATAAGTCAGATACCATCTCAAATTCCTTATTATGGGAGACTCTTAAGGCTTATTTAAGAGGCCAGATTATCTCATACGCGTCTCATCTGTCTAGATCTAAGAAATCTATACTAAAAGACCTATCTACAGGAATTATTAAACTTGATCGCCAGTATGCCCTGAAGCCTTCTCCAGAAGTATATAAGCAGCGTCTTAACTTGCAACTTGAGTTTGACTTGATGTCAACGAGTGAGGCGGAGAAGCTGTTATTACAGTCTTCAGGTAACTATTATGAATACGGGGAGAAAGCTTCTCGTTTGTTAGGCATCATACTGCCGCCCGTCACATTATGCAAATAAAAAATACATCAGGTACTTTGACGTCTGACCCAATTGAAATTAACTCTGTCTTTAAGGCATTTTATACCAGTCTTTACAACTCAGAGTTTCCTCCCAACTCGGGAAATATGCAGCAGTTTCTTGACAGTTTAGTTATACCTACAGTTGAGGCCGTTAAAGCAGTTGAAATTGATGTCCCCCTTAATTTGGATGAGGTCATATTTTCGATTAAATCCTTACAATCGGGTAAATCCCCTGGTCCTGACAGATTTTCTTCAGATTTTTATAAGAAATTTTATCCCAAATTAGTTCCTTTACTCTTGTCTGTCTTTGAGGAGTCATTAGAGCAAGGTTCTCTCCCCATGACGCTGAGACAGGCCTCTATCTCATTATTACTCAAGGAAGGGAAGGATCCGACTTTTTGTACTTCTTACAGACCCATAAGTCTTCTTAACTCTTTCAGGGCTGATGTTGACTTTTGTCGAAATTCAGGGGTAGAGGGCGGTAATCGGCTGTAAACTGCGACAAAACTCGCCCTTACATTTTAATTTGACTCTCTTTGCTTGAAGGAAAGTTACGTAGCTTTGCTGATTTGACCTCGGATTCCCTGGGTGTGCATGAGTAGTGAAGAGCAAACAGCCTCTAAAATGGTATCGACATCTGGCGAGACTAAAGCAAATGTGCAAAGCAAAATACTCCATGGACGTATTACGTATTATCGCTGAATCAGACTCTGAGCTTGATGCAAGTGATCTGGAGATGGATATTGAAAACAAAAGTGAGGTACCAGCATCAGCCTATCGGTCCCCAGGTGATCGTGGTGCTGAACACGTCTGTGTAGCTGATATGCCTACAGCTGCATTTGCCTGGGAGGACCACCACTTATGATGGCAAGAGGTACAAACCATATTGCATCACACTGCGACTGCCACCATCGCCCACCTGCTCTGCGAAGACAGAGAGGTAGCTGGCCTGCCGTGCATTCCTGCTGGCCATTGAGCTGCCCCTGCGCAACCACTGCTGCCAGAGATGCAGAACAGGCGCCAACAGCAGCCACAGCACGTAGCAACAGACGTTTTATGTTGATTTATGTGTGAAATCAGTGCATTGTGTGCTTTTCAGAAAACTGAGTTTTTTAGAAAAAATATTCAGCCCTCAAAGAGTTAATGTATGTGAAAATTCTGGCCAAGCTGTTAGTCTCTTGCATAGAAGGAGTCCTCCCATCTATTATTTCAGATGAACAGACAGGTTTTATCAAAGGAAGGCACTCCTTTTTTAATATTCGCACCCTCTTTAATATTTTGTACTCCAAACATCATAGTATTCTCCCCAAAGTGGTCATTTCATTGGATGCTGAAAAGGCATTTGATAGAGTGGAGTGGGAGTACCTCTTTGCAGTCCTGAAGAAATATGGCTTTGGCGATAGATTTATTTCTTGGATTCGTCTCTTGTATACTCCCCCCCTAGCTTCTGTTTGTACCAATAACATAAAATCTGACTTTTTTCCTTTATCGTGTGGCACACGTCAAGGCTGTCCTCTCTCCCCCTTACTTTTTGCTTTAGCTATAGAGCCACTTTCGATAGCTCTCAGGACTTCCTCTTTGTTCCAAGGCGTGACTCATGGAAATATAGAGCACAGGGTGGCCTTATATGCAGATGATTTACTCCTGTATCTCACAAACCCTACTAATTCCCTAGCACATATTATGGCAATACTAAAAGATTTTGGTTTCTTCTCTGGATATAGACTTAACATTCAAAAGAGTGAATGCTTGCCTATAAACAAAGCTGCGCAGCAGCTTAGAGAGACTGACCTTCCCTTCCACCTGAGTTATTCTGGTTTCAAGTATTTGGCAGTGAATGTGACTAGCTCACCTAAGGCTCTATGGCCTGCTAATTTCACTCCTCTACTGTCTCATGTAAGATCAGCTTTTCAAAGATGGACTAATTTGCCAGTATCTCTATTAGGTAGGATTAATATAGTTAAAATGAATGTTTTACCCAAATTTTTATACCTTTTCCAGTGCATTCCTTTGTTCTTACCCAAATCTTTTTTTAAATCTATCCTCATTTATATGGAGAGGTAAGTCTCCCAAAATTCGCAAGTCATTATTACAAAAGTGCCGACTCAGTGGAGGTCTGTCTTTACCTAATTTTATGTTTTATTATTGGGCGTCTAACATCCAAAAATACATTTATTGGCTAAAAGATCTTCAGGCATTTTGGTGTCTTCTAGAAGCTCAATCATGTTTCTCGACCTCCCTCCCTGCTTTATTATTTTCATCGCTCCCTGTATTCCTTACTCAATATACAGATAACCCTGTTGTACTTAACTCTCTCTCTCAAGATATGGCATCAATTTCGACGCCACTTCAAATCTGTTTCTGCCTCTGCTCTGGCCCCACTATGTAATAATCACCTTTTTCCCCCCTTCCCTTTTAGACTCTACGTTTAATTTATGGGAAAAAAAGGGCATTAAATGTTTTT
Organism: Erpetoichthys calabaricus; assembly: GCF_900747795.2. Taxonomy (NCBI): domain Eukaryota; kingdom Metazoa; phylum Chordata; class Cladistia; order Polypteriformes; family Polypteridae; genus Erpetoichthys; species Erpetoichthys calabaricus. The sequence continues at coordinate 87,148,554 of NC_041401.2, forward strand.
CCGATCTTTATAAGGATAATCTCTTTCTTAACTTTACGGATATGTCGTCCCTATATGGTCTGCCCTCATTTAATTTATTTCGTTATTTTCAAGTTAGACACTGTGCTTCCACTATTTTTCCTGAGTTTCCCATTTGCCCACGCTAAACAGTCTTGGGAAGACTTATTCGAATTTTCTCCATCTAAGAAAGCTCTTACCTCGCAAATATATAATACTGTTCTTTCAATGGACAGTTACTCTGACAATAAAACTATTTCAAATTGGGAACAGGAGCTGGGTCTGGACTTCAGAGAAGGCTACTGGGATAGTGTAGTTAAGGGGATTCGTACTTCTTCATCTTGTGCAAGGCTTTCTCTTATTCAGTTTAAAGTAGTACATAGGCTACATTGGTCAAAGTCGAAACTATCTAAAATTTATTCCAATGTTCCTGACCTATGTGACCGATGTAACTCCTCTCCCTGCAATTTAAGCCACATGTTTTTTTTTTTGCCCCAAAATCCAGTTATACTGGACCTCCTATTTTGACATTATTTCTCATGTTTTTGGAATCCGACTGGAACCTTGTCCTTTGATTGCTTTATTTGGGGTTCCTGGAGATCCTGATATGTCTTTTAATAGTACACAATTGGATGCAATTGCTTTCACTTCACTGTTAGCACGACGTAGAATATTATTGTCCTGGATGGCTCCGCATCCCCCAACCATGGCCCGTTGGCTGAAGGATCTTATTGTCTTCTTAAAACTTGAAAAAATCAAGTTTAGTCTGAGAGGGAGAGCTGATGGGTTTTTGAAGGTCTGGCAACCTCTTGTTTCTTATTTTAGATCCTTGGAAACAATTGCACCTGATTAAACTTTATTTATTTATTTCCTATTTTATTTTATTGTTATTATTTTTTTAATTGTTAGTTATTTATTTGCTTATTTTTTGTAACATCCTGTGTATTAGGGTTTTTTTTTTTAATTACTTTCTTGTTGTCTAATTATTTAATTAGTCATTGTCTATTTTATCTGTTTATCCTTTTTGTGGGCCTATGGATGGGATATGGTGTTTAGGTTTAGGTATTATAGGTTTATTGTTCGCGTCTGATAGTCAACACTAATATGTTTATCGATACCTTTGGCTTTTTTTATGTATTTGAAGAGATGTGTATGTATGTTGTTGCTGTTAATTGGAAAACTGATAAATAAATGGGGAAAAAAAAATTCAAGTAACGGTGAGATACGAAGAAGGCAGATTCACCAGCGTTTGTGTGTCAGCTTTTATCCCTTCAGATCAGAGAATTTCCAGTTCCATTGTCTCAAAACACCACTCACATCTACAGTTATTCCCTTATTGTAAGTCCACGGATCTTACTGCTACACCACGGAAGCTGTCGTATCGTACTTGCACCTTTTGTGAAAGTGTTTATTTGATATTTGGCCATTAGCCTTCACACATTATACAGTTCATGTCTACATTTTGTTATTTAGTACTAAAACATGAAAAACGTTTCTGTTTTAACGATGTGTTTACACAGATTGTTATAAATGCAAAACACAGATCAAATTATTTCCCCTCACAATTCTGGGTAGCTCACTCCCAGATAATCAATCAAGACAGGAACTGGGAGAACTTCTTGCCCGTTCTGAGGCTTATTGACACATTAAGAAGACAAAAGAGACTGATGGAGAGGTGCGAAGGGATTTAAAGTGGGCCGAATTTACAAGTTTTTTCGTTGACTTTGGTAATTCTAGTGTTAAACATGTTGAAATAGAACAGGATTTTGTTGCTTTCTGCTCAATATCTCTTTAACGGTTGATTGTATCAAAAATCATTTCCCTCATTGGTGAATGCTGACTTTATGACAAAAAAAAGGTCATATCCAGTTTTGGTCTAGCACAAGTGATAAGGAAACAAATGACCCATTTGTGACAACATCTGTGCATGAGTTGAAGAAACAAAAGTACTCTGAGACAGTGGGAGTGAGCGGGGGCAGACACTTTGTTGGAATCCATCAGGAGTGCTGCTCATAGAGGTGGAGGACATGTATGCCTCTCCACCCTCACTTGTCTGTCATAAATCAAGTTGTATGTTATGACTGTGGTGGATTGTACAAACTCTATGAAATTTCAGAACAGGGCTTCTAAGGTTTTTTTAGAATGACCTTTGGGCTCTTGGCGAGCACCCTTGACCATGGCTCTTCTTGCTTGGTAACTCAGTTTTGCTGAATGGCCAACTCTAGGAAGAGTCCTGGTGGTTCCACACTTGTTCCATTTCAACACTATTGAAGCCACTGTGCTCCTGGGAACACTTAAAGCTTTAGAAATGTTTTTTTATCCTTGCTCTGATCTATGCTTCATCACAATTTGACTACAGAGGCCTACAGAGAGTTCCTTGGACTTGGCTTGTTTTTTTTTTTTGCTGTGTGTCTTTTTAAATTATATCAAGTCAATTCAGTTTGCCACAGGTGGATTCCAACCAGGTTCTAGACCCATCTCAAGAATAATTAAACAAGCAGGATGCACCTGATATCAATTTGTTCCACAGCAAAGGGTCAGTACTTATATAAATGAGAGATTTCTGTTTTTGATGTTGAGTAAATTTGTAAACCAAGAATGGCAAATGTATCTATTTAAAATGAAAAATGAAGCACAATAAAGTGTACAGAAAGTGAACAGGCCCGAATACTTTATGGTTCCGATGCTTCTGGGACAAATGAGACAAACTTGGAGGTTTTTGGCAAGTCACATCAGCTCTATGTGCACAGATGAAAAATATGAAGCTTTAAAGAAAACAACAGCATACCTACTGTGAAACATGTAAGAGGCTTGGTTTGCTGCATCTGACATGGGGAGACTTGAATCTGTTGCAGGACACAAAGAAATCACAAGACTATCTACATTCTGGAGAGGTACGTTCTGCCTAGTGTCAGAAAGCTCTGTCTCAGTCACGGATCATAGATCCTCTAACCGGATCATGACCCAAAACACACAGCTAAAAGCACCCATGAATAGCTAAAAACAAAACATGAACCTATTCTGAAGTGGTATTCTGTAAGCCCTGATTTTAATTTTATCAAACAAGTATGTAAAGAACTCAGAGATACAGTCTGGAGAAGGCATCCTTCAAACCTGACACAGTAGGAGCAGTTGACTCTGGAACAGTGGACCAAAATACCTGTTGATAGGTGCAGAAGTCTCATTGAGAGCTACAGGGCTTGTTTGCAGTGATTGCCTCTAAAGGTGATGCAACAAAATATTAGGTTAAGGGTCCTATCATTTTTGTCCATGCTACTTTCATTTGTGTTATTATTTGAAATATTTTATTGAATCAAATTGCTGAAGCAATGTCTGATTTTTTTAATTAAATTTGGTATGAACATCGATGGGTGCCAGTTACTTTTGTCAGTTTCAAGTTATTTCAGAGACACTTGTGGGTCCTTCTTTTTTCGTGGTGTGTATGTGTATGTGTGTTGTGGTCTGGCGGTGGAAGAACAAACTGGAAACAGTTAAAATTTTGGGACGTCAACCGGGTTGTCCTTTTTAATCATTGTAAGACGAAACAAACAAAAATAAAAAAGTAACAAAAAACCACGCCAATGTGCTATTCCTGATCAGGGATTCCTTCTTCTTTAAGGTCTTTTGAGAGTCACATGCTTCACTGTGCGGCTCGTTTGAGTCTCCCGGCAAAAGACGCCTTTTTTTTAGTCAGCGCTTCTTTTATAGTGAAACTTGTTGGGTTCCATGGATGCAGCCAGGGGGTGCTACAGAGACTGCAGAGCCCTATCATGTCAGGCTTCTGTGACACCTGGGAGTACTTGTGTAACATACTAATGGACCTCTCCATCAGTGTCTTTTGTCTTGTAAATGTGCCGATCAAGACAGGCAGCAAGCAGCCTACTATGCCATCCCCCCACTGCCGCAGAACGGGCATGAAGTTCTCCCAGTTCCAGCCTTGATTATCTGGGAGTGGAGTGCTGGAGTTTTAGAATGGAAATAATAGATCGTTATTTGGGAACACATGCATTTCATGTGTTCCATTTCTACAATATTCTGTGTAAACACATTATTAAAACAGAAACTTTTTCATATTTTAGTAATAAATAACAAAATGTACACATAAATTATATAATGTCTACAATATTCTAGTGTTCTCTGTAGTAGGTCTCTGTATCTCCCCCTGGTGGCCTCCAGTGAAGCCAACAGAGCTGTGACAAACTCCAACTCTCAGAGTTCCCTGTGGGAATCCATGGTGCCACAGCCACTCAGGAGTGCTGCCCTCTAGCGTTCCAGGGGAGATAGTGCATCAAGATTTAATTTCCATTTATGACTAGGCTGCTGTAAATTCAATAATTTGTGACAATTTCCAGGTCTTTATAATATATATTTTTTTTGCTGCCCAGTAATAAAACACAAAGTTAGGTAGTGCTATGCCATACCACTTTCTGGTTTAGGTCTTTATAGAGTCTCATTTTGAGTGTGTGGATGTCTTGAATTCCAGGTAAATTAGATTATCACTGCATCTGATTCTTTAAAGAATGATGTATTTTTTTAATTCAGTTTTTTTTCAGTGTTATTCTTGAATAAAGGCACGCTTCTTCTGTTGATTTGTTAGAGACACTGTATTTGAGTACAGTAATCCCTCGCTATATCGCACTTCGCCTTTCGCGGCTTCACTCCATCGCGGATTTTATATGTAAGCATATTTAAATATATATTGCAGATTTTTTGCTGGTTCGCGGATTTCTGCGGACAATGGGTCTTTTAATGTCTGGTACATGCTTCCTCAGTTGGTTTGCCCAGTTGATTTCATACAAGGGACGCTATTGGCAGATGGCTGAGAAGCTACCCAACTCACTTTTCTCTCTCTTGCGCTGACTTTCTCTGATCCTGACGTAGGGGGTGTGAGCAGGGGGGCTGTTCGCACACCTAGACGATACGGACGCTCATCTAAAAATGCTGAAAGATTATCTTCACGTTGCTACCTTCTGTACAGCTGCTTCCTGAAGCGACATGCTGCACGGTGCTTCGCATACTTAAAAGCTTGAAGGGCACGTATTGATTTTTGATTGAAAAACAAACTCTGTCTCTCTCTCTCTTTGTCTGCTCCTGACGGAGGGGGGTGTGAGCTGCCGCCTTCAACAGCTTTGTGCCGCGGTGCTTCGCATACTTAAAATCCAAACAGCCCTATTGATTTGTTTGCTATTCTCTATCTCTCTGACATGCTCTGCTCCTGACACGCACACCTTTGAAGAGGAAGATATGTTTGCATTCTTTTAATTGTGAGACGGAACTGTCATCTCTGTCTTGTCATGGAGCACAGTTTAAACTTTTGAAAAAGAGACAAATGTTTGTTTGCAGTGTTTGAATAACGTTCCTGTCTCTCTACAACCTCCTGTGTTTCTGCGCAAATCTGTGACCCAACCATGACAATATAAAAATAACCATATAAACATATGGTTTATACTTCGCGGATTTTCTTATTTCGCGGGTGGCTCTGGAACGCAACCCCCCGCGATGGAGGAGGGATTACTGTATAAAGAATAAAACTGACTAAAAACTGAATAAAAAAAAACTTGCACATAAAAGCACGCTTGTTTCGTTATACCATGTTTTCATTTCAAAACTAACAGTGTTAGATTGGGGGGAGCAGCATGCACATGAGAATAAAACTGAATAAAAAAATGCTAACCTTTACAAGTAACATAACTTTACACAGGCTTTAAGACTCATTTCAAATGTAAGTTTTTATTATATAATAGTAATAATAATAACTAATAATAATAACTGCTCACCACTAAAAGTGCTAAATGCAGGGATGACACAGGATCGAACTAGCAACACCTGGATTACGAAGCAGCAGTTCTTACCCCTGAACCAGACAAGCACATGTTTATGAGATAGCTGTGTTTCCACTGTGAAACTCGCAGAGGAACACATGCATGCAAATGTCTTTACTTTGTATCGATTGATATTTGGGTTTCTGTTTTCACACATTGACAACAACATGTAAATTGAACAATTTCTTTTTCTTCAGTTTTATTCTTGAATAAAAACACATGTTTTGTTATACCTTTTGTGAAAGGGGATGGGATAGCAGGCTCTCTGGCTCCGACTGATTGACACATTTGCAAAAAAAAGGTGCTAATCGGCACAGTGATAAGGAGGTGTGGCACAGCATTATGAATCTTTTTGCAGGCTTCTGGGATTCTAGTGTTAAAACTGTTTTGATGGAATGAAAGGGCAGATGTCTAGCCTAATATTATATGTTGGAGACTTCACTGAAACAAGCACACTTTTATTCAAATACATTTTGAGTCCACATGTCTTTTGAAATTTTGCTAATGCATTAAGGGCTAATGTTAAAGATATTTGTGGGTCTGATATGTAAAGTACTATATCATCTGCATATGGTGATATTTTCTGTTCAAGTCCTCCTCTGATAATTCACTTTATCTGTGATGTATTTCAAAAATGAAAAACCAATTGCTCAATGGCTTGGTGAAAAATAATGGTGATAGTGGGCATCCTTATCAAGTACCATGTTCTAGTTTGAAGTAGTCTGAGTTTGTATTGTTAATACGAACTGAGACTTCTGGACTGGTATAAAGAAATTTAATCCATGCAGTGCAGCATAGTGAACAATCCCATTCGACTCTTATCAAAGGGTTTTTTCTGCATCCAAAGATAAAAAGGTCTCTGGTGTTTTAGATGAGTATATTGCATTAAACAGAAAGCGAAGGTTTGAGGCCAAGTTTAATGAATTAATAAATTCAGTTTGGTCTTGTGATTTTACACAATCTTCCTCTAAAACTTTGGAGAGTATCTTAACATCATCATTCAGAAGTGATATACTGTACAATAAGTCCCCTACATACAAACCTTCAAGTTATGAACTTTCAAAGATGTGAACATGCATGTCCAATAACTGAAAAATTATTTAAGTAAGTGAAAAATTAAAAATTGTAGCGTAACTTCAAATTTTGCGGTGAGCATGCAAGTTAGTTTGTGTGTCAGACACAAGGCTGAGTGCAAAACCCACTCTATAATTGTTTATATTCTCAGTCACGTGTGTGCATCCTCTACAAGTTGTTGTGCTTTTGGCTTTATCTGTGTTTATGTTTATTTAACATGGTTTATTTCAAGTCCAAGATGTCCAGAACTAAGCATTTTCAACAAGAACACTGGGAACACAGTTAGAAACTCATTAAGTGTAAGTTCTTCTTCACTTAGAGAACCACATTAATATGTCATACAAAACCAAGTACCGTGGTGGAGCACTGGCGCATTAGGGACCTTCGATCAGATGTCATGAACAGCTAATCGACTCTAATGTATGAACTTCAGATATGAGCATCAAAACCTTCCATGAATCTTCACCGCAACCACTTACTGGGCATTAATATTAAGTGATGGTCAATAGTTGTTGAATGATGATGCCATCCGATTGCTCACTTTGTGTGTGGTGGCCAGAAGTGGATTTGAAGACAATCATGTAGGCTCATTCACTAGCGGTAATTGAGTCTACTGTACCGAGATCAGCTGATGGAAAACAATGGGAACACAAAATAACTTTCAGTTGTTTACTGTTAAAACAAAAAATACAAATATTAACTTTTAAAAGCACATTCATGTGTACTGTATAGTACAAATATGTTTATGATAGGAGTTGAGGAGAGGTAGGTTAGGTATACGTAGGCTACCTGATGACATAAACAGCGATATCAGCTGACAGAAAACAATGGAAATAATAATTCAGTTTCTGTTGTTTATTGTTAAAATACACAAGAACTCTAACAAAATACAAATACTAACTTTTAAAAGTATTTTCTTATAAATACCTATACATGTTTTCTATAGGAGTTGAGGGTTGGGGGTAACTTTGTGTTTGTTAGGTGCCTAGGCTAACTTTGCTGGACTTAAACAAAGTGGACCTGCAAACGCGCTCTTAGAATGGTAGTTCATATGTGTGTGTATATATATATATATATTTTTTGTGGCAAAGGTGCTATATAGGCATCGACCTGACACAGACTGACAACATAGGCACGTAAAAATGAAACAAAGGATTTTCTTTTCTTCAGCCATGGGGCACGTCTTTCCCGTGTCCCACAGGCCCTACACAGTCCCCTAAACACACACAAAAGAAAAAACACCCAAAAACACACTCTTTTTCCTACACTCCTTCCAGGCAACTTTGTCCTCCTCCTCCTGACTCTGGTACCTAGAGTAGTGGCTGCAGGCTCCTCTTATAGCACCCCCAGAAATGCTTCAGGTGCTCGTTGACCTACTTCAGGCTGCATCACAGCCCACACGGGCTCAGGAAGCCGTGCAGCTCCCCCTGGCGGTGGCCATAGAGCCCAACAGGACTGAGCTCTGGTGTTCCAGGATTGTGGCCCCGATGCAACCCAGGTAGGCTGACACTAAGCATTCCGGGGGATGTAGTGTGCAGTCCATGACTGTTCCCCCAGATTCAGTGCCAAAGGGGCATCCGTCGCAATATATATATATATATATATATATATATATATATATGCACCACAGTACTTGGTTTTATATGACATATTAATGTGGTGTATATATATATATATATATATATATAAAATGCAAACTCACTCACTCATCAGCATCAACAGTATTTCCTGTTTAGCTAAAAAGCTGAAATTTGACATGATAGAACATCTAGGAAAGTTGGTATCCAATATATAAATATTTAGAGATAAAAAAACAGAGTAGTAATAATAATAAGCATTAATAATGCTCTTAACAAGTAATTATAATGTACCACGTCCCCTGTTTCACCAAAGCTCGGACAGCAGTCTCACAGAGAAATAGAGTGTGCCAGTTTATTCAGTTGAAGGCTACCTGCAGAAGTGAAGTGGAATAAGTTCAAAGAAGACACTTTTAACAAGTGCTTGCCAGGCACTGTAGCTGAAACTGATCCAGTAAGAAAGGTATTTATTATATTTTACTCCACACTTCATCTTATCTGCAACCTTGTGCAAATGCTGAAGTCAGTCAGTCAGTCAGTGACCTGCACCAACTTTAAATAAGAGCATCAAAAAACGTAGCATGTTTTCAAGGGTAGCAACTGTGGCTTTTTGTTTTTTTCTCCAGTAATTTTGGGATAATAATTTAATTGTCTCGCTGGATTATACCATTTATCTTGGAGCAGTGTTTCTCAGCTTTTGAGGACTTGGGATCTAGTTTTACCTTTTTAACACTAGAATACCTGTGTTCACCCTGTGTAAATTTAAGGTACTTTTGCTATGTTACTTTTCCTCGCACATGAACATTCATATCAACATCTCATTTGAATGATTATTTAATTCAGTTTTATTCTTAGATTCTTGAATAAAACTGAATTTGAACTATTTTTTTTTTAATAAAACTTAATTTGAATGAGTTTTTATTCACTTTTATTCTTGGGTTCTCGAATAAAGAATAGTTCAAATTACATATTGATTTGAATGTTCATGTGCGAGAAAAAGTAGCATCCAACATAGACACTGCAGTGTCTGTTTACTCAACAAAACACCAAGAAGAAATGATTGAGCTGTATTTGTGTGTCTGCTTTTATCCCTTCAGCGCTAACTTTTACAAGTACCATACATTTTTACCGGCTGTTACAGACTCAAATTAAATGTATGTTTTTATTATATACTGTAATAGTAACAATACTAGCAGCTCACTACTCAAAATGGTAAATGCAAGGAGGACCTGGGATCAAAACCATAACCTCTTTATTATGAGGCAGCAGTCCTTACCTCTGTACCAGCCAAGCAGACGTGTCTACTTTGTATCGATTGATAGTTGGGCTTCACTTTTTACACATTGCCAGTAACATGTAAATTGAACAATTTCTTTTTCTTTGGTTATATTCTTGAATAAAAGTGCACTTATTTTGTTATACCTTTTGTGAAAGTGTTTATTTGATATTTGGACTTCAGTCTTCATACATTATACAATTCATTTCAACATGTTGTCAATTTTTACTATAACATGAAAGAAAGTTTTGGTTTTAGTTATGTGTTCATCATTTCTTGCCTTGTATTTCCTGTCATCCTACATTTACACAGATCATTGTATTCCAAATAACAATACATTATTTACCCTAAGGGCGGCACGGTGGCGCAGTGGTAGCGCTGCTGCCTCGCAGTAAGGAGACCTGGGTTCGCTTCCCGGGTACTCCCTGCATGGAGTTTGCATGTTCTCCCCGTGTGTGCGTGGGTTTCCTCCCACAGTCCAAAGACATGCAGGTTAAGTGCATTTGCAATCCTAAATTATCCATAGTGTGTGTGGGTGTGTGTGTGTGTGTCCTGCGGTGGGCTAGCGCCATGCCTGGGATTTGTACATGCCTTGCGCCCTTTGCTGGCTGGGATTGGCTCCAGAGGACCCCTGTGACCCTGTGTTAGGATATAGCGGGTTGGGTAATGACTGACTGACTAACTGACTATTTACCCTATACAATAACCAGACACCTCACTTCCAGCTCTGAGAATTTTGCATCTGACTTGACTTCAGCTGCCTCAGTGGGGCATGTGCTGACTGACACATTTGCAAAACAAAGACGCAGATGAGGAGGTGTGAGGAAATTTATTTTGGCCTGGCATTAGGAATATTTTTGTAGGCTTCAGAAATTCTAGTGTTAAGTTCCTTGATGACCCGCAGACAGCATTTGAAGAGAGATTGGTTTTTCCCCATTTTGTGAATTCAGCAGGATTAGAAGGGGAGGTCCTGTTGTTGAAATTAGTGCAGTTGGGAACAGGGAAAAATATTACATAGTAGTGTCAGTTGCCTTGGTTGACTGGGGCCACAATTGATAATAAATCTGAGGGAAGATGATTACACTACATTTTTTGGTCAACACTATTATCTGCCTGCATGTCATTATCACCAATCAATGATCAGCGTTAAATGCTTTTTGAAGTTAAAGAAAGCAAAAAGGAAGTAAAAAAGAAAGAAAAAAACACAGCAAATTAACTGATGTAGCCATGCCAGAATTGAAGAGAAGGAAGCTCTATTTTATTTACCGGTACATTATAGCTGATGGAGTTGTTGAATTAATAAGAAGAGAAAATGACAGTGCTTTTAAGTGAGTAAAAGTAATTAGTAACTTTTTTTTTTTTTTAATTGGTAGATCTTTACTTAACCCCACTGTATACTGAGGCTGTACTAATTTTAGGCTTTGATGCTAAGGTTTGAATGAATTATCTTTGAATCACCTTTGTAACATTGCAACACAACTTAGTATTAAATTTGTAATGTCTTTCACACCTACACTACCAAGGACTGTATGAAACATGTTCAACAGTATGCAGCTTAAGTGAATTAGCCCCTGCTAAAAATGCAAATATTGTATACAGAAAAGGTCTTATTTGTTTAGTACTTCTTATTCATCCAATTAACCAATGGCACTATAACTGAGGTCCATTGATTTAGAAAATTTAATCCAGTGACGGGGCTAGTAGGTCTATATGATGCAAGTTATTATTTTTCTTTGGAAAAATGGAAATGAATGCTTTTCAAAAAATCTGAGGGAAATTATTATTCTGACTGTCTTCTATGAATGTTACTAATAATAATGGATCTAACTTAGCTGATTTTTTTTTAATTCCACTTAGTTAGCCATCAGGGCCTGCTGCTTTCATACTTTCAAGTGAGTTTATATCATCTAGTACTTCTGAGAGTTTGTAAACTTCTATTTGTATTGTATCAAAACACTTTGCCATCTAAAGGAATTTTTTTTCCAGTTTGTAATTATTTAGAAAATAATTGCTTTTTGTAGTATTTCCAATTGTATTCATACTGGGATTTTGCTTGTCAGTTTGTGATTAGAGGGGCTAGCTGTATTGGCCCTGCAGTATATTTCTATATTTCCCTTGGATGTGTATGTTTGGTAGATGTGCAACCTCAACTTTCTAGTTTAGCGATGGGGTGTGAACGATACAGCTCCTTGTTCTAGGCATTAACATGTGGACTACCTTTTTTTTAAATTGTGCAGTTGGCACTTCCAGTTCAAGCTTTTCCTAGTCAAGGATGTGCAGTTTAAGCTAACTAAGATTAGCCATTAACACTAGAAGCATCATTGCCAATGGGAACTGTTTGTATTTTTTGTGATTTCACCAGTGTGTGCGTGCACGCGCGTGTATGTGTGATGCTCCTGTCCTTCCTTGCTTTTACATAAATAGCTGTGCTGCAAATGACTATGTTGTTATAACTCTAAAATTTTACTCAGAAAAACAGGTTAATTATATTTTTCTTACTTTTTTCCACAATAGACCCTCCTCACCACCACAAATAACACTATTGTACCTATGTGTGAATTTCTTCTTCTCTCTTTTAGCTCACATTTCCCTGTATTTGCATATGCTTTTTACCTTAAATCATCTTCTCCTGACACTTTTATTGACCTTATAGGATATTGCTGCCAAAGTGTAATTTGTTGTCCTGCTTCTGCAGATAACTAGACAGTAACACCGTAAAAATGTTACATTGAAATGCCGGTACACACATTGAATCATACACAAAAACAATGGTTTGGCTGTAGATGCATCCTTAAATCATAGTAAATCAAGCCCAATGTCTAAATCAAAAGTTCAAATAGATCGAAGTGCCAAACCCCAAACATATTCCTAACTCTTGGTCTGAATTTCCAAAGTGAAAGTATTCTTTTATACTGGAAAAATGCTCCCTAAAGACTGTCCAACACAAACTCTTTTTAAAGATTTTTGCCCACAAAATTTGAGGAATTCGTCTTGTCTATAGACATTGTGGCAAACATGTCAGTCTGTACGTGCAAGGCAAACCTGGCAAGTCTGGCATCAAATTTTGGATAGGAAGATCCCACACATTGCCATAAAATAGTACTGAAACACAGAAGTAAAAAAAAACTTAAAATGGTACTGCAAAAGAATAAAAATATCAAGATTAAATTAAAACAATGAATAAAAACTATTAACACCTGGGTGTTTTGTTTTGTTTTGTTTTTGGTGTACAAAGGTTGTATCTGTTAAGTTCTTATTATTTGCTTGATTGTATAGCTTGTCATTGTAATGTTCTGGTTTTTGAAAATACAATTAAACAAAAAAGAAACTGTCAAAATATAAGTCAGACCCATATAAAGGGGTAAAGTAATGTAAAAATAATAACAACTGACATCTTTGCTGGTACTGTATATTGGAATCTTTTGTACATACTGTACTTGCTTCATGTTGTGAAGAAAGAATTAAGAGACAGCATACTCATAAAGATTTGGGGTGGTAGCCACGTATAGTATAAGGTCCAGAGCAACCTTTCCAGACTAATACATTCAAAATGAATTGAACAGAGGACAACATTTCGGTAGGTGAATGGATTTTTATAGTGAACTGGCAGGAAATTAGATACAGAGGGAATGCTGGGAAAATGGACGGGCGAAAACGATGTGGAACGTTAAATCCAGAAGTGCAGTCATTAGTTGAGGTCGGAAGTAATGGCTTTGTTATTGTGTGCGTGGGATCATCTGCCAGTCTTCAAAATGGTGTGTTTATTCTTCTGTTTTTCTGTTGAATGAGAGAGAGAGAGATATTATTGCCTTGTACAAATCCCGCTTTCTTTGTGTTATCTTGCTTCGTTGAGCCTGTCAGCTGCTCCCTAAGCGTGCGTGTGTGACATGGTGTTATAAGACAAAACATTACCATTAATGAATAGTTATTCCAGACAAAATGTTAATGTCTTTTCAGTCAGTACAGATAAGGCAAACTTGGCAGGTCTGGCCTCAGATTTTGGATAGTCACTATTTTCTATTTGGAGAAAAATCCCTCTTGATGACTAGAGTAAGACTTACTGAGACTGTGGTACCACTACTTGTTGAGCCTTTCACATGCAAAAAGAGTTTACATTACTTTCCATGAGAAACAGTCTACTTGCTATAAACAGAAGCCTGCTCTATACTATGGACAAGTGAAACTGGGGTTGCCACCTTTCCTGTAAAAGGCAACACATGAGATGGTTAAAGCAGTGACCACTGAAAAATTACAAACGCAGTACTAGAAGTGAAAATACACACACAACAAAACAAAGAAGCAGTGAGATAAGTGCCTACATTTTGTATGTGGGAGCTGCGAACAAAATACAGAAGAAAAACTGTTATTTGTCTTTTTCTGATAATTAAAAATATATGCTGATAAGGAGTTGTTTGCAAAGAAATAATGTATTTTTACATACACTACTTGAAAGCGTGTGTTGGTTTTTAGGGGTGGGACATTATAGAGATGCATTGTTAGAGTAATAAGCTGATGGGCCATTAGTGACAATAATGCAAATGGAAAAAAATGTAATATTAACAGGTCTAGTACCTAAAAAATGTGTGCCAGTTCTAATTGTTAAACGTAGGTACAGTAATTAGAAAAAAACACCAGATTACTGTCAGGACTGCATCAAGCACAAGACATTACACTGATTAAAATGGGACTGAGTTGCAGTTTGATCTTCACCCATCAAAGAGGACCATGTGATGAAAAGCCACTGCGGAATCTCTGCATTTATTCTTTCTACTTAATGTAAAATACATTGGTGGTATGATGCCCTTGTTCCAAATTTTTTCAATTATTTACTGGCCTTGCGCTGCCCGCCAAACATATGCCCACTCAACAGTTAGTGCTGCTACTGTATTGTCCCAGATTGTTTTGTTAGACTCATGTTGGTTATGCAGTCTGTGTTCTTTCCGTGTTATTATTGCATACCCATTTCTCCTCAAACCTGTTCAATTTGAAACTTAAGATGTTTCTGTTTCACTTTAGGCTCTTCCTAGCAAATATATTTTCCTGGACAGTAGGCGGTTGCAACTCTGTCAGTTTGTGGATGAAACTCAAAAAAGGCTTCAATTTAAAAACTAGGCTTTAAAACTCCTGTAAGGGCTAGAAGGACAAAGCAGCCCTACACACTTAAACACTCCTAACCGGAGAGGTGAGCCATATCAACCCCTGTTGCAAAAACAAAAACAATGTTTCTTTTTAAAATAAATATTATTATTATAATAATGTCCAAAAACAAAAAAGAAGAGATATTGAAAAATGGTCAAAAAGATTACAAAATATTGTCTTTATAAGGCATTCCAATAACAAACCAAAAACAAACATCAAAATCAACAGAAAAATGTTGTAATATCAAAGGCAAAGCCATAAACTTACATAGAAAAAAATAAATTCTTGAAAGGGAGTTGAACAATAAGACCAGAAGCTAACAGCTGCAGCATTAGGTGCCACCTCCTTCAGCTCAATATATAAATGGTAAGGAAAATAAGTAACAGAACTATCATACATAACAATAATACAGCAATTCAAAAACCAAAACACATATTAAGATAACAAATACATTAACGTAATATAACTAGGGGGCTTCGCCCCCTGTTTGCTTCGCTCACCAACCCCCCTGGGATGCGCTATGCGCCATCCGCTTCGCTCGCGTATGTGGATTTCACTTTTACCAGACAACAAATCTTTTAATTCTCACGGATATACCTCTTCATTGGGAAGAAACACTACTTTTCCCTGATGGCAACATTAATTAGACGATCTTCCAGTCTCTGACGTTTAAATCTGAACAATATATTCAATCTCTTTTCGCTGTTCTGTTATTTCACCAAGTAATAATTTCCATTTGTTTTCACTTAATGGGATCTTTACTATAATTTTTGTGAGACTTTCGAATTTTAGTACTTTCATTATCTCTGACCTGCTCTGCATGTGTATCGCGCCAATGTTTTTGAATTATTTATGGTGTTCTACTTTGTCATCTACTCTTTGTCTTTTATTTCCGACCCCGGGTGTTGTTAAATCTCTTGGCACAAATTCTTGTCTCGTGGGACATGAAAGTATCTCTCTGAAAAAGTCACGTCTCGTCCCAGGCTAAAAAGTCTTGTCTCTTCCCAGGATTTTTTTTTTATAATAGAGAAATAACCTAAAATGTTCATTAAAAAAAATAGAAAAATAGAACAGAAGTCAAAAACAGCCCTGTTAAAATCATGATTGTGCTAAATGTAAAGGAAAACAACAAAATTTAGATTGAAAAAGAACTGGGCGGGTTAAATACTAACCCAAGAAACAAGCAGAGAGTCTTAACAAGGAGGACTAAAAACAAATAACTAAGGCTTAATTGGTGTAACAAAAATCGTAGTCAACTGAAGAGTGTAAAAATGAGAAAAATCATTAAACACACACATAACCAGAGCCAAAATGTTAAATCTTAGATTGTAGTGAAAAAGTAGAGCCAGAAATTGTTAACCACAAATATTTCAAAGATGCAATAGTTTCTTGGGTATGAGTTTAATCCTGTCAAGAACAACTAGTGCACAACGGGACCTTTATGTCCTTGACCTGGATATGTTATTCATCTGACACTTCTGTTACCCTTTCCTAGCAACAACTTGGTAATCATCAACAAAACCTTTCAAAATGGCAGTGGCCATAAACAAATCAAAATGGCATCATGTTGTTTAAAAAATGTCAGTCAACAAAAATAAATGTGATTACAGGATTTCTTGAACCCCTAAAACAAGGTGTAAATAATTTTTTGATGAGAAGGAAAAAAAATTAAAAATCAAGAAAATAAAGCTCAATCGTGACAATGATTTGATGCCAGTTGAGACAAAAGAGGCAAAAGCATCCCATTATTTGATTTATTTGTTATTATGCAAATGATGTGTAAATTCGTACATCTTGCTAGTCATTACCAAAAGATGGGACAGATATTATTAGTTAATAAGTTAATTTTATCGGAGAGAACTCAAAGAATTTTCATGCCAAAAACCCCACTGATTTTAAATATTCATTTTTATACTCCAGTTTCTCATATCAGATGGAAACTTTCTTTCCATGATTTGAATGTCATTTTGAAACTATTCTTTGTCTTCTACTTTCACCACCTGTTAAGCAACATTTTGTTGTGATTAAGGATTCAGGCTAGACTAATAATGTAGATAAATTTCTGTCAAACTATTTCATTCCACACTATATACCTTATAGTTCTAGTAAACCTAAATGCAACAGATTTTTGTTTCATAGTCGGTTAATCCTGAGTGTCCTTTATTGCAGGTTTGCATGTGACCAACAGAATAATAAATATAACATGTAATATGTTAAATAGTAGAGACTGCTGCTTTATCATAGAAAATATTTTCCTTTAATGTGGCCCTTTGAATTGTTCAGTCATTGTATCATTTATTTACGTATATTAAAAAACTGGCTATATGTTTTGAAAAGTAATGTTTTACGACTATAGTTTTAACCACTAAAGTCTTCTCACGTAATTGCCTATTTTACATTTGTATGAAGTATTTTTATTTAACATTAAAAGTATTATTTAAAACATCAGACTTTTCTAAATAAAAATTAACTGACAACATGTCTGCACAAAAAAAATAAATAAAAGGGGGTAACAGAGGAGGAACTTCATGGCTTGTATAGTTAAATCTTTGCAGAGATATCTTAGATTTGTATGAATTTTATGTGAGCTATCTTTTAAGTAAGCATTAAATGACACAGAGGGATAAGGTGTTATAAATAGGATGTGTCATTCGTGTTCAATAATTTCAGGTTTCCTAAATTTTAAAGTGGTTAACCAGTGCAGAAAAAGTTGCTTTTAATTAAGTTCTTCAGGCTAACCAGCTGACGCCTCTTTATTAAGGCTTGCATCTCAACAAGGCCACAAAAACGGAGGTTTCCAGTTCCAGTCTCCACTGGCTTTTGGAGAACATTGTGTACCATCAACAACTTTTATCCCAGTGTCCTGGCCAAGCCTCATTTGTCAAAGCCAGTCTGTGTGTGTGTGTGTGAGAGAGAGAGAGGGAGAGAGAGAGAGAGAGGAAGCTCCCAGATAAACATGCCACGGAGTCTAAACTCCTAATCACTCCTCGCTTCCGTTTCCAGGCTCTATAATTAGAAGCCCTCTTTTTCATGCATTCCCAGTTGACGCAAATGCTTCTTGTGGCTTGGCACCTCATTTGGGGCGTGGGTTTAGTGTATAGCCAGGCTGTAGTCTGGTTTAGTCTTCTGATACAGCATAAAAAACTAACCACCATCTAATTTAGTACTGTGATGTTTTCTTTTCATGTGCATGGCCTCAGTATCTTCTATTCTACACCCCCTTGTATTTCCCATAAATGAAAGATGCTATCACTAGCACAATCAAATAAAAAATAAAGCTGCTATGTGGTGTGAAAATAGAAAGCTAAATAAATTCATCCTCTTTCTGATGTAGCTTTTTTGTTGTTACCTTTTCTTATTTAATAGTACCACAGTGTGTTTGCTTCTGATTTTAAAGATTTTTACAGTACGTTTATATCATTGTTTTATGTATAAACACTGAATTCTAATTTCTTTTGTTTAGGTTTGTATTATATTATTTTATGATATGTGCTGCCAAAGCAAGCACAGATTTGTATTATATTATTTAAGAGACACACTTAGTGTGTAAAATTTTCTAGTTATTTAGCAAATAGTGAAATGTGAGGTTCTGCCTACTAAACATACAGTTTAAAGCATTTTCAGATTGAAGACATTTACTATTATATTAAAAATAAATTATTATAAAGATATATCATATGTATTGTGCATTAACACTAAAATTTGGACTGATTCCAGATCAAAAATAATTAAGAAAAAAATTATATACCCAAAATTAAATCAGTGGACTTTGAATCTTTACATATTTTGATATTGATAGTTTACTCTCTTCTGGTATTTGCTTAGTAAAATGATTCTGTACATTCCTTTTGTAAATATTTATTTATATATTAGTGTTACTTGTAACCCTTTTATTGTTTTTGTAGTAAAGCAGCAAGTTTTTGAATTAGATAGATAGATAGAGATAGATAGATACTTTATTAATCCCAAGGGGAAATTCACTGAATTATTCACTGAAATGAACACCTGAACTATTATAACTAACAATCGTTTTTCCAATGTTTTTCAGGCATGTTGCTAGTTACAGCTGACACATTGGGCCATGATTTCCATGTCTTCCAAATCTTGACTCACCCATGGTCATCTTCGCAGAGTGCAGTGCATCACCTTTATACCCTTCATAGAGGCGAAACAGAGGCAAAGGTGATTTTTCTTTTCACTACTTTGTAGCTTCAGTAATATACTGTAGTAAAATAACATTTAGAATGGGAGCTTTTCAGCTATCTTGTTTCATATGGGTGTCTTTCATGGTTTTAAAACTCCTGAGCATCAAGAATGGATTGAGATGTTCATATAACAAAGTTGCCATTTAAAAAAAATATTCTAATGTCAACTCTGGTATTCTTGATTATGTCCAATAACTCATTTATGTGGTCTTGCATTTTATAACTACTCATTCAGGGTAAAAAGTAGACCTGGTTAGTGCAAAGTAAATAATCAAACAGGAGTGTTGCGACAATTGATATTGTTTTTATAGATATCCAACATTTTTACTTTAAAATAATATGCATGTGAAAATTAGCTAATTGTTGAAAAGGTAGTCTACGATGCATCCTAGTAATTTCACATATAATTAAACAAGTGAATTATATGCTTGGGTAGACTGGAGACTATCCCAGCAGCTACATATGGAACATAACAACCAGCACTGGTTTGCAGTACCAGTACATCACAGAACATTTTCATGCACACAAAATTGGAGGCAATCTCTGGCTCACCATGATCTTGTAATAGCCTCAGGTGTTTCTGCATTCCCGGTTTCTTGTGTATATTTATAGGATCCACTACCTTGCAGCTTCTAAGCTACGATAGTATAATTTTAAAATTGTATGTTGAATCAAGTAACCCAAATCCTATCTGTGACCCTAAAACAACACAAGCAAAAAATGCAATAATTAGAATTAAAAAAAATATTTACATTTCAGTAAAAAAAGGCCTATTGCTTTTGGGGGTAAAACAACTCGCAAGTAAAAAATGATATTCACTTGCTGACTATGCATACTCTTGCATCTAACTTCTACTCAATGCTTCTGCATGCTACAGAGATTTTGTTAGATGGCTGCTTTGAAAATATACATTGGACAGGGATTTATTATATAGACTATTTGCATATCTCTTAAAATTTGGGGAAAAACTCATAACTTTTTTTGGGGGGGGATGAGGGGGGTAGAGTGGTGTGTATTTTTTAACTTTCTTTAATGTACATTTTAAATAAGTGGAGTTACACACAGAATCAATGGGACATATTTGCAACTTAAATTATAAACTGTAAGAGACAATGTAATTTGCTGTATTTGAAAATATGCTTAGTACTAGATCTTATTTTTTCCTAAACCTCAAGTTTAGTGTTATAGAGACCTGAAAAACTGTAGAGCAGCAAGGGATAGGTTTCAGGTACAAGGTATGGAACCAGCTATGGGTAGGGTGCTTCTCCTTGTACATTTAAATGTTTAATAAAATATCACAATTTTTCAAAATTTTTTTCTCCTTTACATGATTTTAATTTTAATTATCTTATGTCTCAGTCTGTCACTGATAATGTAAACACTTCATATCAAATCCAGATTTCTGTTCTAAATCTACAAGGGATATATTTATCAAAATACAAGAGACAAAAATGCAACAGCTTGACATGTAGGAGCTTTACTAACAGCTGGTTATGGTGATTGGCATGATTCTTATATAGTCAAAAATGCCAATAATACAGTATAAATGGCTGCTGCAACTTTAAGATAAGTACACTATGGTAAAATAACAGGCCTTTAGCCTCAGTTTACATTTTAAGATTTGCGGGGCATCATTTATATTGGCACAAAAACTGAATATCAGTGTAATCATTTAAAGACAGGGATATATGAACATACTCTGTAGTTTTATGGTCCTTTGTAAAGAATTTTGAATTTACTGTAGGGTAGTAATCAAAGTATTTGAACAGCCCATAAGCATAGCTGGGGAGAGATTTTGGGTTTGAACTCCCCTAGAAATATATTTTATGACAGTTCCAACTAATTGATCATCAGAATTATGACTCATGTACTTTCTCATATTCCCCTGAAATTAGTTCTTGGCTACACTCCTGGAATAGCCTAACAGTAATTCATTGAAACAATGAATTTTCCTTAGTACAAATGAATTAAATAGCTTTTTCTATATACTGCATATCAAGAAAAGACCTTAAACTTTCACTATTTGTAAACTGGAGCAATTAGATTGTATCTGAGTATCAAAATAGCTCTGTATATATTATATATGTCAAATGTATACATCTGATTTAACAGTAACTGACAGCAGAGAGGTGTCATTTTTTTAAAATAATATCTTACCAGTATAATAGGAGGAACCACATTAGAATTGCAGGTAAAGCAGGTTTTAATTCATGAATAACTGTGAAGATAGCATTAATACTAGAATTACCAACGCCTACGAAAAAACTTGTAAACCCGGCCCACCTTAAATCTGTTCGCACCTCTCCATTCAGAGTTTTTTTGTCTTTTAAATGTGTCGGTAAGCACAAGCAGCAGGCAGCCTGCTATCCCATCCTCCCACCGCCACAGAAACGGCAAAAACCTCTCCCAGCTCAAGCCTTGTTTATCAGAGAGTGAGGTAGTACCTAGAGCTGTATAGGCTAAAAAAATATAGCATTATTTGGAACACATGCATTTCATGTGTGTTCCTTGTCTACAAAGATCTATGTAAGTGCAGCATGACAGAAATGTTGAACACATACCTGAAAGACAAACTTTTTTCATGTTTTAGTACTAACAACAAAATTTTGACATGAAGTGTATAATGTGTGAAGACTGAAGTCCAAATATCAAATAAGCACTTTCACAAAAGGTTCAAATGTAACAGAACAAGTGCGCTCTTATTCAAGACTATAACCGAAGAAAAAGAAATCGGGTTAGTGTGGTTTGTTGTCGTGTCTTCTTTGGTAGTTCAGCAATAAGAACTTCTGAATCCTATTCAAAAGGTCATGGGTTCAAGCCTCCCCGCGTCCCAAAATAAATGTTTTGACTAGTGAGCTGCATTTACTGTTACTATTATACAACAAAAACATACATTTCATTTGAGTCTGTAACAGCCGATGTAAATGTGGTTCACACATATAAGGGTTCACACATATAAGAACAACACAGCTGCACCAGGCCTAAAGGCAAAAGATGGCACCATTTGGATGCAGGACGAGGTCTGATGTCATCCTGCCAGTCAGTCTGCCCCACACCTGTCCTTCAACGAAACAGCACAGCTTAAAGAGCTCGCCAACTTATCGTGCAAAGTCCTGTTTGTGATTATGTTTTGTGATGATCTTTACATAAGAAACATTTATATGTTACTTATATAAAAGCCAGATCAAATGTTATTTACCTTGATTTATTTACTTATCTTCCTACAGCATAAAGTCACAAGTAGACTGCAGAGCTTCCTGTGTTTGATTGACAAGGGCATGCTCACAAATTTCACGTGTAATGTCACGAAAAATGCCTGTTGACACTTCAGTACACGAGCAATGGTACGAGAATGGAGTTAGACTTCTTTTTTGGGTACATACATTGTCCAGAACTAAACACTAGCGTGGAGAGTTGCTCGCATACTGAAGTCTGTTACAAACTCAAAATCAAATGTATATTTTTATTGTATAATAGTAACAATAAGAGCAGCTCACTACTCAAAACGTTTATTTTGGGACGCGGGAAGGCTCAAACCCGCAATATTTTGAATAGGAGTCAGCAGTTCAGCAGTCACATGAAATGCATGTGTTCTAAATAATAATATTTTTTAGCCTATACAGCTGTAGGTAATACCTCACGCCCTGATAAACAAGGCTTGAGCTGGGAAAGGTTTTTGTCGTTTTTGCGGTGGTGGATGGATGGGATAGTAGGCTGCTTGCTGCTTCTGCTTACCGACACATTTACAAGACAAAAGACGCTGACGGAGAGGTGCGAATGGATTTAAGGTGGGCCAGGTTTACGAGTTCTTTCGTAGGCTTTGGTAATTCTAGTGTTAAGAGAATGATAATGTGAAGAGCACATTAAAAAAAGAAAAATGTCCATTAGAGTTAGTGGCAAACTCAAAGCCGAAATATGTTGCAAAGAGAGGAGTGTCTGACATAACTTCTCATAGGTAGGCTCTAATCCTAAATAGACTTATGTAAATAATACTTTACAGAGGAACACATTCTTTATGGAATCACTGTCCTCTCTTTATCTGTGAATGTGTGTATGAGATCTTAGTCTCAACATTGCTTCACAATGATATGTACTAGAGACATGATTTGGAAAGTTTGCCTCTACCCTGTCTGTGGCTTAATGCCAAGTGTCTTTATAGTGAATATAGTTAAAGGGGTCATTCTGAGAATTGAGGTATACTGTATAGTGTAGAGTGAAATTTCTTATTTGCAAGTTATAATGCTGGTTTCAGATGCTCAGTAAGTTTTGTACCATTGGATTCATGCTTTTGTTGTGATGGCTTGCACATAATGACACATTCATTATTGAATGCAGAGAGGAAGTAATAGTAATCTGCCTTTCTAAACCTGTTTATATATCTGCTGTCTCATTCTTATCTTATTTAATTGTTAGTTTCTCTGAGCTCTTCAGTCCCAATCTCCTTCCTTTGCATTCTTTTTTCAGTTCAGCAGACCTAGGGTTGAACTCTGCCATAAGCAACCAATTCCCTTAAGTTAAGGCTGTAAGGGTGTGTTTGTGGTTTGCCACCCAGCTACAGAGTTTTTTTTTCCTGAAAGTAAACAAAAGCGTATTTAGCACAGGACCAAATGTGTTGAGTAGCAGATGGTTTATAATAATAAATAGTATACTTGTAAATTGTGTATTGCTTTTATGTTAATTTTATGCAGGCAGTGTGTTCTAGTGACTTAGGTTTTAAACTTTAAACCTCAATTTATAGTAACCTCTGTGCTTAGACTATTAATATCTATGCATGAAGTACTAGAATTATCACAGATACTGTATAGTAGTTGCCGTGCTTTTAATTATAACTGGAACTATATACTTTGCTTTACTGTTTGTTTTGAAAAAAATGAAACGTTTACTTTTACATTTATTTGCTTAACAGATGCTTTATCCAAAGTTACTTACAAAAGAGTTCAACATACACATGTAAGCATCAATCTGGGGGACTGTTTGTGTTACAGAACAAGGTTACAGAATTGATCATCACAAGCGAAGAGCTAAAAGACAAAATACAAGCTACTTACAATTCCTAAGTTACAAAACCTAATAGCTGAAATCAGTTAGACAGAATTTCACCAAAACAAGAGTCTTCAAATGTTGCTTAAAAGCGTTGTGGGAGTCAGAATTTTGAATGAAATTGGGTAGGTTATTCTTTCAGCCAGGAGCTACACATGACAAGATTCTGGACTGAGATTTGATACCATGAACTAGTGGTATCACCATAAACTGTTAAACAGCAGACTTGTATGGTTAAGAAGGAGCATAGGACCTCAGAACTGTCTCCGTGTATAGGTGCTCACCAAGTGACTAATCTGTAAGCAAGCATCAAAAATTTGACCTTAATATGTGCCACTACAGGAAGCCAATGTAGTGATCAAAAAAGAGGAGAGACATATGTTTGCTTTGGCTGGTTGAATACCAGATATCCCTCTGTATTTTGAATTGTCTGTAGTAGCTTGGCTACACATGATGGTACTCCTGTCACCAGAGCCTGCAGTAGTCCAGACTTGACAAGAACAAAGCCTAGACAAGGAGCCATGCTGCGTATTCTGTCAAATACGGTGTGATATTGTGGAAATTGTATAGAGTGAATCTACAAGACTGTGAGACTGTAGCAGTATGGTCTCTGAAGGACAGTTGGTCATTGATCACCACCCCAATTTTGATAATGAGCCAAGCTGAACAAAGATGGGGTACTGAATATATAGGGTGGGCAGGGATAACAAGAAGGTAAACTTTTTCCAGGTTGAGCTGGAAATGGTTTTCCTTCATCCAGGTGTCAATATCAGTGAGACATGCAATTATAAGAAAAACCATGGTACTTGATGAGAGAGCCTAGTGAGGAGGTGTATAGAGAGAGGAAGAGAATGCCCACCACTGATCCTTGGGACACTGTGGTGCCCCCTTGATATCTCTCCATGCTAGGACACACAGAGGTATCTGCACAAGAGGTATGACTCAAACCACCTGAATGCAGTTCCAGTGATGGCACGGCTAGAGAAGGTATTTAGGTGTGGCAAAGGGTTCTGTAAAACAAACCTTTTTAAAAAATCTTTTTTTTTCTTTCCTGCTTTTTGGCACTGCACTGAACAGTAACATGGCAATTTTGCTTTTAACAATAAAAACATCTGGTCTTTCATTCTTTACTGCACTCTCTGAGGATTTTAACTCCCAATTAATTTTTACCATCTCAAATTAGAGAAGTATATCAGCTTGCATCTGCAAATGGAAAGAACGTGGTTAGATTCTGTGTTGAAAATTTAAAAATAAATGAAGAAAAGTTTAAGTCAGTCTCCATGCCAGCACATTTGTGAGAGTTAGTTTTCAATTGACAGGGTTTTATATATAGAGAGAGAGATGGTACATAAGTTGTAAAAAGCAAATGTATAAGAGACACCCGACCAGCAGTAGACTAGGAGAAATCCATATTGTTATGAAAACTATGTTCCTGAATTACATCAGGATTTTATCTTGCTTTCACTGAGTGGTAAAAGTTGAGATGGAGACTTTATAGTAAGGATTTGAAATGTGGAGGCACCTAATTGTCTGGAATAGAGTTAATATCTACATCCTGGTAGAAAGAGAGAGACAGTGTTGTGTTTCAGGTGAAGTACAGAATTAATCTGCTACATTCTAAATGGTCTAGTGTGGTTAGATAGCATTTGCTGGCATCTGCACCAGGAGATGTAGTAGTTGGAGTTACCACAGGCCTGCAGAAGAACATAAATGTGAAAAGAAGCATTGTGAGATTTTTAGCGTTGAGAAGAAAGAAGCATTAAAATGTTTTAATAAAAAATGTATTGATTGAAAGATAAAGAGTGAAGGTGAGTTTAAAAATGGCCAGTGAGGTGTAACATAATTGGCTAACAGGCCTAGATCTTCCACAATTCTACCAGAATCAACACTTCTTCCCATAGATTAAAGCAGGCATGTCAAACTCACTACCATTGGTGGGCCACTTCGACTGCCATACGTTCGTCAGCGGGCCGTACTGTAACAAATACTATTATACAAAGTTACTGTAGCTTTCTTTCCAATACTGAAAACTTTAAAAAATGTAACACTTAAAGTTTAAAGAAAAGCAATTTATTTCCATGCAGTCTCCATACAACAGTGTAGAATTAGAGTCTTAACCTCTTAGCTAGGTCCTTATTATATTACTAGGCTCACCCGCCTTTTAAGGCGACCGACTTTTATCCTCAATTTGTGTGCGCTCCATGTGTACATCAGGCATGTAAGTGTAGGGAATGAGAACATCAAAGTGCCCATTCATAACATCTCCCGAAAACCTAAGTTTTTTTATCCCCTCGAGTGCCTGTCCAAACTTGGAGTGTAGGACTCCATAATAATATACTTGAAACTCATAGGGGAACAACTCTCCCGCTGCCATTAGCTCAGAAATGGTACCATAAGTTTGTGACTTTGACATTTCAGTGAGATACTGAAGCTCATTTGTATAAGAGATTCCTGACGGCATCATTGTAAATGGCTGAAACCTTGACCAATTACTTAAAACATGTCGTACAATGTCAGCCTGAATCTGTACCGCTAAAGACAGAGTTTCATGCACTAAATAAGCTATAGATGAGAATAAGCAAGCACCATCTCCCCT
Source organism: Erpetoichthys calabaricus (assembly GCF_900747795.2). Classification (NCBI taxonomy): domain Eukaryota; kingdom Metazoa; phylum Chordata; class Cladistia; order Polypteriformes; family Polypteridae; genus Erpetoichthys; species Erpetoichthys calabaricus. The sequence goes on from NC_041401.2 coordinate 87,175,280, forward strand.
GATATTTACTACTCGGTGAGGCATTTGTACTCCATCAACATTAATTATTTCCAGAGACATAATTTTGTCTATTTTTCCAGCGCATTGCGCACAAAAGCAAGGGAACGATGGGAGCACCAGAACTCTGCTCACATCGCGCCGCTTCGTACCGCAAGTAGTAAGTCTGTGATAAGCGGAATACCGCTACGCTTTTCTCTCATGGGACGGAAGGACAATCCCGACCCCTTTTATATAGTGTCTTGATGATTGATAATATTTATATTAAATTCATTGCTTATATAGGAGCCTTACAGTGTGAGATGTATTTCTTTTGTCCCAACACTTGGCATCTCTTGTTAGTAACCAGTTCGTCAATATCAGGCTTGAAATCTTGTGCAGCTGCAACTTTTATGAGGGATGAAAGGTGCTCGACGGTAAGTCTTGAGCGATGTGGGGTTTTGGTAGCTTTCATTAACGAAAACAATTGCTCACAAAGGTAAGTGCTTCCGAACATTGACAGTATTCTCGATGCCAACTTACGGATCTGCACATACGAGGGTGGCAGGTAAGCATACAAGCCTGGTACACCAACTTCGTTGTATTTTGCCTTCAGAATAGAATCTGACTGCACTTCAATCAATTCCATTTGGATATTCTCAGGCGCATTCTCAACGTTGTAAGAGAACAGCGCAGTGCCCTGTTTGTGTGAACTGAAATCACGAAAATGCTCACTGAATTCATTGCTCAGTAATTCAAGTTGGAAAACAAATCCTCCAAAAATCAAATTTTACTAAGTTTACTTCAAAGTTTATATTGTAAAATAAGCCGATATGCAAAAAGCCACCTGACCTACAATAATTTTACACACTCAAAATCACAAAAATATGTTAATAAACAACTCACCAACTTCTTGCGTCCACTTCAGATCTTCAGCTGTAGTCTGCACTAACTAACTGTTCGTTACAATACTAGCACAAAATTACATGAAACTAGAGCAAAAAAATGTGAAAATATGCGGGCTATTACTACTCGTGATGGTCAGTTCTGCCCAGTGGCCAGATTACTACTCGTGATGGTCAGTTCTGCCCAGTGGCCAGTCTCAGCAGCCCAGTCAGTAGTGTAGCCTTAGCAGGGGCGGCTCTAGGCTCGTGGCGGCCCTGGGCAGAGAAAGAATCGGTGGCCCCTTCGCCTGGCAATGTCAATATGGTATCTTATGCACGGCGGATGGCCACATCCGTTGCGGACACTGCATAGCCGCCTCATGCTCATGACACGCTTCTATATGCGCATGTCCGTAACTTGAAAACCAAGTGGCGGCCATGATATTCTCATTACGGCAAAACATTATAATACTACATATAGCTTATTGCTCCGACTCTAGAGACATTTGTAAATACAGCGTACTAATTAACACTAGAATTACCAGAGTCTACGAAAAAACTCGTAGATCCGGCCCACCTTAAAACCGTTCTCACCTCTCTTTTGTCTTCTAAATGTGCCGATTAAGACGAGCAGCAAGTAGCCGGCTATTCCATCCCCCACCGTCGCAGAATGTTCACTAAGTTTTCCCAGCTCATGTCTTGTTTGATTATCTGGGAGTGACTGAACTGCTGGAGTTTTAGAATGGAAATAATAGATCGTTATTTGGAACACATGCATTTCATGCGTGTTCCGTTTCTACAGTAATCTGTGTAAACACATTGCTAAAACAGAAACTTTTTCATATTTTAGTAATAAATGTTACAAAATGTAGGCATAAACTATAGAATCTGTGAAGCCTGAAGTCCAAACATCAAATAAACACTTTCACAAAAGGTTCATGGATGCTACAACACCTTCCGTGGCTTAACGCTACGGTTTGCTGACTTGGAGCACAGCTGCCCTACCGTACTACAGAGACCTGAGTTCGATTCCTAGCTTTGGAGAAAATGTTTTTTTTTTCCTCAAACGGACATTAAATTTATAAATTGGTATGCACTGTAAATCGTTAAGTTTAAAATGTCAATCGCAGTTATTTCTGTTGATTAATTCATGCTTTTTTACTTAGAGTCAGAACAGAAGCTTGTTCAGCTTATTCAGCTTCTGATCTGACTCAAACAGCGCCAGTATAACTTCACACCCGCTCTGACGCTGTTCGTTTTCAAATAATATTGCATTACTTCGACAATGTTTTCTGATTGGTACTATTCGCATCATAAAATGATTTCTTCAAAACGTCACATATATTTGTCTCTTTCTTTTTTTAAAATGTGCGTTGTAGCACGCAGCAACTGGCCACCTGCATGTTCTTGCGCACACTGAATAAGACAGCGCTATATGTAATCATCAGATTCAAATGTTAACAGTTATATAGCACGGAATGGAAATCAGCAGTTCTTAGCATTCCACCACGCAAGCTGTCATATCAACTGCCTACTGTAACTTGCTTTCTTTTTGCTTCGGTTATAGTCTTGAATAAAAGTGCACTTGTTTTGTTATACTTTTACATCAACATATATTCCTGTGTTTGAGCGACACGGGCATGCTCAAAAAATACACGTGTAATGCCATGAAAAGTGCATGCAAGACACTTCAGTTCGCAAGCATTGGTACGACAATGAAGCCACAAGTACACTGCAGAACTATAGCGCGTCTTTATGTGAAAACAGCAGTGTCAGATGGGGAGTGTCTGATGATTGCATATAGCGCTGAAGTGACTGCTCTTTACTATGCTTTCCTCTGCATGTCCTGGAGTACAAAAGAAACAGCATACAGCAACACGTGGGGACTGGCAATATTGGGGGAAAAAAAACACGTATGTTGTATGTATCGTGATACACTGCAGAGCTATAGCGCGTCTTTATGTGAAAACAGCAGTGTCAGATGGGGTAGGGAAGGATCCTGAACGCGACTGAGACAATGAAAAGTGAATTTAAAAAAAATAAACAAAGCTAACCTTTACAAATATCATATATTACATCGGCTGTTACAGACTGAAATCAAATGTATCTTTTTATTCCAAAATAGTGAAAATAAGAAAACGTCTCAAAAGGGAGTCATGCAGAATCGAACTCACGACCTTCTCATTCCCAGTCAGCGACTGATACTGTTGCACCACGGAAGCAGCGATAGTTAATGTGTGTCAATGTCACACACTAAGGCGGCTTTTTTTGGCGGTGGCTTTTTTTTTTTTTGTACCTTTTGTGAAAGTGTTTCTTTGATATTTGGACTTCAGGCTTCATACATTATATAGTTTATGCCTACATGTTGTCATTTGCTACTAGAATATAAAAAACGTTTCTGTTTTAACAATGTGTTTACACAGATTACTGTAGAAATGCAACACATATGAAATGCGTGTGTTCCAAATAACAATCTATTATTTCCACTCTAAAACTCCACTTCACTCCCAGATAATCAATCAAGGCATGAGCTGGGAGATGCAAGTCGGTGGGGGGATGGAATAGCCGGCTGCTGGCAGCTTGTCTTTATCAGTACATTTAGATGACAAAAGACGCTGGCGGAGAGGTGAGAACGGTTTTAAGAAGCGATTTAAGGTGGGCCGGATCTATGAGTTTTTTCGTAGGCTCTGGTAATTCTAGTGTTAACAAGAAACAGAATGTTTTTCGGCCACATTGACATCAGCTGTATCGTTATTTTCTCTTTCTGTTTTATATTCAATATATATTGACGTGGCGGCCCCTGGGATTTGGCGGCACTGTGCAGGTGCACAGTTTGCACATGCCTAAGGCCACCCCTGCTGCAGCCTAGCACTTCAGTTGTGACGCTGCGGCTCATTAACTTTGGTCAAGGCTCGTGACTATACTAGCAGATGACGTTTCCAGTACCATAATGCCATGGGAAACGCGCTTTCGTCAGAAGGCAGAAGTAAGAAAAGTCAATAAGTAACACAGAAGATGCAGAATGATTTAATCACAAACAATAGTAATCATTTTGTACAACTTGAGTGCTAACTAGGATCTGTCATGCGGGCCGCACAGATTTCTGTTGCGGGCTGCATGGGCCGCGTGTTTAACATGCCTGGATTAAAGGATACGTTTGTAACTCTTCAAGCCCAAGTTACCTCTTTGCAGTTATGATATATATTAATTTACCAAGTAAAATTATGTTCTAAAGTGAAACATTTTTTCTAAATTTTAACTTCCAGAGCATTACATTTTTTCTCAAAAAACATGTAAAAAGCTTTGCATTTTTTGGTTCGAAAAATTACATTTTAATTAAATCTCCTCTTTCTACTGTAAAACGTGCAAAACCCTTAAAATACAAAGTCAGAAGTGTAGGAAGTATAATAATGATACAAATAATAATGATAATACAAACTGTTTTGTCTTGGTAGAGTAATATTTTACTCTACTTTCCCCCATTGTATTATTGATATGTAGCCTTTGTCAGAATGCCTCAAATCTCACAGACTTACCACTGTTTATAAGGTATTATAGTATATAACTTCTCCCCACCTTCCCTTCTACATCTGTAACCTAAGGCAATTAGGTGTAGTAAAGGACAAGCAGGAGTTAAGTTACAATTTAAACAATGCGTTATCGATAATATTCATAAATAATAACAATATGCAAAGTACATTTGAATATTGGCAACCATACAACCTGATAAATGGTAATGTGTTGTTTCAGGCGGCACACAGATTTATTAGTTACTTAAAATGTCTCTAGTTAAGGCATCATTTGTGGTCAGCTTTCTTCAGAACAGGCCGCATGCCTGTCTCAATATGGCTGCCAAGCTGTGCTCTTCATTGTGTTGTCCTTTTCAGTTCATGGTGTGAGATGGTCATTCATCAGTTTGGTAAGAGAGAGAGAGAGAGAGAGATGGGTAAAACAAGCAAATTTATAGGTTTTCTGCCAACCCCAACAGCCAAAAGGGTGTCATAGTATTAAAAGCTTTTGATATAAGACACTTCCAAACAGCCATACTTTAGACCAATGGGGTAATAGAACACCTTCACACCTGCCCTCCAAACCATAAGTTAAGCTAAAGCTTGGTAGTTAGGCAGTCTGGCTTTCCTATGGGTGTTGAGAGACCGGGTTCTGGGGGGGTTTCTTTGGGGCGGCAGAATGAGTGACATGAGTGCTTCTCACTAATGTAACACTAATATTACATTGCTTTGCCTAAGTTACAAATAAAGACATCCAAAATATTTACCAACTTGTATGAAAAATTTCACATCACAACACTCCACCCTGATAAATCTTTTGTACAATGTCTTTATAATTCTTAAAACAGTCTTAATTGTTTGAAGAGTCTGTTGAATAACTTGTGCTTTGATTTGCAGTATTTGCTCTCCCAGTGTTAAAAGTTTCGCGTGACCAATTGTCCATTACATATCTACTTTATTTCAAAGACAATCTGTAGAATTTGGATGCGCTCCTGATGACTTGTATCTGCTCCAACTTGCTTCAACTGTTTCTTTAGCTTTCTGCAGTCTTCATATGTCATCAGATCTTGTGGTTCAAAATGAGACAAGTCCACACCTTCCACTAAACTAACCTACTGCAATTTAAGCCTATTGTGTGAATTCTCTTCTTGATCTCTGCTGGTTTTGTGTCTAACTGCTAATTAGACCCCTGTCCCAAACTGTCCATTTAACTCTTTTAGGGCGGATGTCAACTTTTGTCGACAGGAGGGGTTGAAGGCGAATGTCGACAAAAGTCGACATCCAGGGATAGAGGGCGACAATCAGCTGTTAATGGCGACAAATCTCACTGTCACGTCACAGGCATTCCCTCTGTGCTTGGAGGAATGCTAGACTCGTTGACTCGGCAAATAAACATTGTGTGTGCGTGAGTTGCGAAATGTAAACAAAGGCAAGATGGCACCGACATGTGAAAAGGCAGCGAAGCAAGTGCAGAAAAGAAAACACTCGGCAGGCAATGTTTTGCGCATTATCGTGGAGTCGGACTCTTGATTTTTCAGAATCGGACTTTATTGGCAGTGATCAGGAGATCGAGCAAGAGAGTTAGAAGCAGGCATCAGCTGATCAGACACCAGCCGATGCCGCGCCAGCGGATCTGCTGCCAGTTGAGTGCCTTCACGCAGCCGATGCATCTACGGCAAGGTTCGCATGGGATAAATACACAGACATTGATCCGTTCAGAGCCGATCTGGCTACCGGAGTTTACAAGACGGCATGGCTTGCTGTTGGACACGACAGATCACCAGCTGCTGTACTTCAGGCTGCTCTCTCCTGATGCTGCTTTCAGCTACTGTCAGACGAGACAAACAGGTAGGCAGAGATTTTTTTTGAATCGCGGGCTGCGTTTGCATCGCATTCTCGTTATTCAAAGTGGAAAACCCACAACGAAAGACGAGATGAAGCGCGCTGTGGCATTACAAGTAGAGATGGAACAGAACTGGTGATATAACTTCAGGGAGCATTGGTCCAAATGTGTTTTGTCCCCTGGTGGCTTAGGTACGTGCTGCTGCAAAGTTTTATTCACTTCTGTAATAAACAGAAGCAAATCCCATGGGGTGAGCCAGGCTATAATGCCATACATAAAGTTCATAAAGTTTCAGAAGATGAAAAGAGGTGACAATACGGTTTTCATGCAGGCAGAAAACTTGGTGGCAGTGGCATGGCACGATGGCAAATGGGTGACTTGTCTCTCTACAGTACACACTAACAAAATATGTTAGAAAGTGCAGCAACAGACAATTGAAAAATAGGCATCAAAGCAACACATATTGTAAGGAGTGCAATGTGGCAATGACTGAAATTGGCTGCTTTGAGCGAGATCAGACTTTGCTGTGTAAAATGTATGTGATATGTATGTGAAATCATAGAGTATGCAGGCTCATACAACATGCAAGACAGTAACATTTGTCAAAAGTAAATATTTTTTGTTGATTTGATGTGTTAAACAATTGCTTTGTGTTCTTTTTTAAAAATGTTAGTTTTTGGAAAAATATTCAGCCCTGGGAGAAAAGAAACAAAAAAAAAATTAGCCCTAAAAGAGTTAAGCATATGCAGCTGTACTATTAACATCAACATTTGAAAGGTAACATACCACAAGTGCCAGTAAAATCACTTCTGCCCAAGTAAGAGCACATGTGACATTGCATAAACTGTTCACAAACCAATATTTGTGGCCCCTCTTCACGCATTTGGGGTTGACTTAGTTGCGTCTTGTGCTTTTCTACCCATGGTGCAACCCTTGACTGCCATCAGCCTTTACCAGTTTAGGCTGGCATCACCACCATGAGACATCACAGTTATGCAACTCTCATCATTCCCCCTGTAGGCCACCCCTAGAGTTGTTTGCTCACCATATGCATACTCTTTTTGCTAAACACCTCAGTTCAGAATTGGCCCACTGGTCCTGTGCATGCACCACAAATGACAACCGCAGCAGGGCGTCCGTATTTTCCCAATAAAACTTTACCTAATAATAGGAGCCCATAGGACTTGCAAATGTACCAGCTGCACCTGCTTCACCAATTTGCTCAGTATACCTTTCTTTAATAATAGTATTAATTATATTAATTATCCCACTTAATTAATTAATACCCAGAATCTATACTTTATGAACCCAAAATGAATCCCCTTATTTTGGCATTTTTTACTGTTTTTTTCAGTTTCCACCCCTTGGAATATAAATTTGCTGCAGTAATGAACAAACCTTTCCTTTTAAACTATAGCTATTGTGACTAGTCCTATTATTGCATGACTTGTGGACTTGTTACTCACTTAAATCCCAGTAAGTTTATTTTTCTTGCTGTCTCTTCAGTTCTTCTTCTTCTTGTCGTCTTTAGTCTTTGCCTTTGGTCTTTTCCACTGTTTAGGCAGGTCTGCAAAATGGAAGGTGAGAAAGCAGTTTCTGTCCATCTCATCTTCTTGGTTGTCGACCTGGTGCCAACACTCAAACTTTGCTTCTGGGCATTCATTGGAACAGCTTGGCCACTAGTGCCACTCCGCTCCAGTGCTCTAGTGGTAACACAATCTTCTGGTGGTGGGTGGATTTTATTCTGCTAATTGGCTTCAATATTTATTACCTGCACAAACCCAAAGTCCATTAAACCTCACAATAGAAGTAGCACTATTACAAATGTCTAGAAAATTGAAACAGAAATAACTATTTTCCCTTTTCTGTCTTCCTGTGCTACCCTTCTATTTTTTTTTCATTGTCTGTGAGTCCCTTTTTATTCTATGGTAACTGCTACCTGAAAGTGTGGGCTAAAACCTCTCTAAAATACAAGTGCCAGATCCAGCATCTCTTCTAAAACTGACCTTTGTTCTTTACTCAAGACCAGCTCAGTTTCCCCCAATTTATTGCAGGGAGATTCATAGGCTGTCTTTTTAAACAACTGGTCAGTCAGGTTTCGAATCACTGAACCTAAGTGTGTGTGCTTTTTAATTACTGATCGGCCTAGCAGAGCTGTTAGGACACTCACACCCCTCCGCATTCCTGACTTACTGCCTGAGCTTGTAAACCTTCCTGCTGCACCATCCCCCATTCTTTGTTCTTTGGCTTGTCCTGTTTCATTCAAACCAACTCCTAAACTGGTGCACTTTCTTGTACTAGCATTTTCAGACCTTTCACACACAAGCACTTGAATTTCTTTCATTTCAATTGTTCCTTGTTTTAATTCCACACTTTCTTCACTCAGTACCAATGTGCTATTATCCATTTCATGCCCTTCTGTCAACAATTGCCATTCAAACTCACCAGCTTCTCTGCCTTCTATCTGATTCCTTTTTCCTAAATCAAATTTCAATGCAACACTGGTTATCTTTCCTAACAGTGGCGAAATATCTGTCGGTGTAGCATGTTCTTTAAATACTGGACAGACCTCAAAATTACCTGGAGATTGTGGTGCAGTGGAGAATAATGGAAGGAAACACCCTTGCTGTTTTCCCTTCCTTTCATCCCTCTTATTTTCCTCACACTCACATTCCCACTCTTTATCTGAGCACTGATCTGTTTCACGTACGTCACCCACCATTGTTTTAGGGTTCCAGTCAGATCCTGTTACTAGTGCCCTAACTTTCACCACGGGTGGTTTTCCCTCCTTTTTTCCCCTGCTTTCACTGCTTTCCACTTTAGCAGTCGGTGTTCTACATGCTAGCATTTCACAATTTTCACACCAACTGTTACATTTCTCAAAACTTAAATATTTACACAACATTCCATTTTCACTTTCATTCACTTTATTTTCTTTTTCATACTGATCTTCCTTATTACCAATAATACAAGATAGTAAACCTCTTATAACAGCAGCTGTCTTCTTTATACCAGATTTCTGTTTTCCTGATTTTAATCCATCCAGCCCCCTTCCATTTTGTGGCATGCTCAGCTTAGCTTCTGCTTTCTCTACATGCACTACAGGTTTCCATTTCCTAGCTTTAGCCTGCTTGCCCCTGCCACTCCACTGGAAGATGGCTGCTTTTAATATGAATTTAGGCATTTCTGAGTCCACAATGCTACTCTAATACAATTTCCCAAAGTCGTTATGGTTTTGCCTACTTTTGCCCCTGTAAGCTAACATACACATACATCGATCCAAAACAAATAAGTGCCATATGAATGATGCATACATGTCCCACCACTCTGTAGCACTTTAACCACATAAATGCCATATGAATGATGCATGTATGTCCCACCACTCCTTAGCACTTTAATTAGGGACTCACTACCACCAGAACTAACAAACATGCGGGTGTCCTCGTGACACACATGAAGTCTCTACACTTTGTTGGTTATATTCCATTCAGCAACCAAACAATGTTTTACTTCCACCGCATTTGTACACTGGGTGCCCTAAAATTCACATACAGTAATCCCTCCTTGATCGCAGGGGTTGCGTTCCAGAACCCCCTGCGAAAGGTGAAAATCCGCGAAGTAGAAACCATAGGTTTATATGGTTATTTTTATATTGTCATGCTTGGGTCACAGATTTGCACAGAAACACAGGAGGTTGTAGAGAGACAGGAACTTTGTTCAAACACTGCAAACAAACATTTGTCTCTTTTTCAAAAGTTAAAACTGTGCTCCATGATAAGACAGAGATGACAGTTCCGTCTCACAATTAAAAGAATGCAAACATATCTTCCTCTTCAAAGGAGTGCGCGTCAGGAGCAGAGAATATCAGAGAGAGAGAGAGAGAGAAAAAAGCAAACAATCAAAAATCAATAGGGCTGTTTGGCTTTTAAGTATGCGAAGCACCGCCGGACAAAGCAGCTGCAAGGATGTACAATGTAATGGTAGTCTTTCAGCATTTTTTAGAGGAGCGTCCGTATCCTCTAGGCCAGTGTGCGAACAGCCCCTCTGCTCACACCCCCTCCGTCAGGAGCAGAGAATATCAGAGAGAGAGAGAGAGAGAGACAGAAAAAAACAAACAATCAAAAATCAATATGTGCCCTTTGAGCTTTTAAGTATGCAAAGCACCATGCGGGAAGCATGTCACTTGACAAAACAGCTGGACAGAAGGGAGCAACGTGAAGGTAATCTTCCAGCATTTTTAGACGAGCGTCCGTATCGTCTAGGGGTGCAAACAGCCCCACCGCTCACACCCCCTCCGTCAGGAGCAGAGAATGTCAGTCACCATCAAAATGTTTTGGTGACCTGAGAGATCAACCCTACCAAGACCATCACCTCTCTATAATTACAGATATTGTGTGATAGGCACAGGGGAGCTGGTCATGTGGTGGCTTGTTTTGTGTCTCATTATTGTTTGGCAGCTAATTAAAGAAAAAGAAACAACTATGGGGCCGTTTTCACATAAAGACGCACTATAGCTCACTCAAGGAGCACCCTTCCTACATTTACTACATGTGTACTCGTTGCAGTGTACACATCTCTCTGTGCTATGGTTCCTATTACACTGAACAAGCACCTGTAATTTGCAGCTCTATTCATTATCTCAAAACAAATATATGTGACGTTTTGAAGAAATCATTTTATGACGCAAATAGTACCAATCAGAAAACATCGTCGAAGTAATACAATATTATTTGAAAACGAACAGCGTCAGATTGGGTGTGATTTATACTGGCGTTGTTACTTAGAGTCGGATCAGAAGCTGAATAAGCTCCTGTTCTGACTCTAAGTAAAAAAGCATGAATTAATCAACAGAAATAACCATGATCAACATTTTAAACTTAACGATTTACAGTGCATACCAATTTATAAATTTTATGTCCGTTTGAGGCTATAAAGAAAAAAAAAATGCTTCCTCCCCAGTGGGGAATCAAACTCGGATATCTACGGCGCGGCAGGGCTGCAAATCTCAGCATTACGCCACGGAAGGTTTTGTTACATCCTTGAACCTTTTGTGAAAGTGTTTATTTGATGTTTGGCCGTCAGGCTTCACACATTCTATAGTTTATGCCTACATTTTGTAACATTACTAAAATATGAAAAAGTTTCTGTTTTAACAATGTGTTTACACAGATTATTGTAGAAACGGAACACACATGAAATGCGTGTGTTCCAAATAACGATCTATTATTTCCACTCTAAAACTCCAGTTCAGTCACCCCCACATAATCAAACAAGGCATGAGCTGGGAAAACTTAGTGAATGTTTTGCGATGGTGGGGGATGGAATAGCCGGCTTTTTGCTGCTCGTCTTAATCGGCACATTTAGAAGACAAAAGAGAGGTGAGAACGGTTTTAATGTGTGCCGGATCTACGAGTTTTTTCGTAGACTCTGGTAATTCTAGTGTTAAAGATCCTCTTGAGTGCTGAGGCAACAAAAAGCAGCGGGATAAACACATCTGGACCTGCTATCGAAAAAGCATTTGCCTTTACCAGCAGCATCCCTCCCTCGTGAACACATTGTTCAAGGTCCGGATAGGCGGTCAGTAAAAAGTTGTTTTAGTCACAGTACAGTGCAATAATAAAACATTTCCTAAAACACCTTATGATAGTTGTCCAGTCTGTATCATTCGTAAGCAATCTTCTAGTTATAGAAGCGCAATCCCAGTTACTAATACATTTACCATGTACCCCCTCCCCAACACTCAAAGTAAGAACACATTCCACCTGATTAACTCTTTTAGGGCTAATTTTTTTTTGTTTCTTTTCTCCCAGGGCTGAATATTTTTCCAAAAACTAACATTTTTTAAAAAAGAACACAAAGCCATTGTTTAACATATCAAATCAACAAAAAATATTTACTTTTGACAAATGCTACTGTCTTGCATGTTGTATGAGCCTGAATTCTCTATGATTTCACATACATATCACATACATTTTACACAGCAAAGTCTGATCTCGCTCAAAGCAGCCAATTTCAGTCATTGCCACATTGCACTCCTTACAATATGTGTTGTTTTGATGCCTATTTTTCAATTGTCTGTTGCTGCATTTTCTAACATATATTGTTAGTGTGTACTGTAGAGAGACAAGTCACCCATTTGCCATCGTGCCATGCCACTGCCACCAAGGTTTTCTGCCTGCATGAAAACCGTATTGTCACCTCTTTTCATCTTCTGAAACTTTATGAACTTTATGTATGGCATTATAGCCTGGCACACCCCATGGAATTTGCTTCTGTTTATTACAGAAGTGAATAAAACTTTGCAGCAGCACGTACCTAAGCCACCAGGGGACAAAACACGTTTGGACCAATGCTCCCTGAAGTTATATCACCAGTTCTGTCCCATCTCTATTTGTAATGCCACAGCGCGCTTCATCTCGTCTTTCGTTGTGGGTTTCCACTTTGAAAAACGAGAATGCGATGCAAACGCAGCCCGCGATTCAAAAAAAATCTCTGCCTACCTGTTTGTCTCGTCTGACAGTAGCTGAAAAGCAGCATCAGGAGAGAGCAGCCTGAAGTACAGCAGCTGGTGATCTGTCGTGTCCAACAGCAAGCCATGCCGTCTTGTAAACTCCCCGTTGCCAGATCGGCTCTCAACGGATCAATGTATGTGTATTTATCCCATGCGAACCTTGCCGTAGATGCATCGGCTGCGCGAAGGCACTCAACTGGCAGCAGATCCGCTCGCACGGCATCGGCTGGTGTCTGATCAGCTGATACCTGCTTCTAACTCTCTTGCTCGATCTCCTGATCACTGCCAATAAAGTCCGATTCTGAAAAATCAAGAGTCCGACTCCGCGGTAATGCGCAAAACAACGTCTGCCAAGTGTTTTCTTTTCTGCACTTGCTTCGCTGCCTTTTCACATGTCGGTGCCATCTTGCCTTTGTTTACATTTCGCAACTCACGCACACGCAATGTTTATTTGCCGAGTCAACGAGTCTAGCATTCCTCCAAGCACAGAGGGAATGCCTGTGACGTGACAGTGAGATTTGTCGCCATTAACAGCTGATTGTCGCCCTTTATCCCTGGATGTCGACTTTTGTCGACATTCGCCTTCAACCCCTCCTGTCGACAAAAGTCGACATCCGCCCTAAAAGAGTTAATATTTAAAAATTTAAACTGCTAAACCCGCCATCAACAACTACAATAACGGTTGAAATCGTTGTTCAAATAATTTGTTTTGTTATAAACATACTGTTTTTAACAGAGTGGATGTACTATAATGTATTTTTTTTTTATGTATGTATGTATGTAATGAAGACGAAAACAGTTATATATAGATGTATACTATATGGCATACGTTCAGTGTTGCATGAAAACGTTGCACGAGGCGAAGAATGGATATTTATGAGAGTATTATAGTGAGAGAGGTGTCGTCACCCGTATTACTAAAGCTCTTCTTTGCAGCATTATGCATTTTACAAGTCAGCATTTGTATGATGTATAATTTATAGTTTTATTTTTTGCCACTAAGTATTATTGGGCACAATCATTTAAAATTTATTGATCATTCACAAACATTCATTTCGCTTGGGAATTCTGTCGAGTTTTTGAACTCTGTTGATGCCATATGTACTTCAAACGGGAGTTTGATGAATAATGATTTGAAGCACTACGCAGACATCCATCCACCCATCCATTATCCAACCCACTATATCCTAACTACAGGGTCACGGGGATCTGCTGGAGCCAATCCCAGCCAACACATGGCGCAAGACAGGAAACAAACCCTGGGCAGGGCGCCAGCCCACCACAGACTAAGCAGAAATGCGCACTGGAATATTCAAGCTTGGTTAGAAGCACTGAGCATACATGCGCACTGGGATTGCTTCATGACATGACCTTCGAAGCCTCGAGCAGACATGCACACTGGGATTGCTTCATGACATGAGCTTCGAAGCCTCGAGCAGACATGCGCACTGGGATTGCTTCATAACACGAGCTTCGAAGCCTCGAGCAGACATGCACACTGGGATTGCTTCATGACATGAGCTTCGAAGCCTCGAGCAGACATGCGCACTGGGATTGCTTCATGACATGAGCTTCAAAGCCTTGAGCAGACATGCGCACTGGGATTGCATCATGACACAAGCTTCGAAGCCTCACGCAGACATGCGTTCTGGGACTGCTTCGTGACAAATGCTTCAAAGCCTCGAGCAGACATGCGCACTGGGATTGCTTCATGACACAAGCTTCGATGCCTCGAGCAGACATGCACACTGGGATTGCTTCATGACATGAGCTTCGAAGCCTCGAGCAGACATGCGCACTGGGATTGCTTCATGACATGAGCTTCGAAGCCTCGAGCAGACATGCGCACTGGGATTGCTTCATGACATGAGCTTCAAAGCCTCGAGCAGACATGCGCACTGGGATTGCATCATGACACAAGCTTCGAAGCCTCACGCAGACATGCGTTCTGGGATTGCTTCGTGACAAATGCTTCAAAGCCTCGAGCAGACATGCGCACTGGGATTGCTTCATGACACGAGCTTCGAAGCCTTGAGCAGACATGCGCACTGGGATTGCATCATGACACGAGCTTTGAAGCCTCGAGCAGACATGCAGACTGGTTACTGAATCTTTGTGAAGCCTCAACGCACTCAAAGGCATTGACCTCTATATTTTTGTGAGTCTATCTGACACTTAACTCTCTAGTTATATTTTGTAATTCATATTGACATTACACACTTCAGTTGATATAGTTAAGTGACGGCCTGAAACTACAATTCAGGTAGTTGCTGAGAATTCATTATTGTTATTGTGGATTGCTGTGATTTCATTTGTCTGATACATAGTGTCAAAGATATATTGTCATATATCGACTTTATATATACATAAAAAGATTCCTTTTTATGGAACGCTTAAATTTGTTCAAAACCATATGTCATATAGCGCACATCTATAAATATAATTTTTTCGTCTTCATTAGGAGAATATAACAATGATACTCTTGTGTCAATTAAACCAATTTAACATGCATATGTCAAACAAATATGTCTACATCCGCCGCAGTAAGAGCAGTAGTAGTAGTCAAGTTGTGCGGAGGTCGTTAATTATCCCGATTAGGTGGCTCAATGGTATTGCAGCTGTCTCTCAGTAAAAACACCAGGGGTTCGCGTCGTTGGTCCTCCTCTTGTGAAAGGTTTTTTTTTTCCAATTTCTCCATTTAACAAAAATTTCGAACTTGGACGGATAGCAAGCAAATCGAGCTATCGAGGGAAGGTTGGGCTGCCGTAGTCGACCAGGGGGCACACGCCCATAATTATATTGTGTATGTAAAGAGCTTCACTGTAAAACGTAATAAGCTTCATATTTGTGTGTTTGGAGACCCTGGTGTCGTACTGAATTTGTATTGTAGAAAAACAAACTACTGTCCAGCATGCCTAAATGTGTCTTTTCGTTTCTGATCGCTATACGGCACTTCCAACTTGGGACAATTTGCTATAAATAGTTTCAGCCAAGCAGCACCTTCTAAACATGCAGAATGACAGTGTGACCCTTTATTGTAGCGGCGCAGCATCTTCGTTTCAGTCAGTCATTGTCCTGTTAGACTATTTACTGTTAAGTGTTGCTTCAGCTACCGTTTATAGTACAACAGGTGGTTTACTTAGGTCTTAAATCGATATTGAAATGCACACACAAGCCTCCTAAATTATTTATTGAAATGCCTATGTTTACAGTGTCCGTTTCAGGAAGTCATAGTTTTTAATTGTTCCCGTTATTAGGAATTATAATTTCTCAGTGTCACATATTATTCGTTACTACTCGTAAGTCCCACATCATTGAGATTTTGTTTTATATTCTGTATAAGCAAACTTTTTAAAAGGAGCGTTAATTGAACTGACTAAAGCAGACTTGTCATCTTCTTAAAATTACTTTTATTTATTTGATATTGACAATTAATCATAGGGTCAAAAATCAAGGAGGATATGATTTTGCATGGACTGCTGTTTCTTTTTTTCGTGACATTTGGTCAGTAGAGAGTGCGTCACGTTAACAATGCATTCTGTCCTAAATGACAGCGCACATGCTTTTTTATATTTCCTAAAGGCCAATGTGTCTCAATTTGCTCATTAATATATTTTGACAGTGTATTTTAATGAGAATGAAAATAAACATATTACCCATGTTTATTTCCCATGTAGACATTTGGTGAGAATAAATAAAAAGTAACAACACATATAATAGTTATGTTGCATTGTTTGATTAACAAAATTCATAGTTTATCTGAAATGTTCTACTTATACAGTCAATTTACACTTCTGAAGGTGTACATTGTCGGTATTCTACATTGCATTTGCCCCCAGTGTAACGTGTGCCAGTGCAACTGAGGGGTGGCAGGTGAGCTCACGTAATGGGTGACAAGGCACATCTTCACCCTGATGCCCAGGCTCTTGTCATGAATATTCCCATCTTGTGCTTTTTTCTTGTTCCTGCCAGTTTACTATTATGATTGGACACGAATGTAGAGGAAATGTGTGTCTTATTGTATGTCTATGAAAGGAAAGACAGTAAAGCCTTGAATGAAACTGAGTTGATTCTTTGGGTAACAAGACAGATTAAGGAGCAGGGAACGTTAAACGTGTCAGTGACTGCAGGGGATTGTGTAACTGGAAGATGGTTTAAGAATACAGAGTCTTTCAATAATTCTATTTACATCAATGATTTACTCTGTTGTGCTGCAGTTCGGAAGAGTACTTATATACCCCCCAGCGCAGCTTTTGATAAGATGCATTCACAAGGAAAGGATGTTGCTGACAAAGTCAGGTGCTTTTTTGAAAGTTTGGCTCCAGATGTGCTTATCCAGCTGTTCATTCTTATCAGTATTTGAATGATATTTATGTCCACCTCTGAATGATTTCGCAGTTTCTTTAAAACTTTTTTGTCTCATTAACGCAGAAATCCTGAGGCTTTCCTTAAATTGCAGAAGACACTGTTGATGGCGCTGAAAGACAGTTGTGATTAGTTATGCAGCACACGCTTTTACTCACATTGCTTTTTGGAAATCAATAATACAAATCAGCTACAGATCTGGGAATCACTGAATAGTAAAAATGTTTAATGAGGAGTGTTTTGCGCATATACTGGTGTAATGACCACGTCAGCTTTAGTGAAGCGTTACTTAGCCTCTCTGATATGATCGACATGGGGTAGAATAGATTCTGGATTGTTATAATACGTGCTACCTTACACAGAATATGCTCATCAGTTTGTTACAGATTATAGGTGGACACGTTTCCACACCAAGGAAATAGGTGCCCCATGTAAATCGTTCATAATGTCTCCAAAATATATTTGTTAACTTACAGACAAGTACTACATAACTGTTTTACACAAAATCCTTATTTTAACATACATGAGCCCCAATTAGGATTTGAACTCGCGTCAGCACACCTTACCACTGTAGCAAGGACAACTGCTTTTACGCTTTGAGCCAAAGCAGTTCAGCAGACGAGTGAGTGACCAAATCGACTACTGACTGCGCAGATATCAATGACGTCATTACATTAGCGTGCCTCAAAATCACGTGATGGGCACATTTGAAACAAGCCTCGAAGCGGCACTTTGAGCTCCAGTGCTTCGAAAGTTCGACACAGTGTCGAAACCTCAGTATCGAGAGGCCCATCACTACACTGCGGCACTCGAGGCCTGGAGTTCACCACCCTTGGTCTATACCATTTCCCGGTGACACTAGGAACTATTGCTTTTAGCACTGTTTTTATAGCCAGAGTAATACTCAGGTGTAACGCTACAGAGGTTAATAAAAGATATTCTGCTTGTTCTTGCATTTTGAAATGGAGATCAGAAAGCATGAGCCCAAACATTAAAATAAAAGTCTTAAAACCTACTAGATACATTTTCAAGCCATGAGTATTTATCCATGTCTTAAGATTGTACACATATTGTAAAACAGCTTGTCCATTCGATTTAAGAAGAAAAAAAATGAAAATATATCGACAATTTTAAAAGAAGACCTGCTATGTACTTCACCTTAGTGTTTATGCCCCTCTGTATCACTCTCTTAGCCCTAAGGGCATGGTTTCCTTTAGTGGAAATCTTTCTTCTTGCTCCTTTATAATTTAAATTACTGAATTTTGCTGCCCAGGGGTGAATTGCTGTTTCTGTTCTGTAGACAGCTAGACAATAATCACAGAAAATAAATCACTCATATTAATTCACATTCTTTCACTATGTGTGAGGAAGAAGATCATAAACTTGTCAGATCTCCAGTTACTTATCAGTATGCTCCTGCTGGAGTATGTGAATTTCTCCTTGGGGATTAATAAAGTATCTATCTATCTATCTATCTATCTATCTATCTATCTATCTATCTATCTATCTATCTATCTATCTATCTATCTATCTATCTATCTATCTATCTATCTATCTATCTATCTATCTATCTATCTATCTCTTCCTTCCTTCCTTCCTTCCTTCCTTCAGTCATGGACAGCCAAATAATTTTGGGCTTGAATAAATTGCTACCAAGAAAAAAAAGGTGAAAGTTAATAATTTTTATTACTCTCTCAAAAAACATCATCCTTAGTTGTTCTTTTATCACCGTATCTCCAGAAATGCGCTATAAAAATCCATAATTGGTTTGTGATGCTTCAAAATGTTTTTTTGTGCTCTATAGCATAGTCTGCCCTTTTTATTTAATTTTATTGTGCATGGACACACCACCAGAAGTGGGTAATGCTGACGGTGGATTGACATTTTGAAATTTGTATTGATAAGCAAAAATTGTAAGGCTTTAATAACACATGTCATGAAGTTCAGTCAGTACTTATTATTTATTGTCATTTGTATAAAGTACATTGGAAACCTTATATGCACCCATGACCAAGTGAGACACTCAGTGAATGTAATAGGCAAAAACCAGCCCCTGTCACAATCACCCCATCCAACAAATTTTGTGGTTCCTGATTTCCAGTTAGATAAAGCCATATAAAATCACCAGGCATGGCACTGCAGCATTGTTTGTACAACTTGAAGTAATTAGTACACACCCTAATTTCCACATGGTGAAAACAGAAGATAAGCACAGTGTGGAAGGAGAAATGCCACAGGTGAACAGTACAATTGCTGGCAGACCCAACAAAGTTTTCTTGACTTCATTCCAATACACATCTGAGGACTGACACAATGTAAAACTTGACTGTATATGAGGCACCTTTAGAAAAAAAAAATCACGATTTAAGTGCACACCTGCCATTAAACTAGTGTGCCTGTATGTGATTTAGTATATATGCCAACACTGCTTATAATAAATAAGATTTGAGTATACATGGTATAAGAAAGAAATATTGATAATAGTGTGTTGAATCACTTGCTGACACAATGATTTGACAGCAGATATGTTACAAGCCATAACAGAACATAACCATTGATGCAATAGAATTGGACAGACTAAAGGAGAAAAATATTAAGCCTGAATACAGTATATGGTGGGATGTAGGATAATTGGGGATTATTGGTGCATCTGTGAAAAATGTAAAACTCCACCCTCAGTAGATAGGCGATGATGAAACATAATCTTTGGTTCAAGAAAAACAGTACCAAGTATATGTGTTCAAGTTTTTTAATCCCAATTTACTTATGTTGTCAAAATCATGCCTAAGAAAAACAGAAGGAATATTTTTTATTTTTCTTATATCAAAACCTTTGCCTCTTTAAAGTGGTTATATTTAATAAAGTTTAAAAATCTTATTTTCACATTTCAAACCCTGTCCGTTATAAAAAAAATGCTTTAGTTTAGACCACAGTTTCTTGTAACAAATTGGTACATGTATATAGAACACTATACCCAAAGTGAAGCATGCTGGAGGCAGCATCATGCATTGGGCTTGCTTTCCTTCAGCAGGAACTGAGGCTTTAGTCAAGGTGGATGGAATTATGAATAGCTCCAAGTATCAGTCTATTTTGATACCAAACCTTCAAGCGTATCCTAGGAACTTGAAGATGAAGATGACTTCGCCTTTCAGCATGACAACAACCCAAAGCATTCATCAAAATCAACAAAACAGTGGCTTCATCACAGGAAGATCAATATTCTGGAATAGCCCAGCTAGAGCCTAGATCTTAATCCCATTGAAAATCTTTCGTGTGACCTGAAGAGAGCTGTGCATCAAAGATGCCCTTGTAATTTGACAGAGCTGGAAATTTTTTGCAAGGAGGAGTGGGCAAAAATCTTCAAGTCCAGATATGTCAAACTGATAGACTCTTACCAAAAAAGACTGAGTACTGTAATAAAATAGGCGCAGCAACTAAGCGATAGTTTAGGGAGTGCACACACTAATGCAACCAGGTTTTTGTTCAATTTTTTTCCCTTTTTCAGTAAGCAGTTTCTGATTTGATTTCAATTTCTTTGTATAGTTTGCAGTTTTGCAATAAAGGTGGAATAAGTTCTGACATGATTTATTTTGGTTTCATTTTTTTATTACACAAAGTGTATGATTTTGAAAGGGGTGTGTAATATGATTTAAAAAAAATAACAAACCTATCCTTTAAGAATGTTTCACCCTGCTCCTTTGCCTTCAGGTGTTTCATCTTTGTGAATTAAATTGCATTATTCAGTTCCTGAAATAACCTATTGCATGGCAAATGGAGAGTTAACAGTAGATTGCAATTGGCCAGATTTTTTTTTATGGCCAACATGAAGGTAATACTTTAGCTTTTTATTATTATAATCATACTACATTTTTGTCTTTATTCAAGGCTAGTTTACAACATCAGCCTACACTACAGTTGTTTATACATACTGTATTTTTTACAGTTGAAGCTCTGGCAGGTTAAAGTACTTGCTCAGGGTTAGTGTGTTAGAGATAGATATTGAACCAGCAACTTTAGAGTTTAAAGTCTAATGCCTTAGCCACTATATCACACCACCAGTTAAATTTTAATTATTTTCACTGTATGTCACATTTACTTTTGTATTCTTTATGCATGGCTGTTTGTCACTAGTGTATTTAAAAAAAAATCTTTTCAGAATATACCCAGTTTTATGAGTAAAGATTGCAGTATCTATGAAATCATGTTAAGAAATATAATACATTGAAATGCATGTAAATGTGGTACTGTTAATTTTAAAATAAAAACCATTGATGTATGTAATAAAAAAAAAAGTTTCTGGGGGAGAATCACAAAACTGAAAAAAGTCCAAAGCTATATGAGACAACAAAGTTTTCCTAAATGCTCAGTTTCATGTAGTAAAGTTTGAAGTGTTAGTGAATGGCAATTATTGGCAAATGCTAGTAAAAATCTAATGAAAAATAACACCTATTAGACAGTAAGAATAAGTTGATTATGCCTAATGCCACAAACAAGGTTTCAAACTTTTTGGAACAATGTTTGTATGTTCACATTATAGTACCTCTTTGATGCATAAGGAATTGACTTTTTTGACTATTAAAGGAAATCTGTAGCCATACAGATAAGGAACTTAAAAAGCATTTGCTAAACTGATTAAGACAGCCAGATTATTTTTGAAAATTGATCTAATAGCCCTCTATTCGTCTTGCTTTTCTTTCTAATTAAATTTTTCCTAATAGGATGTTTTTTCTTCCAAGCTCAGTAAGTTTTATTATGCAAATAAATTCATTAGGTACATGTAGTACGAGTAGCCAGATTCTTGTAGAAAATAAATGAAAGATATAATAGCTGGATTGGAGCACACAAAATACTTAATACAGGAGGCAGGTACAATTATGCTTCTGCTGGTGCAATGAGCACCATCACAAGGCTATTGTTTTGCTTCTTGAGGTGAAGAATGAGAGGAAATAGCAAGAAATTGCTAACAGTTGTCAGTGTGGAAGGTGGTGTCATTTTTCATACTACTTTAGACAACAAGAGGAAATTTTTAAGCATACTGCTGTTATGGTCAAATGGAATACTAATGGCTGCTACTGTATATTTCATCTATTCAATGCTTGTAGTTCTGAAACACCCAAATGGGGAGCAACAGGGACTTGACAGTTTTCTGGTGTAAGGATAATTCTCTTCTGTGCTTCCTTGGCTCTTTAAATTGGATTAATGACCGAAAGCAGTTAAATCAGATGGTAATGTTAATTGGACACTGTTCATTGTCACTTGTCTACCATGTGATAAATCTTGGAAAGGTCTCAAACTATTAGGATGTTGAGTCATAACAGAGGTAAGGAATGTAGAGGTCAGTAGGGAAACTTTCAGCATTTCCTTCAGATCATCAGATGACCAAACCAACTCATTTGATTCAAGAGTGTAGCCTGTTTAGTAAAGCACAGTTTATTGCTAATGCTGTTTATGTTGTTCATGCCCATCCTTTTGGAAAGTGTGTTTGGTGCACAAAGAATAAAAAATAATATATATATATGCATTTCAGTGCTGTTACTGTTCATTTTTTTGGCATGTCACAGTGGTATTTAATGTGTAGGGCAGGGGTGCCCAATACGTGGGTCACGATCAACCGGTAGATCGGAAAGGTAGTGCAGGTAGATCGCGTTGCATTCAAAAAAATTTTTTTTTTAAATGTTACTCTATCATATATCCTCCCTATGGCATTTGCCACTTTGATTGACATACAGGGTAGCCAGTCTGAGATCTCTTTTCTTCTAACACACTGGTCATCCTGCACGCACGATCAAATGCGCGAGTTACTGCAAAACACCAGCTATCTAAGTGATCTAGTTAGCCTTCCAATTTATATCGACTAAAGAGAGGATTTAAGAAAAAAATTGTTGTTTTAGGGGATGAGGGTATGGGCTGGATGTGAAATTGGAAGAGGATTTTCTTTTCTCACAATGTCACAATCGAAGTGCATTTGTCTGATCTGTCAATCTATCATTGCTTTTCCAAAGAAGGAAAATGTGGAAAGGCACTTTCGAACTGTTCATAAAAACTACAAAACTGACTTCCTTCCGAAAAGCGATCTGAGAAAGAGGAAGGAGAGGGAACTAAAATCGCAGTTAATCGAACAGCCGTCATTTTTTACTCGGCTGGAATTCAAAAGCAAAGCCAGACATACCGAAGCATCGTTCCGGTGAGTCACTCCATCATTAAGCATAAGAAGTCCTTCCAAGATAGAGAGATGATAGAAGAGGCCTTCGTTGAGGCAGATGGTTAGGGAGAAATTCCTGCTGACATTTTGAGACCCCTGGCCGGAGTAAAAGGAGTTTCTCTTTGTCATTAAACATGCAGAATACAAGCAACTTAATAACGATCAATGGCTACAAGACTTGGTATTTTTTTCCCGATCTGACCAACATATTGAATGAGTTTAATTTACTGCTGACAAAACCATGGTCAATATGATTAGCTCAGTTAATGCTTTCAAACGAAAAATGCAACATCTGTCCTCAAAGCTGCAGTGCCTCGATTTGGGGAACATCCAACACCTCGCGTCAGAGCTGGAGACGCAATGGAAGGCGTGTGTGCAACTTGACAGCATACGCTACACAGAGCAGGTTGAAAATTGTCTGTTAGACTTGGACAGACGGTTTCAAGATTCAGCTTTACTTAAGCCAATCGCTACATTTAAGTGCTATCCATTTAGGAAGATGTTGAGGGTGATTCACCTACATCAAAAATTGCAACACTGTTTCACTTAAAACTCCTCTACAGTGGATGATGAGATTTTGACACTACAGGATGCCATTTAGCTGAAGTATGGGGTTCATGGACAGTTTTGGAACTTACTCACAGAGGAAAAGTACCCAAACATGAGGAAATGTGCTGCCTCCTTGACTGCATTATCTTTTCCCACATGAAGATTATTAAATCCAAATACTGTAATGACCATAAATGTATTGAATTGTTATTGTGCCATAAGGGTTATTCAGTTATGCAAGGTATGGCAACATATATTTTATGTATAAAGTATACTCAGTATATATATAGCATATATATACAGGTACTTGTCGACTTACGACCGCGATTGGTTCCGACTGACTGGTTGTAAGTTGATCTGGACGTAAGTCGGCCTATGTTAATTTAAGGTAAGAATATTAGACTGGGTAATAATATTGTAATCATCTTAAAGTAATATTTTATCAACATTTTCTTACTTTCTAAGACAAACACAGCATACTACAGTACAATTTGTTTAATATGTGGAAAACGTACAAAACAAGAAATACTGTACTGTACATTTAATTCCTGGCACCACTGGTGCTTGGCTGCGGGTTGTCGATATCGCCTTCATCAGATCAGGCGAGGCTGCGGACGGGGTGATGGGAGGAGTTGCTCTTTTCATAAACATAGTGAGCTTCGTCTGAATTGTTTGTTTTTTTTTCTCTTCATAAATTTCGCAATAAGGACGAAATGTGTTGCGTGCCATCCGTTCAATCCTCGCAAATCGTTCAATATTTGGGTCCATTTTTTCAAAATGAGCGAGGAGTTTATTCAGTAGAGATAAATCTTCTGACAATCCCTTTGTGGTGAACATTCTTTGTGGCACCTCCTCCTCTTCGTCTTACTCCAATTCTCTTGTTTCTTCTTCCAATTCTATCAGCTCTTCATTCATAAGTTCACCTGATTCCCGGTCTAGCAACTCCTCGACATCTTCCATTTCACATTCCAATGAAAGGTCTTTTGACAGTTTCACTATTTCTTCACGAATCTCATCAAGTTCTTGTTCACTGTTAAATCCAGCAAAAGTATTTACATAACGCTTAACACACTTCTTCCATACGCCATTCATACACTGTGAGTCGACATTTCTTGCGGGGAGGGCTTCGGTTTTTTTCTGATCTGAGTTCACCTCTGTTATAGCGCGTCTTTATTTGAAAAGAGCAGTGTCATATCGGGGCGAGTGTGAACGCTAACTTTGACAAGCACTATAAATTTACAGCGGTTGTTACAGACGTAAATCAAATGTGTTTTTATTGTATAATATTAACAATAACAGCAGCTCTCTACTCAAAGCGGTAAACTCGAGAAGCTGCTAGCATCGAACCCAGAAGCTCTTGATTGGGAGTCAGCAGTTGTGTGTGGGAACTGTTAACATTTGAATGTGATGATTGTATATAAAACTTGTGCACGAACGAGACTGGGATAACTGTGGATGTGGATGTGAGTGGTGTGTGTGACTGAGAATGACTGGTGTGAAGCCTGAAGTCCAAATATCAAATAAACACTTTCACAAGTACAAGTATAACAGAACAAGTGCGCTTTTATTCAAGAAGAAAAAAGAAAGCAGGTTGCGGTAATCAGTTGATGCGACTGCTTGCGTAGTGCAATCCTAAGAACTGCCCAATCAAGAGCTTCTGGGTTTGATGCTGGCAGCTTCTCAAGTTTGCCGTTTTTGAGTAGAAAGCTGCTATTAGTGTTAATATTATAGGGTTATATGTTAGGGTTATATTATTATCGAAAATTGCCAAAACAACAAGACACAAACACACGTGGGGCAACACTGCTGCGTAGCGAGACTTGAGAGTGCGGGAAACTGGCGCTGCCAACAGCTGGCGGGGGAAACAGTCAAACGCGTCGTAAAGTCGAACAGTCGTAACTTGCATAGGTCGTATGTCGACGAGTACCTGTATATATATATATATCCATCCATCCATCCATTGTCTCCCACTTATCCGAGGTCGGGTCGCGGGGGCAGCAGCTTGAGCAGAGATGCCCAGACTTCCCTCTCCCCGGCCACTTCTTCTAGCTCTTCCAGGAGAATCCCAAGGCGTTCCCAGGCCAGTCGAGAGACATAGTCCCTCCAGCGTGTCCTGGGTCTTCCCCGGGGCCTCCTCCCGGTTAGACGTGCCCGGAACACCTCACCAGGGAGGCGTCCAGGAGGCATCCTGATCAGATGCCCGAGCCACCTCATCTGACTCCTCTCGATGCGGAGGAGCAGCGGCTCTACTCTGAGGCCCTCCCGGATGACTGAGCTTCTCACCCTATCTTTAAGGGAGAGCCCAGACACCCTGCGGAGGAAACTCATTTCAGCCACTTGTATTCGCGATCTCGTTCTTTCGGTCACTACTCATAGTTCATGACCATAGGTGAGGGTAGGAACATAGATCGACTGGTAAATTGAGAGCTTCGCCTTGCGGCTCAGCTCCTTTTTCACCACGACAGACCGATGCAGCGCCCGCATTACTGCAGATGCCGCACCGATCCGCCTGTCGATCTCACACTCCATTCTTCCCTCACTCGTGAACAAGACCCCGAGATACTTGAACTCCTCCACTTGGGGCAGGATCTCGCTACCAACCCTGAGAGGGCACTCCACCCTTTTCCGGCTGAGGACCATGGTCTCGGATTTGGAGGTGCTGATTCTCATCCCAGCCGCTTCACACTCGGCTGCGAACCGATCCAGAGAGAGCTGAAGATCACGGCCTGATGAAGCAAACAGGACAACATCATCTGCAAAAAGCAGTGACCCAATCCTGAGCCCACCAAACCGGATCCCCTCAACGCCCTGGCTGCGCCTAGAAATTCTGTCCATAAAAGTTATGAACAGAATCGGTGACAAAGGGCAGCCCTGGCGGAGTCCAACTCTCACTGGAAACGGGTTCGACTTACTGCCGGCAATGCGGACCAAGCTCTGGCACCGATCGTACAGGGACCGCACAGCCCATTTATATATATTTATATAGATAGATAGCATTTTTAATGTAGGTAGATCATTTCAACCTGGTCATTTTAAAAGTAACTCGCAAGCCGAAAAAGTGTGGGCACCCCTGGTGTAGGGTTATTATATGAAAATCCAAATTTTGAATTTGTGAAAAGTATTTCTTTTTTCATCACTTTTCTAATTTCTGCATTGCGTTTTAGTATACATGTGTGTTTATTTAGAGTAGCAGAGAGTTAAACAGCTTAAGGTAGATATCACGTGCAGTCTCTGTAAATATGGTTAAAAAGCTTCTGCCTATACTACTCCATGTTGAACACTGTGACCTTGAAACAGAGAGGTGATTAGACATTAGCCATTACCTTACTATATTGTAATGGAAATGATTATACCTTCTTCCTTATTTCTTATATGCAGTTAGACATCACATGACTCATGTACTATGTTTAATGTTTATATATGATGAGTCTGAAAACACTTTAGACACCAGGGGAATAGATAGTGTTCTTAACTTTGCAAAAAGCATCATCCTAAGCAGAGCATAGGTGGGGAAACTGCAAACAAGATGAGTGGTAGTTAATTTGTTACTGACTAACTTTAGGTCTGCTGCCTGACCATGCGTTCACTTTGATCTTGCATTGTAAACAGTGCAAAACAGGCCAGAAACCTGCATTATCTTGGAATAGAGTAAATATCACAAGTGCTAATGTTTGTGGGTTAACGGCAGGGACCTGAGCTTATCTCTCAGGCTGCCTGACTCTGCTTGTTCGGACTCAGAAACTGCTGTTATAAGTGACCTCAGTCTGCGTAGGCAAATCAAGTAAAATGATAAAGAAGGAACTGACTTGGACCTCTGTGAGACATGCACAGTTTCATACATTTTAAACTGTCGTACAGTGACCCAAGGGTCAGGGTTTTTACACTCACATGATAGTATTTGTCAATTTCTGTGTAGTTTATTTTGGATGTCTCTTTTTATCCTTATTTTTCATATTTATTATTATTATTATGAATAATTTTATCTTAAAGTTGTTCATTTACTTATAACTTTTTCTTTTATATTTTTGCATTACAGTATAGTGACAACTTTATGGTATAAACAGACTATTTTTTTATACATAAAAAGGTCATTCTGTGTTATTGAAATTTTACATTGAATTATATACATACACTTTTAGCCATACTTAAATAAAATATGCAATCAATGAAATTAAAGAAAAAAGCCTTTTTGCTGAAAACAATGACAGCATTTTGTTATTTGTACAATATTTGGTAAAACTACTGTATTTTTACAGTTGTTTTTTTAGACGTGTTATAAAAATAAGCTTTGCAATAGGCTTGAAATGCAAAAAAAGAAAAAAGAAAAATGAAGAATTCTTACATTGTTTTTGAAGTACCTGACTGAAAACTCTATTCCTCTGAGAGGTCTTTGGGCATACTTTGAAACCTGCACAGTAATAAAGTTTTTTTCTTCCTTTGTTTCATGTGCATGTCTGGAATGTTTTCTAAGATTTTATCAATGCTGTCTGTTAGCTGAGTGGGCAGACATTGGAAATCTTGCTGAAAAGAGAGTACAGGTCATAGTGTCATAGCCGTACAGGATTGGTTTCTTTTCAGTTAACTTTAGGACATCTCTCAGGAATCTCTTTTGTTAATGTGATACTTGCTATTAGTTCAGGATTTTAAAAATTTCATACAATATCTGTTTTTTATTTTTCTCAAACAGTTGTTTTTTGTGTCAGTAGAACTTTGTTAGTTTAGTATTATCTTATTTCAGGCTTGTTATGTACAGGCCTTTTGCAGAAGCATACTATGGTTGCAGATCTGCTTATATAATAAAATAAAGCAGTTTAAAAATAATTATTATATAGAGGCATATTTTGGCTGTATAGTTTTTATCCTATTTTTTGGCTGTATACTTTTTATCCTATTTTTTCAAGGGTTGTTTTTCCCCTAACACTGTGCCAAAAGGGTGATGAATTATTATGATTTTCTTTTTTTTCACTCTTCTTAATTTCAATAGATAAAGTCTCTGTGTATCATGGTCACATAGGGTTATAGTAATAAGTGATCTCTTCTCAGCTCTGATGTCGCATGTAATGAGTCCTTATTAATAAATGTTCCCTTCCAACACTGTCACAAAATCAAAATGAAGAGTGTTCTTTTACCATTGTGAAAAATGAGTTCCTTGAAGAAAACTACTAAACTCTTTCCTTACAAACTTTTTTATTGTCATGAATGGGGCTTTCATTGAAAGGTTTTGATATGTGTTATAACAAAGCTACAGTGTTGGTGACCTTTAAAAAGCAGTTTTAAAAATAGATGGATAGATTTTATTGGACATATTTTGACGTTACCATGGTTCAACAGTGTATATTTTAATGATTGAATGGGAATCTACATTGTCAAGATAGATTATGCACATCAAAGACAACACTGATAGAAAACACTAGTTACTTAAGTTAGATGACTGCAATCAACTAAAGCTTTCAGGAAGTATTGTAAGTTTATGAAGTATGAATATTTTATGTATACTATATTAGTTGTAGAAGTAATTTTTATTATAATAAAGCACCCAAGGAAGTCAAGGTTTTTAACCATATTTCTGTATTATAGTTACATATTAATTCATATTAATTACAAATATAAAAATTCATTAAACATTTAGAAAATAGGCATTTAGTGATAAATGCAGTATTTGACTTTCAAGTTGTTTCCTTAACATATTAATTATATTTAACAGAAATTTAATTTTCTTTTTTGTATTTTCATTGTCTGTGTTACTTTATAATTGTACATATTCTTCTCTATCGATTTTTTTTTCTTTTCTTGTGATCAGGCTGTTTTTTTTATAATAGTTTCCTGATAAATGGTTTGTGTGGACTATATTTCTGTGTGTATTTGTTGCTAACTTGCTTATTTTGATTTTACCTGTTGCTGAATTGTCAAATCAGTGGAGGAATATTTCAGACAAAATAAATAAATTAACAAATTAAATAAATGTATTGTGAAAATTTCATTTCAAGCCATATTTCATGTTCCATATCATTTTCTGCCACTCTTCACAATATATTTTATTTCCTTAAATATTTTTTAAATCAATATTGTTGGAACTACTCCATTTAATTCTATCAGATACAAAGTGCTTCTAATAGCCATACATGATAAATAATTAGTGCTTTGTATTTTTCTTCTCAATTCTTTCTCTGTCTTATAGAAGATCACAAAGCATTTTGGAGTATGTATTTGTTGTAATAATGTATAGGATAACTTTGGTTCAAATACTGAGTTTATACCTATGTTGCTTTTCTCTATTTGTCTGCCTTTACCTGATAACAGAGATGGGACTAAGTCCTACATATGGAAGTCTCAAGTAAGCTTAAAGTCCTGATCATCAAGTTTTAAGGCAAGTCTCAAGTTATGAAGGTTATATTCAAGCACATCAAGTTGAGTCGCTGGCTTTGTATAAGCAAGTCTAATCATAGTTTTACATTTTCACCTCTCTCTGCAGTTATTCAAATTATGATAAGGTGTGACATATACTAACATCTAAGCTGAAAATAGACTTTTTCAGAGATAACAATTCTTAATAAGAAGTAACAGCAACTGGTATATAAAATATTTGTTTCCTCATAAGTGTAGTTTGTCTAATACACACAGTATGTAAAGAAAATACATTTTGAATGACTATCTCTCTTTAGAGTAATCATCCATTTATTTTCCAGACCTCCTATACCCAGAGTAGGCTCATGGTACAGCTAGAACTTATACCAGCAATCATACTATGCAAGACAGGAAAAATCCCTCGACAGAGCACCAGCAAACCTATGCAGACATAAGGAGAGCATGCAAACTTCAAGCAGGCAGGACCAGAAATGAAACCCCAGCCTCCTTGTTTTGAGGCAGCAGCACTACCACTGAGCCTCCATGCCACCTGCTTTATAGTATAATTACATAATCAACTTTCATTTTAAAATAATTTTACACAGTTTTGCATATGTATTAATTAACTAAATATTTAATCAATTCTCCGTAATTTCCAATACATTGCACTTGCATAAAATTCGTTTTTACCACTTATTTGTGAACAATGTGCAACATTATTACTCCTTCATGACTAAACACCTGCTCAACAAGGTAAGTGAATGAAGGCATTGCCAATATTCTCACTGCTAATTTGAATATTCTAGGAGAGTCAGACTGTTCTGACCATCACAGATATCCAAGTAGTGATTCGGCCCAACTAGAATATTGCAGTTTTAAGCTTTTTTTTTTTTTTTTTTACTTTTTATGGTAAAAATCATCTCTGATTTCACTGATACTCTCCTTTGGGTCCTGTTCTTCATTATCATCCCTAGCAAATAAAAGTACATAGAAATAATGAAGGTAGTTATTATAGATGTTAAATAAAACAATACACTTGACATCATAACCATACCAGCTGTACATTTTACTGTATGATTTTGGAAGTATTTGGCTTGTATAATGTTTGTTTTAAATAGGTAATACAGTTAGGTCCATAAATATTTGGACATAGACAACTTTTTTCTAATTTTGGTTCTGTACATTACCACAATGAATTTTAAATGAAACAACTCAGATGCAGTTGAAGTGCAGACTTTCATCTTTAATTCAGTGGGGTGAATAAAATGATTGCATAAAAATGTGAGGCAACTAAAGCATTTTTTAACACAATCCCTTCATTTCAGGGGCTCAAAAGTAATTGGACACATTAAATAACTGGAAATAAAATGTTCATTTCTAGTACTTATTGAAAACCCTTTGCTGGCAATGACAGCCTGAAGTCTTGAACTCATGGATATCACCAGATTCTGGGTTTCCTCCTTTTTAATGCTCTGCCAGGCCTTTACTGCAGTGGCTTTCAGCTGCTGTTTGTTTGTGGACCTTTCTGTCCGAAGTTTAGCCTTCAACAAGTGAAATGCATGCTCAATTGGGTTAAGATCAGGTGACTGACTTGGCCATTCAAGAATTTTCCACTTCTTTGCTTTAATAAACTCCTGGGTTGCTTTGGCTATATGTTTTGGGTCATTGTCCATCTGTATCATGAAACGCTGCCCAATCAATTTGACTGTATTTAGCTGGATTTGAGCAGACAGTATGTCTCTGAACACCTCAGAATTCATTCGGCTGCTTCTGTCCTTTGTCACATCATCAATAAACACAAGTGTCCCAGTGCCACTGGTAGCCATGCACGCCCAAGCCATCACACTGCCTCCACTGTGTTTTACAGATGATGTTGTATGCTTTGGATAATGAGCTGTTCCACACCTTCTCCATACTTTTTTCTAGCCATCATTCTGGTAGAGCTGCGGTGGGTTGGCACCCTGCCCGGGATTGGTTCCTGCCTTGTGCCCTGTGTTGGCTGGGATTGGCTCCAGCAGACTCCCGTGACCCTGTGTTCGGATTCAGCGGGTTAGAAAATGGATGGATGGATGGATTCTGGTAGAGGTTGATCTTGGTTTCATCTGTCCAAAGAATGTTTTTCCAGAACTGTGCTGGCTTTTTTAGATGTTCTTTAGCAAAGTCCAATCAAGCTTTTCTATTCTTGAGGCTTATGAGTGGCTTGCACCTTGCAGTGCACCCTCTGTATTTACTTTCATGCAGTCTTCTCTTTATGGTAGACTTGGATATCGATACGCCTACCCCCTGAAGAGTGTTGTTCACTTGGTTGGCTGTTGTGAAGGGGTTTCTCTTCACCATGGAAATGATTCTGCGATCATCCACCACTGTTGTCTTCTGTGGACGTCCTGGTCTTTTTGCGTTGCTGAGTTCACCAGTGCTTGCTTTCTTTCTCAGGATGTACCAAATTGTAGATTTTGCCATTCGTAATATTGTAGCAATTTCTCGGATGGGTTTTTTCTGTTTTTCGCAGCTTAAGGATGGCTTCTTTCACCTGCATGGAGAGCTCCTTTGACCGCATGCTGTCTGTTCACAGCAAAATCTTCCACATGCAAGCACCACACCTCAAATCAACTCCAGGCCTTTTATCTGCTTAATTGATAATGACATAACGACGGACTTGCCCACACCTGCCCATGAAATAGCCTTTGAGTCAATTGTCCAATTACTTTTGAGCCCCTGAAATGAAGGGATTGTGTTAAAAAAAATGCTTTAGTTGCCTCACATTTTTATGCAATCATTTTGTTCACCCCACTGAATTAAATCTGAAAGTCTGCACTTCAACTGCATCTGAGTTGTTTCATTTAAAATTCATTGTGGTAATGTACAGAACCAAAATTAGAAAAAGTTGTCTCTGTCCAAATATTTATGGACCTAATTGTATCTTCTCATTTCCCATGAAACAAAGTTACAATTAAAACAACACGAGGGTCGCACTTATGAGCTCCACATTGGCATGCAGGCAGTGAATTAAAGAATCAAAGCAATGTAAACTCTGATGTCTTAGTTTACATTACCCATCTAAATGTCTTAGTCATCCAAAACATTATCTAATTCTTGTGACACAGGTAGCATACTGTAACATCTCAGCTGTTCCAAAAAATCTATCAGCTGCGTGCAACAGATGTGGTTTTTTTATCCATTACACCAGTAGCCTTGCACAGCACTTAAGGAATAGCGTTTATGGGACATTACTTACTGTATTTGATAAAGCACTTATGACTCTCTCTGCAGCATCCCTTTATATGGTTTGGCAGTGGGACAGATCCCCACTTGGATCGGCAGTTCAGGGAGATATGAAAAACAAGTAGACTGTATATCCCATGTGTTGATTTGAATGCGTGCTGGAGATTCTGAATCAGGGATAGAAAGGGGCAGTGTGAAATGGGGTCAGCAGAGATGACATGTAGCCGAAGAGACAGGCAGAGGGTTTCACTGCTGAAGTGGTACATTAATAATAATAATACACTTTATTTGCCATGTGCAATTTCTTGAATTAGGAATTTGTCATTTTTCACATACCCCAACTTACTCCCCAGAGACACACAGAGAGGGAGGGAGAAGCTTGGAGTAATAGTGCAGGGTGAGAGATTTGTACAGCGCCTCATGGGCAATTGCTGGCAATTACAAGGGCCTTGTTCAAGGGCCCAATGGAGAAGCATTTCGTCTGGCACTGCCGGGATTTAAACTGGAATCCTTCCAGTTTATAGCACAGATGCTTTAGCCAGAGATCCACCAATCTATCCAATTAGTTTGAAACAATGACAATGACAATCACAGTATTTGGGGGAAACTCTCTAGCAAGCATTACTGTCTTTATGAATCTTGAAATGACAAAATTTGAAGATGATGTTGTCATGTCCGCAATTTTTGACCCTTTCATCCTTGCATGTGGCCATTTTATTCTTAGCAGTGTAGTCTGCAGTAAATTGAAAATATTAAGAATGAATTAATTCCCAGTGATGATCCTTCCATTGCTGATGCCCTCCAACACACTGATTAGTCCTGATGACTTCTGCAGATTTGGAGCAGTAAGAGTAAATTAAGATAATGTAAATTAAAAGACTGCAAGCTGAAAAATAATAACTGTAGCACTATAATATGTTATTTATCTTATATCTTATTCAAGTTACAAATCATCAGAAAGGAGATTTATGTCAATTCATTTTTAAATATTGCCAAGCAAGTCACAATTTTGATAAATTAGGACTTGAATCAAGTCATGTGACTCAAGTGGCCCACCTCTGCCTGATAAGCTTCTAATTATGACTAAATCACTAGATCGGTGCTTTTAACTACACAAGTATTTCAAAGCATCACACATTGAGGCTTTAAAACTTCTGTATTACATGAAAAATGCCTATATTAATGCTAACAATTATAATACTACATATATAGCAATTAAACCACCATCTTCTATAATGTCTCTTGTTTTTTAATTTGGTTTTGACACACATTCAAAATTTTGCATGGATAGCAGCTAATATTTTTTGGCAAAGCTGTTCAACATACAGTATAAGAAGGAAAAGATATATACTAGGTGTGGAAGATATTCTCCAGCTGGCAAGGGTTTCAAAAATCAAAACTGTCACCAGGGTGGCATAAGACAGGCAAGGGACTAGTGCCTCTTTAGAGAGAGTCTGGAAAACCTACATTGGCAAAAATGATGAAAATACTGCTTGTCAGTGTCGGCAAGAAAGGTACTGTCATGACGAAATTTCCATCCCAAGCTTTTTTTAATAATATGTGGCATGTACCCTGTACTGACAATATGAGGTAAATTCACATATTTGACTTATAAAACAGATTAATGTTTGTGCATTGCAAAGATGTAATCAAAGAAATGCTCTATGTAAAATGTTAATTGATTGGTCAAGACATATAGCAGCAGCATATCTGGGTCCCATAAGGGAGGGATGATCAAAAGAGGAACACTAATTATTTAAACAGAAGCAAAAACAACTCTAGTGGCTTCACTGGGCCTGTTACATTGGGAATGGTCCCTAATTTTTCAGACTGGGTCTGGTCTCCCCTCTTATCCTCAATCCCAACACAGAGTGAAAACTAGTTTTTGAGTGGGTCCTGTCTGTCTAATTGATCTTCATGCTTGAGTGAGACACATAGCCCATACTGATGTGTTGAGAATAAAACATTTTTATAATATTTCCAGGTTGCTTATTTCTGTATTATTGGTATTTTTTATTTGAACGAGGCAGTTTTATACATCTATACAATTCATTTTATGAAAATGTTATGTTCTTTAAGCATAAGTCAATATGAACATGTACATATTTTCCTTTTTAATACTTAAACCAATTTCACCGGTTACATCAACACCATTATCACCTGTTGAGAGACATCAGCAGCAAACTATGGTTCTGTTTTGCTTTGTGAGTAACTCTCATTCATTAGTGCACCCTATTAAAGAAGACGGAGTAGTTTTCTAATATTACAGTAATCCCTCGTTATATCGCGCTTCGACTTTCGCGGCTTCATTCTATCCCAAATTTTATATGTAAGCATATCTAAATATATATCGCAGGTTTTTTCTCTGCTTCGTGGATTTCTGCGGACAATGGCTCTTTTTATTTCTGGTATATGCTTCCTCATTTGGTTTGCCCAGTTGATTTCATACAAGGGACGCTATTGGGGGATGGCTGAGAAGCTACCCAATCAGAGCATGCGGGTTAAGTTCCTGGGTGCTGATTGGCTCAGCGACGGAGAGCGCAGAATTCGATTTCGCTTTGCGTTATCCGGCATCTTGTCTCGCTCATTCACCATCAACATGTTTCTTTGTGCGTACAGTAGTCAAGCCCTTCATTATGTCTACAAAACGATCTGCTCCTGCTTCCAGGGCTGTGCCAAAGCGCCAACGGAAGATGCTAACAATTGCCGAAAAGGTACAGTTGTTGGATATGTTAAAGGAAGGGAAAAGCTACGCCGCTGTAGCTGTCAACGAGTCCACGGTTCATTATATTAAGAAGGAGGAAAAGAATATACGATCTATGGCCGCAGTGTCCTTTAACCAGGGCGCGAAACAAATTTTAAGTGGATGTAATAAGGCGGTAGTGTGGATGGAATCTGCTATAGGGGTTTGGATTGAGGACTGCTGGAAGAAGAACATTCCCATGGACACCAATATCATCCAAGAGAAGGCCAAGCAACTTCATGATAGGTTTGCAGATGCCGGAGATGCTCTAGACAACATCCCTCAACCTGGAACTTCTGTTGAATCCCCAAGCAAGAAAAGTGAATTTAGTGCCAGCAAGGGCTGGTTTGAAAAATTCAAGAAAAGGTTCATAGGTTAGCAGATCATAACCTGGTTCTGCTTCAGCCTCACTACAAACCAAGAGTGAAGGTCCTACCTACAACTACACACTCATTCAGGAAGTGGTCCCCTGAGGCAGAGCAGGCTCTTAGAGAATGCTTTGGAACTACAGACTGGGATACCCTGCAGGGATCACATAGTGAGAACATTGAGGAGGTTGTTGACTGCACTACTGACTACATCAACTTCTGTATGGACATTGTAGTTTCAGTAAGAACAGTACGCTGCTATGCTAACAGCAAGCCATGGATTACAAGTGACATCAAGGGCCTTTTGAACCAGAAGAAAAGGGCTTTTAAAAGCGGTGATCAGCATGAGCTCAAGCGCGTGCAGAAGGAACTCCGAGTCCAGCTCAGGGTGGTGAAGGAGCAGTACAGGAGAAAGCTGGAGCAGAAGTTGCAGAATAACAACATAAAGGAAGTGTGGGACGGGATGAAGGTCATCACTGGCTGCAGCTCAAAGCGGGGTGCCACCATCAAGAGAAACGTGAAGAGAGCAAACCAAATGAACAACTTCTTCAACAGGTTTGACCACCCTAACCCACTCTCACCTCGGAGTACTGCACCCTCCACACATCCTTCTGCTGATACTAGCATAGGAGAGACATCCCCACCCATAATTACAACAGCGCAGGTGAGCAGAGAGCTGAGGAGACTTCGTGCTAGCAAAGCAGCGGGTCCAGATGGAGTATCGCCACGACTGCTGAAGGTCTGTGCATTGGAGCTGGGGGGTCCTCTACAGCGCATCTTCAACCTGAGCCTGGAACAGGGGAGAGTCCCGAGGCTTTGGAAAACACCTTGCATCACCCCAGTCCCAAAGGTATCACGTCCTAGTGAGCTGAATGACTTCCGGGCTGTTGCTCTGACATCACATGTGATGAAGACCATGGAGAGGCTGCTGCTTCACCACCTTAGGCCACAGGTTCAACACGCCCTCGACCCTCTGCAGTTTGCATATCAGGAGAAGGTGGGAGCGGAGGATGCCATCATCTATATGCTACATCGATCCCTCTCTCACTTGGACAGAGGCAGTGGTGCTGTAAGAATTATGTTTCTAGACTTCTCTAGCGCCTTCAACACAATCCAACCTCTGCTCCTTAGGGACAAGCTAACAGAGATGGGAGTAGATTCATACCTGGTGGCATGGATTGTGGACTATCTTAAAGACAGACCTCAGTATGTGCGTCTTGGGAACTGCACGTCTGACATTGTGGTCACCAACACAGGAGCGCCACAGGGGACTGTACTTTCTCCGGTCCTGTTCAGCCTATATACATCGGACTTCCAATACAACTCGGAGTCCTGCCACATGCAAAAGTTTGCTGATGACACTGCTATCGTGGGCTGCATCAGGAGTGGGCAGGAGGAGGAGTATAGGGACCTAATCAATGACTTTGTTAAATGGTGCGACTCAAACCACCTACAACTGAACACCAGCAAAACCAAGGAGCTGGTGGTGGATTTTAGGAGGCCCAGACCCCTCATGGACCCCGTGATCATCAAAGGTGACTGTGTGCAGATGGTGCAGACCTATAAATATCTGGGAGTGCAGCTGGATGATAAATTAGACTGGACTGCCAATACTGATGCTCTGTGCAAGAAAGGACAGAGCCGACTATACTTCCTTAGAAGGCTGGCGTTCTTCAACATCTGCAATAAGATGCTGCAGATATTCTATCAGACAGTTATGGCGAGCGCCCTCTTCTATGCGGTGGTGTGCTGGGGAGGCAGCATTAAGAAGAAAGACACCTCACGCCTGGACAAACTGGTGAGGAAGGCAGGCTCTATTGTTGGCATGGAGCTGGACAGTTTAACATCTGTGGCAGAGCGACGGGCGCTCAGCAGGCTCCTATCAATTATGGAGAATCCACTGCATCCACTAAACAGTGTCATCTCCAGACAGAAGAGCAGCTTCAGCGACAGACTGCTGTCACTGTCCTGCTCCACTGACAGATTGAGGAGATCGTTCCTCCCCCAAACTATGCGACTCTTCAATTCCACCCGGGGGGGGGGGGGGGGGGGGGGGTAAAAAGATCTATCTATCTATCTATCTATCTATCTATCTATCTATCTATCTATCTATCTATCTATCTATCTATCTATCTATCTATCTATGCCAGCGTGAACATGCATGGAGAGGCTGCCTCCGCAGACAAAGCCACAGCCGAGAAATATATCGCCGGCACGTTCAAGGCGATCATTGAGGACGGCGGATATCGACCTGAACATGTGTTTAAAATGGATGAGATGGCCCTATTTTGGAAGCGGATGCCATCTCGTACTTTTATCACAAATGAAGAGGCAAAAGCCCCAGGGTTTAAGGCTCACAAAGATCGCATTATGCTGGTCATGTGCGGCAATGCTGTGGGCTTTATGATAAAGCCTGGGCTCATTTATAAGTCCAAAAACCCCGGGCCCTGAAAAACAAGAATAAAAACCTGCTGCCTGTGTACTGGATGCACAACCCGAAGTCCTGGATTACGAAACGCCTGACGTCGGATTGGTTTCACGAATGTTTCATCCTGGAATTAAAGATCTATCTGGCAGAGAAAGGGCTGGAGTTCAAAGTCCTTTTACTTCTGGACAATGCTGGAGGTCATCCCTTGGATCTATCTTACCAAGGCGTAAAAATAGAGTTCTTGCTGCTGAATATGACGTCACTGATTCAGCCAATGGATCAAGGAGTTATCCGGGCTTTCAAGGCATTGTACACCAGGAACAGCCTGCAACACATGGTCGAGGCAATGGACACGGACAATGACTTTTCCCTGAAGGAGTACTGGCGTAAGTACATGATCACATCGTGTATGGTGAACGTGCAGAAGGCCCTTAATGATATGAAGAAAGAGACGGTTAATGCCTGCTGGAAGAAATTGTGGCCAGAAGTTGTGCACGACTATAAGGGCTTTTCTGCAGAAGAAATTCATCACTCGGCGGTTGACAAGGCAGTCAGGCTGGCAAAACTGCTAGGAGGAGAAGGATTCGACGACATGACTTTGGGTGACGTCAGTGAGCTGCTTGATGCCCACTCCGAGCCACTGAGTGATGAAGATTTGGCTGAGATGACCAAGTCAGCAAGCGAAGAAGAACAAGAGGACCCAGCACAGGAAGAAGAAGACGCCGGCCTAACTCTCGAGCGTCTCACGACCATTCTACAAATGGCAAAAGATCTCCAGACATCGGTTGAAGAATGGGACCCGCAAATGATTCGTTCTTTGCAATTTAAAAATGCTCTTGACGGCACCACGGAAGTCTATAAAAACCTCTTTACACAAATGAAAAAACAGCGCCAGCAACTGCCCATCACGATGTTCCTTACCCGCAAAACACCGCCTAGTACGACTTCAGTGGAAGAAGAAACTCCAGATGATGATGGTGGTGCTATACAGTCGCCTGAAGAGGCTCCTTTAGAAGAGCTGTGACACTGTCTTTGTTATGAAGTAAATGTCATCGTTATCAGACAAGTGTCATTGTTGGTGAGTACCCATAACTAATTTTCTACGTACATAGTACATGTACGTACGTTTAGTGTAACTGTACATACATTTTATACAATTTTTCTTGCTTTGTCATGGTCGGTATCTTTAAAATAACATTTAGGTTTTAGGTACAGTATTTACATGTTGTAGATTTTTCATTTATTTTTATATTACCTAATCAATTACAATGTGTTTAAAACTGTATTATGTATTAAATAAAACTCCTCAATGATATACGATACGTATGTTTGTGTGTAGTATATAAACATTGTGTTTACATACATAATTTCAATGAATCTTACCTAATATCCAAGAGAATATAAAGGGTTTATGCTGTATAACTGTGCGGGAAATGTTTCTAACAGTGTGGAGATAGTTTATAAGGGCTTAAATTATATAAAAATAACCATATAAACATATGGTTATTACTTTGCGGATTTTTACCTCTCGTGGTGGGTTCTGGAACGCAACCCCCACAATTGAGGAGGAATTACTGTAAACTCAAATTTGTTTTATTTTTATTTGTGGCCTCCATTCTGTCGTAGTTTATATTAGATAATTTATAGTACTAGGGTGTTGTACTGTGTTAGCCATTATGAATGTAGAGAAAAGTCAAGCAAAATGACACCTTTTATTGGCTAACTAAAAAGATTACAATATGCAAGCTTTCAAGGCAACTCAGGCCCCTCCTTCAGGCAAGAAGGAGGGGCCTGAGTTGCCTTGAAAGCTTGCATATTGTAATCTTTTTAGTTAGTCAATAAAATGTGTCATTTTGCTTGGGTTTTCTTTAGATAATTTATAAAATACATTACAAAACAATAAATAATGTGATACATTTTAATTTTGAACTAAGTATCATTCATCAGTGTTAAGTTATTGTTTCAGTGGTATGTTTTAAAACATTATTATGAAAAGGAAAATGAGAAAAATAAGAAAATTGTAATCACAAAAGGGATCCTGCATTTGCAGTGCATGGCTTTTTAACAAAAGGCTTTTTAGAGCCTGACTGCATTTTATTGCAGTGAGTGAGCTTTTCTTATAATTTACTTGCATAAATTTTAGTCAGAAGTATTTTGATGAGCAATAATGAATGTAAAAAAGGAAAAAGTGGCTCAGTACTTTGTAGAAGCATCTTTGGTTATCATCTGTGGTATCAGTTTGGGACTTATAATTTTTGTATTTATGAACTTTACACATATTGAATTTGCAATTGTTTCTTATTTTATCTGCACATTTACTGAAGGTCTTTCAGGTTGGATAGTAAGCCAATAGTGAAGGATTTAATGTTTGGGCTTTGACCAAACCGCTCAAGAAGAGTCCTAGTTGTTGCTTTCACAGTGTTATTTGAGTTAATCACAAAAAGAAAAAAATCATACAAAAATCTAGATACAACCAAACTACAATGACCCCAAGCAGGATACTGTACCCGTAAAGTGACCACACAAGGAAATTTCATGAAACCTCTGCTTCCTGTGTTTTAGCCAATACTACACCCATTCACACACTACACCCTGAACTCCCAACTCTTTTAGTCTGATGTCCAACCTGTCATGTGGAAAGTTATCATTCGCTTTCTGAAATTCAAGTTAAATAATATTGTATGCACATTCAGATTGTATTCTTTTGTTCCTTCCTCATAGAATTCCAGAATATCAGTAAAACATGACCTCCCTCATCTAAACCGTTTCTGACTATTTAGTAAAACTCCTGTTCCTGCGCTCAGTCTTCTCCTTAATAATTCCTTCCATTTATTTTCCTGTGATGCACGTCAACCTTACAGGCCTATAGCTACTTAGATCTGTCCGATCACCATTTTAATATAATGAGATAATATTTGCAGTTTCACAGTCCTTTGGAATTTCCCCAGTGCACAGTGACATCCTAAAAATATACCTCAAGGGTTTTTATATGTACTTACTAGCTTCCTTAAGCACTCGAGGATAACTATTACCTGGTCCTGGTGATTTGTATTATTTCAGCTTATTTAACCTAACCAGCACTTCTCCTTCTACAATTTCCAAATACAGTAAAACCTTGATTATATGTCAGAGGTTGGGACTGAGGGTGTGATGGATAAGAAAAAAGACGGATAATAGAACAGTAGATTAGTTTAGTAAATGGTTGTATTTATTTAGAAAAAAAAAGCTATTTTAACAAAATTAAGTAATTCATATGATATAACGATCAACATAATAAGCAAACACAACTCAGAGGTACTGCAGTTTTCTACGTTTTACTTGGGAGTCTTTCTTCAATAACAAATGGTGCCCTGTCTTATATTCCATTATCTGGGTTACGGAACACACCTCTTAAACAATAAAAGAAAGCTTTCCCTACCAATCAGTTTATCTCCTGCCAGTCACGTTTTGTCTTTCTGTATACTGCAAACATTCCTGGTTATTGTCTCCTGACTCCCTACTCAAAACTTCCTTCTGCCGCATCTTCCTTTTTCTCCAAACCTCTCCTATCACTCAACTCCTAAGAGGCCGCCCCTTACAGAAAAGAAGTCCTTCACCCGGTCCCATCACTTATACAGCATTACACCCTTTCTGCCCTTCCCACAGCACATCACATCGCTGTCTGCACGTCACAGTATATTAACAAAACATAACAGAATTTAAAAGACAATTACAGCACAGAAGAACATTAACATTAATACAGAATAACACTACCATTAGTGGTTGACACTTTTTCATTTTGTTGGCATGACGTTTTATATCGTTCACTGTTGTTCTTCCTACTCCGTAAATTGAAGCTATACTTGAGGCACTTTTGCCTTTTCCAAAACGATTAATAATTTCAATGTTTTGTGACAATTCCAACACCACACGCTTACATTTATTTGCCATAACGATGTATAGTAGATTAATTATAACAAAAGAGAAAAGCTACAAAATGCTATTAAAACTGAAGGTGCGTAACAGACACTGTGATTTCAAAATATGACATGACAAATGCTGCTTGGGAAGAACACTGCAGTATGCTGTAGCTCAAGGAATGAGTTGTTCTAGTTGGCATCACATGGCAGTAGT
Organism: Erpetoichthys calabaricus; assembly: GCF_900747795.2. Lineage (NCBI taxonomy): Eukaryota > Metazoa > Chordata > Cladistia > Polypteriformes > Polypteridae > Erpetoichthys > Erpetoichthys calabaricus. The sequence goes on from NC_041401.2 coordinate 87,218,338, forward strand.
AAAATAAATAGGGAGGTGCTGGCGTGTGCAATATTTTTTTTTCTTTGTCCCTGACAGTTGTTAAAGAAAAATGGTGAATCAACTGACAGATAATCAAGGTTTAGCTGTAATTTAGAAGTAGCAACTTAGCAGTCCCTGTTACTGCTGGGAGTTTATTCACTTCCTCATGGGTGAAAGCCTCAGAAAAATGTAAGTTTTAGAGCATCTGCTGTTTCACTGTCTGTATATTTTAATTCCACTTTACTATTCCTGACAAACTTCACCTTCTCCTTGACTTATTTTGTTTCTAAAATTCTGAAATAATCTCTTTGGGTAATTTTTTGTCTGGTCTGCAATATTCCTGTCGAACTGCCTTAACTTACCTAATATTCAAATTAATGGTTGTCCTTATGCTGTTATACACCTTATAATTCACATTGGAGTTATCAGTCTTGTACATTTTTATATAGGCGTATTTTTCCTTTTAGATTCTTTTTTCTCTTTACTTAACCACAGCAGAGTTTCTTTTTATTTTTTAATTTCTCACTAATTCCAATTTTTGGGATAATCCTGCATTATGTGTAAAATGTTTTTAAACCTGTTCTAGTGCTTCTTCACTGTCTCCACACTTAAAAGCATTATCCCAGTTTTCACTTCAAAATTTGCTCTACCAAAGTAAAATTTAATTGTTTTAGCCTTTGCATGCATGTTCTGCCAAAAAAACTGAGAAATGTATTAGATAGATAGATAGATAGATAGATAGATAGATAGATAGATAGATAGATAGATAGATAGATAGATAGATACATTATTAATCCCAAGGGGAAATTGACATACTCCAGCAGCAGCATACTAATAAAAAACAATATTAAATTAAAGAGTGATAAAAATGCAGGTATAACAAACAAAAACTTTGTATAATGTTAACATTTCCTCCCCCCCCGGGTGGAATTCAAGAGTCGCATAGTGTTGGGGAGGAACGATCTCCTCAGTCTGTCAGTGGAGCAGGACTGTGACAGCAGTCTGTTGCTGAAGCTGCTCCTCTGTCTGGAGATGATACTGTTTAGTGGATGCAGTGGATTCTCCATGATTGACAGGAGCCTGCTCAGCACCCATCGCTCTGCCATGGATGTCAAACTGTCCAGCTCAGTGCCTACATTAGAGCCTGCCTTCCTCACCAGTTTGTCCAGGCGTGAGGTGTCCCTCTTCTTTATGCTGCCTCCCCAGCACACCACTGCGTAGAAGAGGGCGCTCATGACAACCGTCTGATAGAACATCTGCAGCATCTTGTTGCAGATGTTGAAAGACACCAGCCTTCTAAGGAAGTATAGTCGGTTCTGTCCTCTCTTGCACAGAGCATCAGCATTGGAAGTCCAGTCCAATTTATCATCCAGTTGCACTCTCAGGTATTTATAGGTCTGCACCCCTCTGCACACAGTCACCTCTGATGATCATGGGGTCCATGAGGGGCCTGGTCCCTCCTAAAATCCACCACCAACTCCTTGGTTTTGCTGGTGTTCAGTTGTAGGTGGTTTGAGTCCGCACCATTTAACAAAGTCATTGATTAGGTTCCTATACTCCTCCTCCTGCCCACTCCTGATGTGGCCCACGATAGCAGTGTCATCAGCAAACTTTTGCACGTGGCAGGACTCCAAGTTGTATTGGAAGTCCGATGTATATAGGCTGAACAGGACCTGAGAAAGTACAGTCCCCTGCGGTGCTCCTGTGTTGGTGACCACAATGTCAGACCTGCAGTTCCTGAGACGCACATACTGAGGTCTGTCTTTAAGGTAGTCCACGATCCATGCCACCAGGTATGAATCTACTCCCATCTCTGTCAGCTTGTCCCTAAGGAACAGAGGTTGGATGGTGTTGAAGGCACTAGAGAAGTCCAGAAACATAATTCTTACAGCATCACTGCCTCTGTCCAAGTGGGAGAGGGATCAGTTTAGCATATAGATGATGGCATCCTCCACTCCCACCTTCTGCGAACTGCAGAAGTTCGAGGGCGTGGCAGACCTGCGGCCTCTGGTGGTGAAGCAGCAGCCGCTCCATGGTCTTCATCACATGTGACGTCAGAGTGACAGGCTGGAAGTCATTTAGCTCACTAGGATGTGATACCTTTGGGACTGGGGTGATGCAAGATGTTTTTCCAAAGCCTTGGGACTCTCCCCGTTCCAGGCTCAGGTTGAAGATGCGCTGTAGAGGACTCCCCAGCTCCAACGCACAGGCCTTCAGCAGTCGTGGCGATACTCCATCTGGACCCGCTGCTTTGCTGGCACGAAGTCTCCTCAGCTCTCTGCTTACCTAGGCTGTTGTAATTGTGGGTCGGGGGAAACTCTCTCCTATGCTGGTATCAGCAGAAGGATGGGTGGAGGATGCAGTACTCCGAGGTGAGAGTGGGTTAGGGTGGTCAAACCTGTTAAAGAAGTTGTTCATCTGGTTTGCTCTCTCCATGTCTCTTTCAATGGTGGCACCCCACTTCGAGCTGCAGCCAGTGATGATCTTCATCCCATCCCACACTTCCTTTATGCTGTTATTCTGCAACTTCTTCTCTAGCTTTCTCCTGTAGTGCTCCTTTGCCACCCTGAGCTGGACTCGGGAGTTCCTTCCGCACGCACTTGAGCTCATGCTGATCACCGCCTTTAAAAGCCCTTTTCTTCTGGTTCAAAAGGCCCTTGATGTCACTTGTAATCCATGGCTTGTTGTTAGTATAGCAGCGTACTGTTTTACTGGAAGTAAAATGTCCACACAGAAGTTGATGCAGTCAGTAGTGCAGTCAACAACCTCCTCAATGTTCTCACCATGTGACCCCTGCAGGATATCCCAGTCCGTAGTTCCAAAGCAGTCCCTCAGAGCCTGCTCTGCCTCAGGGGACCACTTCCTGAATGAGCATGTGGTTATAGGTAGCTTCCTCACTCTTGGTTTGTAGTGAGGCTGAAGCAGAACCAGGTTATGATCTGTTTTCCCAAGCGCAGGCAGCAGAGTGGCGCTGTATGCATCTTTAACGTTTGCATACAGTAGGTCAATAGTCCTATTTCCCCAGGTGTTACAATCCACATACTGGGAGAAGGCAGGTAATGTTTTGTCCAGCGTCACATGGTTAAAGTCTCCAGTGATTAGCACAAGCACCTCGGGTTGCTGCGTTTGTAGTTTAGCAACAGCGGAATGGATGATGTCACCCGCTATCTCCACGTCCGCCCGATGAGGGATGTAAACAATAACAACAATGACGTGTCCAAACTCTCTGGGCAAGTAATAGGGACGCAGACTTACGGCCAACAGTTCAATGTCCCTGCAGCAAGTGGAGATTTTGACGTTTACATGTCCAGAGTTGCACCACCTTGTATTCACATAGAGAGTGAGTCCTCCTCCTTTCCGCTTCCCACAAGTATTTGTGTCTCTGTCTGCTCTAACTGTGCTAAACCTGGGTAGCTCCACGTTAGCATCTGGGATGTTAGTTGTTAGCCACATTTCACAAAAACACAACAAACTGCATTCTCTGTAGGTCATGACATTTTTCACCAGCTCAGCCAGTTCGTTTATCTTATTTGGTAGTGAGTTCACATTTCCCAGGATCACAGAAGGCACTGAAGGCTTGTATTGCCACTTTCTCGCTAGCCACTTACAGTAGCTTTTAGCTTAGCGCCGGCTCTGCTGCCACGATGCGACCTTCTTACCTCGTCGGGTAAATAGGGAACCACACCAGCACGGGCCTTTGTTCTCAGCGCTTGAAGTTGACTACCTGAATAGACGAGTCTCGGCGTGTAAAAATCCATGTCCAAGTAGTAAAAAGTGTCCAGGGAACAAGTCCACATAAAAGAAAGTGGTAGGAATGATCAGTGAAATAGAGAAAAAGGTAGAAAGATAAAGTCATACACGGAGCTGCTGGAAAGGCTGCCACTTGCTGCAGCACCTGAGTCATATGTTTGAAACAAGAAAGAAGGGGCAAAAGTGAACTGAATATAGTGAACTATTATAATATGGTCACTAGGGCTTGCCAAAATTCTATATCACAGTATTTTTCAAAATTATACCAGTTTCACGGTATTCAACAGTATTTTTTTACCCATGCATAAGTGGATGTTAACCACATTTTCCACTGCAATTACTACAGTAGACTGGCTAAGAATAACCTATTCCACTGTCATGAGAATTGTACATTGTACAAAAAAACATTTTAATGTGCACACAAGTATTAATACAGGTTTGCATGGCATAAAGTGATAGTTTTCAAGGGGGTGGCACTAATGAAGAGAAGGAATCACATTGCATTACAGTTACAGTCAAAATATAGAACCATTTTATTGAACAAATTTTGCAAACAACGTAAAACTATAATTTTGACAACATATTTTCAACCATCCAAAGAGGCATTTAGACTTAGAAAAATATTCAGAGGTGCTTGTCAAAAGTTGTATTGCACTGAACATGTCTTAGAAAAGGAATAAAGAGTAAATATTTTTTGTAAACCAACTACACTTTCTGTTAATGTTAACAATCTCTGTCCACTGACACATTAGCTATATGGATTGTAATGGCGTTGGTTATCTTGATCCACTGCTTGCTTTTTTTGTCGTAGGCAGTCTTCTAGCAAATGTGTCTACAAGTGACGTCTGACTCAAGTGTCCTCTAGCTTTTTCAGTTTTACCTGAGGATGTGGAGGGTGCCAATTTTAGTTCCATACATTCATGGTACTCCAAAGCATGTTTGCTGCTAAGGTGGTACAGCAAATTGCTCGTATTACCGCCTCCAGCGACAACTTTAGCTCAGCAGCATTTGCAGTAAATAGTTGTTTGGTCCACATCCGACCTTTTAAAACCAAAATCTCCAGACAACAGACATGGCTCCTTTTTTCGGCAAAAGTTATTCTGTGTTATCATGTTCAACTTTATTATCTGCTACAGCTTCAGTTTCAGAATGTTCTCCGTCAATTTTCACCGCTCAATACCTCCACTAACGCATGTACTCCGTTGCATGCGTGTTTAGCGGTATAGCAATGAAAAAAGTCCCCCCTTAAACAGTTTCCAGCTGCGCCACATTCTAAACATTGTTTAGGCTATTTAAACCGGTATTGCGGTATAAGAAAAATCCATATCATAACAAAAATAAAAAATGGTTTTCGGTATGAACCGGTATACCTCTCAGCACTAATGGTCACATTACCCTAGCGGTTCAATCACCTCTACATCTTCATTTTTATCCTGTTTATTACAAAATTAAATATAGACAGACTTAACCCCTGTGTTGGTGCTTTAACATACTTTGTTTAAAAACAGTCAATGAACACATCTATAAACTCCTAATGCTGCATTTTTTGCAAATTCAGCCCATTTATTATGTGGGTAGTTAAAAGTCCCCATAACTGTAATATCCCCCTGTAAACTTGCCTTTCTATAGCACACTCCTAAAATAAGGTTTCTTTCTCTAATGCTTTAAGATGAATCCAGATGTCCTCACTACGATAAGACTTATCATCCAAATGTAGAAAATGTTCATTTAAATTCTGATGTAATAATTGGCAACTCCCTCTCCTTTTCTGTTCTCTCTATCCTTCCTAAAATATGTGTACCCATCTGTGCTATACTCATCCTCATTTTTGCTATTTAGCCAGGTTTTTGTTATTCCTATAATATCATAATTATGCTGAGCTACATCTAACTTCACCTCCTTTTTTGATACTACTAGCATTAAGGCAAGCTATTTTAATGTGTTACTTACTGTACTTTTGCACTTAAACTTTGGGTTAGAATTTACATTACTATGCATATTTGGTTTTACAGTACTGTGTATCTCCTCATGTACAGTTCTAAACCTGAACTGTCCTAAACTCCCTGTTCCCCACTTTCCCAGTTTAAACAATCCTCAACTAACCCACTTATATGCTTCCCCAACACATTGGTGCCCATCCAGTTCAAATGTAACCTGTTGTGGCAGAACAGGTCCCATTTGTTCCAAAAGGAGTCCCAACGCACCATAAATATATACAGTGCTATCCTACAAGATATACGCCACATGTTAAGCATTTTAATGTCCTTAATCTTACCTAGACTGGCATGTGGCACAGGCAGAACTTCAGAGAAGACTACCTTCTCAGTTCTCTTCCTCTTTAAATTTATGATTGCAGAACTGACAGCCTGCCCTTATGTATTTAATTTGGTCCAACAGGGACAATGACAACTGGATCTACTACCACTCTGGCCAAGACCCTATCCACACTTCCAGGGAGGTATCCCACCTATGTACCTGAAAGGCAACACACTGTGTGAAACTCTCAGTCTCTGAAGCAAATATGCACTTCAGTCCCCCTAATGATCGTTTCCTCCAATATAACAACGTCTCTCTGGGGACTGGTTTTAAGGTGGCCCATTGGTGCTCCACATGCATGTCTACCACCTCACCATCTAGCTCTGCATGGACCTGAAATGGTTTGGCACTTCCATTTCTGGGGTTGATGTCCCAGACAGTGTGTACCCTTTGGCTTACACCTTGCAACTGTGACCCACCTATCTCTACTTGTTTGGGCTGGAGTCTCCTCCTGTGCCGCCTTAGGGGTGCACATTATCTCTTTGAAACACACCTGAGTCATTTCTACCAATTCTTTACTACCTCCAGTTCATCTACCCTGGATTTAAGTTGCTGGATCTGCTGGCATCGCTTGCAAATGTAACATCCAAGGTGGACTGACTCTTCTAAATAATCCTCAAAAAAGTCAAACATCCAACAATACTTGCATTGATTGCACTGGCCTCATTTTTAGCATTTGGCTTTGGATTACTGAACAGCTCAACTATTTTTATTACATTTAAATAATTTAACTAACATTTTTAAAATAATAAATTAGTAAATGAAAGAACTACTGCAGTTATTTAACACCTTCTGACTCCTTAAGCTTGTGCAATACTCTCTATTGACTGCCTTTTATATGCCTTTCTTTTAAGTTATTAACTTTACTTTTCCCTGTCTGGTTTCCTAACTTTGTGCCCCTCTTATGTTTTACTTACTTTGAAGCTCTACAATTATACCATTTGTATTCCTTCCTGTTAATGAACCTTTACACTGTCATACTCTTAATTGCACTACCTTTCCTGTCCACTAAGCATTGTTCAATTAAGTAACATTTTTTACACTCTACTTCCTCCTTACTGAGAAAACTTGCTTACTGAATATCTGCCACTAGTTCTTTATTTTTTTGCTTGTCTGTTTCTACTATGGCTTGTGCCTGATGTCTACGTACCACCAAGCCCCTCTCTTAACCACTTTGAAGTCAGCTGTCTACATATACTTAAAATAAACACTTTCTTTGTAAGGAGTGAATGCATATACCCTTGCTTTCTGTTCAGGTGTTATATGGTGCTCAATCCAACTATTCTTTATATGCCTTAACTTCTTCCCACTGAGGAATACATGTTACTTTAAATGTTTGAACACTTGGGCACCGGTTATTTACTTTAAGTTGGGGTTGCGTAGTTGGGGGGAGGGCTCAGAGCTTCTTCCATGCTGGAGGCCATTTTAATACAGAGTTGGAAGGAGAGGTACACTCGCTCAAGTGGTGCAAAGTAGAGAGGTCTGTTGTCTGGACAGTGTAGAGAGAGTGAGACAGTTGAGTGGTAAGAAAGAGAAAGGTGTTGTGTGGCACTGTGGTGGGGAGGTGGGTGAGCCATCCCACCTAATAGACAGGGGTTTACATTTATTTATTGTTTATTTTTACCTTATTTTCTCCCTCTGTAAGTTCTACCCTGCCTATTTTATTAAAAATGTTTTTTAATGATTGGGAAAAAAACATTGTAGGCAAGCAAACATGGACAAAATTATTTAAACACTAGATAAAAGTCAAAATTCTAGACAGGCAGAAATGTTTAAAGTTCTGGAAATATTAAATAAGGCAATTAATAATTTGCTTATTTCTAAAATTTTATTTCTTCCATTGCATGGGTAGCACAAGAGATTGGACACAGTAAAGGGAAAATAGCATTTGCAAGAGAGACCTGGCACAGAGCCTCAGTTCACAGAAGCACTGGTTTACATATGATTCCACAGCACATTGCTTCAAGAATATTACTTTAAATCAGTTCTAAATCAAATATTTGGTTGTATACCATATGGTACATCATAGTTCCAGTTTTCTAGGTTCAGTTCCAGGCCCCACCTTTGCCTCTGTGAGATTTGCTTGCTTTCTGTATGTTTCCATTGGTTTTCTTACAACATCTGAAAGATAAATGTGTAGGTTAGACGAAAGTTCTAAATTTCCCCCATATGACTGAGGATGCATGTGTGTGTTAGTGTTCAAGTGGTGCCACATCTCATTGTGAGTTTAAATTGGATAGATGGGTTAGAAATAGGTGAAAGAATGGGTACTTTATTGCTTAAAATTGGGTGTGACTTGTCATAAATATTGGGTAGGGTGGCTGTACGAAGGACGCTATATAGTGCCCAGCCCGATACAGATTCACACAGGAGGCACGGGTAAAATAAATAAACTGTTTATTATTCTTCAGCTGGAGGGCCCGTCTTCTCTGTAATCCCTCCAGCCACAACACAGTCACAAGCAAAGTACAGTTAAACACCACAAGTCAACACACTCGTCTCCTTTACCACCACTCCTCCCTGGAAACCTCGTCCTCTTCCTCCCAGTTCTGGCCGGGAATCTTTTATAGTTCCTTTTATAGTTCACCCGGAAGTGCTCCTGGTGCTTGATCACAGAGTTCCGACTGCACTTCCGGGTGTGATGAACATGCTGCCCACACGGGCTCAGGAGTTCCAAACACAGCACCCCCTGGCGATGCCTGCGGGACCCAACAGGGCTGCACCCAACTCCAATTCCCATGGAGCCCTGTGGGAAACCGAGGCACTGCTCCAACCCAGTGGGGCGGCCATCTAGCGACCAGGGGGAGGTATTGCACTGTCCAAGGCTGCTCCCCCTGAATATAGTGTTCAGGGGTGTCCCAGCTGGGCATGGACTCTGGCTGCCTGCCACAGGGGCATAAAATTATAGGCTACAACATAATAATTTTATTTCACTGCATTTAATAGCATACCATTTGAAACACATATTGCTTGAGTTCAGAGATCAAAAGATTTTAGCAGCAAAGGACTGTACTAATGATTTTATTTAAACGAAGCATTAAAAACTTTTATGACATTTGAAGATCCTGGTCTTTGATACACGATGGAGCAGAGGTTTTGAATACTTGCTGAAAGGAATTATTGGCTACTTTATATATTTTTGTTATTTTAGACGATTATTGATAAGATTAACACATTCTTTTTAACTTGCAACATATTTGTAATGTTTCCTTTTTCATAAACTAACAATAATAATAATAACCCTCCTACCAGAGAAACACAGGAGGCACAGATGCTGTAAAAAGTGTGACAGCATGACTAACTGTAGACCTTGGATTCAAAGTATAAGCATCTCCAAAATGGGTTTCACTACCATATATGAATTGGCTGATTACACACTTCACGTTTACTCCTGGCTCACTAAAAATTTCTCTATAGTTGGTTTCTTATTTGAAAACTTTTCTGACTTTGTGCATTGAGTGGATGATGATATTGCATTCTTGCATACAACGGCATGGCCACAGTAAACAGGAATAATTGGTATTTCTTTAAAAATGATTATTAGATTAAATGAAAGCTTACATTTATATTGGGGTCTGTTTATTTTCATGACTAGTTTACATTGGAATGTTAATGGGGCAGCTTTGCTAAGATTTGATTTTATTATTACCCTCACCTGTATTCTGGTGGATTAATTATAGGTCTGCCTTTTCAGAGTTATATTTACTTTATAGTACAGCTCAATTCCTATGTTTTCCCCTTATCTGTGACACAGATGATAACATGCATCATTTCTATAGACAATATATTTCCCGTCATGGGGGAAAAATACAAAATAGCACTGCTGCAAAAAAATGAAGCACAATAACAACTAAAGGACTCCATTGTCAAAACAAGAAACCAGAAATAAATAAATAAAATCTGGAAAGCTAATGAAGAACTTTAAGTCCATTTGGTAACGTGTAGAAAAAGCAGGTTGTGACAGATGTGACAAAAGAGAATAGCTCCTTAAATGCTATTTATATTTAAGGAAGCCAGAGAAGAAAACATACTATGAAAAACTGTATGCCAAGCATCTCAAAAAAAAAATCCTTAGAGTAATGCACCCTGAGCTATGTGATGTCTTGAAAGTTTACATCAGTACATCGTCATTTCAAAACATTGACTATGTTTTTGCACCACTGAGTTGTTTCATTGTGCTTGGGGTTGATGGTAGTTGGAGAGATGTTTGTGTCTTAGCTAGCACATATTTTGCCTTTTCTTATCATGCATGCAAATGACATGCCGCACAAGGTGCTTAACACCATGTGGTATTGGACAATGGCACTACTTTAAAAAAAAAAAAAAAAAAAAAAAAAGTAAGGCACTGCTTTGATATATAGTGTAATCAGTTTTTTTTTTTTTTTTTTCAAATTACTTTTCTTGTGTACACAGTTCAATTGCATTCCTATTTGCCTGAAAGCAGTGCTTGAAGTGGAACCTCCAAATTTGTTATCACTTTTATGGTATGTGGCAGTTGGCTTCTCTTTGGAGGCTGGTGTGCGTGCATATTAGCATATGATGTTGAAGGCATGGGCGATTACCATGAAGCATCGAGCACTGCTGGTACTGGCCCACTTCAAGCACTGCCCGCAAGACCAAGAAAACACCACCATGCCACCACTTCCCTTGTCTAGTGTTTATGTAAAATATAACACCTCAAGAATAGGCTCCAGTTGCCCCAAGACCCTACTCATGAAAAGCAGGTTAGGAAAAGAGATAATAAATGGAATATATATTTAATGTTGCTCACAAGTTACATTCACCTGTGGATCAATCAACTACCATGTGAATCACACACACTACCATCACACAAATAAATGGCTTTAAGGGATCCTTTAAAATGGGCAAAACAGTTAAAGTTCCAAAAGAATTCCAACTTGTGTGGCCACAGTGTGCAGTCATTTTAAGGATAGATAGCTATCTAAAAGAGAGCTGTAAAGAGTGAGGAATTGTGGGCATTTGTAGTCTTTGAGCACCGCAATAACACAAACCTTTACACTTCCCATTCAGACTTTGTGCATTATGCACTGATCAGGCTGCCTTCACTCAGCTACTGTGCACTACTGCTAAACTAGCAAAAGTCAGGAATCCCAAGTGCATCCTGCTGTAGATATGAGTACCTGACAGCTTTCTTGTGAGGCACACAAAATTAAGAAAAAAAAGTGACAGCGTCAGTTTGCTGTTTTGAGAAAATTTCTGCAAATGTTTGGATCCATTGACAATATGCTCAGCCAATCGACAATGGATGATAACATCAACCATTAGCTCATCCCTATGAGACCAATCTCTACTCTACAAAACAGAGGTTTTAGCAAAAAAAAATAGAGAAGAAACTTTCTATAATATCACAAGATAACACTGAATGTGTTAAAGGTAAACATGTTCTGTCATCATCTTAATTTATTATAATATATACTGTTGCTGCATTTGAGTTTCCAGAGGTTCTACTATTTTTATGATATTCCAGGTCGGATGTCTGTATTCAAAGAAATAATATAAATTTTGAAAATTTCACTTTATAATGCTAAATTGGACAGGTTTTTTCATTATAATGAATGCCTGCTTTTCCTATTGCTGTCAACTCCCTGCTTTAGAGATTAAGAACGTTGTAAGAGAAGGACTTCAACAAAACATATCACTTTAGACTGATGACGTGGTCCTCTACATTACTGATTCTTATTCACCATATGTATTAGATCTTAGATTTAGGATTGTTGTGTTCAGGATTACTTATATAAGCATATGGTTTCCAGTGATCATTCTTGTCCATCAGCATGAACGGGTGGTTTTCCTCATGTGTTTTTTACAACCTGTGAAATATATCTGATTTATGGTTACAAAAAAAGATTTAAATTCAATTTTTTAATTTAATGAAAAGTAGCAAATTTAGATGTTAATAGATAACAATAGTGCTAGCATTTTGAATGGTTGCTCATTGACTTTTACTGGCTACTATACAGTAAATGTTTCTAGTATTAACAGTGCATACAAATGTAACACACGTTAGGAGAGCAACGTGATTTAGAGAAAGTTTTCTTAACATGTGTTACACTTGTCAATGAGCAACCATTCACCCATTTACACACATTCAGAATGCTAGCACTATAAAAATCGCCAGACTTAGTGTTAGTAAATGAAATCACCAAATGTTAGCTGTTTCACAGTAAGTAACAACAATAATGTTCATAAAAGAACTGCCACATCAATGAAGCAATGAAGTTTGCAAAGCTTGTATTTTTACCTGAAAGATGCGACTCAGTTTTTCTGCAGTCATGTCCTTGTCCCGGAGTGTCACTCTTTCACTGTTCCGAAAAAACAACGTAATGGTCCATACTGTGCTGATGCCATGCAGTGTAACTCAAGGCCGTAGGCTGATGTGTTGCAAGGAGGACTGTTCGTACGTGTCGCCAAAAATCGTGCAGAAGAAGAAATACCTCCGGTTTCTGACAACGAAAATGCGTCTGTTTTGTTGTTTTTGAGCTATTACTCTTTCATTATTTGAATCACAAATAAATCCAGAAAAGTATGTGTAATTTTAAGTTTATGACTGCTATTTGTTACCACAGAATTAAAAAATACCTTATTTTCCCTTATTTTATTCTTTAATCAAAAATCAAAATCTGAAAATTCCTTTCATTTTCGTTTTTTCATTTTTGCTTCTAAAATGAAATTTCAAATACCAAAAACTACACGGACCATTTACAATAGCGTTTTTCTTTTACTATGCATGTTGCTTAGTCGGACTTCTGGCATTCCTTGCCTTGAACAATCCTCTTCAAATCTGGCTTGTATTCCGTTGTTGCCACTCGAAGCAATTCTTTCACATGGGTGTCAGTCAGAACAGATTGATGCTTTGATTTCACGTGTTTCAGGGTAGAAAACACAGACTCGCAGAGGTATGTTGACCCAAACATTGACAGTATCTTAAGCGCAGCCCGTTTGACATTGGGGTATTTTTCCATTGGCACACTTTTCCAGAACTCAATGGTCCCTTCCCTTAAAGCAGGTTTCAGTTGGTCCTCCTCACAAAGATCTATCATCTCCAACTCAGCCACAGCCTCATCTGTGACTAGCAGGGCTTTCAAACAGTCAGTCTCCGCATTAAATGGGTCGACGAGGAACGTAATCTGTGGCCTTTTCAGTGTAGATCATGGAATCTGGTCACAAAGCTTTCGTGCAGGTTTTCAACCAGTGTTGCATATCTGGCTCTTTGCTTATTCAGGGCGGCGCTGGTGACTTGCCCGCTGGCTTTTAGAAGAGTGGGAAAATGCGTTAAATCTCCCTTTTGAATATGTGCCTTGAACAGCTTCAGTTTGTTGACAAACGCAAACACACTTTGCACCAGGTCATGCAGCATTTTTAACTTACCCTGCAGGGTCAGGTTCAGCCTGTCCAAGTGACACAGCATGTCGACCAAAAAGGCCAGATCCGTAATCCACTTGAGGTCAGAGAGCTCAGGATAGTCCTTGTCCTTCTCTTCCATTAACAGTTTCATGGCATCCAAAAGCTCAAAGAAGCAAGAGAGTACTTGGCCTTTTGACAGCCACCTCACAGTGCAGTGCAGTGGCAGGTCACCTGGAAGCCCTTGGTCCAGCTCAGCGATGAGATTCTTGAAATGCCTGTAGTTAAGCGCATGTGTGCGGATGTAGTTGACGATTTCCATCACAGGCTTCATGACGTTGTCTAAATCCAATGATTTAGATACGAGTTGCTCCCTGTGGATGATGCAGTGGAAATTCCAAAACTCAGGAAATGTTTGGTCAGCTTTGCACAGCCCCACAAGCCCGTTCATAGATCCGATCATGGCTGGTGCTCCATCCGTGGCTATTGCAGTTAGTTTCGGTATGGGCAGATTTGCTTTCGCAAATACAGCCATCATTGTTTCTTTCACATCTATGCCACGGGTTCTGTCTTTTAATGGCACAATATCAAGGAGTTCTTCTTTGATCACACAATCGTTTGACACAGACCGTGCAAATATTGCCAACTGAGGCTTGTCTTGTATGTCACAACTCTCATCCAATGCAACACTAAAATACTCACATGCTTGAAGGTCAGAGTGCAACTGTGATTCAATAGCCGTGTTAATGTCTGATATTCTGTGTTCAACAGTGTGGCGGGACAGTTGGACGTCTGATACCATGCGTTTTAGTTTGTTGTTTTCAGAAGACAAGATTTCAACAACGTCACTGACGCATTTTTTAAAGAACTCCCTTTTTAGCCCGTGCAATGTTCCAAGCCAGTTTTTACGATGCGAGCGTTACGGTTTCTGAGTGCTTCGTAAATTTTCGGAAAAACTATCTGCTTTTGTGCCTGAGTTTTCAAAGTGACCAACTCGTGCTTACGAAGTTCAGTCCCTTTTGGAAATTCCTGGTCGATGTTAGCATGGAGTGAGCTGAAGTGGCGCTGAAGATTTGAAGCTTTGAAATGCGCTAATGACGCCTGACATATAAGGCAGAATGGTTTGCCATTACGTTCAACAAAAAAATATAAACTCTCCCACTCTGTTAAAAACATCCTGTGTTCATGTTCATATTTTCGTTTTGCTGTGCATTTTTTCCCTGCCATTTTGAGAGCGAACTTGACACAAATTGTTTACTTAAATGATCTTGCCCCTACTAGGAAACTTTGCGGTATTTTCATCTCACGCACATGCGCATTTGACGAAAATACCGTATTGAACTCAAGCGAAGGGAACACGAACATTAAAAAAAAAAAACACAAACTTCGATATGAACGTAAGAGCCGCATGAAACCAGGCAAAGAGCCGCATGCGGCTCGGAAGCCGCGGGTTGGCCACTCCTATCCTAGCCTTATAATGGCATCTTGTAACAAATGTTTTTTAGCAGCCCAGGTGTTGCATGCAGTGATACGAGCAGTGATGACGTAGTGAATCTGTCTACAGGCAATGAAATTGAAAGTGATTCTGATGAATCTGAAGGTGACGTTCATGTCAATTACATATGTGCAGTGTGCTTTTCAAAAGCTGATTAGTCTGGAAAAAAAAATCTACAAGGAATCACACTGCTATTGTCCCGGCTATGACGTTGGATTGTGTATTTCACCATGCTTCAAGATATACCACATAAATGACACATTTTGGCAGTATATATGGTATTAGCATTATTTTATTATTATTATTCATTACTATTATTATTTGTATCATTATTATACTTTCTACACTTCTGATTTTGTACTTTTAGTGTTTTACATGTTTTACAGAAGTAAGATCAGATTTAAACAAAAATGTAACGCTAAGGAGGTTAAATCTATCAATGGCGCCGCTGTCTTGGAGAACTTGATAAAAACCAGTGATAGTACCTGACCAACCAAAGAAAGGCTTCGACCTGCGGCTTTGTTTTTGAACGGGGCCATTTCAATAAGGTGTCTACATTGGAACACCGTGGTTTCCTAGGATAGATTTGAAGTCTGGCTTTTCCATGTGCCTGGAGTTTAGCCCCAACCTGTTGTAAGTATTTCTTCCATGTGTTGGAATAGATGACTATGTCATCCATGTAGGCGGCACTATAGGAATTGTGGGGCCATAGCACTTTATTCACCAAACGTTGGAAGGTGGCAGGTGCCCCGTGTAATTCAAATAGAAGAACACTATATTGCCATTGTCCACTTGGGGTTCTAAACGCTGTCTTGGCCTTTGCAGACTCTGTTAAAGGAACCAGCCAGTAACCCTTCAACATGTCAAGAATGGTCAAGTATTTCTCCTTTCCAAGTTGCTCGAGGAGGTCATCCAGTCGTCGCTTTGGGTAAGCGTCGAATTGGGAGACTTGATAAAGTTGACAGAAGTCATTACAGAACCTCCAACTTCAGTCAGGCATAGGGACCAATACGATTGGGCTTGGACCAGGGACTATGACTTTTGTCAATTACACCCTGTTCCAGCATATGTTTGACCTCAAGCTTCACTTCATCATGTTTTGCCTCCAGGAGGCGATAAGGCTGCTCCTGGACAATTACCCCAGGTTTGTAATAATAAAATGCTCAATCAGTGAGATCTGACCTGCTTTCTTGCTCACTCCCTCAGGGACGGACAGGATGATTGCTCTGAGTTTCTGCTCCTGTTGGGGTGTCAGATTAGGACTGAATTTAAGGTTGTTTTTACAGGTTAAAAGAGAACGGGGCTGGCCAGAGTAAGGATTGGGATACCTGCCCCTCCATGGCTTC
The DNA here is from genome assembly GCF_900747795.2 of Erpetoichthys calabaricus. Taxonomy (NCBI): domain Eukaryota; kingdom Metazoa; phylum Chordata; class Cladistia; order Polypteriformes; family Polypteridae; genus Erpetoichthys; species Erpetoichthys calabaricus. The sequence goes on from NC_041401.2 coordinate 87,234,607, forward strand.
AGCAGGTTGACATGATAAATCCATTTGCTCAGTCGATGATTTGATTGTTTAACCAGATAATTGAGCCCTTGTCACTCAGTGGGATAGCCTCAAGATACTGGGTAGCATAATCTACAAGGAAGAGAGTATATTTATGTCCTTGGGCTGAAGAATCAAGGGATCCTACGATATCAACCCCTATGCATTCTAATGGGATGTCACAGGGGATGGGGAATCCTTTTTAGGGATCTAATGTTACTGACATTCTGGACAGGAAGTGCAGAAATGTCGGACCTCTTCATGGATTCACTGCCATTAAAATTGGAGCTTAATTCCTTCTACCGTTTTGGTATGTGCCAGTTCACAGACAGTCCACTGTACCAACAACAGTGACCTTGTCTACCCGATATAATAAATCATTATTAATAACAAAGTGGGATCCTGATGGCATAGCATTAAGGTGGGTTGACCATTCTCTGAAACTACTGAATGTTTGGCAAACTTAAGGGAATCATCGTTCCACTGTTCCCATTTAAAGGATGCCTGGGTTTGCCTAAACTGAAACTGTAGTGTGGTAAGTGGGTCTGTACTAACCTCAGTGGGTGAAGCCTCAGACCGTGACGTCGATGGCCCGGGCTCTGTAGATTGAGTACATTAGGTCACATTGAGTAGACACATGACTGCTTGTTGCCGGCGGCGTACACAGTGTGCAAACGGTTTGGGGATGATTATCTCCGTTATGTTCAAAGACTTAACAGGAGGGTTTTGTGTCATACCTCTTTTAATCTTAGACTAGTCTCTGCCGAGTATGATGGGAATGGGTGGATTTTGCAGCACTGCTACCTGAACGGTCCTTATGGTGTCTTCACAGCCGATCACATAGGTGGCATACCGATACCATCAAGTTTCGCCATAAATACAGATCAGGAATACTGCTTTTTCCCTTAAGGTACTGTTGTAGTAAGACATAATGGCGAGTGACAATAGAATTGTTGCTGCTGGTGTCAATGGGTGCAATAATCCTATGGCCACTCGCCACCACCACTTATGTCCAGTGATAATGATGATATGACCCTGTCTGGATTAGCGCATGGACCTTTCTACATGCTCGGATGTGGCTGTCTCTCTATGTCTCTCTACCATGTCAATCAAGTCAAGGCAAGTAGGCTTGCCTGCGGACTGGCTGGACAAGGAAGTTGGAGAGAGCATTTCCCAGTAGGTCACAGGCAACTTGCTGTATGACTTGTTTGGAGATGTTGATGTCTGGCCTTAGCCAGTGCTCTGCTTTTCCCCATAGATCATATGCCTGAGGTCTTGTTGGCCACTGTGGATCTAGCTTTCATTCATGGCAGAGCCTTGCCTGCTGGTCCACAGAAATGCCATACCTCTTTAATATCTCAGCTTTGAATGTGTTATAGTTGGTGGCATCTTCAGTCTCAAGGTCCTTTGTGCTTCGCCCTTCAGGAATGGCGCAAATATATTAGCCCACTCAACACACTCCCAATGGTGTCTTATAACCATATTTTCAAAAACTCAAGAGATACGACTCTATGTTGTCGTTTTCTTGTAATGGCATCAGTACCTGGGAGGGAGCCCTTGACTGATTCTGTTGGAGGGTGACGCATGGTTAAGCCCATACTTCCACCTCAGCGAGCTGGGTTCGGGTTTTGTCCAAAAGGACCTTACGTCCTTGTATCTCTGTGGCCATGTTGTGTAGCAAAGAAGTCAGGTCTTGTTCTTCACTCATTATCAAGCAATAAATCTGCCAACTACAGCAATGTAATAAGGATGAAAAAGAGTCACAAAAAGGTTTGGGGATGGCCACCCCATAGTGAAAAAAATAAACATGTCTTTACAGACAGGAGTCCAAAACTGAACTGACTAACATGTTGAAAGCTTCTGTATAAATATGGCTCAATGGAGGAAGAGGTGGAGTCAGGGAGACGGGAACAGGAACTGAAGTGGCAGAAAGAAGGGTTCTGGGATATGACATCTTCAGAGGAAGCTGGAAGTGATGTCATCAGGGACTGGCCTGGTGTTGATGTCATTGACAGATGACAGTGCCTTCCCCTAGTCTGGCTAAGAAATAACACTATTTGAGCCAGTAAACTGTCTTCTACAGTGGGTACGGAAAGTATTCAGACCCCCTTCAATTTTTCACTCTTTGTTATATTGCAGCCATTTGCTAAAATCATTTAAATTAATTTTTTTCCACATTAATGTACACACAGCACCCCCCCATATTGACAGACAAAAAAAGAATTTTTGAAATTGTTGCAGATTTATTAAAAAAGAAAAACTGAAATATCACATGGTCCTAAGTATTCAGACCCTTTGCTGTGACACTCATATATTTAACTCAGGTGCTTTCCATTTCTTCTGATCATCCTTGAGATCACCTTCATTTGAGTCCAGCTGTGTTTGATTCTACTGATTGGACTTGATTAGGAAAGCCACACACCTGTCTATATAAGACCTTACAGCTCACAATGATGTCAGAGCAAATGAGAATCATGAGGTCAAAGGAACTGCCTGAAGAGCTCAGAGACAGAATTGTGGCAAGGCACAGATCTGGCCAAGGTTACAAAAAAAATTCTGCTGCACTTAAGGTTCCCAAGAGCACAGTGGCCTCCATAATCCTTAAATGGAAGACGTTTGGGACGACCAGAACCCTTCCTAGAGCTGGCCGTCCGGCCAAGCTGAGCTACCGGGGGAGAAGAGCCTTGGTGAGAGAGGTAATGAAGAACCCAAAGATCACTTTGGCTGAGCTCCAGAGATGCAGTCAGGAGATGGCAGAAAGTTGTAGAAAGTCAACCATCACTGCAGCCCTCCACCAGTCAGGGCTTTATGGCAGAGTGGCCTGTCGGAAGCCTCTCCTCAGTGCAAGACACATGACAGCCCGCATGGAGTTTGCTAAAAGACACCTGAAGGACTCTGAGATGGTGAGAAATAAGATTCTCTGGTCTGATGAGACCAAGATAGAACTTTTTGGCCTTAATTCTAAGCGGTATGTGTGGAGACAACCAGGCACTGCTCATCACTTGTCCAATACAGTCCCCACAGTGAAGCATGGCGGTGGCAGCATCATGCTGTGGGGGTGTTTTTCAGCTGCAGGGACAGGACGACTGGTTGCAATCGAGGGAAAGATGAATGCGGCCAAGTACAGGGATATCCTGGACAAAAACCTTCTCCAGAGTGCTAAGGACCTCAGACTGGGCCGAAGGTTTACCTTCCAACAAGACAATGACCCTAAGCACACAGCTAAAATAACAAAGGAGTGGCTTCACACTCAACCAAGACAGTCCTACAACATCCAGAGCCTTGAGGAACTCCGGGCGTATCTCATCCACCCCCGAGGCCCTGCCACCAAGGAGTTTTTTGACCACCTCGGTGACCTCAGTCCCAGAGATGGGGGAGCCCACCTCTAAGTCCCCAGGCTCTGCTTCCTCATTGGAAGGCATGTTAATGGGATTGAGGAGGTCTTCGAAGTACTCCCCCCCACCGACCCACAACGTCCTGAGTCGAGGTCAGCAGTGCACCATCCCCACCATATACAGTGTTGACACTGCACTGCTTCCCCTTCCTGAGACGCCGGATGGTGGACCAGAATCTCCTCGAAGCCGTCCGAAAGTCGTTCTCCATGGCCTCCCCAAACTCCTCCCACGCCCGAGTTTTTGCCTCAGCAACCACCAAAGCCGCATTCTGCTTGGCCTGCCGGTACCTATCAGCTGCCTCCAGGGTCCCACAGGACAAAAGGGTCCTGTAGGACTCCTTCTTCAGCTTGACGGCATCCTTCACCGCCGGTGTCCACCAACGGGTTCGGGGATTGCCACCACGACAGGCACCGACCACCTTACGGCCACAGCTCCGGTCAGCTGCCTCAACAATAGAGGCACGGAACATGGCCCATTCGGACTCAATGTCCCCCACCTCCCTCGGGATGTGGTCGAAGTTCTGCCGGAGGTGGGAGTTGAAGCTACTTCTGACAGGGGGCTCTGCCAGACGTTCTCAGTAGACCCTCACAACACGTTTGGGCCTACCACGCCTGACCGGCATCCTCCCCCACCATCGAAGCCAACTCACCACCAGGTGGTGATCAGTTGACAGCTCCGCCCCTCTCTTCACCCGAGTGTCCAAGACATGTGGCCGCAAGTCCGACGACACGACCACAGTCGATCATCGAACTGAGGCCTAGGGTGTCCTGGTGCCAAGTGCACATATGAACACCCCTATGCTTGAACATGGTGTTCGTTATGGACAATCCGTGACGAGCACAGAAGTCCAATAACAAAACACCGCTCGGGTTCAGATCGGGGGGGCCATTCCTCCCAATCACGCCCTTCCAGGTTTCACTGTCATTGCCCACGTGAGCATTGAAGTCTCCCAGCAGAACGAGGGAGTCCCCAGAAGGTATACTCTCTAGCACCCCCTCCAGGGACTCCAAAAAGGGTGGGTACTCCGAACTGCTGTTTGGTGCATACGCACAAACAACAGTTAGGACCCGGCCCCCCACCTGAAGGCGAAGGGAGGCTACCCTCTCGTCTACTGGGGTAAACCCCAATGTACAGGCTCCAAGTCGGGGGGCAATAAGTATACCCACACCCGCTCGGCGCCTCTCACCGGGGGCAACTCCAGAGTGGTAGAGAGTCCAGCCCCTCTCAAGGAGATTGGTTCCAGAGTCCAAGCTGTGCGTCGAGGTGAGTCCGACTATATCTAGCCGGAACCTCTCAACCTCACGCACTAGCTCAGGCTCCTTCCCCTTCAGAGAGGTGACATTCCACGTCCCACGAGCCAGCTTCTGTAGCCGAGGATCGGACCGCCAAGGTCCCCGCCTTCGGCCACCACCCAACTCACACTGCACCCGACCTCCTTGGCCCCTCCAATAGGTGGTGAGCCCATGGGAAAGGGGACCCACGTTGCCTCTTCGGGCTGTGCCCGGCCGAGCCCCATGGGTGCAGGCCCTGCCACCAGGCGCTCGCCATCGAGCCCCACCTCCAGGCCTGGCTCCAGAGTGGGGCCCCGGTGACCCACGTCCGGGCAAGGGAAAACGCCGTCCAAAATTGTTTTTCATCATAGGAGGTTTTGTTTAACCGCTCTTTGTCTCATCCCTCACCTAGGACCAGTTTGCCTTGGGTGGCCCTACCAGGGGCATAAAGCCCCGGACAACAGAGCTTCTAGGGTTTTAAATTATATATACTGACATCATAATACATCATAAAATGTTTTAACATCATAAAATGTTTTTTTGTTTGACTTTCATTGCTTTCAGAGGTGAACCGACATTTGAACCATTGAATTAAATGCAGTAGTAAAGACTTAATGTGCAGAAATTAATTAGCTACTGATTCAGATACTAGTTGTATTGCACTTAATCCAACAGGGCAGAACTTTACGGCTTAGATTGTCTATCATTGCTCTAAAACAGATGTGAAGTCATATTGCATAAACACTGATATAGTTAATAAGAATTTGACAAATGCCTTAACTTTCATAATATAGCAGTTTTTTTTTTTCTTGTTAGGTTCAAGATATTTGCTTCAGCCATGACAGTCGCTGGGTGGTAATTAGTACTTTACGAGGAACTTCACATGTTTTTCCTATTAATCCTTATGGTGGTCAGCCATGTGTGCGAACACACATGTCTCCCAGAGTTGTGAATCGGATGAGTCGTTTCCAGAAAAGTGCTGGCTTAGAAGAAATAGAACAGGAACTGACATCCAAGCAAGGAGAACGTTGTAGTCCAGTCCCTGCTTTATCAAGCAGCCCATCAGGATCTCCACTTCATGGTAAGAGCAGCATCAGAATTGTGATTCAAAAAATGAATGTATGTTAGATGACAGACAAAAACCCTGAAAATTATTTTTCCCACAGTTAGTGAATAATAGAAACAAAACAAATCTCTCTGTTTGAAAGTTAGTGTTAATGGTACAAAATACGTTTTATAAATTGGATCAAAAATGAAGAAAAAAAAGTTAAACATTTCTTGCTGATTTTTTTTTAGCATATTGCTTCCCTTTTGCCACTAGATTATGAACAATTAAATGGTATGTCATTTTCTCCACTTACTACAACATATATTGTAAAAATTTTACAAATAAAACATTTTTTTTTAGTCATTGTCTTAAACCAGTTTTCCATTTTTCTCCCCTCACACATGACATCACATTTTCACCTATTGTCAAAGTTTTAAAGTTAAGGAAGATCTGTGAATAGGATAGATGTGTGTATATATGTTTGGAAAGGGTACAAATAATAGGCAATTGCTAACCGTTTCTCACTAATATAAAGTGAAAAATAAAGTGACTTTCTTAGATGATAGACAATTTTTATCAATTTCTCCTATCTTTTAAGTATCTTTCTTAAAGCTAATATGACAGAAAGAAGAAAACAAAACACTTTTTTATAAATTCACTGCTGTGGTTTTAATGATTATTTTTTCAGAGTAACTCATTAATTACAGATATCTTAATTTTGATTAATTTTGAGTAAACAATAAAAAATGTAGATAGGAGGACCTGAGTTTGATTTCAAGGCCTGTTAAATTGCACATTTTTTGGTGCATATTTTGGTTTCTCCAGGAATTTCAAAGATGTACATGTTAGGTTAATTGACAACTTTTGTAGCCCCATTGTGAGTGAACTAGCAATCCCTCCAGATTTGATTCTTGATTGTACCCACTGTTGCTGAATGAGCTCTGAATTCCTATGTCTTTCTAATAGGAAAAGTAATGTCAAAAATTGGATGGAAGTGTATAGATATGTAAATGTCAAGCTACATTAGAGAACATGCGGATAGTTATCATTTTTCCAAGGGACCTTTATATTCACCTAATTTCAGGCAATACATTAACAATTTAAAAATATATCATTTTAAATTTTAAGTGGCATTTTCAGATCTACTAACACAAGGTGTGAATTTCAGACAGATGCTGCATTTTTCTTTACAGTAGATGGTGAAGAACTAGTTGACTTGCAGTGTAATTTGAGACACTACATAGCACCTTAGAAACCTTCAAATCATGTCTTGCTTTTATTCTGTAGACACAATTTTAAACTGAATGGACTGTTCTCATCAAATTTTTATGGTGATACCCAAATTTAATTAGAACCATCTTTTACTGTATTATATGCATTATTACCAGTTATTGCATATTCTATAACCATATTCTAAAGACATAGGCTCCTTTTTCAGGTTTCATTTCATTCCTTCTACACCTTATTGTTTTCTTTCCCTGGTATGGCATTCATGGTGCTAGAGTTTCCCCTGTCATAAACCTAAATGTATGTATCTGGAGCTTCAAAGGAATAGTATCAGTTGTTTGTTTTTCACAATTAAAAATAAAATAGACCCTTTAATATGTTTTTTAATTGAGGTGGAATGTCTGCATGAATAGTGATTTATAGTGTCTTCCTCACAAAATTCTTTTTAAAACATTATAGGGAAATTTCACGCCCCTGAGCAATGTGTTTTTTGACTGTTTAATTTACAACTTCCATATAGTGAATGTCCTTAATTAGAAAGACAAACTGGTTGGTTTTTTTTGCACCATACCATTCAATTCTTCAAACCTTAACTGCTAATCTTAAACATATATTTGTTTTTCTTTGAAGCAGAACACTGATTACATCTTTAGATAGTTTGGTCACCAGTGCTTGGTATAATATTGTTTCTGCAGCTTTCCTCACATCATGATTTAGTGCTTTTTGTTTAGGGCTAAAATTTTATACATCTATCTAATTGTGGAATAGTTTATTTTTGTATTTGGTAAATGCTTTTTTGAAATATTTTTTCTGGTGCCACAATGCCATAGTAATTTGCACTGCTGCCTAACACTATTTGCATTGAATTTACATGTTCTTCCTTTGTTCATATGTTGTGTTTCTTATGCAGTCAGGTTTCTTCTCATAACCATTTAGATTAATTAGTGACTGTTTGGCCCTGTGTCAGTGGGTTTGGGTGTGAGCATTGATGTCGTACCAAGACCTTTGCTCCTGCTTTGGACACTATGATGCTTGATTCAGAAAGTGAGTCATGAAGGAATACAAAATAGTGTTAAATGAAAAATTTCCAGTTAAAGTAAATTCTACCTAAAGTTTAACTGCAAAAGTAAAATAAGTAACATTAAAAATAGCTTACCTTAATGCTAGAGGTATCTATACTAATAAAAGGCAAAGCCCTCACTGACTGACTGACTGACTGACTGACTGACTGACTGACTCACTCACTCACTCACTCACTCACTCACTCACTCACTCACTCACTCACTCACTCACTCATCACTAATTCTCCAACTTCCCGTGTAGGTGGAAGGCTGAAATTTGGCAGGCTCATTCCTTACAGCTTACTTACAAAAGTTAGGCAGGTTTCATTTCGAAATTCAAAGCATAACGGTCATAACTGGAACCTCTTTTTTGTCCATATACTGTGGCAAAGCCCTCACTGACTGACTGACTGACTCACTCACTCACTCACTCACTCACTCACTCACTCACTCACTCATCACTAATTCTCCAACTTCCCGTGTAGGTGGAAGGCTGAAATTTGGCAGGCTCATTCCTTACAGCTTTCTTACAAAAGTTAGGCAGGTTTCATTTCGAAATTCAAAGCGTAACGGTCATAACTGGAACCTCTTTTTTGTCCATATACTGTAATGGACGGGGCGGAGTCGCGTATCGCGTCATCACGCCTCCTACGTAATCACGTGAAACGCCTTGGGGCCGATCTGGAAGAAGGTAGCGCAGCTCCTTGATTTAAACGATTCCATGTCTTGGTGGGTTTAATACTGTGTAAGCATACATATTAACACATGTGCAATTAAACGTGTGCATTTACGGGGTGATTTCTCAGGCTTAAAAGCTTGCCTTTTATTAAAAAAGTAAATGCAAACTGTTTTCATTCTGAAGGGCACAAACCATGTTGGATTTTGTAATGATAGTTGATTAGTAAGGTCTATTAAGGGATACTTACAGAATGATTAGTAATGCCTGCGAATGCCGATGCAAGTAGGAGAATGGGCGTGAACTAAAGAACGAGTAGTAACATACAGTAAATATCTCTAGTCTGTCTATTAAAAAGTTATTATATCTTTCAATCCTGTGTATTGATTAAACTACGAACCTAACAAGATCACTACATGGTGTCAGAAGTGGCGGATTGGAAGAGGAATGTGAAGAAGAGGTTCAGCTTTTGAACAAGTCTCGTGTCTGTGAGTAACCCGAAAACGTGGTCAGAAAGCGCTAAGACGTTCTAGCAAAAGAGAAAAAAAAAATATGGAAGGATTACAGCCCCCACCAAATCTCCAGTTAAAGGGAAATGTAGCTGAAAATTGGAAAAGATTTAAACAGAGATTCGAGTTGTATCTTGCTGTGATTGAAGCAGATAGGAAAAGTGAAAAAATGAAAGCGTCTATGCTTCTACATGTAATTGGCGAAGAGGCGCTAGAGGTGTATAACAATTTTCAGTTTGAAGAAGATGGAGACAATATGAAATTGAACAAAATAGTTGAAAAATTCGAAACGTATTGCAACCCAAAGTGCAATGTGACGTTTGAGCGGCACAAGTTTTTTACATGTTTCCAGAAAAGCGGTGAAACAATAGACCAGTATGTGACAGAATTGCGTAATAGGAGCTGTTCTAAGAAGAAACTGTCAAGACATCAAAGGACCAATAACCTCTAATCAGAACACAAGTATAAATCAGGAAAGAACATCTCAACTGCAAACACAATTAACCAGAAGATCAAAACGTCAAGTAAAACCACCAGAACGACTCATTGAGACATGTTGAGGATTAAAGGAACATTTTCAATTAAGAAATACTGAATTCCTTTAACAGTTGTGCTTTTTATACATAGTTTGAATGCTGGATGTATGCCTGAAATGTTCTGGATAGTTCAGTTGTTTGAAGTGATAAAGAATTAAACGTGTGCATTTACGGGGTGATTTCTCAGGCTTAAAAGCTTGCCTTTTATTAAAAAGATAAATGCAAACTGTTTTCATTCTGAAGGGCACAAACCACGTTGGATTTCAGCCGTTAAACAAGCAAAAATGTCGGTACACCAGATAAATAAGCGCAACATATTATCAGTTGTATTGTATGCTTACAATACATATAGAAATGTGTTAATCGTTAACTAATAGTATGGGATGGTGTTTTTCGACTCGCGCCTTGATTTAAACGATTCCATGTCTTGGTGGGTTTGCGTAGCTTATTGTCAATATCTTTACACCTGTTTTTAAGACTTATTGACTGAAACGGGCTTTCACGAAAAAACTTAGGGCTTTGCTACAGGATACACCCTCCACAAGTTAAGGAAGTAAAAATAAAAGTATATATTTCTGTTTTATTTAAACCTTTTAAGTACTGCCTTAAAATTGTTATTAAGAAGAAAAGTAACCATTTTTAAAGTGAGGGAAAATATACAAATAATTATTTGTTAAGGATCTGTTTGTATACCACGTTGTCAGTTCGGCCCTCCGGTTGTAATATGACCAAGCTGTGCGCTGAGCTTACTCTTGAGCATGCAACGTACATTTGGCCATGTGAAAAGCAATCTTGCCTCAAATCAATGCCAACCTTTTGTAGGGTCTATCCCTGAGACTTATTAATTGCCATTGTGAAGCAGAGCCTTACTGGAAATTCGAGGCGTTTGAATTGAAATCAAGAGATCAAAAATTGAAATTGAGATCAGAGGGTATAACGGGGATGCGAGGAATAAAAACTCTCTCCCCTGAGCCAATGCCAGTAAAAATAGATGCCTCAATTAGGTTCTTTTGCAGAGATGTGACCTGTTTATGTGTGTGTGTATGTATATATATATATATATATATATATATATATATATATATATATATATATATATATATAGAGCTGTACCCGGCCACGCGTTGCTGTGACTCAGTCTGGTTAAATGGAAAAGAAAGAAAAGAGAAAGCGCACGTTTCTAATATGCTTAATTTCACAATGCTTGTGGGTATACAATATTTTTTGTTGTTCCATTGTCTGTGCAGAATGTTAGACTAAATAATATTATTAAGTTCGTAGACGTCTTTGTTTTTGGTCGCAAGAATAGCTCGTTCACTCAGCCAATCGTGATTCTTATAATTGGTTTGAATATTGGGAAATAGTTTTTCAACCAATTCTTCTTTTGACATCACTAAATTGCAGAAGTTATGAGGCAGTGAAATTCGCCCTGAGGTCAGATCAACCGGCACCTTTCCGTTCCCAATTTCCAGATTTCTCCAACCCCGTTACTGACAGTTTGCATTATTTGATTATAAATGCCTTTTTGCTGAAGCGTTAGCTTAGGAATATTTGATTGCACATACGACAAAAGATCACCCGTGTTGTAATTTTGTTCACAACGCAATTCTACATCGAACGAAGCAGCAGCAGCTCGATTCGGTGATGGCATTCCCAATTGATTGAGAACTTTGTTCGCGATTTCTAAGCACAAATCTTCAATCATTATCAACGCTTAGTTGTAGATGTCTGCTGTGACATCCATGTTTATATTTGAATTTTACTTGTGTATTCGACGGAAAATATCTTCAGCTATGTGTGATTTATATTTCTCCCATAACTGTGTTGGAGAAGGAGAGCAGGCGGTCAATATGATTGCAAACAATGCAGGAATTTGATTTGGATGTGACGTGTTGCACGCGTCATTAATGTATACATCCCAGTATCGGTCGTTCTCCAATAAATTCAGAGCTTGACATGTACTTCGGAAAGTGGCATGTGTAACGCCGTTGACAATTCTCAATTGCTGGAAAGACGTTGGACCGGGCACATTTACCAACAGCATGTGAACAAAGAAGCATTCATCTTGATTGGGATGCACGGTGTACAGTCTGCCTATCGTAGTTTCTTTGAATATGGCAGGTTGTCCGTTGACTCGCTCTCCTCGTTTGCGTTGTTCAAATGATTTTCTACTCGCATTCCATGTGTAATACGTAGGCACTTCCGAATACAGCAGTGTTTTCGCAAATGCGTCATTTTGACATAACGTAAAGAAAGCAGTTAACGTTGTAGCCGGTGGATTCAGGGCTATTTGTTGCACATTTGCAGCTGTGAAATAAACGCGTTGTCCATTTTCTAGATGTACTGCTAAGTAAACAACATCTGGACTTCGTTCATGTATGGGAAATGAAAGAATTCACCATACAGCTTCATTGCTGCTTATGTATCTTCCAGCCTAATACTGTGCGATTTCATCGATATGTATGACCGCATTCCTATCATTTCTTTCTGGTTGCACGCCAAAAACTGCCATGTCGCTGCCTTTATTCACGTACTTACAAATGTATTTGATCGAAACATTGAAATAGAATCGTAAAATATTTAGTATGGCGTGTGTTGCCTTTACGTCCAACAGATGGCGCTGTGTTTTTTAAAAAACGCATGTTTTTACCTGTCACAGGTGTGACATCTATATAATATGTATATAAAAACACGCGCGTATTCGAATGCAACGTTGTGTCAAAATTTCAAAGCAATCGGTGAAGAACTTTCAGAGATTTAAGGTTTTGAACAAACGAATATCATGGTGGATTTTACTGTCTTGTGTAGGGCAGGGTCAGTCTGTGGATCAGGAATTTCCACACGGATGACTTGATCGATGAGAGCTGGTTTAATCCTATCCTTTAGCCACAATAGAATGTGTGCATGGGGAATACCTCGCTTTTGCCACTCTATGGTGTACATGTAGCAATTTGTACAGCCGAAAATGTTACTCTTCGTGAGCAAGTCTATCATTTAGCGAATCTTGAGATGAAATACACGACTGATAAGGTCGTGGCGATCGTGAGGTTTTTGACGTGGAAGGAGAATTTCAGTGATTCATTTAGGATTGCAAGTAAATGTGATGAATAAGTCAGGGCGGCCATAATGACGTACGTATGTCATTGCATCTTGTGTACGGTCGTGCATATAGCGAGGTCCTCCAGTGAAGGAAGATGGTAATATCACAGCTTGACCAAGTTCTATTAAATCAGTGTCGTTTTTGTCAATAGCATCTTTTAAGTGAACGTAATTAGGTCAGGAAGCTTACGTAAAAGAGTGACAGAGACTTTACCACCGTTACAGCACAAACCAGGAGACTTGCATTTCCACTTCTGAGCTTGACAATAGTCACAGTGAACATCCATGGATCCAATGTGTACTGTTTTGTCAGACTCATAATGTATGTTTGGGTCATATGATCTTCTTCTCACAACTGAAGGCACCGTGGCTGATGTTAGCTGGCCAACCATAAGTGTTACCTGGTAGGTAACTACCCACTCACTGCACTCCCTTACGGGAATCGAACCTCGGCGCTAGCGGCGAAGCTCCTTAACATTGCACTACGGTGTGTGGTTCGTTTATTTGACAGCATGTAGATCGGGGTAATTACATTCACGGCATTCGTAGTCTGAATCACAATCTGATTGTATGGGTGGTTACCTACCAGGTAACGCTTATGGTTGGCCAGCAAGTCAGCTAACATCAGCCACGGTGCCTTCAGTTGTGAGAAGCAGATCATAGAATGGTTGAAAATAGTTTACTGTCAAATGATGCAAAGAGCACGCGACACGTGTTTCGCCCTAATTCTTGGCTCATTAGGCATACACACTCACTGCACTCGCTTACGGGAATCGAACCTCGGACGTCAGCGCTAGAGGGGCTTCGCAGCGGTGAAGTATTTTAATTAAGAAGAAAAGAAAACCTTTTTAAATTGAGGGAAAATATACCAATAACAATTTGTTAAGGATCTGTTTTTTTGTGAAGCCTCTGTTTTATATAAGGCCGTCCTTTCTCCTTCACAGTCAGTTCACGTGATTACGTGAGAGGCATGATGATGCGATACGCAACCCCGCCTCCCACGGCCTGCGAGCTACAGTCCATTATAGTATATGGACAAAAAATAGGTTACAGTTATGACCATTATGCGTAGAATTTCGAAATAAAACCTGCCTAACTTTTGTAAGTAAGCTGTAAGGAATGAGCCTGCCAAATTTCAGCCTTCCACCTACACGGGAAGTTGGAGAATTAGTGATGAGTCAGTCAGTCAGTCAGTGAGGGCTTTGCCTTTTATTAGTATAGATATATATGTGGATGTGTATATGTATATATATGTATATGTAGATATGTATATATATGTATATGTAGATATGTATATATATGTTTACATAACCTCTTTAACACACTACTTCTCTGCTGCGAAGCGCTGGTGTTTTGCTAGTGTAAAATAAAACAATGGAGTTGGAAACATTTAGCTGAGCATAATTATGATATAGCAATAGTCAGGAACCTGGATAAGTAATAAAGTTGTTGAAAAGTTTAACAAAGATGATTACACATTTTTTAGAAAGGATAGACAAAACAGAAAGGGAAAAGAGGTTGCCTCTTTTGTCAAACAGATTTTAAATGCATGTCTTAAAGTTGGATGATGAGAATCATCTTAGTGAGGACGTCTGGATTTGTTTGGAAAACATTAGGGAAGAGGCCTAATTTTAGAAGTGTATTATAGATCCTCCAATGTAGACAGTCATTTTAATGTTCATCTTTTTAGTAATATTAAATAGGCAAAATTGCAGGGGCATATTATACTCATGGGGGACTTTTACTACCCAAGTATTAACTGGACTAACTTTTCAAATAGCAGGGTAGAGGAGTAGGATTTTTTAGATGTAATCACTGACTGTTTTTTATGCAACATTACAGCACCAACGCAGGTGGAAGTCTGTCTAGGTTTAGAATTTTATAATAATCAGAATAGAATTGAGGGTGTGGAGGTAATTGAAACCACTATGTTTAAGTGACCACATACAATAGTATTTAGGAAGAGTGCAAATTCAAAGAACAAAACTGTTATGATTAACTTTGGTTGGACAAAATTTGAACAGAGTCAACAAAGTTAAAAAGGGATAAACTGGGATAAGCTTGTAAGTGTTTAGACAGCTGAGGCACCCTGTAGCAGGTTTAAAAATGTTTTACATATAATGCAGAACAGGTACATCCAAAAATTTTGAATTAGTGGGAATAAAAAAAAATCTCCCTAGTGGTTTATTAAGGCATTGATAAAGAAATTGCAAAGGAAAAAATAACTGTATAAGGTGTATAAGACTGATAACTCCAATGAAAATTGAAGGGTGTATGAGAGCATGAGTGCAACCATCAAAAAAGGTGTTAGGGAAGCTAAAAGGCAGTTAGAGAGGAATATTACATATAAGACAAAAGATGACCAAACAGGATTATTTCAGTATTTTAACAGTAAAAAAACAGTCAAGGAGAAGGTTATGTACATCAGGAATAGTAAAATAAGATTTAAAAAGTTCAGACAGTGGAATAGCAGATGCTTTAAGCTTCACATATCAGGAAATTGATAACCACCCAGTGGTAAAAGGGACTAACTACTAAGGAGATACTGAGTAATTTGGAAATTGTACAGAGAAATTGTACAAAGTACTACTGAGATCTCTGCTGCTTAAATTAAATAGCCTGAAATCAAAGAATTCGCCAGGTAATATTTATCCTCAAATGCTAAAGGAGGTTAGTGAGTACATATATAACTCTTAACGCTTATTTTTAAGAATTCACCCTGCACTGGGGAAATTCTGAAAGATTGGAAAATGGCAAATATCCCATTATATAAAAAGGGTAATTGGACAGATTCAGGCAACTATAAACCAGTACGTTTAATGTGCATTACATGTCAATTATTGAAGGAATTATTAAGGATAAGATTGAGCAATGCATGGCAAGAACAGGAGTTTTACTGAACAGTCAGAATGGGTTCAGACAAGGGAGGCCAAATTTTACTAACATTGTGAAATTCTATCAGGAAAGAACAAAAGGATGCAATCACTATAGTGCATATAATATTATTTGTCTTCACTTTCAGAAGGTATCAGATAAGGTGCCAAATGAGAAGTTGGACATTAAACTGAAAAAAGTGGGAGTTCTGGGCGTAGTGTGTAGATGGGTTCAAAATTGCCTAAAATACCAGAAACAGAGGGTGATGGTGCGAGAAACCTTAACTGTATTTGGTGATGCTAAGAGCAGTTTTCCGGGTTCAGTACTATTCTTAATGTATAGAAATGATTTGGGTAGGAATATAAATAACAAACTAGTTAGGTTTGCGGGTGATACTAAGCTAGGTGGCTTGGCAGATAATCTCAAGTCAGTTGAATAATTGCAGAGGTGCCAAGAAAGCATATAGGCATGGGCAGAATTGTAACAGATGAAATTTAATGTAAGTAATTGAAACATATTACACTTAGGAATTAAAAATATTACGTTTGATTACATAATGGGTGGTCTGAAAATATGAAAGTACATCTTATGAAAAGGGATTTGATAGTCATAGTGGACTCACCACTATCAACTTCTATGTAGTGTTCAGAAGCCATTAAGAAGGCTAACAGAATGTTAGGTTATATAGCACCCTGATATGTAGAGTAAAAGTCAAAGGAGTAAGGAGGCTGTGCTGAAGCTTTATAATGCACTAGTTAAGACCTCATCTGGAGTACTGTGTACAGTTCTAGCCTCCAGGCTACAAAGACATAGAAGTGCTTGAAAAAGTCCAGAGAAGAGCAACTAGGCTGATTCCAGGACTACAGGGGATGAGTTATGAGGAAAGATTAGATAGATAGATAGAAGCAAAAGAAGATTAACAGGTGACATGATTAAGGGGAATTAGTATAGTAGATCAAGGCTATTACTTTAAAATGAGTTCAAGAAGAACACAGGGACACACATGGGAACTTGGTAAGGGTAAATTTTGCACAAACATTAGGAAGTTTTTCTTCACACAGAGAACCTTAAACACATGAAATAAGTTGCTACGTAGTCTGGTAGACAGTAGGACTTCAGGGACCTTCAAAACTAGACTTGATGTTATTTTGGAAGAATTAAGTAGGTAGGACTGGCACGTTTTGTTGGGCTGAATGGCCTGTTCTTGCCTTTATTGTTCTAATGTTCTAACCTTGATTTTCAACCCAAAATCAAACCAATGAAGAAGAAAAAGATATCCTTGGTTAAAAGGAAATAGAAAATATGCAAAGTTTGTAACAATTGGAAGTATTTCAAAGTAAAAAATAAAGAGAAACAAAAACAACAAACCCTGTTTAGACAATTAAAGTTTGAGGTAGAGTTTTGAATTTGCTTCTACAGTTGTGCTTGAAAGTTTGTGAACCCTTTAGAATTTTCTATATTTCTGCATAAATATGACCTAAAACATCCTCAGAAGTCCTAAAAGTAGATAAAGAGAAACCATTTAAACAGATGAGACAAAAATATTGTACTTGGTCATTTATTTATTAAGGAAAATGATTGAATATTACATATTTGTGAGTGGCAAAAGTATGTGAACCTTTGCTTTAAGTATCTGGTGTGACCCCCCTTTGCAGCAATAACTGCAACTAAACATTTCCGGTTACTGTTGACCAGTCCTGTGCACCGGCTTGGAGGAATTTTAGCCCATTCCTCCGTACAGAACAGCTTCAGCTCTGAGATGTTGGTGGGTTTCCTCACATTAACTGCTCGCTTCAGGTCCTTCCACAACATTTCGATTGGATTAAGGTCAGGACTTTGACTTGGCCATTCCAAAACATTAACTTTATTCTTCTTTAACCATTCTTTGGTAGCATGACTTGTGTGCTTAGAGTCATTGTCTTGCTGCGTGACCCACCTTCTCTTGAGATTCAGTTCATGGACAGATGTTCTGATATTTTCCTTTAGAATTTTCTGATATAATTCAGAATTCATTGTTCCATCAATGAAGGCAAGCCGTCCTGGCCCAGATGCAGCAAAGCAGGCCCAAACCATGATACTACCACCACCATGTTTCACAGATGGGATAATGTTCTTATGCTGGAATGCAGTGTTTTCCTTTCTCCAAACATAACGCTTTTCATTTAAACCAAAAAGTTCTATTTTGGTCTCATCCATCCACAAAACATTTTTCCAATAGCCTTCTGGTTTGTCCACGTGATCTTTAGCAAACTGCAAACGAGCAGCAATGTTTTTTTTGGAGAGCAGTGGCTTTCTCCTTGCAACCCTGCCATGCACACCATTGTTGTTCAGTGTTCTCCTGATGGTGGACTCATGAACATGAACATCAGCCAATGTGAGAGAGGCCTTCAGTTGCTTAGAAGTTACCCTGGGGTCCTTTGTGACCTCGCCGACTATTACACGCCTTGCTCTTGGAGTGATCTTTGTTGGTCGACTACTCCTGGGGAGGGTAACAATGGTCTTGAATTTCCTCCATTTGTACACAATTTGTCTGACTGTGGATTGGTGGAGTCCAAACTCTTTAGAGATGGTTTTGTAACCTTTTCCAGCCTGATGAGCATCAACAACTCTTTTTCTGAGGTCCTCAGAAATCTTCTTTGTTCATGCCATGATACACTTCCACAAACATGTGTTGTGAAGAGCAGACTTTGATAGATCCCTGTTCTTTAAATAACACAGGGTGCCCACTCACACCTGATTGTCATCCCATTGATTGAAAACACCTGACTCGAATTTCACCACCTTCAAACTAACTGCTAATCCTAGAGGTTCACATACTTTTGCCACTCACAAATATGTAATATTCGATCATTTTCCTCAATAAATAAATGACCAAGTATAATATTTTTGTCTCATTTGTTTAACTGGGTTCTCTTTATCTACTTTTAGGACTTGAGTGAAAATCTGATGATGTTTTAGGACATACAGTGGTGTGAAAAACTATTTGCCCCCTTCCTGATTTCTTATTCTTTTGCATGTTTGTCACACAAAATGTTTCTGATCATCAAACACATTTAACCATTAGTCAAATATAACACAAGTAAACACAAAATGCAGTTTTTAAATGATGGTGTTTATTATTTAGGGAGAAAAAAAATCCAAACCTACATGGCCCTGTGTGAAAAAGTAATTGCCCCCTTGTTAAAAAATAACCTAACTGTGGTGTATCACACCTGAGTTCAATTTCCGTAGCCACCCCCAGGCCTGATTACTGCCACACCTGTTTCAATCAAGAAATCACTTAAATAGGAGCTGCCTGACACAGAGAAGTAGACCAAAAGCACCTCAAAAGCTAGACATCATGCCAAGATCCAAAGAAATTCAGGAACAAATGAGAACAGAAGTAATTGAGATCTATCAGTCTGGTAAAGGTTATAAAGCCATTTCTAAAGCTTTGGGACTCCAGCGAACCACAGTGAGAGCCATTATCTACAAATGGCAAAAACATGGAACAGTGGTGAACCTTCCCAGGAGTGGCCGGCCGACCAAAATTACCCCAAGAGCGCAGAGACAACTCATCCGAGAGGTCACAAAAGACCCCAGGACAACGTCTAAAGAACTGCAGGCCTCACTTGCCTCAATTAAGGTCAGTGTTCACGACTCCACCATAAGAAAGAGACTGGGCAAAAACGGCCTGCATGGCAGATGTCCAAGACGCAAACTACTGTTAAGCAAAAAGAACATTAGGGCTTGTCTCAATTTTGCTAAGAAACATCTCAATGATTGCCAAGACTTTTGGGAAAATACCTTGTGGACTGATGAGTCAAAAGTTGAACTTTTTGGAAGGCAAATGTCCCGTTACATCTGGCGTAAAAGGAACACAGCATTTCAGAAAAAGAACATCATACCAACAGTAAAATATGGTGGTGGTAGTGTGATGGTCTGGGGTTGTTTTGCTGCTTCAGGACCTGGAAGGCTTGCTGTGATAGATGGAACCATGAATTCTACTGTCTACCAAAAAATCCTGAAGGAGAATGTCCGGCCATCTGTTCGTCAACTCAAGCTGAAGCGATCTTGGGTGCTGCAACAGGACAATGACCCAAAACACACCAGCAAATCCACCTCTGAATGGCTGAAGAAAAACAAAATGAAGACTTTGGAGTGGCCTAGTCAAAGTCCTGACCTGAATCCAATTGAGATGCTATGGCATGACCTTAAAAAGGCGGTTCATGCTAGAAAACCCTCAAATAAAGCTGAATTACAACAATTTTGCAAAGATGAGTGGGCCAAAATTCCTCCAGAGCGCTGTAAAAGACTCATTGCAAGTTATCTCAAACGCTTGATTGCAGTTATTGCTGCTAAGGGTGGCCCAACCAGTTATTAGGTTCAGGGGGCAATTACTTTTTCACACAGGGCCATGTAGGTTTGGATTTTTTTTTCTCCCTAAATAATAAAAACCACCATTTACAAACTGCATTTTGTGTTTACTTGTGTTATATTTGACTAATGGTTAAATGTGTTTGATGATCAGAAACATTTTGTGTAACAAACATGCAAAAGAATAAGAAATCAGGAAGGGGGCAAATAGTTTTTCACACCACTGTATTTATGCAGAAATATAGAAAATTCTAAAGGGTTCACAAACTTTCAAGCATAACTGTATATGTTGCTAATAGTAGTGGAGCTAACTTATTTGAAAATTTTCTATGAAATTCCTCTGGGTAGCTATAAGGGCCTACTGCTTTCCCACTTTGGAGTGAGTTTATTGCATCCAGTAATTCTGAAAGTGTCAGAGGTTTGTCCAGTTCCTGTACACTAAGAATATCTAGCTTTGGCATTTGTAATGCATCAAATAACTCATTAGATTGTGTCCTGTCTTCTTTAAACTGAGAAGAATATAAGGACTTGTAGTACTCCCTAAATGTGTGGTGTGGCAGACAGCCGGGACCCATGCCCAGCCGGGATGCCCCTTTGGCACTGAATCTGGGGGAGCAGACATGGGCTGCACCCTACATCCCCTGGAACGCTTGGTGGCAGCCCCCCTGGGTTGCATCGGGGCCACAGTCATGGAACACTGGAGCTCAGTCCAGTTGGGCTTCGTGGCCACTGCCAGGGGGAGCTGCATGACTTCCTGAGGCCGTGTGGGCTGTGATGCAGCCACACCCGGAGGTGCAGCCTGAAGTAGGTCAACGAGCAACTGGAGCTTTTCCGGGGGTGCAATAAGAGGAGCCTTCACCCACTACTCTAGGCGCCAGAGTTGGGAGGAGGAGGAGGACAAAGCTGCCTGGGAGGAGTGGAGGAAGAAGAGTTTGTTGTGGTGTTTTTCTTTTCTGTGTTTTGGGGACTGTGTAGGGCCTGTGGGACACGGGGAAGACGTGCTCCACAGCTGAAGAAAAATAAATCTTTTGTTTCATTTTTACGAGCCTCCGTTGTCAGTCTGTGTCGGGTCAACGCCAACAGAGCGCTTTTGCCACAGTGGGTTATATTTTTATGGTCAACCATTTTATCTCTCTCTGTGCTGATAATTTCTCTTATTGTGTTGCAAACTTCCTGCTTGTGGATTTGTTGAGCTAAAATCAGATTAGCTTTCTCTCTGTGTTCATAGTAATGATGTTGCGATTTAAAGATGAGCTGTTCTGTTTCTTTTGTCGAGGTTAAATTCTGGTTGCAGAAACTGTATTTTTTATGAAGTGCATCATTTGGAGATCTGGCATATTTTTATCTATTCTGGTAATTTCCCTGATTAACTCTGATGCCTTCTTCGTCTCCAATTTGTTTCTGTGAGAAAGATATGAAAGTATCTGTTCTCTTAAAAAAGCCTTCACAGAGTTTCCTAGAATGTTGTTGCAGAAAACTCTGAGGATGTGTTTGTTTTGAGAAAATAATCAATTTGTTTGGAGGTGAATTCTGTAAAGTTCACATCTGCTAAAGACAGGAGGTTAGGATTCCAGCTACTAAACAAGTGTGTAGGGCATAGTGATTCAGTTTTCAAGATCAGAGTGACAAGTTCGGAGATAACTATAGCGTCTTGCTTGGAAGATTTGATAATGGACGACGAATTATTATGGGTAAAGAAATAATCCATTCTTGAGTATCTGTGATGTACTGGTGAGAAGAAGGAATATTATCTTGAGTTTGGATTTAAAAATGTGAATGGGTTTGATAAGTTATGATCCATTACAAACAGTGTGATTGTTTTTGCAGTATTAGATGTTATCGCCACTGTAGTTGAAGACTTATCTAGGTCTGGATTTAAAACACAAATAAAGTCTCCAGCCATTATAATTTTATCAGTATTCATATTGGGAATAGATGCAAATATATTTTGGGTAAAATCCCTATCATCCACATTAGGTGCATAGATATTAGGGAGATTGTTATAGGTATTGTGGTACGCGGCTGGGGGTCAGACCTGGCCGGGACGCCTGGAAGGACAGGGTTATGGCTTATTTATCCTCCGGGCCACGAGGGGGCAATCGCCCTGGAGTAGAAGAGGCCCACGGAAGGGGTGCAGGGAGGCTCAAGACCGTTGGGGCCTCTGGTCGCCGCCAGGGGGTGCCCTGAGCCTCATTTAGCCTGGGACTTATACACTTCCGCCACATCCATGGAGGACGATCCTTCCAGGGTCACCCGGAGTGCTTCCGGGTGCTCTCCTGATGCTTCCGCCACACCAGGACGTGACGTCAGGTAGAGCACCTGGAGCTCATCCGGGTGAGGATAAAGGGAGCCGCCTCCCTCCTGTCAGTGAGCTGGAGTCGGGAGCAGGAGCAGGACGAAGCTCCTGGAGAGAGAGTGCAGGTGGCCCAGGGACAAGGAGAGAGAAGGCCCAGGAGAAAGGTGATTGGGGCTAGAAGCACATTGTTGTGGTGCGGGACTGAGTTGACTAGTGTGTTGTTGGAAGACAAGTAAAGCATATTACTGCTAAAGATGCGGTGTCGGTCTGATGGTGTCCGGGCAAATATCACAGTATATAGAGACTGTTTTATTCATTAAGATTCCCACACCACTAGTTCTCTTTGTATAGCTGGAGTGAACCATTTGCAATCTCTTTGCAATCTAAACTGGTCCTTACTTGTTAAGCGAGTCTCCTGTAAAAATACAACTTTAGCATTTAGGCCTGTTAGGTGGGGGAATACTTTATTTCTCTTTAGATCGTGATTGAGACCTTTGACATTCCAACTTACAAAGTTCACTGTTTCGTCAGAGAGATGCTGTTTTTGAACTTTTGAGAACATTTTGTAATCTTAAAGTAGAAGTGGTGCGTTGTTTCATTAATTAGCATTAATGTTGATTTCATATTATTGCCTGGTATTGTGGCTAAGGAGCTTATTATTATGTTGGCACTTACAGCTGTGGGTGTGAAAAAGATAAATAAGAAATAACTTGCTCTCTTGTTGCCCCTCTCCCTTCCCCAGCCCTCCCCCATTTTGGTGGTGGTGGTGGTGTCTAACATTCTGTGTTCTTACCTCATGGCTATCTACACATTGCCATGCATCCTTATATTGTGTGTTACTTTGAGTAAAGGTGTTTACTAAATATACAGTCATAATTACTATAATAAAATTAGTATTGCTTAAAAATTAGATGCCTACTTAAATATAGTCATAATTACTATAATAAAATTAATATTGCTTAAAAATTGTGTTTATTCATATGAGGATTTCATTTAGTGTTACATACTGTAGGGAACTGTACTTTCTCCGGTCCTGTTCAGCCTATATACATCGGACTTCCAATATAACTTGGAGTCCTGCCATGTGCAACAGTTTGCTGACGACACTGCTATCATGGGCTGCATCAGGAGTGTGCAGGAGGAGGAGTATAGGGACCTAATCAAGGACTTTGTTAAATGGTGCAACTCAAGCCACCTACACCTGAACACCAGCAAAACCAAGGAGCTGGTGGTGGATTTTAGGAGACCCAGGCCCCTCATGGACCCTGTGATAATCAGAGGTGACTGTGTGCAGAGGGTGCAGACCTATAAATACCTGGGAGTGCAGCTGGATGATAAATTGGACTGGACTGCCAATACTGATGCTCTGTGCAAGAGAGGACAGAATCTATCTATCTATCTATCCATCCATCCATCCATCCATCCATCCATCCATCCATCCATCCATCCATCCTGAGTTGTTATTTGTCTGTGTTTGCTTGTTAGGTTTATATTTTGTCCTGTTAATTTATCTTTTTTGATTTTATAGAATTTATTTATTGTTAATTTTGCCAAATTAGGTTTCTCTTTATTACATTGTGCACAGTTCGAACATTATTATTACATTTTTTAATAAGACATAAATCAGACTGCACAAACCTTTTGTAGTGAAAAACTTGCCTGTTAATTTTGAAATTTACTAGAATAAGAAACATCCTTAGAAGTTCATTGATTATGTAAAATAAGCACATTCAAACATAAGAAATGAGTTGTACATACAGTTAAAGATGAGTAATTGTAAATGTAATTAACTGTGCAGGTAATGGATATATTTTTTTGTATAGTGTTGTTGTAATATATCTTTTTTTGTTTCCTGACACCTTAGAGTTATTCATGTTACAGTGTTGTGTCAGAATGCTTTATTGTCTGTGAAGATTAAGGTATTTGCACATTGACATCAACTCATTTACATTATTTTACTTTGTGTGTTGTCTCCATTTTTATCCCCTTGATGCCTGTCTAATATAAGCCTGGATATAGGACAGTTTTATAGTCTATTGTTCGGTTAACTACAAAAATAGGCTTAACTGTTTAAACCCTCTTACAGCTGCTGAATTTGGGTCATGCTGGAAATTATTTTTCTCTGTTTTCCTCTCTTCTGTTGGATGTCAGTAGTCCAAGTATTCATTGTTATCTTCTTGTTGTAGTATTGTTTTCATCTTTTATACATAGTTGTATAGAAATATTAAATGAACACTGGTTTCTTAGCCTCAGTCTTTGTATTTAAATTCATTTGTTGGTTTTTAGGCTTTTTTCATTTCAGCGTTCACATTGTGTTGTGAGAAAATAGTGTGTCTCTTTTTGGCTTTTTTCTGTAATGATAATCTTTACAATTGTTTATTTATATATTTTTACAGTTGGGGAACAGGCAGATTATGCGACTCGTTCAGAGTCACACAGTGAGTCAGAGATATGGATTGGATTGTGGGTAAAGTTCAGTATCTTAACCTCTATACCACATTACCATTTTTAGGAATATATTTTATAATAGGGCAGAGCTACACTACATTTTCATATGTAAAATTGTATATCTTCATCAGCTGCCAACTCTTTTTAATAACTTCAAAAACTATTGAGCTCTGGGTTCATTTTTAACATTCATGATGTGCAATGTAAAGGCTTATGCTAAATGAATTGAATATATCCATTACATACTTGACAGACAGGATATGTATTGTCTTTTGTAACACTACCAAAAACTAATTTACTCTTAGATTATTAAGTCTAGTCTCGAGGAGTGTTACAGCTGGCTATGGAATTATGTATCAAAGAAAGATGCTGAATAATATACTTAGCTAGGTACTGTATGTGCATCAGATGCCAAGCTAATGAATTGTGTATGTTACACTCAAAGCCTAAGATCCTGTTGACAAGTCTGTTTGTCTTACAGTAATAATTAAAACCCTGGACTTGACTTAATGAAACAATTTTTTGCCATAATGCATAAATGGGCATTGTTTTTGCTTCATTTCTGCCATGGACATCATTGTAGCATCATTTATTAACTTCATCCACTGCCCAACTTTGCCAGTTTATTTTCAGCCCATCTTCACAATGCAGTATACCTGATCTATTATATTGATTTTATAAAGCAAAAAAAAAAAAACTTCCTGTGTTGTGTTGCATTTTAAATGCACACACATAAGCTATACATTTCTCATTTTCATATAAAAAGCAAAATGCAATAACAAAAATCAGTACAATCAAAACATAACAAATGAAATAATTGTGTTTTGAAGAAAACCCATAGCACTTAACACTTAGCATCCAGCCAGCATAGTGCAGTATACGATGAAGAGAACCCCATCTAAAATAGTTGTTCATGTAGAATAAAACTTCAAATTAAAAAAAAAGTTCAGCATAGGCCTTGTGTATTTTAAAATTACAGTAATTTATTTTTGCCAAATTCTAAAAAAATTCTGAGTAGATTCTCATAATAAGTACAGTGATGCAGTTTTGCTGCTTACTTGCAACAAGGACACATCTCAGGTTCTCCCTTCATGGAGTTTGTATATTCTCCCCATGTCTGTGTGGGTTTCCTTTTTCCTTTGGGTGCTCCAGTTGCCTCCCACAGTCCACTGACACGCAGTTTAAGTGAATTGGCAATGCTAAATTGGCCCTAGTGTATCTGTGTGTGGGGTTTGGGGGGGGGTCTGTGTCTGCGTGTTCATCATGTGAGGGATGGGGGCCCTTTCCAAAGATTGTTCCTGCCTTGAGCCCCACGCTTGCTCTAACTTCGCCGTGATCCTGCTCAGGATAAAGCAGGTTTTGAAAATAGATGGATGTGAAAATGAGTAAACTGTGCAAGTCAGTCTCAATAAAACCATTGAAATAGTAAAACTGACTAAACATGGAGCAAAAGTCAGCCTAGGGAAATGTCTTTTTAGTAATCTTTTTAAAAAAACACTTTTTAATACATAGATTTAAGATATTTAAACATTGATATTCTAAACATAGATAAAATATATTTTTCAACTAAACATCATAATCTGTGTATTTAATATTTCTAGCATTTTAAATCTGTCCAAAGTACTACTTTTGTGAGTATCAATTATATTGCCATTTAGTGTGCTCTTTTTGCTTTTTGAAATGACAATGTAAATGAACAATGTCCACTGGCTACATGATATTCTATAGAACCTATGAGTGGACAGTGTAATTTTTTTTTTCTAGGAATTAATCTGGCATGCACCAGATACTTTCTGATGAGGAGCAAATACTAATGTGTATGCCTACACATTACTTCCTGTTAACAGAACTTACTGCTTAATATTTTAATGTTATTTATAAATTTACACCTCTATAAAAATATATATTGGCAAGGTTATAAAAGTATACATTCAAACTCAAGTTGTTGGATCTGCGAGATAGCAGCGCTGACCATTGCCCTACAGTGTAGTAAAAAACAATTACCTTAGTTAGATGACTACTTCCTGCTGTTAGCTCACAGCCAACTTCTTACACTTTACAAGAGTCATTCATAGTCTACATTTTGATTGCATGTGAATTTATTACATTAATTTATTAATATTTATTAATACATTAATTAAATTATCTGACAAAATTGTCACACTCAATTATCTACACCAATGGACAGAGGTATTTAATGTAGAATATAAAGAGTTAAATCGCATCGGGCCACTTTTCTGACATGAGAGATGTCCTTGTTAACATGAGTTGAATTTTGCCTGACCAAATTTGAATATCGTAGTCTAATCTGCTGCCAAACCTTGCAAAAGTATCACATGAAAGTATCTGGTGCACGCACAATAGTATCTGGAGTGCATGTAATACTATGTGTTGTGCTGGCAATATCTCATCCATGCACATGAAAGTACTGTATCTGGTGCAAACACAATAGTATTAATTCGCAGAAAAAAAAATACATTTTGTTTCCTCAGGGACTCAGAGTGTCTGTACAATTCAGTTTCTTAGTAATGTAATTTTAAGTCTTCAAACCTTTCTATAAATGTATCTGCCCTTTATTAACAAGGCCTTACATACAGTATGTTACTCCAGCAGAATTGTTTTAATTAAATAGTGAATCACATACTTAAGGACAGAGGTGGAAGTGAAAGAGGGGATATATTTAAGCAAAATCCAGGGAGTACTTCTACATGCAGAGTTTTGTAAATCTGGAATAAATAACTAATTCATATATTTGAATTGTAAACCTTGATAACCTTGTATTTGGATGAGATATTGGGACAATATAGTGTGGTAACCAGGGGGCGTAAAGCTCTCCAAACCCCGGACACGACACACCTTTATTCATCTGTGGAAAACATTTTTCCCACGTTACACACATTAAACAGCACATTCCAGCAAGTGCAATAACCAGAAAGACTTTTTTTCCTTTCTCTTTCTCTTTTGCCACTTGTCCACCTCCATTCCTCCTGCAAGCTTTGTCCTCCACCTCAGAACTCTGGCTTCTTGAGAAGTGGCAGCTGGCTCCTTTTATAGGGTACCTGGAAATGTTCCAGGTGTCCAGTAATCTTCAGGCAACACTTCTGGGTGTGGCGGAAGCCCAACATAGTAGGTCTGTGCAGGCTCTACAGCACCCCCTGCTGGCACCCACGGAACCGAACAGGGTTGTAGCAAACTCCATCTCACAGCACACCCTACTGGAATCCGTGGTGCTGTAGCATCCCAGGGGGGGCTGCCCTCTAACCTCATGGGGGAGATAAAGCCCTGAAGACACTCTCTCCTCCAGCCAATCCACTATACAGATGTCCCAGCTGGACAAGGGACCTGGCCATCCGGCACAATAGCTATTCGGTATTAAATTAGCTTGATGGACTGAATGGTCTCCCCTCATTTGTCAGACTTCATATTTTCTTATGTTCTAAATATCCTTATTATGCCATATACTGGTGCACAACAGTCACATTTCTGAGCATGAAGAATTTATACAAAAGAAGTGTTAAACCTTGCACTGCAAAGTTGTGTAATGAATTTACTGCTAAAAGCTATACGCCATTAATATAAATTCTTTTATCTTCCATTCTCTTCTAATTGTCCAACCTTTACTTAGCTGAACATCAGAGAAAAATAGTACAGTACTTAGCTTGACTTCTACTGCTTTAAATTTTTTAAACAAATGGCTTTTTAAGTACGAGACCAGCACATCATCACAACTCTTTGGTCCAACAGAGAACACAGGGTCATGAGCAAGTTTCTCACTCATATGTTCCACAGTTTTTGGATTTTCAGCAGTGTTTCAAAGGCTTCTTATGATAAATTCCTCAAGAGTTGAAAGCTTGATGAATTGCAACAAGACACTACTCAAATATTAAAACATTGTGACAAAGCCCTAAATGTCTCTTTGTATTGCTGCTTCTCTCTGTAACCAGAAGTTTTATCATATTAAAGAACATTAAACCTGACCTTTACCTCTGTCACTTCTGTCTTCATTTTGTAGTTTGTATTGGTATGTCTGCTGTTAAGAAAGACCCTTTCTTATAGTCTAAAAATGATTTTCATAGTCAATATAGCCACCCTTCAAGCTAAATTATGATTACCAATTTGATTGTATTTTATTTTTACTCAGTACAATAGTTTATGTAATCATCTTGTAAAGAAAATGTGTTCAAAACTAAAGAGAGATTTTGATTTAATTAATTTTATTTTGCTTTTAGTCCATTGTAGTTACGTATGTCTCTGATGGTCTGTATTTACATGGTAACAGTTTGTTAAAGTTGGTGATAGGAATGTTATTACATAACCACCTGATTATTTTAACACTTACATAAAGCAGTAGTGGTGCTACAATTTAAGAATGGGGTAGGCCAAAGTTTTACATGAGTAGATCTAAGATCTACAGTAGATGTAATGGGAAGTAAGCACAAATGTGCATAATCTAAGAATTAATGTACTTAGGGTAAGTAAATTTTAGAAGCCTTATCTAGCTTAACAAAACTGACCCCAAACCACTGTTCAAATTCTTTTGTACTTTATTTCTTTTTACACAATTTGGAGTGATGCCGAAGAGCTACAAAATAAACAGAAACAGGCAGAGTCAGCTACATGTTGCACCTGCAGTGCTAGTGCTTCCTCCAGCATGGGGAGAGACAGAAATTAATTGTAACTAGTGTATTATTATCTCCTCTGCATTTTTTCTTATCTTTATAGTCTCATTTTTGTTAGGACTGTTTATGCTTTGGCAAAACATGTTGATACTTGTTATACAAAGGCAGCGTACACCCTAAGGTCAAGAACAAAAGGAAGAGAAAAGCATACTGAGAATAGGAGAACACATTCTACAGATTTGAAACTGTACAAAGTTTCAACATCAACCAATTACTCCTGTATATTTTGCAAAAAAATCATAACTTTTAATTACTGAATTCTAGTCATGCACCTTTTCTTTTATAACTGTGAGCCACAAAGCTGCATCACAGGTTTAAAGAAAGTTGGAAACACAATTCTTTTGTGTTGGTGGCTTGTCTATACTAAACAAATACATGACCTTGATTTGTATTAGTTTAGTTATAATGACATAAATATTATTATATGATATTATTTTATGACAATTAATCATCAAGAAACTTTTCATTTTAATGACGAGCCTAGTTGAAGGTGCTTAAGTTTTATGAAAATGTAATAATAATTCATCAATTATTATTGAAATAGCAATGTAAAATTCATTGGACTTCAGCTGTGACTATAGAGAATCATTGCTGAGTAACACTGGTGGTCCTCTAGAGGTTGCTGCTTTACCAGATTTATAGCATGTATATGAGTTTCTGTTTCTTGTGCTGATAAAAAGGAACAGAATTCTTTCTGAACACCTTGTTATGTATGATAAATATCAATCTCTAAGTATGAGTGAGGTATGAAAGTGCTTAGTATTCAACATTTTTTTCAGTGTTTGTATGAAAAATAAAGCATTTTAGAATCTCAAAAATCTAAACTCCAGAATGCATATGTAAAATAAGATGGGTACATATAGTAAAACTTCTGGTCATTAGAGCTGTAAACTGACTTCCAGAACATGACTTTGTTTGTATAGCACAAAAGAATTAAAAAGTGCTAAGCTAATTTTATTTTCAGGTTGATTTCTTATTTTAATATCAAATTACTTTATTTTTTTATGCTTTACATACCAAATTAAATCCATTATTTACATCTCTATTTGGAACCTGCTTTCGCTTCCGTATGGGCTACTTGGAAACAAAGTAGCTTTGATTAGAAAACGGGAAGCAGCCATATCTGCAATAAAAATTTATTCCAGATCATACTTCCACATATCTTCTTATTCCAGGGTTTACAGTCTTATTCCAAATGTGTAAGGTAATGGAAATACTTTGGGAAAATCCATGTAAACACAAAGAAATTGTGCAAGATCCATACAGATGTTGACCATCATAAGAGTGTGAGACAACTACCACCATGCTGACATGCTGCCTCATTATTTAAATATTCAGTTAATTTTCTTTTATGATCGAGATACTTAAACTATTTTTTTTTAATATTTTACAAAAGTATTATACAGTATTAGATGTTGCTGATAGAATGGAATGTGCACTGAATTATGGTTAGCATGCATGCTGTTTAGTTTATGTTTCATTTTGAAAGAAATGTGTAGACCTCTATTACTTTTTTCCTGATGTAGGTTTGTGTTTGGTAGTCAAAGGTTTTCTGTTGTAAAGATACTAATTAATAAAACTTAGTTTCCTTCCATGGAAATGAAAATAAAACAATAACTACAAGTCTGATAATTTAAAATTTATATCCATTTGTTTATTTCAGAAAAAGGTATATCTTATATTAGGTATTGTAGTTTTATATCTTGGCATAGCACATTTTAAAAGACTGATGCCAGAAAAAAAATGAAGTATGTAAATTAAAACATTTATGGTTTATTTGCATTTATAATTACCCTACCCAGTTCATAGTAACATCATAATCTCATATAAAGTGTTGCAATTGCACAATATCCTTGATGTGTTTTTCCCTCTTTGTTTTTTTTTTTTATTGAAATGCCTCACAGACCTTTGGCCAAGATGTCACTGCTTCCCGTGGACTGTGTGTTCATGTCAGGAGGCAGTGTTTACAAGGGATGTGCTGTTTGTAGAGTGACAAATTTAACCGAGTCTAACTTCGGGGTGAGACAGGAGTGCATTTTATATGGGTTCAGTAAACCACTTCTTCATGCACTTTTTAGAGATAAAATAAAGGACAGATAAAAGAGTGCAATTATACTCCTTGTTGTGTGAAGCATGAATTTATGCAAGATATTTTTTAACTCCTCATACTGTGATAATTGCACACGTGGAACATTCACCCCATCTGCTGTGGCACAATTCACAAGTACAGGTTGAGAGATTAGATAACATTCCATTAATTAATTTAATCTTTTTATCCTCTCATCCACCTGTTTCAAATGGATATCTTTTTTTTTGCAAAAGTGACAGTCATTTTAATTTTTGAAACCAATATAATCATAATTATAGCATTAAAATGGAAGTGCTCAGTAAAAAAACCTTGCATTGTGAAACTTTTCCTCATTTGTTACTTGTCATTTTAGGTAACTCCAATAAAATAAAATCACTTTATTTCTGGGGCTTTTTACTGTTACATACTATTTTATGTTTTATTAAAACATTGTATTATGGACAAGCCCAAAAGTTTAATGCAGGACATAATTTTATGGTTATTTCTCATCATTTGGCTTAAAAATGCAGTAATAAAATGGAATAGCATTAAAATGTATTATTTCTATGCTTGTGCTTTTTAACATCCCACAAGAACACTGGAATATCTCTAAATGAAATGGCACATAATTATCTTCTTCTGAAATGCACATATAGTGAAAAACTCCTAACAATTTGGATTTTATACTGTGTATATTAGAGTGATAATCAATAGTGCAAAGTACTTGTGTCCGGTGTCATCAGAGAAAATTATGCTTAGACATTGAATGTAAATTTTATGCTTAGTATTCTAATCTGCACTTGCAAAGGGAAGTCTTTTCTATATGTTGTGCTAATTTTAGAAATTATACCTCTTTAAAATCAGTTAAGATGTGTCAAAATTGAAAACCTGAAGGTTTAACAGCAACCGCTAGTTGCAAGTCTAATGGAAACAACTGTAGTATCGTTTTTAGCCACCTATCCATCCTTCCCAAGTTGCTTAATTTAGTTAAGGGTTGTGGGCGCCAGATGTCATAATCGCATTTGAAGGACCAATATACAATGCTCAATTAACAAAATAAGATGTGGGAGGAAAACCAGAGAACCCAGAGAAAAGCCCACACAGGTAAAGGAAGAATATGTAAACTCCATAAAAGCAGTGCCCATGCTGGGGTTCAAACTGTCAGCAGTGAGGCAGTGTTACAATGTGATCCTAAACTAGATGAAATAACTGACTTGATTAACATTGTTCAATTATAATTTTATGAAATTTAAGAAGCTTTTTCAAATGAAAACAGTTTTGAATAATAAAGCAAGTAAATTAAAAAGATTTTTGTTTTTAACAAATTTTGCAACTGCACATAATGACCAAAGAGAATGGTGGTGTATCACATGTTGCAGTCATAGTTAATAATATTCTCCTTTGCATCATTCATTCTTAATTTACATGAGGTAAAATGTCAACATTCTACAAAACATTGATAAAAAGAGATGCACAACATTGCCGCTTAGGAAATGTATTATTTATGTTTTCCTGGAACACAAGTAAGATTCCTGTAATGCATACTTCACAAAAAAAGTCTTTTTTATAAATTGTTTCTTTCAGAATAATGTTTAGTCTAAAATATTTACAAAGAAAACATAATGATGTTTAATTCATTTTCAATATGTCAGTTCATCAATATATCCATTTTCTATGCATGCCTGTGCTGAGTTTGTACCTACTTGGGATTCCTTAAAAGATATGGTTGTGGAAATATTAACCAGCCTGCAAGGTGAAAGTATTAAAGTACACACCTCTATTACCTCATCTGCTGTCTAATTTTCTTAAAGTGAGTGATTTTTTAATGCCTATATAAAGTTAGAAAAGTAATTGGTCATAAATTATGCACAGAGTTCATTAATTATGTGGTTTCATTAATTATATGTTTTCTGGTAGGCGAACAGTTCTGTGACACATTAAGAGACAAAAGAAAGAACACGAGCATGTATTAATTTATTTTACGGATGACCATATGTAGACCATTTGACTACATGTGCATCTATTTCAGTGTGACAGGAAATTGGCTGTCTCCAGGCAGAGTTTTCTGATGTTTGGATGAATGTAATGACTACATCAAAAGTGTGGTTTACACAGATAAAAAAACAGAATTGATAAGTATTTTTCTAAGCTAATGCCGATAGTTCACAAGACAGAAAAAATATTATAAAAACCTTCAATCAAAGTAAGCTAAACATCTACCTGAAAACTAATAAGAAATATTTTATTTTGCAAGTTAATTTTGTAAATTGAAAGAAGAAAAGTGTACTGGTGGCAAGGAACAAGAAAATCAAAGATCCTACAACCAACTAGAGGTCCAGGAACCTTTTTGCAAGAGTCAAATAGACAGTAACTGTGATAATGCACCAGACAAAATAATCCCTTTTTTGAGATATTACTGACTGGCTCAAAGACACCCTCCATCTTGCACAACAACAACTGATTTAGCTGCCTGCAGATGGTGACCTAGAGCAGATAAAAGTAAAATAGTTGTACTGCCTGGTGGTCAGTTTTAAATATGACAATGTATACTGACCAACAAGTAAAAAAATAAAATTATGTCAGATTTTTCCACATTCTGGTCCACTTAATACCCCTGCTCTAGACAGTAATACCACAGGAAAAAAATAAAACTTAGCTGTTGATATTTTTGGTAAGTAATAAGGCATCACCCTTAGGAGAATCGAAAATGTATAAAATTGCTGATGGTAACTTTAGTAAAAACGAAAGTGTCTGGAGAAAATGGCAGCATACAATGACTATGAAAAAACTTGCTGAAGTGCCTGGAATTGCCCAGGTACAAAATAAGTGGGGTAAAACTACCTTTTGGAAATTCAACATGGCTAAAGACAACCCATGATGGGACAAAATGACATACTCTTATACAGAATCTGCAGTTCAGTGGGACAACAAAATTGTTAGCTAAATTTGGTGAGAAAAAAAATATTGTATTAGCAATCCCACATAACATCATGGTTTGGACAGTATAAGCAATTTTTCTCCCATAATCCCCAGCACACACCTGCTGCTTGTTGGGAATTAAAGTCTCCACATCAGTGCTAGTTTTTTTTTTGGTTGCCCCACTCCGATTACAACCCTTCTCCACGATATACAATATAGCCTATATTTTAAGTTTGACCAACAGCGTGCATTTGCAAAATGTTGTGAAAATCATTTCAGCTGTTTTTGCATGATTGTTGAACAAACAAGCACACATATAAAGAACTTATGATTTTATTTATATAGGTAACCTACATTTCAACATACCAAACTCTTCTTTTAACAGGTCATATACTCCCAATATGCTTTTCCCTCCTGAATGTCTGGAAATCTGAGAAAAATATTAGCCTTCAAATGTTTACAATCATTTGTTATAACCCAAGTTTCAGATTGGTGCCTTTGAAATAATAGATGCAACTTACAGATTAAACAATAAATTCAACTGAGTCTATAACTGAAACTCAAACTCATGTTCCAAAGAAATTTAATGCTGTTCACAGTATAATACAAAGGTGTCTATCCTGCATCTGTAAGGAAACAATATTCTCTCATGTGCAATTCCTAAAAAGTAGGATTTCACATATTTTTTAATGTACAGTAGATGATTGGCTGTGGCCCATACCATGCGCCTCACACAAAGTCTCTGGCTGGTGATCGTAAAAGTAATCCAAACACTAGATCTTATAATTATAAGATACTAGCAAAATACCCACGCTTCGCAGTGGCAAAGTACTGCCTTAAAATTGTTATTAAGAAGGAAAGTAAACATTTTTAAATTGAGGGAAAATATACAAATAATTATTTGTTAAGGATCTCTTTGTATACCACGTTGTCAGTTCGGCCCTCCGGTTGTAATATGACCAAGCTGTGCGCTGAGCTTACTCTTGAGCATGCAACGTATAGTTGGCCATGTGAAAAGCAATCTTGCCTCAAATCAATGCCAACCTTTTGTAGGGTCTGTCCCTGAGACTTACAGTATTAATTGTCATTGGGAAGCAGAGCCTTAGTGGAAATTGGAGGCGTTTGAATTGAAATGGGAAATCAGAGGGTATAATGGGGATGCAAGGAATAAAAACTCTCTCCCCTGAGCCACTGCCAGTAAAAATAGTTGCCTCAATTAGGTTCTTTTGCAGACACGTGACCTGAAGTCTCGTTCCGTTACAAAGTTTCGGTGGCTGTACGCAAATCCACAATCGGCTTTTTTGAGCCAAACCTGTTATTTTCATATGAGCCGCTTTTTATTATTGGGATCGTACCTAGAAACAGAAGCTCTATTAACTTGTGGATTTGCGTGCGAATATTTAGCGGCAGCGTCTCCATGAACTTGTGGATTTGCCTGCGAGTATTTAGCGACAGCGTGTCTAACTTGTGGATTTTTCTGCGAATATTTGGTGGCAGCGTCATGAAGTTGTTTCCGTCTAGCTGCATCAGAAAATGTACCACAACGTCCTTTTTACTGTTTTCTCACAGCTTGGATTGCTGCTGTCATAATCGGTTTGAGTTTCATGGTTTGTTTCAATTACGTTAGTATTTGCAGGACTTGTTGTGTTGAAATGACATTCGGCATCTGTCAAGCGTTGTAAGCATACAACCGGTTTCATCGATAACTTCGCATCCAGCTTTTGAGAGTTGAAACATTCATAAACATCAAAGTGTCCACTACTCAAATCGTCACCTGTGAATCTAAGATGTTTAAGAGGCATTGACGGTTCTCCAATCGTGTAAAATAGGCAGGCAGCCAACTACATGGGAGGCCGGGGGATGCAGGATGCAACCCCGCCTCACACGGCGACCGAGCTGCAGGCTATGGACGTATATATGTACATAAGTAGGATTCAGTTATGACCATTATGCGTACAATTTCGAAATGAAACCTGCTTAACTTTTGTAAATAAGCTGTAAGGAATGAGCCTGCCAAATTTCAGCCTTCTGCCTACACGGGAAGTTGGAGAATTAGTGATGAGTGAGTCAGTGAGTGAGGGCTTTGCCTTTTATTAGTATAGATTATAAGATCTTCAACAGGCTTAATCTGGTTTATGGTTGCATGAGGGTGAAGCCTATCCAGATAGCAGATGCACAACAAATGGGACCAGTTGACCTAACCTACATATATTTGGGGAAGTGCGAGAAAAACACCTGGATTACTGTGCCACCCATAATACATCGGTCAATGTATTAGGAAGATAACACATTCATCACAGCCAAGAAAAACAATTGAACAAAAACAGCCTTAATTAGTATAATAAGTTTATGTTTATAAGATTTTACAGCACACTCCTCATTGGGTCCTAGAAGGTGCCTGTGAACCAGAGATGAGATCATTTTTATTAATTCTTTGGTGCTGCTTATAGAATATAATGAAAATTATATTTTTTACAAGGTGCTAGAGGACTAATCATCCAGATACAAATGGAAAAACAAAATCTGCAGGGGTTCCAGGCCACAATACCACCCAGCCCCCTCTTGACATTCTACCTAACATACTGTAAATAATCTCAATCAGTCCTCATGGTTTTCAGGCTTCACATGGAAGAACTTGATGATGATGATGGTCATGTGGACCTTTGACCTTCAATCCTATCAATGTAAGGACAGCATGGTGCTTTGATCAGGTGGTGGTGGTGGTGGTGGTGCAGATCGCCACCACAGAAAACCAGAAAAAGAACAGCAGAGAAAGTAGGGGTTAGTACGGATTTCGGAGCCACCATGAATGATGATGATAATTAAATGCATATACAGAATATCAGGAAAAAACTAAAATGAAGCTATGAGAAACCCATGTTAAAATAATGAGTTTTTAGCAGTTTTTTAAAATGCTCCACTGTATTAGCCTGGCAAATTTCTATTGGTAAGCAATTCCAGATTTTAGGTGCATAACAGCAGAAGTCTGTCTCACCACTTCGTTTAAGTTTTGCTCTTGGAATTATAAGCAGACACTCATTTGAAGATCCAAGGTTACGATTTGGAGTGTAAGGTGAAAGGCATTCTGAAATATAGGATGGAGCGTGATTATTTAAGGCTTTGTAAACCATAAGCAGTATTTTAAAGTCAATTTCCAAATGGCACAGGTAACTAATGTAGTGACATCAGAACTGGAGCGATGTGCTAAGATTTTTAGGTTTATTTGTCATATATATGTTAACACAGGGTCAACATACAATGAAATGTGTATGACGAGAAAAACAAGTCACTCAGGCTAGAGCCAATAAAGCTAAAAAATAATTAAAAAAATTACAAGTTAAAAATAGACAAGCCATATAAAATAAAATGTGTACATTTTAAAAGAAGTTATAGAGCAATATGAGTTGAATGAGCAGCAAGTACAAATGACAGTTATTGCACAGATAATGTTTTATAAATACAGATTCATGTTCCAGTAAAGTGCAGATGCATGTTCCAGTCAGTATTCAGAGTGTGTGCAGGTACAGTTTGTGTGTGAGTAGTGCAATGTAGATGTAATGCAATGTAGGTGTAATGTAAGTGTATGTAAGTGTTCAGGTGTTGCTGTTGAGGAGTCGAATGGCCTGGTGGTAAAAACTGTTCTTAAGTCTTGTAGTCCGAGCAGCCAGACTCCTGTATCATCTGCCAGACGGTAACAAGGAGAACAGCTGGTGTGATGGATGGCTGTAGTCCTTTATGATGCTCTTTGTCTTACGCAAGCACCTATGGAGGTAAATGTCTTCAATGGCAGGGAGACTCTTGCCCATGATGTGCTCTGCTGCCTTCACCACTCTCTGTAGTGATTTCCGGCTGCTGGCAGAGCAGCTCCCATACCAGACGGTAATGCAGCCCGTCAGCAGACTCTCGACCACACTCCTGTAAAAGTTTGAGGTGATGTTGGCATTCATGCCAAACTTCCTCAGCCTCCTCAGGAAGTAGAGCCGCTGGCGAGCTTTCTTAACCCTAGTGTCTATGTGAAGGGTCCACGAGAGATCCTCGGTGATGTTTACTCCGAGGAACTTGAAGCTGTTAACCCTTTCAACTTCTACGCCGCTGATGTTGATGGCCTGGTGTTCTCTGCCTTGCTGTTTCCAAATAGTCCACGATCATCTCCTTGGTTTTGCTGACGTTAAGAGACAAGTTGTTATCCAGGCACCAATTACTCAATGCCAGCACCTCCTCTCTGTAGGCCGTCTCATCGTTGTCCGTGATAAGGCCTATGATGGTTGTGTCGTCTGCAAACTTGATGATGGTGTTTGTGCCGTGTTTTGCAACACAGTCGTGGGTAAACAAGGAATACAAGAGGGGGCTAAGCACACAGCCCTGCGGCGCTCCTGTGTTTAAAATGAGTGATGAAGACTTGTGTTTGCCGACTCTCACCACCTGGGGCCTGTTTGTGAGGAAAGAGAAAATCCATCTGCAGATGGTTGTCCCCAACCCAAGGTCGTCAAGCTTCAAGACGAGTTTTGAGGGTATGATGGTGTTGAATGCCGAGTTGTAATCTATGAACAGCATTCTTACATATGTATTTCCTCTTTCCAGGTGGGTGAGGGCAGTGTTTATTGTTAGTGCAATGGCATCCTCTGTAGATCTGTTTGCTCTGTAAGCAAATTGGAGAGGATCCAGTGTGTCGGGGAGGGAGGAGCAGATGTAACCTTTGACCAGTTGCTAGTAGCACTTCTTAATGACCGATATCAGTGCAACCGGGCGATAGTCAGACAGGAGACCACCGGTTTCTTTGGGACAGGAATGATGGTGGATGCCTTGAAGGAAGTGGGGACCACTGACTGCCTCAGGGAGAGATTGAAGATGTTGGTGAACACACCTGCTAGCTGGTCAGCACACGCCCTGAGGGCACGGCCTGGGATGCCAGCTGGTCCCGGAGCTTTGCGAGGATTGACCCTTTGTGAAGGACCTTCTCACGTCAGACATTTCAAGGATCAGAGTGACAGACTCACTGCCCCCTTGAGGATATAGCACCTGTTCTTTGTTGGCTGTATCAAAACGAGTATAGAAAGTGTTGAGCTCGTCTGCAAGACATGCAGTGGGCTGAACACTGACTGTGTTTTTCTTTTTATAGTCAGTGATGCAGAACAGTCCATTCCACAGGCGCTTGGTGTCAGAGCTGTGGTAGCTTGACTCCACTTTGTCCCTGTAGTCCCGTTTGGCCTTCTTGATGGACCTCCGGAGGTCGTATCTGGCTGCTTTGTATGCATCAGAGTCCCTTGAGCCAAAGGCAGAGGTCCGCGCCTTGAGCTTAGCCCGAATCTCCCTATTTACCTAGGGTTTCTGGTTAGGATATATGCAAATGGAGGTTTTAGTGACAACATCGTCAATGCACTTGCTGATATATCCTGTGACAGAGTCTGTGAATTCATTGTTGCTGCCATCAGCTGCATCCTCAAACATCTGCCAATCAGTTGTTTCAAAGCAGTCCTGTAAGACCCCCTCAGCTTCACTGTCCCATTTGTAGATGTCCCTGTAAACCAGTTTTCCCTGTTTAAGTCTTTGTTTATATGCAGGCAGCAGCAATATAGAGCAATGGTCTGCTTTTCCAAAAGCTGGTCGAGGGAGGGGTTTGAAGGAGTCCTTGAATAAGGTGTAACAGTGATCCAGTGTTTCATCACCTCTTGTGGGGGGAGAGATGTGCTGATATTATTTAGGGAGAACTTTCTTCATGTTTGCTCTGTTAAAGTCTCCCAACACAATAAATGCTGCTTCTGAGTTAGCGTTCTCTAGTCCACTGATAACATCATACAGTTCATCCATAGCCAAAGCTTTATCAGCTTGTGGGGGGATGTAAACAACTGAAAGGAGAACTGAACTGAACTCCCTTGGGAGGTAAAAGGGTCTAACTTTAATGGTGAGCAGCTCGAGAACCGGTGAGCAGTGCGTTTTTAAAACACACACATCCGTAGCCCACGAAGAGTTAATCATAAAGCACACACCCCCTCCCCTTGACTTGCCTGAGTCCTTCGTTCTGTCTCCCCGATAAACTGTGAACCCATCTGGTGTGACTGCGCAGTCGGGTACGCTGGGCTCCAACCACGTCTCTGTGAATGCTAAAATGCAGCAGTTTGTGATGTCTTTTTGGTGCTTTATCCGTGCACGCAGCTCATCTAATTTGTTGTCCAGAGACTGAACATTAGTGAGCAGGATGCTAGGCAGAAGAGGCTTGTTGTTTCTCTGTCGGGTTCGGCACAGAACTCCGGCGCGTTTCCACCCCTTTGTTTTCTTTCGGCGTCGCGCAAGTAAGCAAAAGACTCCAGGCAGTACAGTGTCCGCGATATCAAAAACTGTTGTAAAATCCGAACTGGCTGATGAACGTAATTCTAATTGTGTTTGCCGGTCATACTGAAAGTGTGAAAAAGTAGTACGCACAAAGAGAGTGAGTAGTAAGAAAATAAATAATAACTTTTTGCTGAGATGACTCGGAGCTCTCGTCGGTGCAGCCATCTTACGGTGCAGCCTGACTTTCTTTTCCTAGTTAAGATTCTGGCAGCTGCATTCTGCACTAGTTGCAATCGATTAATGTCTTTTTTGTGTAGTCCTGAGAGGAGTGTGTTACGGTAATCTAGTCGACTAAAAACAAAAGTGTGAAGTAATTTCTCAGCATCTTGCAAAATTGTAAGAGGTCTAACTTTTGCTATATTTCTTAAGTGAAAAAATGCTGTCCTTTTAATCTGATTAATATGTGATTTAAAATTTAGGTCAGAGTCAATAATTACCCCTAAATTCTTTACCTCCGTCTTGAATTTTAATCCTAATGGATCAAGTTTGTTTCTAATACCCTCACTATATCCATTTTTGCCATTCATTAAAATTTCTGTTTTCTCCTTATTTAGTTTGAGAAAGTACTACTCATCCATTCAGAAACACAAATAAGACAATGTGTCAGTGAACCAAGAGAGTCAGGGTCATCAGTCCCTATTGATAAATACAGTTGTAAGTAATCAGCATAGCTGTGGTAGCTCACGTTATGCCTTGAGATAATCTGACCTAATGGAAGCGTGTAGATCGAAAAGAGCAGTGGACCCAGGATAGAGCCTTGTGGAACACCATACAGAATATTGTGTGTTTTTGAAGTATAATTACCATAACTAACAAAGAATTTTCTACCTGCCAGGTAGGACTGAAACAAATTTAAGACACTGCCATAGCAGCCCACCCATACAATACAAATGGACATGTATTACAAAATAATATTTCAAGATTGTGACTCAACTCTAATTTGCTCAGGGGTTCCTGGAATGCACATAAAATTGTGTATTAAATACTTTTTCCATAAAATGTTGAAAATAACTCATCTTTGCATTCCCTGTGTAAATTTTGTAACTGCTGGCCTATACAAAAGACTGAAAGAATAGACACAAGTGTATATTATAATGTGTAAAAGCATTTTTTGACTTGCAACTCACAAAATTACCAACCACATGACCACTCGGACTATCAGTCTTGTGGGACATTTTCTCACAAGATGGCAAAATACATAACATCACAATCATCATGCAAGTATTCACACATGAAGTTGTAGATGTAATGCCATCCTCTACAAGGCCTACATTAATACATTATTTTGAAGTGATTGAAAAGATAGTGCTCATTAGAAACATTAACAACTATAGTCAGTAGGACCTGCTCTATTGTGGTGTACCTATGCTTAAAACTCATGTTCTAAGGACTATTTTTGGTAGTTTCCAGCAGAGTTCATTATTTTCTAGTATCACTCTCGCTTTTAAAATGGCCAGAATTCACACAGTCTTACATCTCATAATAAAAATGTTTCAGCTCTGATTTGCCACAAGCCCTGTATCAGAAAGTTGTATCTCAGTGATTCCTATCACAGATGCTATAAAAGCATATTAAGAAATAGTTTGAATCCATGTAATTTATGCATCTACAGCATATGATTTGCAAAACAAACTTCCAAGTGATTATAACATTTTTTTTAAACACATGAATTACAAGCATTAGTAAAAGCACTGCCATTCATTAAATTAATCTTTGACAAGGAACTACCTACTAGTTTTTTTTTACCCATTCCTGCATATATTAGCAATGAAAGTATATCAAACATTCATTAGAATATTTTTATATACTGACAACACGAAATGGGTGTAGCCAACAAGAACAACTACTTGTATCAATGATATTATGCTTTTATTTTATTATTTCTTTATCACAAACCCGATATGACGAAATGACTGGATGTACTATACAAGGGGTACCAATAGCATGATTTATTTTTGCAATAGTCACTAAATGGAATCAATTGGCACAAGCTTTAGTGTATACTGCATAGTTCATTGGTACAACCTTCAATCCAAATATTCAGTTTCTAGTACAACATAGTCATGAATTTGTCATTCTTCTCAAAAAATGTTCTGTCTATAGCTGCAATTAGAGAGATATTTTTGGTATGTGAGCTTGAAGGATGTTTCTCTCAGCTCAGTTGAACCCATGGATTTTGCTTCCTGTCAGTCTTCTACATTTTTAAGTCACTTTTTCTCAACAGTTTAGATAGAGAGAGCAAGTCATATGTGCCAGGTAGCCCAATCATGCAATAAAGAAGGAGGATCACACCACACATGCTTGGGTTCTAGCTCTTTTGTTAGCTGACAGGATGGAAGTATGTACTAATGTGTGAAGTTTATCCAGTCGGAATGAAACCTGTTTACTGGTGAGCTTGCATGTATAGTATCTACAGTAATCCCTCGCTATATCGCGCTTCGCCCTTCGCGGCTTCACTCCATCGCGGATTTGATATGTAAGCATATTTAAATATATATCGCGGATTTTTCGCTGCTTCGCGGGTTTTTGAGGACAATGGGTCTTTTAA
This sequence comes from Erpetoichthys calabaricus, assembly GCF_900747795.2. NCBI lineage: Eukaryota > Metazoa > Chordata > Cladistia > Polypteriformes > Polypteridae > Erpetoichthys > Erpetoichthys calabaricus. Next base: position 87,277,965 of record NC_041401.2, read on the forward strand.
TTTCTGGTACATGCTTCCTCAGTTGGTTTGCCCAGTTGATTTCATACAAGGGAGGCTATTGGCAGATGGCTGAGAAGCTACCCAGCTTACTTTTCTTTCTCTCTCTCTTGCGCTGACTATCTGTGATCCTGACGTAGGGGGTGTGAGCAGGGGGGCTGTTCGCACACCTAGACGATATGGACGCTCGTCTAAAAATGCTGAAAGATTATCTTCACTTTGCTACCTTCTGTGTGCAGCTTTTAAGTATGCTGCACGGTGCTTCACATACTTAAAAGCTCGAAGGGCACGTATTGATTTTTTTATCTGTCTGTCTCTCTCTCTCTCTGCTCCTGACGGAGGGGGTGTGAGCTGCCGCCTTCAACAGCTTTGTGCCGCGGTGCTTCGCATACTTAAAAGCAAACAGCCCTATTGATTTATTTGCTCCTTTGAAGAGGAAGATATGTTTGCATTCTTTTAATTGTGAGACTGAACTGTCATCTCTGTCTTGTCATGGAGCAGTTTAAACTTTTGAAAAAGAGACAAATGTTTGTTTGCAATGTTTGAATAACGTTCCTGTCTCTCTACAACCTCCTGTGTTTCTGCGCAAATCTGTGACCCAAGCATGACAATATAAAAATAACCATATAAACATATGGTTTCTACTTCGCGGATTTTCTTATTTCGCGGGTGGCTCTGGAACGCAACCCCCGCGATGGAGGAGGGATTACTGTATATATATATAATTCATTAAGCCGACAGAACAAGCAAGACAACCATGGGATACGCACGGCAAGCCAACAGAACAAGCAAAACAACCATGGGATACGCACGGCATAGCCACGCCCACCAACTCTAATGAGACAGAAAAGCCGACAGAACAAGCAAGACAACCATGGGATACGCACAGCATAGCCACGCCCGCCAACTCACAGAGACCCGCCCACCAACTCTAATGAGACAGAACAAGCAAGACAACCATGGGATACGCAGGGCATAGCCATGCCCACCAACTCTAATGAGACGAGACCACCTGCACGCCCGCCCGCCTGACTGTTACCAGCATACACCGCAGTGCATTCACTGGAATGTACTGGAATGTAAAACCATCGCAGTTTTTAACTCACAAACTGCAACAACTCACCAAACACCGCCACCCTGTCTCTCTAGGCATTCACACTGCCAGAAGACAACCACGGGATACGCAAGAAATAGCCACGTCCGTCAACTCGCAAAGCCCCGCCCACCAATTCTAACACCATAGGATTCGACGACAACTCACAGAGACACGCACACCAACTCTAAGAGCATGGGGCGAGAACGCCTGCCTGCCCGCCCGCCTGACTGTTACCAGCGTTCACCGCAATGTACTGGAGTGTTAAACCTTCACAACTGCTAACTCACAAACTGCAACAATTCACCAAACACCACCTCAGTTGCTTTCTATGTCTAAGAAGATATAAAGATTCTCATTATTCCTCGGCACGCGTCCACCCACGCTCTCAAGACATTTACAGTGCCTGCTCATGTGCCCGGACGCAACAACTCCACCGCCTCAGTTGCAATATTATTTGAAAATGAACAGCGTCAGATCGGGTGTGAATTTATGCTGGAACTGGAAATTCTCTGATGTGAAATCAGTTCTGTTTCGTTGTGGGTGTGAGTAGTGGACATAACTGGGAATTACTGTGAATGTGCATGGTGTTTTGAGATAATGAATAGAGCTGCAAATTACAGGTGCTTGTTCAGTGTAATAGGAACCATAGAACAGAGAGGTGTGTACACTGCAACAAGTATACATGTCATAAATGTAGGAAGGGTGGTCCTTGGGTGTGTGGGAACTGTTAACATTTGAATGTGATGATTTTATATAGCACGGAACGGAAATCACCAGTTCTTAGCATTGCACCACGCAAGCTGTCCTATCAACCTCCTACTGTAACTTGCTTTCTTTTTTCTTCGGTTATAGTCTTGAATAAAAGTGCACTCGTTTTGTTATACATTTACATCAACATATGTTCCTATGTTTGAGTGACACGGGCATGCTCAAAAAATACATGTGTAATGCCACGAAAAGTGCACACAGACACTTCAGTTCGCAAGCATTGGTACGAGAATGCAGTCACAAGTACACTGCAGAGCTATAGCACATCTTTATGTGAAAACAGCAGCGTCAGATTGGGGGGTGAGGGGGGTAGGGAAGGATCCTGAACGCGACTGAGAGAATGAAAAGTGAATAAAAAAAAAACAAAGCTAACCTTTACAAGTATCATAAATTTCACCGGCTGTTACAGACTGAAATCAAATGTATCTTTTTATTCTAAAATAGTAAGAACAAGAGCAGTTCACTTCTCAAAAGGGAGTCACGTGGGATCGAACTCGTGATCTTTTGGTTCTCAGTCAGCAACTGATACTGTTGCACCACGGCGGTAAGTCATAGTAAGTGAGTGTCAATGTCGCACAATAAGGCGGCTTTTTTTTCTGCAGTTATATTTTTGAATAAAAGTGCACTTGTTCTGTTTAATTTGTACCTTTTGTGAAAGTGTTTCTTTGAAATTTGAACTTCAGGCTTCATACATTATATAGTTTATGCCTACATTTTGTCATTTACTACTAGAATATGAAAAACGTTTCTGTTTTAAAAATGTGTTTACACAGATTATTGTAGAAACGGAACACACATGAAATGCGTGTGTTCCAAATAACGATCTATTATTTCCACTCTAAAACTCCACTTCACTCCCAGATAATCAATCAAGGCATGAGCTGGGAGAAGTTCGTGCACGTTCTAAGTTGGTGGGGGGATGGAATAGCCGGCTGCTTGCAGCTTGTCTTTATCTGCACATCTAGAAGACAAAAGACGATGGTGGAGAGGTGCGAACGGATTTAAGAAGTGATTTAAGGTTGGACGGATCTATGAGTTTTTTCGTAGGCTCAGGTAATTCTAGTGTTAACTCCAGTACATCACAATGGTCAAACCAACTGTAAGATAGATAGATAGATAGACAGACAGATAGATAGATACTTTATTAATCCCAAGGGGAAATTCACAGAAACAGTGTGGCGAGAAGGAGCTTCAGAGCAGCTCCAGGACTGCTTCAATAGCACTGACTGGACTGTGTATGAAGATGACAATATTGATACAGTATATACACCTATGCTGTACCGTTTTATATAAAGAGCTGTATAAACAATGTCACTATAACAAAACAAGTCCACGCTTTCTCTAACAATAAACTGTGGGTGATAAGAGATGTATGACACTTTGCTAAAGACTTGCAATAAGGCTTTCCACTCTGGTAATAAACAGCACTACATTGTTGCCAGGTCGAAGCTAAAGAGGGGCTTTAGAGATGCCAAAGCAGCCTACAAGTGGAAAACTGAACATTATTTTGACAACTCAGACTCCCGCCATGCATGGCAAGGTATATGTCACATCACTAAACAAAACAATACTAACATAGCTATCAGAGCCAGCAGTTCCTCACTGGTAGAGCAGCTTCTTCAGATGCCATGGAGAGGAGAGACCAGGAGCTGTCACGACCACAGTTCCTGCTCCAGGTACCAACAGCCAGGTACACACTATACAGTCTGCTGATGTTATACACACATTCCGGAATATCAATGTATGGAAATGAATGGCGTAGATGATGTCCCAGGATGGGATCTCAGTGATTGTGCTGCAGAGGTGTTTACAAATGCCTGAAGACAGCCACCATAGTACCAGTTCCAAAGCAGACTTCAGTATCCTGTCTCAATGATTACAGGCCATAGCATTAAAACCAGCAATCATGAAGTGTCTGCAAACACTGGTCCTCAAATACATCAAGGCTGCTCTCCCTCCCACTCTAAACTGTCACCATATAGAGATCCAATAGATCAATAGGTGATGCCACCACAGACTGTTGCATATAGAATAACTTCATGCTTAACACCAAAAGAAGAAGCAGAATGACCCCAGTAACAGTATATAAACAGTGACAGAGTGGACAGAGTCTCTAGTTTTAGGTTCTTGGTTACTTACATCTCATAATATCTCACATGGTCAATAAACACAAAGTCACTGGTTAAAAATGCAAAACAGAGACTTTACTTCCTGAGAGATTTCAGGAAGGTTGATCTGTTGCAAAAGGTTTTGGTGTCTTTCTATCTTTGTTCCACTAAGAGTGTCTTGATTTATGGGAAATTCTTTGCATACACTACCGGTCAAATGTTTTAGAACAGTTTTCCAGTTTTTCTTCAAATTTAATCAGTTGCAATGAATAACCTAAAATGTTGAAAAGGTAAGCAGTAACCTGCCAGAGGTTTAAGTTTAAATTTTAGTTTAGTAAAAACTAAAAAAAAAAAGGGAAATTTCAGATTATTACAAAATTACAAATGGGCCTTCTTCAGGGAACAACTAATTACGTTACAACCTACAGATGTCTTGCAGCAATTAAAGTAATTTAAGACTTGCAAGTTGAAGCAAACAATTTGCACAGGTGTCCCAACTTCTCTTGATTACATAAAACGTTATATGCCCACATTTCCCATATTTCTATATGCATAATTATGGATGTGTGCTTGTCACACCCCAATGCAACCCTGTACTGTATACACCACTTATAAAATAGACAGATGCTTGGACTGATGGACATCTGTAGAAGAGCTTATTACAATTAGAGAGTGAATCCAAAGCCATTTATCAGGGCCGTATAGGATAAAATTGAAATGTGATGCATCTTGTAATCATTTAATCTCTTTTTACAAACGTGTAACAATATAAGTTAAACGAATAAATGTATAGTTTTTACTCAGTTTTTAACATATATTATTGTGCCTTCCAGTTTAGTTCATCTACATGCATGCATGCAGCCTGTACTGTAAATGCCTTTGCTGTTTGTAATAAGTTAAAGTAAAACACAGTTCAGTATTAGCACTTTATTGGCTGCCTAAAGGTATGGCAATAAACACAAGGTTGAAAAACATGCAACTGATGAAACACACAAAAAGAAATAACTGAATTATGTAAACAAGTGAAAATCGTAAACATCTAATAATGATAATATATACTCAAATTTCACACCATTCTACTGATTACCCATTTCTATTGAAAAGAATACAGTTTCCTGTAAAATTGTGGTTTGCAAAGATCATCAACAAAAGTCAAGTCACTAGGAAAAGTGGAAATTGATATAATGTAGGAATATTTTACTCATGGAGAATTATATAAAACATGTCTCGATGCATGCTCAATAATCCAGGTAAGGAAATACTAGAAATTTGATTCTGTTCATCTGGACAAAGTTTTTAAGTGGGAGAAATATTTCGAGACTTATCCAAGTCTCTTACTCAGTCTCAATTGACTGCAAGTTTCCTCAACCTTATAAAGAGTACCTTTGCTTAATCACAGAGACTAGCACCATTGACAAAGGGCCAGTTGATCAGTGATATGCAAATTGTCCACTGATTAGTAGACGTGTGAACCATTCATAGAGAGTTGAGGAATGGCTGCAATCACAGCATTGTAAGATGACGACAGATGTACCCTTAGGCCCCCTCCTCTGTTCAGAGATGGTCGTTCCTTTTTCACGTAAATGGCCTCCTTGATTCCTCTCTCAAACCAGCGCTCCTCCCTGTCCAGGATGTGCACCTCTTCATCTTTAAAGGAGTGACCACTATCCTGTAGATGTAAATAGACTGCGGAGTCCTGGCCTGACGAGGAAGCTCTTCTGTGTTGTGACATGCGCTTAGCCAGTTGCTGCTTGGTGTTTCCGATGTACAATTCACGGCACTCCTTCTGGCACTTAACTGCGGAAACTATGTTACTCTGTTTGTGCCGTGGGACCCGATCCTTGGGATGGACCAATCTTTGGCGTAGCGTGTTTTGGGGTTTGAAAGCCACTGAGACCCGGTGTTTCGAGAAAATGCGCCTTAGCTGTTCCGATACTCCTGACACATACGGGATCACTAAGGGTTTTCGCTTAGGCAGTGGATGTCCTTCCTCTCTCATGAATCGCTTGGAGCGTTCTTCAGGTGTCGTCCCTGCTTTGACAAAGGACCAGCTGGGATATCCACATTTACTCAGGGCCTTTTTAACGTGGTGTTCTTCTGCTTCCCTGGCCTCTGAGTCTGTGGGAATGGTGTTAGCTCTGTGTTGTAGAGTCCTAATGACACCTAGTTTGTGCTCTAGTGGATGGTGAGAGTCAAACATTAGATACTGGTCCGTATGTGTGGGTTTACGGTACACATCCACTTTCAAATGTCCCCCGTTGACGATGGAAATTTCACAGTCTAAGAAGGCTAGCTTGTTATATTCCATATCCTCTCTGGTGAACTTGATGTGTTTGTCCACCCCGTTGATGTGGTCTGTGAACTGTGGTACCTCCTGAGATCTGATTTTCACCCAGGTGTCATCCACATATCTGAACCAATGGCTCGGTGGTGTTCCAGGATAGGATGATAGAGCCCTCTTTTCCACTTCTTCCATATATAGATTGGCTACTATAGGAGAAACAGGGGAACCCATGGCACACCCATGCTTCTGCCTGTAGTACTGGCTTTTGTATATGAAATATGTTGATTGAAGACACAGTTCCAAAAGCAGGCACACTTGGTCTGCGTTGAGAGAGGTTCTTTTACTGAGAGTGGGGTCATTCTGTAATCTCTTACATACTACCTGCACTGCTTCAGTCACTGGGACACAAGTGAATAGAGATGTAACATCAAATGAGACCAAGGTTTCTTCTGCCTCCATAATGATCTCTCTCACTTTCTCCACGAAATCCAATGTGTTCTGAATGTGGTGTTTTGAGCTGCCTACCACTGGGTTAAGAACAGTGGCCAGGAACTTGGAGATGTTACACGTGACTGAATTGATCATGCAGACAATGGGTCTTAAAGGAGCACCCTGTTTGTGTATTTTTGGTAAACCATACAGACTTGGTGTAGATTCCCCTGGGTATAATCTGTGGTATGTGGTCCGGTCAATAGCATTGTCCTGAACTAACTGCTTAAGACAATCTATCACCTTTTTCTTGTAACCACTACCTGGATCTCGCTTTAAGGGCTCATAAGTATTTTTGTCACTGAGCAGAGACAAAATTTTCTCATGGTAGTCTGTCTGGTTTAGCACAACTGTGCATCTCCCCTTGTCCGCTGGAAGGATGATGATGTTGTTGTCCTTGCTGAGTGCCATGAGGGCCTTCCTCTCCTCAATGCTGATATTGGATGCAGGGGGTTTTGCATTGCTGTAACATGCCGAAACTTTTATCCGCAGTTGTTCTGCTTCCAAATCAGCAATGTTGTTGTTTCTGATAGCAGATTCTGTGGCTGTAATCAGTTCCACTAGCGGGATTTGTTTCGGTGTGACCGCAAAATTTAACCCTTTAGAAAGGACGTTTTTCTCTGCTTGGGTGAGTTGTTTGTCAGACAAGTTCTTCACCCATTTGTCCACATCTTTAGTTTCTGTCTGGCATCCTTCTCTCTGCTGGTTGTGGAGGACACTCCCCATAGTGTGCTGGTGTTTGTGGTGCACAGCAAGTAGTTCAGACTTCCTCTTTTGCCTGGTTTTAGACTTTTCATGCTATGCTAGACGAGCCTTCTCGGTGAACTCAAGCACCTGTTGAAGTGTTTTCAAGGAGGCCATTTACGTGAAAAAGGAACGACCATCTCTGAACAGAGGAGGGGGCCTAAGGGTACATCTGTCGCCATCTTACAATGCTGTGATTGCAGCCATTTCTCAACCCTCTATGAATGGTTCACACGTCTACTAATCAGTGGACAATTTGCATATCACTGATCAACTGGCCCTTTGTCAATGGTGCTAGTCTCTGTGATTAAGCAAAGGCACTCTTTATAAGGTTGGGGAAACCTGCAGTCAATTGAGACTGAGGAAGAGACTTGGATAAGTCTCGAAATATTTCTCCCACTTAAAGACTTTGTCCAGATGAACAGAATCAAATTTCTAGGATATATAAAACATGTTCAAGAATAAGCAGCTCCAGTGACCTGAGTTATTATTACTTAACCGATGTCTTTATCCAAGGCAACTTACAGCATTTGAGATACAGTTGGTTATATTTCATTTGTTTTTCCAATTGGAGCACAGGCAGATGAAGTGACTTGCGCATGGGCGTAAATTGTCACTAGCAGGACTTAATCCCACAACCTCAGGGTTTGAAGTCCTAAGAGCATAACCTTAACCACTACACTGCAAAATCTTCCTGCCAATAATATTAGCCCTTTGTAAAAAAAACTACAGATATTGTGTACTGAAAATTACTTAGTTACATAATACTTCTGATACGTCAAAGTAACTGATGACACTGTAACTTAGACCCATTGTCTTACGAAACTCACCGGGCAAAGCCCGGTTACACAGCTAGTACACTATAAGGAATGAAAAGGTAGAATCATTCTTAGAACAGCAAGAGTGATGCAGTGAAAACACTGTTTGATAAACATAAGTAAAATATTAATCAGTGTTACAACAACACATTCTTTTACATTGGAATGACAGTCCACTGCTGAGAATTGTTTTAGAAATCCCTCGTGTACATACAGCTGTGCAGGAACACAGAATTAAAACTGTTTTTGCATGAAAATTCTCCTTAGTTTTGAAGAAATTCCTTTTAAAATTTTTCATTTATTTGTAGAATTAGACAACACTGGCTATTTGCCATTTTCACACAAGCTGTTGTAACCCTACTGAGTGTCTGAAAATAGCAGGGTTGCAGATACTGTAAAAAACGGAAGAGATTCAAGAAAAGATATTGCCTTGCTTTTGGTATTACCTGGGAGTTGCCATTGATGTCTTTTCCACAAACGCCTGATTTCTTCAAAAACTGTAAATCTTGTGAAGTTTATTTTCTTTCCAGCATCTGTGTTTTATAATAGTTCTTTTAATTTGTTTTCTCTTTGCCCAGAGGGATTTCTTTTGTCCGGCACTTTCTGGCCTCCCTTTTTTTCTCTGGAAGTGAGTATTTTAATAATGATAGTTCTGGGAATTTACACAGGCCAACTTGACATGACAGTCTGTTTTCCTGTTCTAGTGGCAGAGCCATTGTTATTTTCTCATTTTATACAACCCTAATCCCAGGCTCTTATGTCCATTTTCCTTTCATTATAAAATATCCAGGAAACCAGTGAGAAAGTTATGAATGGATTTAACCATAATATATAATGCAAGCAATTTGAAAATCTTAACATGCCTTATCTGGTATGCATATATAGACTGTAATAATACATGTTCATAATAATATTCTTTTAAATCAGTCAAGTCTTAAACTAGTTCTATTAGAATAACTGACATTCTCATATATTAATATATCACATCTATTCACTTTTGATTTTGTTGGTACGTATTATGTCTTTTCTCACTTTAGTGAAGTTATGCAATACAGTACTTAAATAATCAAGTAGAACAAAAGTAGAACTCAAAAGCCTTCATGCTATCTGAGGCTGTGAACATTTTGCATGATACTTCAGGATAAAACCATACTCTGAACTGTACAGAACCTATCAACACAGGAAACTAAGGGGTTGTTCAGTTACACGTGAAAGACTAGCTCAATACATTTTTGGAATTGCTAAGCTAAGAATTTTGCAGGTTGGATATTTGAAATAGGCCCAATTTCCATTCCTGCAGAGTTAATAATGTTTTTTCTTTCCTTTACATATATTTTGACAACTTTTCTAAATGCTACAGAAATCAGAAATTCTATTGTCTTGCTAAGCTAAACTGTGCTTTGTATGAAAAAAACCTTGATGACATAAAAAAAAACTATTTCCCTGCCAATGCTTGGAACATAAAACCTTTTGAATTAAATGTAATGCAACATCTGGTATACAGTAGAGAACTGAGTTTTTTCTTTTTCTACAACAGGAAGAAATAAAACATATTGTGATACTATCCAATGTTACACTTACCCTTTTTATCAGTTTTATATTAAATAATAAATTATTTCTAAAGCTAATTTTAGTAATTGTCATTAATGTTTGTCAGTTTTTCTTCCAAACTTCTAATAGTGTTAGTTATTTATAGTATAATTGCATTGTAATTGTGCTTATCAGTTTCTGTTCTTGATAAAACCATATTTGATACTGTAATACAGTATATTTCCGGGTCTTTAAAGTGCCTTGTAATGGTACATATTGTCATTGACATTATAAAAAAATAAAGATTGTTTAAGGAGTGAATGTGCATTATTTCTTTTTGTTTCTAATGTGCACTATCAGTGTACTGCGGTGGGTTGGCACCCTGCCTGGGATTGGTTCCTGCCTTGTGCCCTGTGGTGGCTGGGATTGGCTCCAGCAGACAACCCCGTGACCCTGTGTTCGGAGTCAGCGGGTTGGAAAATGGATGGATGGACTATCAGTGTAAAGAACACTACGTTTTTAAAATGTATTTAAATACTTTACATGAGCTGAATGTTTAGTGGAAGTTACATTGACTTAGATATGCATAATAATAATAGTTTAGTTAGCAGTATGACTTTGAAGTTAATTGGTTCACTTTCCATCTCTAACTCACTACTACCCCAGAGCAAATCACTTACTTCCTGTGCTCTAAATCCAGAACATTTTTGAACACTAGAACATATGTGTGATATTTTAATGTAGCTTGATTCTTTTAAAAGTTACCTGATTTAAACTCACCTGCCAAATAAAAATATGTGCCAAAGAATGATTCTTATGTTATAAGGTGCCTATAAAATGTATTCACCTCCTTGGAAATGTTCACATTTTATTATTATGCAACACTGAATCACAGTGGATTTAATTTAGCCTTTTTGACATTGACAGAAATATTCTTTAATGTCAAAGTGAAAACAGATCTCTGCAAAGTGGCCTAAATTAATTAAAAATATAAAACATAGAATAATTGATTGCATAAATATTCAATTAAGTATCTAGTAGATGCACTTTGTCTGTGTGGACAGTCATTTCATCAGTCTTCTGTGCAAAATGTATCAAGCACTGTTGTATTGGAATTGTGTGTGAACAGCCAGCCAGAAATTCTCAATTGGGTTGAGATCTGGATTCTGACTTGTCCATTCCAGGACATTAACATTGTTGTTTTGAAGCCATTCTTGAGTAGCTTTGGCTTTATACTTGGGTTCATTGTCCTTTTGGAAAACAGATCATCTCCCAATGCACAGCTTTTTTTGCAGAGTGCATCAGATTTTCAGCTAGGATTTCCCTATGTTTTCCTGCATTTATTTTACCCTCGCAAGCCTTCCAGTACCTGCTACAGTCGCACATCTGCATAGCATGATACTACCACCACTGTGCTCCACAGTGGGAATGTTGAAGTTTTGATAATATGCATTGTCTGGCTTACTACAAACATGGTGTTTTTATCTGATGGCCAAAAAGGTTAATTTTGGTCTCATCAGACCAGAACCATCTTTCAGCTGACTTTAAAGTCTCACATGTGCCTTCTGACAAGCTTTACTCAAAATGTCACGCGTGTTTGTTTTAACAGTGGCTTTCTCTTTGTCACTCTCTCATAAAGATGTGACTGGTGGAGTTTCCTGAAACAGTTGTCCAATGCACAGTCTCTTAATTCTCAGGCATTGTAATTTATAACTCCTACAGAGTTATCATAGGCCTCTTACTGACCTCCCTCACTAGTCATTTTTTTGCACAATCACTTTTGTAGACTGTTTACTGTAGGTAGATTTACAGTTGAACCATTTCTTAAGGTTAGATTTAACTGTACTTTGAACGATTTTCTTGGATGTGTTCTTGTATCTAATCCCTAACTTGCTTTCTACACAGAGTTGCTTGGAATGTTTTTTTTTTTTTGCTTTGATGGTGTAAGTAAGGCCATGATATTGATTCACCACAAGCTGGAACTTCCAGATAAGGTACATTTACACTACATTCAACTGAAACCCTGTTGTCACCGATTCTGTTCATAAGTTATATGGACAGAATTTCTAGGCGCAGCCAAGGAGGGGAGGGGGTCTTGTTCGGTGGCCTCTAGTCATTTTTTTTTGCACAATCACTTTTGTAGACGGTTTGCTGTAGGCAGATTTACAGTTGTACCATTTCTTAAGGTTAGATTTAACTGTACTTTGAACGGTTTTCTTGGATATTTTCTTGGATGTGTTCTTGTATCTAATCCCTAACTTGCTTTCTACACAGAATTGCTTGGAGTGTTTTTTTTTTTTTTTTTCTTTGATGGTGTAAATTAGGCCATGATATTGAATCACCACAAGCTGGACCTTCCAGATAAGGTACATTTACACTACATTCAACTGAAACCCTGTTGTCACCGATTCTGTTCATAAGTTATATGGACAGAATTTCTAGTTGCAGCCAATGAGGGGAGGGGGTCTTGTTCGGTGGCCTTAGAATCTCGTCTCTGCTATTTGCGGATGACGTGGTTCTGTTGGCTTCATCGGACAGTGACCTCCAGCTCTCACTGGAGCGGTTCGCAGCCAAGTGTGAAGCAGCGGGGATGAGAGTCAGCACCTCTAAATCCGAGGCCATGGTTCTCAACCGGAAAAGGGTGGAATGCTTTCTCTGGGTTGGGAGCACAGTACTGCCTCAAGTGGAGAAGTTCAAGTATCTCGGGGTCTTGTTCACGAGTGAGGGAAGAATGGAGCAGGAGGTTGACAGACGGATCTGTGCGGCATCCGCTGTAATGCGGGCTCTGCAACGGTCCGTCGTGATGAAGAGAGAGCTGAGCCAAAAGGCGAGGCTGTCGATTTACCAGTCGATCTACGTTCCTACCCTCACCTATGGCCACGAACTTTGGGTAGTGACAGAAAGAGCAAGATCGTGGATACAAGTGGCCGAAATGAGTTTTCTCTGCAGGATGGCTGGACATTCCCTTAGAGAGAGAGAATGAGGAGTTCAGTTATTCGGGAGAGACTTGGAGTAGAGTCGCTGCTCCTCCACATTGAGAGGAGTCAGTTGAGGTGGTTCGGGCATCTGGTTAGGATGCCCCCTGGACGCCTCCCTGGGGGGGTGTTCCGGGCATGCCCCACTGGGATAAGGCCACGGGACAGACCCAGGACACGCTGGAGGGATTATATCTCCCGGCTGGCCCTGGAACGCCTCGGGGTCCTCCCAGAGGAGCTGGAGGAGGTGGCCGGGGAGAGGGAGGTCTGGGCTTCCCTGCTTAGGCTGCTGCCCCCACGACCCAACCTTGGATAAGCGGTGGATAATGGATGGATGGATGGATAAAACCCCTTGACTACAGACCAGTGATCTCCGTTGAATTAATACATGACAACTACACCAGTGATGATTTAGGTGTCTCATATTAAAGGGGTTGAGTATTTATACAATCAGTGATTTTATATTTTATAGTTGTGATTAATTTATGTCACTTTGCAGAGATCTGTTTTCACTTTGGCATTAAAGAGTTTTTTTTTTTGTCAATGTCAAATCACCGTATATACTCGCGTTTAAGTTCTCCAGAGGATAAGTCAGAGCTTGATTTTACCGCATAATTTCCGGTATTTTATAATGTCGATCATATAAGTCGAATGCGGAAAACTCACGCTATTGGTCCAAGAGATTATGATATGCTAACGCCCACCTGAGAGAGTAACCACGGAGCACACTGCCTTTTTTTTTCCTATGTATTGTGCCTATGTGACCACACGGTAATACCCGAACTATTCTGAAGCGACGTTTGCACTGTTTTGTGTTTTTTTTTTTCTCACACCCTCATACACCTTTATCGTAAGAGCATCCCTTATCTACGATGGAGCGTTCGATCAGAAGAAAAATTTAAGCTGATTTTAAATTAAAAGTTGTTGAAGTGGTGAAAGAAATTGGTAACTGTGCTAATGCAACAAAATTCAATGTGTCTGAGAAACTAGTGCAACATTGGAGGAAGCAAGAAAATGTAAAAAAAAAAAAAAATTAAAGTTTCATATTTTTGAATGGGTGTATAAGTTGGGTCTGATTTAATGATTGATTTTTCGGGTTTCAAGACCCGACTTATATGCGAGTATATATGTTAAATCCACTGTGGTATATCATTAAAGTGTAAAAGCTTCCAAGGTGGGTGAATACTTTTTATAGGCGCTGTACTTGAAAAAGCAAGCAAAAAGGTATAGTGTATCCATGGTGGATAGAATTCTTATATCGTGCAAGTTATGTGCCTTGTAGTTTCATTAAAATCTGCAGAATATGAAATAACTGCACAAAAAAGCAATCATATTAAACATCTTCTGGCAATAACTGGGTTAATCCTTTTTTCCTACAAAGCAAAATGAAGTTTTGGTTTGAACTGCGAGGCCAGTTCATAAAGGAGAGCCTAACTGTAACAACCCCAGAGATGCTTGATGATTTTAATGCATTCACGCTTGAGAATGTTGTGAGTGTAGCCTAAATGTAGTGGTAGCAGGATCTTTCAAGAATGACCAGAGGCTAGTTTGACCACAAACATTCACCACTTAACACTAGAATTACCAGAGTCTATGAAAAAACTCGTAGATCCGGCCCATCTTAAAACCGTTCTCACCTCTCCTTTGTATTCTAAATGTGCTGATTAACACGAGCAGCAAGCAGCCGGCTATTCCATCCCCCACCGCCGCAGAACGTTCACTAAGTTTTCCCAGCTCATGCCTTGTTTGATTATCTGAGAGTGACTGAAGTGTTTGAGTTTTAGAGTGGAAATAATAGATCGCTATTTGGAACACACACACTTCATGTGTGTTCCGTTTCTACAGTAATCTGTGTAAACACATTTTTAAAACAGAAACGTTTTTCATATTTTAGTAGTAAATGACAAAATGTAGGCATAAACTATACAGTGTATGAAGCCTGAAGTCCAAAGATCAAGTAAACACTTTCACAAAAGGTTCAAGGATAATACAACAGCTTCTGTGGCATAGCGGTAAGATTTGCTGACTTGTAATGAAGTGTCCCCGGTTCGATCCCCTTCACTCCTATATTTGCCATTTTCAGTCGTGAGCTCCTCTTTTTGTTAATATTATACAGTACACACATACATTTCGTTTGCATCTGTAACACGGTGTGCATTTATAGGACTTGTAAAAGTTACCGTTTTTTATACTTTCATTCTCTGTAAATCACGATCACGATTCAGTATCATGGTTTAGGGAAAGGATACAAAAAGTTACCTCAGAGGTTTAAACTGTCAGTTTCAACTGTAAGGAATGTAATCAGGAAATGGAAGGCCATAGGCACAGTTGCTGTTAAACCCAGTTCTGGCAGGCCAAGAAAAATACAGAAGTGGCATATGCGCGGGATTGTGAGAATGGTTACAGACAATCCACAGATCACCTCCAAAGACCTGCAAGAACATCTTGCTTCAGATGGTGTATCTGTACATCGTTCTACAATTCAGCGCAATTTGCACAAAGAACATCTGTATGGCAGGGTGATGAGAAAGAAGCCCTTTCTGCACTCACACCACAAACAGAATCGCTTGTTTTATGCAAGTGCTCATTTAGACAAGCCAGATTCATTTTGGAACAAAGTGCTTTGGACTGATGAGACAAAAATTGAGTTATTTGGTCATAACAAAAAGCACTTTGCATGGCGTAATAAGAACACCGCATTCCAAGAAAAACACCTGCTACCTACTATCAAATTTGGTGGAGGTTCCATCATTCTGTGGGGCTGTGTGGCTAGTTCCGGGACTGGGGCCCTTGTTAAAGTCAAGGGTTGGATAAATTCAACCCAGTATCAACAAATTCTTCAGGATAATGTTCAAGCATCAGTAACAAAGTTGAAGTTATGCAGGGGTTGGATATTCCAACAAGACAATGACCCAAAAAACAGTGTGAAATCTACAAAGGCATTCATGCAGAGGGAGAAGTACAATGTTCTGGAATGGCCGTCACAGTCCCCTGACTTGAATATCATCGAAAATCTGTGGGATGATTTGAAGTAGGCTGTCCATGCTCTGCAGCCATCAAATTTAACTGAACTGGAGAGATTTTGTATGGAAGAATGGTCAAAAATACCTCCATCCAGAATCCAGACACTCATCAAAGGCTATAGGAGGCGTCTAGAGACTGTTATATTTGCAAAAGGAGACTCAACTAAGTATTGATGTAATATCTCTGTAGGGGTGCCCAGATTTATGCACCTGTGTAATTTTGTTATGATGCATATTGCATATTTTCTTTTAATCCAATAAACTTAATGTCACTGCTGAAATACTACTTTTTCCATAAGCCATGTCATATATTAAAAGGAAGTTGCTACTTTGAAATCTCAGCCAATGATAAACAAAAATCCAAAGAATTAAGAGGGGTTCCCAAACTTTTTCATATAATTTATGTGCCTAGTTTTCCAACAAATATTTTTGTCTTTTTTGCTTTGCACCCTCCCCCACCATAACCTATCGTCTGTGGGGGAGAAGAGAAAGCTTTAGATTCGTAAAAAATTTGGATGTCTGGTTTTCAACGGATCTCAACATTCTAGGGTCCCCAGATACCGAAAACATTGATATCTCGATGATGGGTGTGTGTCTGTGTGTCACTGGACGTAAAAATACCAAACTTGAAACTTAAGCCTGTTATGCAATGACGATGTGCCGATTAGTTTTTGAGCCAAATTGTGCAAGCGAAAGAGGAACCGTAATACCATAATTCTGCAGTTAATTATGAATTATTCTTGTCAAATTGCAATCGTAATGACCTATTTTATGATCAGAAAGATCAGCATCAGAGCAGTAAATAATTACTGAAATGTTACAGAATATAGTTAAAGTAACCTGGGGCCTCATGTATAAGGCCGTGCATAGAACTCACACTATAACATGGCGTAAGCCCAAAAGCGGAAATGTTTGTATGCACAAAAAAAATCCAGATGCATAAATCTCTGCGAACGCCAACTTCCGCGTTCTTCCGCTACATAAATCCCGGTCAGCGTGAAAAGTAATGCACTTGCACGTGCCTGCTCTCCTGCCCCATCTCCTCCCAGAATTATGCCTCTTTAAATATGCAAATCAATATAAATAGCCCTTAACACTAGAATTACCAGAGTCTACGAAAAAACTTGTAGATCCGGCCCACCTTAAAACCATTCGTACCTCTCCGCCAGCGTCCTTTGTCCTCTAAATGTGACGATAAAAACAAGCTGCAAGCAGCCGGCTATTCCATCCCCCCACCAACTTAGAACGTGCACGAGCATCTCCCAGCTCATGCCTTGATTGATTATCTGGGAGTGAAGTGGAGTTTTAGAGTGGAAATAATAGATTGTTATTTGGAACACACGCATTTCATGTTTGTTCCGTTTCTACAGTAATCTGTGTAAACACATTGTTAAAACAGAAACTTTTTCATATTTTAGTAATGTTACAAAATGTAGGCATAAACTAAAATATGAAAAACGTTTGTTTTAAAAATGTGTTTACACAGATTACTGTAGAAACAGAAAACACATATAATGTGTGTGTTCCAAATAGCGATCTATTATTTCCACTCTAAAACTCCAGCACTTCAGTCACTGCCAGATAATCAAACAAGGCATGAGCTGGGAAAACTTAGTGAACGTTCTGTGGCAGTGGGGGACGGAATAGCCGGCTGCTTGCTGCTCGTCTTAATCAGCACATTTAGAAGACAAAAGACGCTGGCGGACAGGTGAGAACGGTTTTAAGGTGGGCCGGATCTACAAGTTTTTTCGTAGACTCTGGTAATTCTAGTGTTAAGCTCAGCTTTCTGTGAAAAGGCAATGGCAAAAGCACGGGGGGAATAGAAGAATTTCAGCGAATACCAAGAGGAGGCCTAGAAAAACGTACGATTTGTTGGTTTAAACAGTGGCATAAACAACAAAAGGAATCTGATCAAGTGACATAGAGTGTCGGAGAAACTCAAATGCTCAAGTTCAGAAATTCGGAAAGTGCCGAAATATCAAAGTCGTTGTGAAAAGGTGAGTCGTAGCCCACCGTCTGAGTGTCATATGAAAGCTTATTAGGGTACAGAGAAAAGGAAAAAAAAAATAGGGACACAGTGGGGAAAAAAGCATGAAATGTTAACTTTAATCTCTAAATTTCCACTTTAATCACGTAGTTTATTTTGTCATTAAAGTAGAACATCATAAACTTCATTTTAAAATCATTTAATTTACTAGTTTCTCAATCCCATCTTAAGTAAAGTAGCACGTTAAATGCTTTGTTTTGTATTTGATCTTCTATGTGCTCTATGTATGTGAATCGTTACGTGCTTCTTAAACCGGCTTTCTCTTCCTCCTATAGGAAACAGAATCCATTACATTCGTGATGTTACAGCTCTCTGAATAATTAAAATACTGAGATGTATACGTGATATCATTTTCATGATGATAGGAGTTAAAGCATGTTATTAAACATGGGAACACGGTGACGCAGTGATTGTTCATGCCTCACGCAGGATGCTTGCTGTGCCATATGCGACCTTCGATGAAATAATTTATTGCAGCAGTACCATCTCTTTCAAACGTACTAACCCCCAATTCCTGTCCTTACTTTTCTTTCTCCAAATACCCAATCGCCACACAATCAGCTCTGTAATAGACGTTAAGCCATCTGTAAGCTTAGAACGCCGATTCCTCAAAACTTTTAAGGAACATTGAAATATCTTCATAGTACATGTTAAATTATTCTATCCATTCAGTGTCGCGCAAGTCCCAGCAAGAATACAGCGCAAGGCAGGAACAATCCGTGAACGCCAGTTCCTTGCTAGTGCTGCGACCTTGTGTCCTCACATGTTTATTTATCAACAATATAGATTATTTAAATTAAGTTAAAAGTTTTATCTGTATAATATAATAAACATTTTGCTGCATTTCATCTTAAAAATTATATCGTCATCATATGTAAATACGCGCTTTATAAAGTGGCTCAGGTTGTGCAATATTATAACTGTATCACAAGTTTATAGTGTGGTAATTGTACTTATAATTACAAACAGTTCTACAAGGAGCACTTGATGGGCTGATTGAGTGTGTTTATGGTTCTTGGGATGAAACTGTTTCTGAACCACGAGGAAAGGCTCTGAAGCATTTGCCGTATGAGAGCGGTTCAATAGACAACATGGCTGAGGCAGCGTGTGCTTGATGCTGTATACCAATAATTCTTTTTCCGATCAGCTGCTGTACAGATGTGATTCCACACTCGGATACAGTGACATAAATACTCCGAATGGTGCAGTTAGAGTAATATGGAAAAAGATGACCCGCTGTGGCAGCCCCTAACAGGAGCAACTGAAAGGAGAAAAAGAAGATGCAGTGAGAGTAACAACGCTAAAGCAGCTATTGTATATAGAATAGTTTGACCATTCTGTGGACCATTATATTGTTACAGGTTAATCACAATCAGATGCATTAAACTAATAAACAGTATGCGGTTAATTTCAGTGTGTTTATAAAGCCGCGTCAGGGATGTGGATCTAAAAAGAAAGGGAAACCACACTGGAACAGTAGCACTGCTTTGGCGCTGGGTGCCGCCAGTCTGCAAAACCAAGCAGATAACTTGTGTACTCCAGGGTATGCGGTACTGTGGAAATGTGCGTGGCTTTACGCCAGGTTTTATACATTGTGATTTGAACGTGGAAATGCTTGTACGCAACACTTTTGTGCGTACGCACCGTTTATACATGAGGCCCCTGGTCCCTAGGGTGCAAAGCCTACTGATGCTCATGTCTGAATTGTGGTTGTGTGTTACATGTTTAAAGCAACAGATATGTCAGGTCAGGTTTAGTGTGTCTTGAATTCTGATCATTTGGCCAAAAATGTGAATATTTAGAAAAAGATGCATGTTTTCTTAAATCTGTTATATGTGAGCTGGATGTAGCTCTGAACTACTAGCAAATATTAGATGTCACACAGTACTTAATAATAAAAAGGTCAAAGGAAATGATGAAAATAATAGAAATCAAAAGCGTTTTTAACATTTTGTACTGTAACATAACATTTTCAAACTCACTTAATCCAATTAATGGTCACAATGTGCTGGAGCCTGCATGAGAGCGCTAGGTGCAAGACTGTAAACAGGCCTGGACAGGGCATCTGATCATTACAGGACACACTCATGCGCACAACCACACTTGAGCTAGTTCACCAATTTGGATGTTGGACATAAACCTGTGCAGACTCTACAAAGATAATACGTTATCTCTGTTAAATTATTGCATATATGAAATATTTGACATTATTATTAATATTATCATTATTGTTGTTTATATTGTCTATTAAACCTTTCTTGAAACTACTTAATCTGCTTCTTGACCTCAGGGATAAAGATGGTCCCAGCAGCCTTTTGTGTAAGCCAGGAACCAACCCTGGATGTGTTAATCCATCACACACCCACACTGTCTAGTATGGTGCATATGTTGAGGGTACAATTGAACAAATACACACCGGCACAAGGAGAGTACGCAGACCGTAGGAAACTTTTAGACCCAAGATTCTGAAACTATGATGCAGCTGTGCTTACTATGGCATGTGACTTAATACTACACATTATGTCATAACATGGGCGTGACTTCCAAGATACTTCAGGATACTTTAAAGTTATTTAAAAATATTTTCTAGAATTGGAGCAGAAGAAGGTTAAGTGACTTGCTCACTACCCCAACTTGATTCAGAGGTCCAGATTGAACCATCAGTTTTGCCCTATCCTCAGCCTCTTCTTTAATCTTGACTTAAGCACACAAAAAAAACACAACTGTAGCACAATGGAAAGCATATACAGTAATCCCTCCTCCATCGTGGGGGTTGCGTTCCAGAGCCACCCGCGAAATAAGAAAATCCGTGAAGTAGAAACCATATGTTTATATGGTTATTTTTATATTGTCATGCTTGGGTCACAGATTTGCGCAGAAACACAGGAGGTTGTAGAGAGACAGGAACGTTATTCAAACACTGCAAACAAACATTTGTCTCTTTTTCAAAAGTTTAAGCTGTGCTCCATGACAAGACAGAGATGACAGTTCTGTCTCACAGTTAAAAGAATGCAAACATATCTTCCTCTTCAAAGGAAACAGAGAGGAAAGCAAACAAATCTGTTTGGCTTTTAAGTACGCGAAGCACCGTGGCACAAAGCTGTTGAAGGCGGCAGCTCACACCCCCTCCGTCAGGAGCAGGGAGAGAGAGAGAGAGAGAGAGAGAGGCAGAGAAAAACAAAGTCAAAAATCAATACGTGCCCTTTGAGCTTTTAAATATGCGAAGCACCGTGCAGCATGTCGCTTCAGGAAGCAGCTGCACACAGAAGGTAGCAACGTGAAGATAATCTTTCAGCATTTTTAGACGAGTGTCCGTATTGTCTAGGTGTGCGAACAGCCCCCCTGCTCCCACCCCCTACGTCAGGATCAGAGAAAGTCAGCGCAAGAGAGACAGAGAAAAGTAAGTTGGGTAGCTTCTCAGCCATCTGCCAATAGCGTCCCTTGTATGAAATCAACTGGGCAAACCAACTGAGGAAGCATGTACCAGAAATTAAAAGACCCATTGTCCTCAGAAATCCGCGAACCAGCAAAAAATCCGCGATATATATTTAAATATGCTTACATATAAAATCCGCGATAGAGTGAAGCCGCGAAAGGCGAAGCGCGATATAGCGAGGGATCACTGTACTGTATAGCTGTTAAAATGCTGCTGGTGCTGGGTTCTCTACTTTTTTCTTTGTACACCACCTCACTGGGCTCCATCGTCCAATCCTATGGGTTCTCTTTATCAGTACTATGTTGATGATACACAGCATTACCTGTTGTTCCCTCCGGAGAACAGCGCAATATCAGCTTGAGTCTCTGCTTGTCTTACTGATATCACAACCTGGATGAACGACCACCATCTACATCTCAACCTGGAAAGAAACAGAGCTTTTTTGTGATCCTGGCCAGCCATTCTGTTCAACTTGGCTCACTCTCATTAACACCTGCCAGGTCAGTTTACAACCTTGGTGTGGTGATTGATGAGCAACAATCATTTTCTGACCACATTTCTAACATTTCTCATACACGCAGGTTCACACTGTACAGCATCCGCAAGATCAGACCTTATCTGACAGAGGATGCAACACAACTTCTGCTCCAGGCTTTGGTCTTGTCACGTCTGGACTACTGTAAGCCACAGTAGCCTGTCTTGTATTTAACTAGTCAAGACAGGTACATGTCACTGCTCTCTCAAGTCTTGACATTGACTTCCTGTAGCAGCACACATTAAGTTCAAATCCCTGATGCTTTCCTACAGAGTAATCAATGGCTCAGCACCTGAGTATATGGAGACACTGGTGACGCATTATATGCCTGCTCGCCCACTGAGGTCTGCCTGGGAACAGTGTGTGGTGATGCCGTCTCTCTGTAGTATCAAGTCTTAATCCAGACTCATTTCCTGTGTAGTTTCTAGTTGGTGGAACGGGCTACCCACCTCCATCCAAACTGCTGACTCCACCAATGTATTTAAGAAGTGATTGATGATCCATCTGTTCTGTTCTAAGAATATCTGCCTAATTGAAAAGAAAAAAAGACTTTTCTCTGTGATATTTTGTATTAATTTGTTAAGTTTAATTGTGCCATTGACTGTAATCTGTGATTATAAATTATTAATTACTAGTCATTAAGCCCGTTACAATAACAGCGCTAGAACAGTAGTGCATAAACATTAGTAGGAACAGTCTATATTAAATGGCAAGGGACCTTGACCTCATCCTTTTTGTTGGTCGTATTTTTCTTTGTCTTTCAGCCTTTCTTTTGTTGATGTTTACTTGCTGAGCTGACCGTTCTTCATGGGCTGCCGCCGTATATTGTGTGTCTTTCATTTTCTGTGACAGTAATACTGTCTTGTACGTCTGCTGGCTTGTACGTCCGTAATATACCTTTAATTTTCTCTGACGGTAATACAGTCATGCGCATTGGTAATATGCCTTTAATTTTCTCTGACCGTAATACTGGCTTGTATGTGGCTGTAATATGCGTCACTGTATTGTGTACCTTTAATTTCCTCTCGCAGTAATACTGGTTTGTATTTCTGTAAAACGCCTGTAACTTTCTCTGACAGTAATATCGCGTATTGCACCGTGCCCTGCGCATGCGCACTTCACCAGAAGACACACACACACGGACACCTGGACGCACACAGGGATTTTATTAAAGAGGATTACATCAGTTTCACTTTGAGCAGTCAACAATTTGTTTCCTGCCCTATTACACTTTCCGAGCAAAAAGGCCCTATCCTAATGTTACTCAATTATGTTTACCTGTTTTGTAACTCGCTTTGGATAAAAACGTCTGCCAAGCAAATAAATGTCAATGTAAATGAATTATATCAAGTGGAGTATTGAGAACTACATTTTACTTTCTAGCTATCTCTTTTCCAAAGTGTGAAAAAAGAGTTTAATGTAAGTGAAAAATAATTTAGAGGGCAGTCTTGTGCAGGGAAATGTTAATTTGATTTACTGATCATCTTCCAGTACTGTTTACTAGTCAAATTAACCCTGTTTAGTTGATGTAAATATAGGACATAAGTTGTATTTACCAGAGTACCTTCTTTTACCATAGAAACAAGTAGAAAAAAGTAATGTCACTTCAAAAAATTGGTTTGACCTTTTCCATTACTGTGTTGCAGGGCAGTCTCTTTACCAACAACTAGAAGCAACTATAGAGCAAACCATCCATCCATCCATCCATCCATTGTCTCCCGCTTATCCGAGGTCGGGTCGCGGGGGCAGCAGCTTGAGCAGAGATGCCCAGACTTCCCTCTCCCCGGCCACTTCTTCTAGCTCTTCCGGGAGAATCCCAAGGCGTTCCCAGGCCAGTCGAGAGACATAGTCCCTCCAGCGTGTCCTCAAACCATATGATTTATTTTACATTTGTATATTCACTCTACTCCTCAGAAATAATATACAATGCATAAAGGCCTTACTTAACTTGTTGCATTAATTTTCCTGTTGTTCAATAAGTGACTGAGGTCTATGTAAACTAGGACTATCAGGTGCTGTAACACCATCCATGCATCCATTATCCAACTAGCTATATCCTAACTACAGGGTCACGGGGATCTGCTGGAGCCAATCCCAGCCAACACAGGGTGCAAGGTAGGAAGCAAACCCCAGGCAGGGCGCCAGCCCACCGCAGGTAATGTAACACATGAAGTACATTAACACATTCAACTTACAGAGTCTAGTCCCCTACATTCATCCATCCATCCATCCTCTTCTGCTTATCCGAGGTCGGGTCGCGGGGGCAGCAGCTTGAGCAGAGATACCCAGACTTCCCTCTCCCCGGCCACTTCTTCTAGCTCTTCCGGAAGAAACCCGAGGCGTTCCCAGGCCAGCTGGAAGACATAGTCCCTCCAGCGTGTCCTGGGTCTTCCCCCGGGGCCTCCTCCCGTTTGTACGTGCCCGGAACACCTCACCAGGGAGGTGTCTAGGAGGCATCCTGATCAGATGCCCGAGCCACCTCATCTGACTCCTCTCGATGCGGAGGAGCAGCGGCTCTACTCTGAGCCCCTCCCGGATGACTGAGCTTCTTACCCTATCTTTAAGGGAGAGCCCAGACACCCTGCGGAGGAAGCTCATTTCAGCCGCTTGTATTCGCGATCTCGTTCTTTCGGTCACCACCCATAGCTCATGACCATAGGTGAGGGTAGGAACATAGATCGACTGGTAAATTGAGAGCTTTGCCTTACGGCTCAGCTCCTTTTTCACCACGACAGACCGATGCAGAGCCCGCATCACTGCGGACGCCGCACCGATCCGCCTGTTGATCTCACGCTCCATTCTTCCCTCACTCGTGAACAAGACTCCGAGATACTTGAACTCCTCCACTTGAGGCAGGATCTCGCTTCCAACCCTGAGAGGGCACTGTACCCTTTTCCGGCTGAGGACCATGGTCTCGGATTTGGAGGTGCTGATTCCCATCCCAGCCGCTTCACACTCAGCTGCGAACCGATCCAGAGAGAGCTGAAGATCATGGCCTGATGAAGCAAACAGGACAACATCATCTGCAAAAAGCAGTGATCCAATCCTGAGTCCACCAAACATGACCCCCTCAACACCCTGGCTGCGCCTAGAAATTCTGTCCATAAAAGTTATGAACAGAATCGGTGACAAAGGGCAGCCCTGGCAGAGTCCAACTCTCACTGGAAACGGGTTCGACTTACTGCCGGCAATGCGGACCAAGCTCTGACACTGGTTGTACAGGGACTGAACAGCCCTTATCAGGGGGTCCGGTACCCCACACTCCCGGAGCACCCCCCACAGGATTCCCTGAGGGACACGGTCGATAGCCTTTTCCAAGTCCACAAAACACATGTAGACTGGTTGGGCGAACTCCCATGCACCCTCCAGGACTCTGCTAAGGGTGTATAGCTGGTCCACTGTTTCGTGACCAGGACGAAAACCACACTGCTCCTCCTGAATCCGAGGTTCGACTATCCGACGGACCCTCCTCTCCAGAACCCCCGAATAGACTTTTCCAGGGAGGCTGAGGAGTGTGATCCCTATGTAGTTGGAACACACCCTCCGGTCCCCCTTCTTAAAGAGGGGGACCACCACCCTGGTCTGCCAATCCAGAGGCACTGTCCCTGATGTCCATGCGATGTTGCAGAGACGTGTCAACCAAGACAGCCCTACAACATCCAGAGCCTTGAGGAACTCCGGGCGTATCTCATCCACCCCCGGGGCCCTGCCACCAAGGAGTTTTTTGACCACCTCGGTGACCTCAGTCCCAGAGATGGGGGAGCCCACCTCTGAGTCCCCAGGCTCTGCTTCCTCATTGGAAGGCATGTTAGTGGTATTGAGGAGGTCTTCGAAGTACTCCCCCCACTGACCCACAACGTCCCGAGTCGAGGTCAGCAGCGCACCATCACCGCAATATACAGTGTTGACACTGCACTGCTTCCCCCTCCTGAGACGCCGGACAGTGGACCAGAATCTCCTCGAAGCCGTCCGAAAGTTGTTCTCCATGGCCTCCCCAAACTCCTCCCATGCCCGAGTTTTTGCCTCAGCAACCACTGAAGCCGCATTCTGCTTGGCCTGCCGGTACCTATTAGCTGCCTCCAGAGTCCCACAGGACAAAAGGGACCGGTATGACTCCTTCTTCAGCTTGACGGCATCCCTCACCGCTGGTGTCCACCAATGGGTTCGGGGATTGCCGCCACGACAGGCACCGACCACCTTACGGCCACAGCTCCGGTCAGCCGCCTCAACAATAGAGGCACGGAACATGGCCCATTCGGACTCAATGTCCCCCACCTCCCTCGGGACGTGGTCGAAGTTCTGCCGGAGATGGGAGTTGAAGCTACTTCTGACAGGGGGCACTGCCAGACGTTTCCCAGCAGACCCTCACAACACGTTTGGGCCTACCAGGCCTGACTGGCATCCTCCCCCACCATCGGAGCCAACTCACCACCAGGTGGTGATCAGTTGACAGTTCCGCCACTCTCTTCACCTGAGTGTCCAAGACATGTGGCCACAAGTCCGACGACACGACTACAAAGTCGATCATTGAACTGAGGCCTAGGGTGTCCTGGTGCCAAGTGCACATATGAACACACCTATGCTTTAACATGGTGTTTGTTATGGACAATCCATGACAAGCACAGAAGTCCAATAACAAAACACCACTTGGGTTCAGATTTGGGGGGCCATTCCTCCCAATCACGCCCTTCCAGGTCTCACTGACATTGCCCATGTGAGCATTGAAGTCTCCCAGCAGTACAAGGGAGTCCCCAGAAGGTATGCCCTCTAGCACCCCCTCCAGGGACTCCAAAAAGGGTGGGTACTCCGAACTGCTGTTCGGTGCATATGCACAAACAACAGTTAGGACCCGTCCCCCCACCCGAAGGCGGAGGGAGGCTACCCCCTCGTCCACTGGGGTAAACCCCAGTGTTCAGGCTCCAAGTCGGGGGGCAATTAAGTATGCCCACACCCGCTCGGCGCCTCTCACCGGGGGCAACTCCACAGTAGTACAGAGTCCAGCCTCTCTCAAGGAGATTGGTTCCAGAGTCCAAGCTGTGCGTCGAGGTGAGCCCGACTATATCTAGCCGGAACCTCTCAACCTCGCGAACAAAGCTCTGTCCCCTACATTGTAGTTTTATTTTGATAAATTTAAACAAGACTTTAGCTAAGTTGGTTTTTAGGGGGATAAAGGGTAATCATTCCCTATTGTCCTTGTGTTGTATAATTCCATTTTTGAGGAACATATCCAGTAGTTGTTACTGCCATGTGTCCGATGATTGCTGGGATAGGCTTCAGCCATCTCACTGTCCTGTTCTGGATAAGTGGGTTAAGAAAATGAATGACTGAGTGGCTATTTAGTAATAAGGAATTTCAAAAAGAATTCAAATGGCACAGAAATCAATGTGGTTTGGGCAGTTAAATGGTTAAAGTTGTCATGGCAGTTAGTACTATGTGTGTCTGAGCTCTAGTCATAGTTTAGTCCTGTGGTATACAGTTTATATTAATTCATCCAGTACTGGTTTTGGGTCAAATAATATATTTAGTTTCCAAAACTTGACTTTGGATATATCACTTAAAGTTTGGAAAACATTTTTTAGCTGGTAGCATTCAAATTTTTAAATTATTTTCTGTTTGTTCCATTACTTTTGAATAAAATGACATATAGCCGAGCTACTTCCATAAGCATATCCTTGCTTTCTCCATTGTCAGTTTTCCATGCTGTAAGGCAGAGAGGTGTGTTGCAAAGTGCTGCCAGTATCAATGCTGATAGCTGAAAACATGGAAAACCTGCTGTGCAAATTCTTGTTAATTTTCTTGTGGAAACTTGGACCAACTTGCAAACTCTCCTAAATTTAAATCACTGTTGTTGTCTCCATGCTGACTACCTTACAGTGTGAAACTTCCAAGGCTTTACAGAAAAGTATTTTTTTATTAGTTTTGTTGTATTTGGTTTTTTTTCTCTGCTTTTTTGCAAATAAGAATTTGGCCTCTTGTCAATAAGCCTTCAATTACTGAACTGAAAAACATTTGATTTAGTGCAGTTTATGTACAGTATTAGAAATTTGGCAAGACCAAAACCCATACAATTTTCCCTGTTGTTTCTCTGCAATTTATTTTAGACTTCTGTAAAGCAAAGACATATGAAGGAGACATTAATAATATACAGTAAGTGGCCACTTTTTTAGGCATATTTATCTAGTTAGGGGTAGAATCTCAATGTTGCTTCCAGAACATTCCTTGAGGATTTCGATCCATGCTTGCTCAATAGCATCGCACAGTTTGTGAAAATGCTACAGCCACACATTAATGCTTAAACCCCTTTTTGTACCTCATCTCAAAGATCCTCTATTGAGGTGACACCTGAGGATTGTGCAGGCTGTTGAACTGAACTGAAGTCACGGGCATATTCATGGAGCTAGCTTCAAATGGTGCTTGTTTTATGAAATGGTTCATTATCATGCTATAAGTTTTAAAAAGGAAAGCCTGCAGTTGTTATGTGATTAACATGGTCAGCCACAATGCTAAGGTACGTTGTGACATTCATATGAAGCTCACTTGGAAGTATGAGGCTTAATATATGCCAGGAAAACATTTTCCATGCCATTATACTATTCTGTTGATTGAAGGAAAGATTTCTTCATGAATTTGAGCTGTTTTTTTTACAAATTTTGACCCAGCCACCCCATTGCATGGCCATTTGAAATGCTTATCACAAATATCTACTATTATGTTTAGTTGAGGGTTTGGGGAAGGGGACAAAAATGTCATTATAAATACTGGAGACTATGCGATTGCCTGAAAACTGACATTTTTGATTTTGGCAACTAACCAAACTCCTGCAATTACTAGTACTCCAGGATTAGGGGGTTGGACACCCCCAAAAGCTACACACCTAGAATTAATACAATGAGGTAGGCATCAGAATGGGATTTTGTTAAGTGTGATGGCAATACGGAACTGCTAAACTACCCAAGAGTATTTTACATCATAACTTAATTCCATTTGAGGTAGCTCTAGAGATGTGTATCAGAAAACTGTTTTGCAGAAAGAGAAACAAAATATAGGTTCACTAAATACAGTGAAATGCAAGAGGTAAATGTTGATTGGTTGGGAGAAGAATACCTACTACTGAGAGACGTCAATGCCTAGGAATAGGTATGTGATCAAATGTGTTTTAAAGTAGATAAAAGGAGTAGCTGTTTCATATAATACAGTAGCAAAAATCCCTATAGTCCTGCGGTGGGTTGGCACCCTGCCCGGGATTGTTTCCTGCCTTGTGCCCTGTGTTGGCTGGGATTGGCTCCAGCAGACCCCCGTGACCCTGTGTTCGGATTCAGCGGGTTGGAAAATGGATGGATGGAAATCCCTATAGTCATCCTCATTGATCCAAAGAAGGATTTGTTTTTATTTGATATGTTTTATATGCCTTATGTTTATTTTTCTTAGCATTAATAACAGTACAGTATAACCTTGGATTGCGAGTAACTTGGTCTACGAGTTGTTTTGCAAGACAAGCTAAAATGTTTAATAAATTTTAACTTGATAAACAAGCAAGGTCTTGCAATACAAGTAGTACATATATGCTTTGTCTGCTGAGTGTCACGTGATCACAGGAGAGCATGGTGCTTCCTCTCTTTCTCTCACTGCGTGATTGTTGGTAATCATCTCCCATTCTCGGTCTCAGTTGGCGTGCCTCACTCATATAGTCAACATCCGTACGAGCGTATAATGTTTACTATAGCATTGTGACCATGTGTGTGTTGTAATGTGTGAGTCCCTGTCTTGCAGCCCAAAACATGAAGCCAAGTCACATTACTTGAGCAACACCAGCTTTATTCAGCTTGAAACAGGAACAGCACGGTTATTTATTGTAGTGGGATCTGCCACTCTCCTATACACAGACACTGCAGTCAGGTGCGGTCATTGCCAGGTTAGTGGCCAAGTAATACTGTGCCCTGCATTTATAATGTTCCTTGTACATGTATCACCCATCAACGGCAGGTGCTTATAGCATGTCAGCGATCTTTTCAGATTCACTTTACGGCGAACTGCTACAGTGCTGGGAGCCTACGGTTGCTTCAGGACACACTTCCGCGTGTCCACCCGTTGGGTGGAACCCCAAAAGAGTTTAGAAACTGTACAGTGCGCAAACCTTTTTTTTTTTTTTATTTTGTATCCAAGTGTAGTGACTCTTCAGGCAAAAGCAACTGTCATTGGATAGGTTCCTTGTTAAAGTCGCAAAAAAAGAAGAATATTCCAGTGAGCTGATATTAGGGATTCCGTTAGTTAGAGTGAAAGTCATCCTACACAATAATCCTCCTCCTCCTCTCTCTCGTCTCCCTCACACCAGCCACGATTCATTTCAAAGGTAAAGTGCAGGTTAATTTGTTTTATGTATTTTTAATTTATATTTTGTATTAATCATTTTTATATGAATAGTTTTGGGTTGTGGAACGAATCATCTGAGTTTCCATTATTTCTTATGGGGAAATTTGCTTTGATATACGGGTGCTTTGGATTACAAGCACGAATCTGGAACGAATTATGCTCGCAATCCAAGGTTCCACTGTATATCTTTGTGGTGTGCCACCTTGTAAAATAAATACTAAACCAATTTCTTAGCTTCAGAATTGGTCAATAGCATGGGAGTAGGTTGAAGTTTTCGACGATGCCACCACATATCATATTTGTAAAGTATTTTAAAACAGTCTGGTAAGTGGCATTTTGCTAAATTGATCAAAATATGTGTTTCTGACATTTATTCTAAAACTGTGGGGGTGACTTATGCAATTTTTTTCAACAAGCCAAATAAAACATGTCAAGTCATATCAAATATCAATACAGCAATGACCGAGTTTTCTAACATTGAACAACTTGTTAATAAAGAGCTTCCGAGTGAACAGACTGTTAACAACATTACACTAAACTACTGAAGTGTCTGTGGGAAAGCAGCAGGAAAGAAAAACTATTGATCAATAGCACACATTGAACTGTATTTTGCACAATGACATTGCACATAGACATACCGTGTTATCAATCAAAAAGTTTTCAAGCAAAAAAAAAAAATGTGTTTGCTGTTTTGTTCACCCCGAATTTTCTAGATCTTGTGAGTTTTTTTTCTTCCTGAAATTAAAATTGATACTGAAGGGCAGACAAATTGCTACCATGTTAGAAATCTGGGAAAAAGTCGCAGGAAGTGCTAGACACAATAACAAAAGATGAGTACAGGTTATATTCCCAGAAATGGAAGAAGCACTGGGACAAGGGTATTACATCTCAAGTGGTGCGTTTTGATAACGATTAAAATGGACTTGTTGTAAGTTGTACGATAAAGGTTTTTTTTGGGACCCCCTCTTTTATATTAAATTGTTTTTTTTAATGTAAACTATTCATTATGTCTATAATGTGTGATTCTTGTGGTCTTATAAAATGTTTCTGGTTTTTGTGTATGCTGTTTGGCAGTAAAGAAGTTAGTTTATTAATTTTTGTATGCCTACAATATTAAAAAAATTGTATTTTTTTTTACCAGAGTAATAAACGGCAGTACACTTATAGAAATCTTTCATTCTTTTGGTAACTTAGATCATTTTAGTTAAATCTATTCAGCCATATGCTCCCACTGAGATACACACGTGTGCATGCACTAATAAACCTTGAAGAAAAGTGTATTATTCTATCTAATGTGTCATGCCCACTCTCTTCGCATCACAGCACTCTGTCAGCTGCTTCAGGGTTTCTGAAGAATGGATGAGGGTCACAAGTGGTGTCCAACTTGCTTGAATAAGCAACAAATTCTTTAGGTTGTTAAATAATGATACTGATTTCTGATAGACTGCAAATATACACAAAAGGCCAGGTCTCTGGAACAGTGAATTTCTGCCACTTCATTAGCTGCTTGTTCAGCTTCGCAGCTTGTCTGGTATTAAATTGTTTTGTGTAAATAATTCTCTTTTTTACTGAAGCTGATTTTCTGAGTTGATTTTAATGTAATATCTTGATTAACTATTTAGGATGGAGCAACTTTTTCTGAAAAAACATAACGAATAGTTGATTAAAGACTCTGTACTTCAGTCCTGTGAAGGATGAGGTATAGATATATTGCTTAGTCAATTACACAGAAAACATCATTGTAAATACAGTGTTTAAAATTGGTAAAAGTATATTTTTGTTTCTTTAATATTTATTATTTAGAAGAACACTTTTCAAATTATAATTTTATTTGAAGGTGGATGGTTGCCCACAGAAGGTAATGGGGTCAGTGAAAAATGTATCATTTTGGAATAAAAGGGGTTAAAGTGGTGTAGAGAGAATCTTTTAGAATCTAGAGTGTCCCGGGAAAGATGCTAAATTCATTAAGATTTTTCTCCTTCATCCTCCACGTTCAGTCCATTTGAAGCACCATTACATCTTTTCAGCTGGCTTCCTGTCCAAATTCTTTTTCTGTTCTGTTTTTCTTGCTCACAAAAGGTGGCTGCACTGGGGGTGTATTTGTTTTGAAATGTTAAGAAGCCACTTGAATTGGGATTGGACTGGGATTTGTGTAATGTTTCTACAACATACATTGGTTATTTAGGGGCCTAAGTCTTAATATGGCCCCTCATTGATTGAATACAAAGCCAGCATTTCACAGTATTAATGAAACACAGAGAAACGAGTTAATGATCTAAACCCTCTGAGTCATTGTTGTATACCATTCCCATTATGAACATAATGCCTTTATTTATTGGTTTTTCTTTTGTATTTCCTCCTTTATTTTTGTCATTCCTTTTCACTTGATTTTCATGGACATGTTTTAGAACATTCAGAGTATGAACATAAAGGCACATTCAGAAAAAGGTTTTCACAGAAATCATTAAAAGCCTTCTCTCCGAAGAACATCTGGGTCCATAAAATTGATCTTGCTGTGTGTTGAGTATTATATGTTAGACTTTAGATTTAAAACTAACCAACATTGTCACTTGCACTTTATTAATCTGAATTTATATTACTGCAGACCAGTGTTTTTAAAGAAAAAGAAAGTACTTACTGCTACAATATAAAAACATAGTCCATTATTATCATGTTCACTTATGGATCACACACATCTTTTCCTTAGGCCTATTTTGGAGTTAGCTGTTGCAAATTAAGTTTTAAATGTGATGAACGAGTGTTCTCTAAATTGTAAGTTTTAAGTAGCTAATTATATTTAATCACAAGCTTAATTAAATTATGCCAGAGCTTTAGAGTTTTATATTGGCTTTGGTGTTATAGTCAGAGAAGCCAATGCTCTGCAACAGAGACATCATTTCAACATTCCACATTGCTGTTTATAGTTGTAACCTTAATTTTCATTGAATTACACTATATAGCTGTTACTGATGATTGATCCAATTGAGCACAATTGTGCACTTTTTACTTTCCTTTACAGGTGAGGAATATTACCATGTATCTTGGTATTTCTTATGTGCTTCACAATTTTCTGAATTATGTAGTAATGCTTATAAAACATATATTTATTGCTATTATTCTTAATTGCTACTCATTTACTGAGGGATATCAAAGAATAATAGACAGTTAACAAGGCCAAGTACGGTTTATTATAATTTACAGTGTGTCTCTTTTCACTTGAATACAATGCTTGGAAAAATGCAAAAGCCAGTACAGCATATTTTGCTCTTGTCTTTAAATACTTCCATAAAATTAGATGAAAATGGAAAAAAATGTACATAATTCCGTATAACAGTTTCCTGTATGCAAATTCTTTGACGAAACAGTATTTAACTCAAGAATGCTTTTTATGTTTTAGGTCTAATAATGTATGCAAAGAAAATCAAAATTAAAAATTTGTTTAAAATCAATGTAAAATACTTCCCTTTGTTGACAGCTTTTGTGTAGATTTTTTTAAAAATGTTGCTTTTTAGCAATGAATTAATCTTGCAGTTCGTTGAGGATGCTTTATTTCTGGAGGTTTCCTGATGCTTTTCATACCATGATTTTATTTGTAATTTGAAAAAATAGGAATATAGAAAGTTTTTTTTTAAATATATATATATGTTTCCCAGTGGTGTATAGTTTTGTGGCTGAAAAAGAATACTTTAATATGTGCAGTTTATTCTCTTACCTTTTTGTATTTTCTTACTTTTCTACGGAAACACGATATTTATAGATAGATAGATGCATTATACATGTATCATCCCATAACTTTTATTTTTAAGCTAGCATCAAATGTCCTGTTCACATTTAAAAATGATTACCTACTTTAAATTGCACACCTTACAGATCAATTTAATTCAAGTTGCAAATGACTCAAAATATGCATTTTAAAACTGAGTAGGCGTCCAACTCAAAATCCCAAATCAGGGGTTTTGTATGTCTGCTGCAGTAAACCAGAGAAGATTGTGGATAGAATTTACCAATTATATTGACAGCAATGGTAACGCTTATGTTTGATATTAAAATCAGTTTTCACCCTTTTTCAATTAGAATTCCTAAGCTATTATTTTATGTATTGATAACATCTTCAAAATCATTTTATCCAGTTCAGGGTCATGAGTGGGACTGATCCTATCCCTGCAGCTGCGAATGCAAGGCAGGAAACTGCCCTAGATAGGACACCAGTCTATTGCAGGGCTCACTAACGCAAACAATCAGGGGCAATTTGGAATTGTCAGTTAACCTAGTCAGCATATTTGGAGTAGTGGGAGGCAAACAGAAGTACCTATGGGAAAATCCATACAGACACAGGGAGATTGAATAAATTTCCCAAAGGCAACTGTCCATAGGATTCGATTTCAGAATGTTGGGTATGGGAGGTGGCACCACTCTGCCACCTTTTGTATGTCTTGATTTATAAACATGTTGTCGTTCAATAGTTCTTCAGTAATGCTGAATGAGAAAAAATATTCTTAACATTTATGGGCATTTACACAACATTTACAGTAAATAAAATTTAAAGTAAGAATTGCCTAAAACAAAACCAAATACAGTAAGTGCAAGCACAATATTGTGTAATCAGATGTCATTTTTAAAATATGAGCTAATTTCATTATCCATATAAATTATGTAATTATTTCAGGAAATGAGACTTTAAAGGGTAACCTTGTGTTTAAAATGCCAAATCTTTGTTACACAATGAGATGTCAATGTACAGAACATCTGATATTTGTTTGTCATTAAAGCTTTTAATTAATTCCTATACTACAACATTTACTTAATAATTCTTATTTACGATATTTTACCAGCTTTTACTGGTGGGTCAAGCTCCATGTTGGCAGCTTTTTATATTTCAGAGTTGTAATCGGTATTTGTTTGCTGATGTTTGCTGATTTGTTTGCTTAGGTTTATTCAGCTGTTATGCCCTAACAAATGCAATCAATATGTCCAGAGTGGTGTTGGACTTTTTTTTCTTTTTTAGCAAGTTTCAGTAGTTTTTGATTTTCAGTACAACACAGATATGTTTGTTGTTTCTTTTAAATAAATATTTTAGAACCTTCAAAGCCAAGAATATTGCTTTGGCGTGAGAGATGTTAAATGCTGAAACAGTAACCAGTGTGAAACAGTTTTGCATATTGCTGCCGAATCTGAATATGTATGTTTTTTTTTTTACATGATTGATAACACATGTGCAATTTGTGTTGGTTTTTGTTATTGGGTATATATGAATTTCATTTGCTTTCTACAAATTTGTTAAAAGTGGAAAAGCCTTAGATTTAAAAGAAAATTCTATTAATACTATAATTTATTTTTAACACAAAAATGTAGTAAACGTTGTAGTAAAACCTTAGTTTCTCCTTTTTTTGTATGATGGCAGTTAAAGTTGGCTTATGTGGTTGATTACCACACTAAGCCATTATTGCATGGTATTTTGAGATAATTAATTCCAATCCTGGCTGTGCTTACAAAACGAAACTCCACTTTTAAGATGTGCATTTCACTTTTTGAACTATATTTATGTCATTTGTAAGAATGATGCATTTAACCTAAAATATAACTGAAAAAACATTCTTTGTGAGACAAATTTGCATTAAATCATGCAACCCAAGCAATTTAATTATTATACTATGCAGTAACATTTTATTTGACATTGAAAATTATTGTAATAGTAGTATAAACAATAAAAGCTTGACAATAAAAGCAAAAAACACAGTATATATGCATATATTACCTGACCTTGTATAAAGCTCTTTTTTAGTGTTTAATGCACAAGATTTAGTAAATAGGTAAATACAGTAATTCTTTCATTAAAAAAGTAAAACTGAAAATGAAAATCTCTTTGGAGAGAATGTGTATCTATTTTTGAAGAGATTTTCCTTATTTTTTCAGGATAAAAAATTGACTCAGGTCCTTCTATAATAAAATTGTATGACATACCCAGACCTGTGTTATTTTGCAGGTGGTGCATGCTCTCTGTTATAATCTTGTGAATTTAAAATCTCAAAAAAAAATGACAAGCCTCAGAAACAAAAGCCAGACCTGCACTCTACCATAGGTCTACAACAAGAGAGTAGGCCTCACCACTTTATGCAGCCTAGCCCCAAACTGAAGAGTCAGGCTTGCAGCCTACACAGCCCCAAACATGTTTGAAAGGGAGGGTTGACAAACTGTAAAACCTCTTCCAAGAAGTCAAAACAAAGTTCCATTAATAATCAAAGACTTACTATTATAAAAACTCAAACATTTTCCAAAGAAAAGGAAGGTTGGAGCAACAAACAAATGTAGCAAAGCAAACACAAACAAATTCAAAAACCTGAAACAGCACCTTAATGTGAGAGCAGGGTTCAAAAACCAGAATGAAAGTACAAAAAAAAAAAGGACAGGAGTATAAACTTTGTGAATTTCCCCTTGGGATTAATAAAGTATCTATCTATCTATCTATCTATCTATCTATCTATCTATCTATCTATCTATCTATCTATCTATCTATCTATCTATCTGTCTGTCTGTCTGTCTGTCTGTCTGTCTGTCTGTCTGTCTGTCTGTCTGTCTGTCTGTCTGTCTGTCTGTCTGTCTGTCTGTCTGTCTGTCTAATGCTGAAGTAACCATTTCTTATAGTGCTTCAGCTTAAGTAGCACTAGAGGCGGCTCCCCAGCTGTGGTCTCAGATGGTCTAACTTTAAGTGCTCAAGGCATTCAACATGCAGAATAAATTATATTAACATAATACAGTACTTTAAACAAAGTACATATTTTGAAGTACATAAAAAAGAAAGAAAAAATTCAACCATTAACAATATTTCCTAAACAGAATTTAAATACAACAAAATGATCAAATTCAAAGAGGGCAAAATTGACAGACTGACTGAAGCACTCACTTACACTATTTCCTGTTTAGCTAAAAAGCTGAAATTTGACTGGGTGGTACACCTTGATCAGTAGTTATCTACGAAGAAAGGATCTTTTCAGTATGTCAATATTTACAGGTAAATAACATCATCCATAATAGAAAAACTAAATAGAGTACCCAGAAATCTCAAAAATGCCTTGACAGATTTGATTGAAACTGTACAAAAATGAAAATAATCAGATTTTTTTAAAAATTATTTGTTGATATTTGTCATTAACAATGTTATAGCAAATTGGACATCTGTTTTGCCACAGTGCTGTCAGGGATCACATGGAGAAATGGAGCATGTGCTGGTTCATGTAAATGAAGACCGTCTCTAGAAGCAAAGTGAAAGGAGAAAAGTTTGATGAAACTCTAAGAAGACATGTTTAGCAAGTGCTTGCCAGGTGCCGTGGGTTTTAGCGTAGTCAATTTTGTGCAACTGACCCATTTTGACCTTTTCACATTTTTTGACGACCCACAGACAGCATTTAAAGAGTGGAAGGGTGACTCCCTTTGTGAATCGAGCGTGATTAAAAGGGTGTGTGGAGAAGGAGAAATAATTACACTGCTTTTTTTTGTGTCAGAGCATAGCCTCGCTTTTCAAAAAGTCAACACTTTTGTTCACCTGCATATTGTGATTTATGTTCGCAGTACCAATTAACAATCAGTGTTAAGTGCTTCTTGAAGTTAAAAAAAAAAAAATGAAATAAAAAGAGTAACAGAAAAAATTTCAAATGACCTGATGGAGCAAAGTGACAACTGAACAGAATGCAGTACTATTTTTTTCTATAGCTGATTGAGATGCTGTTTTTCAGAATGTGGTAAGAGAACAGGGCAGTGCTTTTGAGTGAGGAAAAAGTAATTAGTAACTTTTGTTTGGTAGACATTTATTCAAGCCCACTGTATACTGAGGCAGTACTAACTTTACGATTTGATGCTAATGAACAGTCGCAATTTTTAGCAGTTTTTATCTTTGAATGAATAAACTTTCAATCACCATTCATTTAAATACTACTATTGGTGATGGCCTTTAATATGGAGACCTGCTGCAGTCTCTTTCACACCAACACCTCCAAAGACTGTCTGTAGCATGTTCAGTGGTAAACTAATAACATTAGCTCCTGGTAAAAAAAAAATATATATATATATATATATATATATATATATATATATATATATATATATAAATATTGTAGTCATATAGTACTTCTGATACATTCAATTAACTAAGCATACTATAACTGAGGTCCACTGACTTAGAAAATTTACTGTGTAAAGGTGGGTAATACAGCTAGTTCATTAATAAATATAAAATGGTAAATGTGTGACTTATACAGTTTGATTAATAATGAATGTACAGATACATTATTAATCACCCTCATAATATTGATTACATTTTTTTTGTAATTTTTATCCTTTTAAAACAAATTGCTTACATTAATTTAATGTGATTGGTTATTCTTTTGTCCATATGTAAAGGTAAAAAGTACTTTTCTGTCTTACAGGCAAGTTAAATAGCCAAGAAATGTTTAACAACATCACAAACAGTAACATGGGAAATCCTCGTCTCTCTCCTCTGCCCACTCTCACCAATGTAGGGCCATTGGCACAGATCAAACAGCCAATGACTCTTGGCACCATTACAAAACGGACAGGGTAAGTGTATTACCTCACATTCTGATGTGTTGTTCATCAAGGAAAACTCATTAATATTGTTTCAGGCATGGCAGGGTTGGTTTTATGTACTGCATTGAGTTTGCAAATTTTTTCTTAAAAGTTACCTGTGATTGAAGAAATATGTGATGTTTAGGCATATTATGTGCAGTTTTTGCAGAAAATGGTATAACTAGATTCGTATTAATTGGAAATGTGGTTATAATGCTGTTAAGACATTTATTTTTTATAGAGGTGAATTTCTTCAGAATTGAGGGTGTTATGTTTTTAAAATATTGAAATATACACTGTTTTGTCTCTTTGT
Organism: Erpetoichthys calabaricus; assembly: GCF_900747795.2. Taxonomy (NCBI): domain Eukaryota; kingdom Metazoa; phylum Chordata; class Cladistia; order Polypteriformes; family Polypteridae; genus Erpetoichthys; species Erpetoichthys calabaricus. The sequence continues at coordinate 87,317,078 of NC_041401.2, forward strand.
TCATTCATGTGGGAGGCCTGTTTCAGAAGTTATCACCTATATGCAAATGCATTCTAATTCTGGCCTGTGAGTCTATACTTGAATTGACAGTTCAATAACACTAGTTACTTTCAAGGGGCTCACAGAAATTTTGGTTCTTGGCTTCAATTCTATAGCTTTTATGTGTTGTTTTCTTTTTGTTAAATGTGTATATACCTAACCATTAAACTCCCAAACACTGACAATGGAACATCCACATTATCTCACTTCCTGATGTGTACCATCTGCAATATTTGAAACCCTGATTCCAAAAAGAGTCAGAAGGGCACTTATATATGCCATGATCAAGAATTATTTTACTGGCTCTAGAAGATGAAATGGGATGTACAGACATTTAAACAGATGTAGTCATACCTGTATGAGTCCTGCATTTAAATCTCCTTCAGGCAGCAGTTCCCAGATGCTCTACCTGTAACCACTGGCACAAGTACTTGTAAGTACATAGGGTGATTCATAATCTTTGCCTTGGATTAATAGTCAAAAGCATTTTTATTAATTAGAAAAGTACCTTAAGCATTTAATTAAAATGTTTAAAAAATTTTAAATATTTTGCATAAAGACATGTTAGTAATGATAACTCTGTTTGAAGGAACAGATTCTTAAAAATGTATAATTACATGCTGGGAAATTTTCCATTTTAGTCTTTGTATGTCAGATTATATGGTGCTTATTGATTTGGAGAAGGCTTATGACAGAGTGCCATGTCAATACGTCTGGAGGTGCATGAAAGAGAAGTGAGGACCAGAGAAGTATTTGAAGATTTTCCAGAATATGTATGAGAGAGTGAGAACTTGGATTAAATGCAATATTGGGGTAACATGCAAGATCCCAGTTAGATAGGTCTGCATAAGGGATCTTTTTTAAGTCCTTACCCCATTGATCTGGTTATGGATGCGTTGAGTCATGGGATAAAAGACCAATCCCCCTGGTGCATGCTTTTTTCTGATGTCATTGTGTTGTGTTGCACTAGAAAAGAGGAAGAGAAAAGGAATTTGGAAGGATGGAGAAGACATTTGAAAGATAGAGGATTGAAGATAAATAGGAAGAAGACAGAATATATGAGGTTTAATTATGAAGTTAGCCTGCAGGGGGAGCTATTGAAAAGAGAGGACACATTCAAATATCTAGGATCAGTGGGTAGCCAAAGATGGAAAATTAGATAGATAGATAGATGCAGAGATAACCCGTAGAGTGCAGTGTGGATGGAACAATTGGAAGAAGATATCAGGAGTATTGTATGATCAAACAATTAAGGTGAAGGTTAAAGGTACATTTTTTGAGACAGTGGTAAGACCAGTAATGATGTATGGAACTGAGACATGGACTGTAAAGTGCGAGCAGGAGAAGACGTGAGAGAAATGTGGCAAAAATGAGAATGTTGAGATGGATGTGTGGAGTTACAAAAAAAGGACAAAAATGAGAAATGAGACAATCAGGGGTACAACAAAATTGGGAAAAACATCTAAGAAAGTACAGGAAAGTAGGTAGAAGTGGTATTTATATGTAATGAGGAAAGACAATGAATATCTGTGCAAATATTGGGAATGGAAATACAGGGGAAGAGAAACAAAGGGAGGCCAAAGCGGAGGTGGGTAAAGTGAAAGAAAATCTGATGGAAAAGGGCTTGACTGGCGAGGAGATGCAGGACTGAGCTGTTTGGAGAAGGTTGAACAAGCACATTGACACCACAGAGAAGTGGGAAAAGGGGAAGAGAAAGAAAAAGAAGAAGATCATTTCATCCAGTTCTTGGTCAGAATCCCATCATGGTGCTCAGAAACCAACCTTGAATGGAGCACTAAAGTCAGTTCATACACACAACCACAAACACACAGGGGTAATTTTGAATTGATAGTCAACATGGTAAACATTTCTTTAGGATGTTGGAGAAAACTTGACTTGGTTGGGGAAAAACCTTGAATAGACTAATAAGGATTGTGAGCCACACTCTAAAAGTGCTGGATTTGAAACCAGGACAATGAATTTGTGAGAAAGCAATGCAAATCACTGCATCACCATGTCTGAATAATGCTTAACTTCTTTGCAGATAAAGTGTTCTTGTAATATTTACAAAACTGAACAAGTTGGCAATGTTATAGTGCATTAAAACTTATGTGAAATACACTTGTGAGATTAGTTTACTTCTTATCTATCTTAATATTTACAGATTCCCATCACCTATCAAGTACTTCTTGATCTACTTTTATGCATGTGAAGCATGGTCTAACTGAATATTAGTATAATTTGCAAAGACAGAAAGTACTGTTTGTTGGTGTGAAATCCATGTTCTTACTTGCTTACATATAGTAAATAAACAAAAAAACACATTCCTTTTAGCGTACCTAGAAATATCCATTTAAAATGTCCATACAGTGCAGAAAGAATATCTGAATATATGCACACTGTATGCAGTGCCTAAAAGTACTGCATTTGTGAATGGACATGTTAATATTTCTGCAAGACAAAAGAAATTGTACATCACCAGTGGACAGATAATCACAGAAGGAACTATGTGATTAGTTTACAGAAACACTGTCATTATATTCCTAGACAGGTTAGTGGAAAAATATATTTTGTTCTGGAAGAATCTTTACTGCTTACAAACAATGGTGTCTTGCATGACTTACTAGTTCCTCTCTGCCAACTGCAATGTAGTTTTCACTTAAGTGTCTTAATTTAAATCAGGCCACCTTTGATGGGTTATGTACCAACTTTTCACTTGAAACTAAATGTAATTCAGTTTAGTCAAACCTCTAACATTTTCTCTCTCTCTCTTCATTTTTATCCTTTATTTTTCTTTTTTTCTCTTAGTCACTTTTTATGTTTTACCTTTTGGGTTGTCTTTCACATATTTTGTGTTACTGGTAATTTGGAAAATATCTGTCAAAATGACATTTGTAGCTGAAGTAAGTCATTTTTGTCCATGTTGCCATTATTGCTGTTGTTAATATTACTATTACTACTTGATCTACAGTGTTTATAATTTTCGGTGCTGAAAAAAGCTTAATAACCATGTCAGTTATTGTGAGCATTTGAAGTATCTGATGGCACCATTTATTGATTACCTTAAGGAAGGAACTTTTTAATTTGATACAAACTTTTTTTATAATCCCACACTTCATTGTTAGCAATGTCTAACATTGAATTAAGCTGTTAGGCCCTGTTCACATGGACATCTGAGTGTTTTTCTGCCGTATGTAGCATCAAGTGAGCACGTATTGAATGGCAAGCGTTTTTCTGTTCGTTGCAGAGAATCAGACCATCTACATGGGCTTTCATCACTTGCGTTCAGCAGATACGCATTCGGATGGCATCAAAAAAAGTTGCATGCAGCCTTTTCTTGGCATCAATTTCTGCCAAAATCCAATGACCACAAAGAAAACACCTGTATTGCATTTACTTGCCGCTCATTTCACATTCTGGAAGACCAGATATGTCCCATATTATATACTTGTATTGTATAAACTTGTATTTTTTACTAAAATATTTTTAAACAGATCCTTCCAAAAAATCAGTGCACATCTTAAACATGAAATGCATTCACATGGAACTGAGCTTTTGAATTGAAGACAGGACTGTTGACCAATAAATATCCAAAGTTTTTTTTAGTTATGGATATGTGTCAGTAGATCAGTGAACTATAACTATTGTTCTCACATTAAAAAAAAATCTCTTTTTTTATTTATTTTTTTTTTTTTTTTACTAAGTAGGGTCATGGTTGTACAGGGGTTGCCACTGCTACTTTACTGCACTAGGAAATTGAGTTTAAATCTTGGCCTGTTAATGTATGTTTGAGATTTGCATGTTCCCCTATGTCTCTGGGTACTCCAATTTTACCACCACATCCCAAAGACATGTGTATTAGATAAGCTGGAAAATCTTAATTGGCAAAGTAGGAATGAGAGTGTGGTTGAGTGTGCATTTTGACAGACTGATGGCTAGTTTTTGATTCTGGTTGAATAAGCTGTAATTTTGTGAGCCCCTGTATTGGAACAAATAGGTACAGAATATGGGAGGATAGATTTTTTAACAAATACTGAAGTAAGTGCTTTCTGTATGCACATATTGTACTTCTTTCCAACTTTTAGGCATATATGAATGTAGGTTTTACTTAATAATAATGGATTTCCATCTATTTCTGTGTATTTTTTCCCTTTTCATGAAGACCCTACCTCTTTGGGGCAGGATGTTTTTCGATAAAAACTCCATGGTGAGTTCTCAGTTCTCTCCCGCATGCCTTGCCTTATAATAATTTTTCTAACATTTTGCATTCCTTTTTCTTTTTATCCATTGCTTACTGATTATAAGATTTGGGCACCATATAATCATTACAAAGGGTGTTTTACTCATTTCAGTCCACTTCATGCCATAGCACATATGTGATCTTTATGTATTCTTCCTAATGAGAAGATTTCGCTGAAGAAGGTTTGGTACTCACTTAGCATTTTGACATACATCTGTAAATACTAGAGCTTTTTTGTACTTCTTTATGTAATATTATAATCAAAATTACAAATCAGTAAAATGCAAAAAAGAGTAAAAGTTATATAGAATGTTATTTTAAAACAAAATTAAAGCCTAAATGGTAATGGCATCATTTGGTATTACATAGCATTTTTAATCACAGCTATTCTGTATGTTGCATAAGTAACCAAAAATAGAGAAAATTATCTAAATAAAGTAAAAAAAGATTTTCAAATTACTTGATATTAAACAAACAGTAGACTATAATACAGGAAATTCTCTTTCAAGTCTTAAACTGCTAAATCCTTGCATGTATTAAAGCATCCTTCCCTGTGAGGCACAAATTAGGTAAATGCATGCTCACATATACACATGTGTAACTTTGCTTTGGATTATACTTACGTAATTGCATAGTTTCCTTTCCACTTAATCAAATGATAAACATTAGTATCACATATAATGAAGACAAATAATGTGTGTTAATTTCATAGTATTCTAAAGTTGTAATGTTCTTTAAGTTTATTTATGATACACAATCATGCATGATTTCTTACACCATGTCTTTTATGTAACCCCAAAAAGCCTAACTTTGCAAATGTTTCACTCCCTTTTATAACTGATTTTATTTTATTGTATATAATTTTATTTGTCTTGGCAATAATCTGTGAGTATACACTTCAATAATTCCATGCCGTTTTATTTTTGACATGTGGGCTATGCGTATTCTCTTAGTTCCTGTTTAATAGGTATCTTTCACTTTAATGACAATATCAGATGTCCTTGAATATGTTGTGTGAAATGAAACACTTGTCCAGAATTAATATTTGGGCTGAAAAAGTTGAAAAATCATTTGTAGTGTGGAAGAGGCTTGAGTCTCTGAGAAAAAGAGAATGCTATTGTTCACCATATATCAAATCAGTTACTTTTTGATTCATTATTTCTTTCCTTTTCCATATGCTGCCCCCAAACACAACTTCTTTCACTTAATAAATAAAACTGCTATTTAGATATGTGGCAGGTCCCTTCTTGTGAAAGGACTTGAAGTTATCAGTGTTAACAGCAATGCTGTTATTTTGAATCATAGAAAAATTATTTTGTTAGCAAGTAATGAAAAACATTTTTTGGGAAACTTTTTCACTGCATCTATAATGCTGTTTAAAAAATTGCTTCTGTACATTTGATGTTTTACCAGATTGGGGGAGAAACATATTATTAAATTAATGAACTTGTATTCATTCAATTGTCGCACTGTACACTTCATTCAGTAATGCTCAGATTTAACAGGCTTAGTGAATCAGACCAAACCCAACAATTTCTCTTTCGTATCATTATACTTCTATAATGGCTTGCGGTGCCTTTATCTTATAAGCAGATTTTTAAAATGTGTGCTTGTTTCAGTACTATGTTTGTATATGTATATGTGTGTGTATTTACACAAAAATATTACATACAGTATGTTGCTTTAGTGTCTTTTCTACTTGAACACTGAGCCCATCCAGCTAGCCTTGTTAGCTACTAGCCAAGTTGACCTAGTATCTTGTCTATTCTCATTTTAAGGATAGCAAGATATCTGTACTGATTAAGTGGCTAGTAAAAGGGTGGTGGATTTAGTATGCAGTTGTCTTGTAGAAATCTGAAAATATGGCTTAGGTCTTACTATGTCTTTGCCTAAATAGAAAATATTGTATTCCCTTAGTCTGTTTAAGTGAACCATTTTGTTTTACTGCTATTCTGCATGTTAGCTGACATCCTCACTTTCTGTAACTCACAGCTAATTATTACTAGCCTATTTGGGGTCTCTTTTATCTTACCTCTTTGTGTTATATGATTTATAACATAGAACACCCAGAGACCAAAAACATTTCAATATTCTGAGATTGCTGAATTACCCTGACTCTGTTCCCCTGCCCCAACAAGAATAAGTTCCCTGTATATTAAACATTTACAATCTGTCCATGCCACAAGAAGTACAAAAGAAATATTAAAGCTCTCACCTAGTCTGTTTAGCCATATTTAATGAAGTTGATTATTGGACCTAAACTGTACTTTATGCAACCCAATTTTCCCAGACTTAGATATTTACAACGTGTACTGTTTTTTTCTTCTGTCCATTCATATTGGCAAAATACAGAACCATTCATATAAAACAGAAACTAATTTAATTTTTTTTAATGAAAACCAGCAGCCAATTTGGTTACCAGTACTGAGTTATGGAATTCTTTAGGATGACTTTGTATTTAAATGTCGTGTGCACAGGGCTTAATATTAAATTGTGGTTGTCTGGCAGGCATGTGCTGAATCAGTCCTTTCTGCAAATACAAAACCACAATGTGTTTCAATTGAAAAAAATAAATAAATACATTTTAGAGTCTGAAGACTTGAAAGCTGTATACAGCATAGTAAAGTTGCAAAGAGTTTTATCCATGGGCTGTACCTCTTGAGAATCTTTGCACAATATACCAATATAAATAAATGTGACTTATAAAAATAATCCATAAGAAAAAAATGATACATGTAAAAAAAATTCTGACAACTTTATTCATGAAAAGTGATACTGGGGTAAATGTTATTACAATAAAACATTTATTATTAAACATTTATTTAAAACAATGTTTTTTTCTCTTCTGATTATACACTAATATCCAGCCCTTTGAATTCTAATGTATTTTCCAGAACTCACAGAAATAGGTTGATCTCAAAAATAAAGTGTTTGAAGATCTGAGGTCAAAAAAATATGCAATTAAGTTAACTGCAGATACAGCTTTACAAATTCTTAACTTCTCAAAGGACACAAAAGAGACCCAAAGTAATATGTATTTGATATATATCATATATATTGTATCAGTAGGTAGATTAAAATAATTGAATACACCATATTATGTATAACACTCGGGAAAGCAAAGGAAACATAAACACTACAGTATATCATACACTGTTTCTGTTTTCTGTTTAAAGGACATGAGTTGATTGCTGGCGAATAATTTAATAACAAATGGTGTGCACAACACATTCTCTTTCAATGTTTTCAAATCTATTCCTTTAAAGGCTTGATTCTCCCCTATGTTTGAACTATAAATGAAGCATATAGTTCTTTGTTGTGCATACTTTTACAGTTATATTAATATGTTTTTAAGAGATGAACATTGCACACATGGTAAGGTCTGTGTGTACTACCGAACTGAACAAATGAAGAATGGATAACAAAAGAATAGGTATAAGCATTAAAATAAGTCTATTTTATTAGACATGCAAGATTTATTCCAATGTTTAAATATTCAATTTTAGAATACGTGGTCATTTTTAATATTAGGCTTGCAGTGTCATTCATGGAGCAGTAATTAAAACAGTAATGTATCCATAAGCCACATTCAATAAGTATTATTAAAGCTAACAAAAAAAAAATAAGCAGAGCAGAGTGAGTAAAGTATTTGTGCATTTTGTGCATAATTGAGTGTAACATTTTGCTTCACTTTGAATCCAGGTTTGCTTTAATCTGCTTTTGTCCATTTGTCATAGTCTTATTTGTGGAAATCTATTGACACAGTTTATCTTAATTGTTGAGAATCTGTAAAATTGTGAATTTCCCATTGGGATTAATAAAGTATCTATCTATCTATCTATCTATCTATCTATCTATCTATCTATCTATCTATCTATCTATCTATCTATCTATCTATCTATCTATCTATCTATCTATCTATCTATCTATCTATCTATCTATCTATCTATCTATCTATCTATCTATCTCTATCTAAAAGAAATTCCTTGACTAGCGTGTAGTTCAAATACATTCACAAAGGCTTGTTCCAGCTCCATCAGTTTTTTGAAATGTATTTCATGAACAGTTAGTTGCACTGTAAATAATTATATTTTACATTGAGTTCAATTACAGTCATATGAAAAAGTTTGGGAACCTCTCTCAGCTTGCAGAATAATTTACTCTACTTTCAACAAAAAAGATAACAGTGGTATGTCTTTCATTTCCTAGGAACATCTGAGTACCGGGGTGTTTTCCGAACAAAGATTTTTAGTGAAACAGTATTTAGTTGTATGAAATTAAATCAAATGTGAAAAACTGGCTGTGCAAAGATTTGGGTTCCCTTGTAATTTTGCTGATTTGAATGCATGTAACTGCTCAATACTGATTACTTGCAACACCAAATTGGTTGGATTAGCTCGTTAAGCCTTGAACTTCATAGACAGGTGTGTCCAATCATGAGAAAAGGTATTTAAGGTGGTCAATTGCAGGTTGTGCTTCCTTTTGACTCTCCTCTGAAGAGTGATGGCATGGGATCCTCAAAGCAACTCTCAAAAGATCTGAAAACAAAGATTGTTCAGTACCATGGTTTAGGGGAAGGCTACAAAAAGCTATCTCAGAGGTTTAAACTGTCAGTTTCAACTGTAAGGAATGTAATCAGGAAATGGAAGGCCACAGGCACAGTTGCTGTTAAACCCAGGTCTGCCAGGCCAAGAAAAATACAGGAGCGGCATATGCGCAGGATTGTGAGAATAATAATAATAATTATTATTATTTGCATTTATATAGCGCTTTTCTCACTACTCAAAGCGCTCAGCAATTGCAGGTTAAGGGCCTTGCTGAAGGGCCCATTGGCATTCGAACCGGCAACCTTCCAATTGCCAGTGCAGATCTCTAGCCTCAGAGCCACCACTCCGTTACAGAAGACCCACAGATCACCTCCAAAGACCCGCAAGAACATCTTGCTGCAGATGGTGAATCTGTACATCGTTCTACAATTAGGAACAATTTGCACAAAGAACATCTGTATGGCAGGGTGATGAGAAAGAAGCCCTTTCTGCACTCACGACGCAAACAGAGTCGCTTGTTGTATGCAAATGCTCATTTAGACAAGCCAGATTAATTTTGGAACAAAGTGCTTTGGACTGATGAGACAAAAATTGAGTTATTTAGTCATAACAAAAAGCGCTTTGCATGGTAGAAGAAGAACACTGCATTCCAAGAAAAACACCTGCTACCTACTGTCAAATTTGGTGGAGGTTCCATCATGCTGTGGGGCTGTATGGCTAGTTCAGGGACTGGGGCCCTTGTTAAAGTCGAGGGTTGGATGAATTCAACCAAGTATCAACAAATTCTTCAGGATAATGTTGAAGCATCAGTCACAAAGTTGAAGTTACGCAGGGGTTGGATATATCAACAAAACAATGACCCAAAACACAGTTCGAAATCTACAAAGGCATTCATGCAGAGGTAGAAGTACAATGTTCTGGAATGGCCGTCACAGTCCCCTGACTTGAATATCATCGAAAATCTATGGGATGATTTGAAGCAGGCTGTCCATGCTTGGCATCCATCAAATTTAACTGAACTGGAGAGATTTTGTATGGAAGAATGGTCAAAAATACCTCCATCCAGAATCCAGACACTCATCAAAGGCTATAGGAGGCGTCTAGAGGCTGTTATATATGCAAAAGAAGGCTCAACTAAGTATTGATGTAATATCTCTGTTGGGTTGCCCAAAAATATCCACCGGTCTAATTTTGTTATGATGCATATTGCATATTTTCTGTTAATCCAATAAACTTAATGTCACTGCTGAAATACTACTGTTTCCATAAGGCATGTCATATATTAAAAGGAAGTTGCTACTTTGAAAGCTCAGCCAATGATAAACAAAAATGCAAAGAATTAAGAGGGGTTCCCAAACTTTTTCATATGAACTTTTTCAAATGAACTTTTTCATTGAACATTTTTCAATGTTCTCAAATTGATTGCCAGTGATGTTTTTGAATTGCAAGTGTTTTGCATATGATTAGTCGTATTAGTATTTATATAGCAGCCAACCACTGAAACACACTGGAGTTGTCTGTAGTTAAATGCAGTATGGTAGGTCCTCCTAGGTGGAATTCCATGTATGCACTACATTAATGAAAGCATTATGAAGACAAACGATCAAAGATAATGTGGCATCTTTTTTGTCTGAGTTTCTATTGTATTTTGATGGAGTTATGATTTTAAGAAGTTGGAACAGTAAGAGTATAAACAGAAAATAAATTAAAACTACTGTGAATTAGCATTCACAGTGCATATCTCACAAGTGATAGAATAAACAGAATTTTTCATTTAATTTGAATTTCTTCAGGACAAGATATAAACTGGCTCAGCCAAATTTACCTCCCCATTGACTGTCATTAAAATTAGCTGTTTTTTATACTTAAAATGAATATTATAAATGGTTGTCAAACAGATTTTCTTTTAAGAAAGAGACAGAAACTTATTTAAAAAAAACACAAAGAGCAAGATCAGGACAAGCTACTGGGTTAACACTAGAATTACCAGAGTCTACGAAAAAACTCGTAGATCCGGCCCACCTTAAATCGCTTCTTAAATCCGTTCACACCTCTCCACCAGCGTCTTTTGTCCTCTAAATGTGCTGATAAAAGACAAGCTGCCAGCAGCCGGCTATTCCATCCGCCCTCCGACTTAGAACGTGAACGCACTTTTCCCAGCTCATGCCTTGATTGATTGTCTGGGAGTGAAGTGGAGTTTTAGAGTTGAAAGAATAGATCGTTATTTGGAACACACGCATTCCATGTGTGTACCGTTTCTACAGTAATCTGTGTAAACACATTGTTAAAACAGAAACTTTTTCATATTTTAGTAATAAATGTTACAAAATGTAGGCATCAACTATAGAATGTGTAAAGCCCGAGTTCCTAAGATCAAATAAACACTTCCACAAAAGGTCAACACACCAAACAACAGTTTCCGTGGCGTAGCGTGCTAAGATTAGCCTCTCAGAGCGAGTAGCTTTTCTCTGCCTCACAAACATGAGTTCAATTCCCTGCTGGGGATAAAGTGTTACTTCTTTTTTTTCTTTTTAACCTCAAACGGACATAAAATTTGTAAATTGGTATGCACTGTCAGTTAATGAGATCGTTATATTTTCATGTGGGATGCTCCTTTTAAAATATTTTTTTAACAATTGAGACTGCAATTAACATGAACAACTGTCCTTATAACTTCTTTTTTTCAAGATCCATAACACACAGACAGACAGAGCACTGCGTAATACAGAGACAGACAGGCAGAGATATACAAATAAACAGGGAAGGCACATGTACTGAAAGAAAAAAAAAAATCAACATGTGCGTTGTTCCTGCAGCACTCAATAAGCTCACCTGCTCTAACATCACCCCTCCCCCCGATCTGACTCTCTAAGTAACAGCGCAAGTACAGACACAAATCAAGTGCATGTGTGTACTGTATAATATTAACAAAAAGAGCAGCTTACTACTGAAAACGGCAAATATAGGAGTGAGTGGGGATCGAACTGGGACTCTTGATTACACTTGGTTTGCGTCTGTACTTGCGCTGTTACTTAGAGAGCCAGATCGGGGGGAGGGGTGATGTTAGAGTGTGTGAGCTTATTCAGTGCTGCAGGAACAACGCACATGTTGATTTTTTTTTTCTTTCAGTACATGTGCCTTCCCTGTTTATTTGTATATCTCTGCCTGTCTGTCTCTGTATTATGCAGTGCTCTGTCTGTCTGTGTGTTATGGATCTTGAAAAAAATAAGTTATAAGGACAGTTGTTCATGTTAATTGCAGTCTCAATTGTTAAAAAAATATTTTAAAAGGAGCATCCCACATGAAAATATAACGATCTCATTAACTGACAGTGCATACCAATTTACAAATTTTATGTCCGTTTGAGGTTAAAAAGAAAAAAAAGAAGTAACACTTTATCCCCAGCGGGGAATTGAACTCATGTTTGTGAGGTAGAGAAAAGCTACTCGCTCTGAGAGGCAAATCTTAGCGCGCTATGCTACGGAAATTGTTGTATGGTGTGTTGAGCTTTTGTGGAAGTGTTTATTTGATCTTAGGAACTCAAGCTTTACACATTCTATAGTTTATGCCTACATTTTGTAACATTTATTACTAAAATATGAAAAAGTTTCTGTTTTAACAATGTGTTTACACAGATTACTGTAGAAACGGTACACACATGGAATGCGTGTGTTCCAAATAACGATCTATTCTTTCAACTCTAAAACTCCACTTCACTCCCAGACAATCAATCAAGGCATGAGCTGGGAAAAGTGCGTTCACGTTCTAAGTCGGAGGGGGGATGGAATAGCCCGCTGCTTGCAGCTTGTCTTTTATCAGCACATTTAAAGGACAAAAGACGCTAGTGGAGAGGTGTGAACGGATTTAAAAAGCGATTTAAGGTGGGCCGGATCTACGAGTTTTTTCGTAGACTCTGGTAATTCTAGTGTTAAAAGGAAAAACAGATTAATTTTGTTATGATTCTCTCTTCTTACTTTCTAAGATTAATTTTACCTGAATTAGTCTCATATTTGAAATTATTGTTATATGTTTATTTTGGCAATGCTATTGTATTTTATGGATTATTACCATTTTGTGACTCTCCTTGCATGGCTGCTACTTTATTGTTTACAGTTACTATAACTTTTGTCAGTCATGTGATGCAGAAATCATGTGACATGATCATTCTCTAAGTATTTAAGATGTTGGTGTACAGCTTCTGACATCCTAGCTTTGGAGTGGTTGCGGAAAGACTTTTGGTTATAATGATAACTAAAACTTGTAAATTTCTTGTTCCTTCAAGAAATTTTTGTCATATTAAACGTAAAGCTTCCTAGGCTCCTCTTACCTCAAAGAATATTATTTCCTTCTAATTTCTTTATAACGTTCTGTAATTAATTAATAAGACTTATTAACATATTATTTGCTGTTTTGCTGCCATTCCTTTTTAAACACTGCTCCTCAATACGCAATCACTAGTTGCTATGGTGCGTTTATTGGAACTCAAAACATTTTGATGTCTGTATCTGTGATTGTATATAAACCACACCAGTATGTCTGGAAGATTGACTGAATCTCTAAAAATAAAGATTTTCCAATGTTTTGCTTCATACTTAAATTTCTCAGTTTATGACCTTGTGCTCCTGTGACTTGTGATTCTCGGTTCTTGTTTTGGCTTTGGTGTCTTTCTCTGACTTGTCTTTCTGCTAAGTGACTTGTGCCTGTTTTCCTGACTTGCATTTTCTTCATTCTTTTTAATTGGTCCTTTCTCTTTCTGACACTGGCAGCCTTGCTGGCTATACACTTTTTCACTGCACCTTTGTTATTTAAAAAAAACGTTCAGGGCAATTCAATTCTTGGGACTTTGTTATAGATATGTTTGCAGTGTTTTTAACCTTTTTTATCTTTTATTTTAACTAGATGCAGGCATTCTTGATTTCCTGGTTTCCTGACCTAGCCTGTGTTTTTCAAATTTTTGCCAGTACCTTTGGCTTTTTCATCTCTTTATTTTAAACTTCTCCATTTTGTGAACACCTAGCAAGGTTATTATAGTTAATGAAAACTAAAATCAAAACTGAAACTATTATTAAAAAACATTTTCATAAACTGAAATAAAATAATTAACAAAACTGAAATGAAAAACTAAAACTAAACGAAATTATTAAAGTAGCTGAAAAGACTAACTGAAATAAAATAATAACTTACTAAACATAATTTTAGTTTTCGTTTTTGAATTAATTTTCTTGCTGTTAGTTTTTAACCTTTATAACATTTAACTCTAAAACTGAAAGCCATCCACCACGATCCGCCTGCACGTATTCATCCAGTGAACAGTGGCTGGTGATGGAGGGCAGCTGTTCACACTGCATTTGCGGTGACAGAGCGAGCTGAATATGTGTGTAAAGCCTGTGGAATAGAAAGCGGTTTATGTGCTGCCTTTCTCTGCACTTTTTGTATATCAAGATGTATTTTAAACGCCTGAAATCAGACTATGCAGCTCAACAAAAACTTTACTGTATGGACAGAAAAATCACGAGTGAGTTACGTTTCAGTTTATTTCTCAGGTGCCTGCTTTTTGTTGACAGTAATTCAACTGCCATTTCGCACTTGAAGTATACAAAGTATAGAGAAAGTATACTAATCATGAAAAAAAAAATCGACTTCGACATTTTGATGAATCTTGACGTTTTAGACCTCCCCGAGTCAGAAAATTTTTTTGCAATTATGTCTGTGTGTGTGTTTGTGTGTGTGTGTGTGTGTGTGTGTGTGTGTGTGTGTGTGTGTGTGTGTGTGTGTGTGTGTAAACACGATATCTCAAAACGCAACTAGATAGATGGATGAAATTTGGCATGTGCTTGTTACATCAGAATTGTAGATCTGTATTAACTTTTGGATCAAATCCATTAACCGGAAGTGGTACTTTACCTGAACACATTCTCAGTTTTTTTTTTATTCACGCAGCTGCAGAGTCCGATTTATTCAACTTTACTTTTATAATAATTGTTCAATATATTATTAATTTGATGTGTTGTTGATAGTTATTTAATGTACATAACAGAATCATTGTCATGTGGTTTACTCCTCAAATATCCATCCCTATATCTGAGTACACGAAGAAAGTCGAGGGGAGGCCACTCCCGAATTTTGAAAATAAAACGGCACTGATCGAGAGACTGACTAGGTCATCATACAAGATCAGCATATTGTTGCTTTAAAAACGTCGTTTCACAACAATGCGATACAAACCTTGTAAAATTCCTGAGTTGGCAATATCTTTCCTGAACTACAGGTAAGTTGGGGATGAGAGTCTGCCAAGTGGTAAAAAAGCTAAACATACTAATTTGTTTTTGTATTTATTCTGTATTTATTCATTTATCTTTTTTAGTTCATATTCACAGCTCAAAATACCTGATATTTTGAAAATAATCCAGTAGCAGAATTATGCTTTAAATATCTCTCCCCATTTTTTCAATGTTTCTCTCCCTCTCAAATCAGATAGTTGAAATATCATATTCTTTATGCTCTTAACATCCACCATATCATTCATATTGCATACCAGGGATTTTTCCTGCCTTGCATCCAAACCTGCTGGGGTAGGCTCCAGGTTCCTGCAATCCTGCTATGGATGAACAGGTTTAGATAATGCATAAATTGTTCTTAATCTCAGATGCTGTCTCTGTTGTTTTGTGCCTGTCCATACTCCTATTACCTGCTCTTGCTCTGCTCATTAAGGTTTTACTGTTCTTATGATGGGCTATTCATGTCTCACTGCCCCTAACCTTCACACTACATGCTTGTTTTTCTTTGTTTCCCTCAATATAGCTAGGTGGGATCTGCACATTGATTCAAGCCTAAGACCCTTTTTCTTCCTTAACCCCTGTGATTTTCATGGTCACACCTGTCAAAACACAGTAGATTCTCTTTTCTTATTTTTTTTTTTTTTTTATCTTTCCCGGCCTGCAGGTGCAAAATTCTGTCTATAAATTGTTTGTGCCTGAGATGGAATCAGAGATCAATATGGCTGGTAGAAAATAACAAAGCCCGGTGTTTGAGATTTTTGAATGAAATGTTGAAGGCATTCATTATAAGCACATTGTCGTTGGAGCAGGAGATGTTATGTGTTGTAGACATTTAGAGTAAAAAATCCTCACACCTTAAAATTCACCTAAAGTTCATTACAAATTTGTCCATTCTGGCCAATAAAAGGAAAAGAAAAAAGCCAGCGCAGATTTGTTCAGCACAAATGACACAGAAAATATTTTACCAGACAAAAACAAAACCAAATAGTAAAGTGTGTTGTGTAGTGTAGCAAGCTTCCACTAACATTAAATTCATATTATATCCAAACCCGTTAAGTATATAGTTCTGTATCATTGTGATACAAAAACTAAACTCCATAGTAGCTTTTTAACCATACCATAATTACTAAAACTAAAACTGAAACTAATATATATAAAAATAAAATAGAAATGTCTTTGTAAAATAAAAACTAAACTAAAACTAAAAATACACAATGAAGGAAAACTAAACTGAATTTCCAAGTAAGGTCAGAAAAAATATAGAAATAAAAACTAATATAAAAAGGCAAAACTATAATAACCTTGACACCTAGTTTTCTTAAGGTGTTTTTACAATATGTTATCAGGTACAAAACAAAAGTCAAAATTATAGAACAGCAACCCCAAATTGCTAATTACTAATTTGTATCATACACGATTAAAGGTCTTTTTGTAATCAGAAGCAAAGGGTAAATAATTACTGTGTTCATCTCTTGGATTAAATCAGAATGAAGTAACTATGTATGTTGTTAGTTCAACTGCTTATATGTGAGAAACATTCCAACAATGGGTAACATTATAGCAACCGTGTCTTAAATTTTAAGATTAACTACCACTTGTGCACCACTTTCTTCACGTCATCATCTGTCTTGAATCGACAACCACCCAGATGTTTTTTTGCAGTCCAAAAAGGTGGAAATCACGCAGTGTCAATTCTGGCAAATAAGGAGGATGTGGCAATACCTCAAGCTTCAGTTTCTCTAGGTGCCAATTCTGGCAAATAAGGAGGATGTGGCAGTACCTTAAACTTCAGTTTCTCCAGACAAGCCTTGGTGTTCTTAGCAGTATATGGGTTGGCATTGTCTTGCAGCAAAAGGACTCCTTGAGACAGCAGTCCCCGCCGCTTGGATTAAATAGTAGGCTTCACATTGGTCTTCAGCAAGTCACAGTAACTTGCACTAGTGACTGTAGTACCCCTCGGCATGTAATGTTTGACAATAACTCGAGTGGCTGTGAGGACAAGACATAACCTTTTATGCTGCTGCAATCCAGGCACTTCCAGGCAGGTGGTGCAAGTGCATTGAGAAGGGTGGAGACTACATTGAGAAATGACTTTATCAGTTTTGTTAAGGTTCAGTCCATTTGCTAATAAATACAATTTTCTAACTTTAGCTTGACTCCCCCTTGTATTTAAAGAATTTATTTTAGTATTCAAACAGAACACAGAAAAAGTAAGGCATGAGCAAAAAGCAAAAATTGGCAAGACCAAAATACAAACAAATCCAAACTTTTGAAAATCAGAAACACAGTAATTTTAAAGAATACAGGCATCAAAGCCCAGGAAGTCCAAATATTGAAATAATAACAAAACCAAATGCAGGAATCATAAAACACAATGCCAAGCTACACCTTCTCCATTTAAACAGCTTGGTGCAGCCCTCCAGGTTCTACATAAAGGGTACAGGGCAGAAAACAAATAAAACTGCTTCATACAATATTAATATAATACAAAATAGCAAAATAATTAACAGCAACACTGTATTACAAAAGTAAAACAGAGACAAAAAAAATCAAAAACACAACAGTATAAAAAGTAACATTTGAAAGATGACAAAATGAGTTAACAAAGTGAAGAATAAATTTTTGCAAGGTGAAAAAAACCCTGAGTAAACTATGAAAAGCAAATAACAAGCTGTAAGCATGATCAATCTATCAGTATAAAACTCTATAAAACTATTTTGCAGCATATCAAGATGCTTTATGTATTTACCACATCAGACATTATGAATATAGCAATGCATGAAAACAGTCAACAGATGCAATAAATTTATAACATTTTTGTTCTCACACATTGCTTCACAAAGATTTACATATCTCTCTATTATAAAAAAAATCTTGGAAGGAGATGAGATGTGATTTTTTCAGAGAGACACTTTCACATCCCGCGATACATTGTCAGACACATTTCTTGTAGAGGGAAAGAAACGATATTCACTCACGGGCAGTTATGCGTTGCGTTGTCACGATGTAATTCCAAACATGGAATCTTTTATTGGCTAACTAGAAAGATTACAATATGCAAGCTTTCGAGGCAACTCAGGCCCCTTCTTCAGGCAAGATGTAATCACATCTTAATAAATTACATCTTGCCTGAAGAAGGGGCCTGAGTTGCCTCGAAAGCTTGCATATTGTAATCTTTCTAGTTAGCCAATAAAAGGTGTCATTTTGCTTGGCTTTTCTCTACATTCATAATGGCTAACACGGTACAACACCCTAGTACTACAAACATGGAATCAAAATTCAATGTGATATTGATTAAAAGGAAAAGGCGTAAAGAGATCAAATATATGGACATAGGTGATATGACAGAAGTGCACTGCGCAAGATGCAAATCACGCAGCACAGCAGCAGCAGCAGCAGTCCAGCAGCTGATTGAGCAAAGAGGAGGTAAAAAAAATAAACTATTTTCCATTGTATCATCGTTTAAGAGGGGGTTTTGGAGGAGCGACCACGTCTCCTTGGGGTGCGTTCAGCCCCCCTCTTCACAATGCCAGCGGCAGAGACATGAAGTGGCTGGCGTATAGCGCATGCCGGCAGGGTTGCGGGTGGGGGGGGTGGGTTTTGTTTCGGTGAGTGAAGCGAGCAGGCGGGGCAAAGCCCCCTAGTAACTATATATGTCATATAGTAATAAATTAGGCAGTGTTAGTTTTCAAATTGGATTACTAAATTATATACTCTGATATACGGCCAGTAGAACTGCTTCTGTTAGGGTTTTTTTCAAGTAATTAAATAGTACATTTCTATTCTTCTTCTCATGCGTACTAATGTGTAGAAAAGCAACAGAGAGGAGTGTCACTGTTTTAAAGATGACATTAGTAAAACCAATAAATTGATATTATTTTAAACTATTAAAGTATTCATTTGCCAGATATTTAGACATTCTGTACTTTTGCTTTATATGTATCTTTTTATTTCAAATCTAAATTGCTTTTGTATTCAGTATCTTTGATTTTCCTTTGCAGTGCAATGTTACAAATATGAGTATATAAATATTTACAGTTATGTGTAAAAAATAAATACACTTTCTTTAAATTTGTGGTTTTATATGTTATGACATAAATCAACAATCATTTAGGTTTCATTAAACTAAATACAGTTAGGTCCATAAATATTTGGACAGAGACAACTTTTTTCTAATTTTGGTTCTGTACATTACCACAATGAATTTTAAATAAAACAACTCAGATGCAGTTGAAGTGCAGACTTTCAGCTTTAATTTAGTGGGGTGAACAAAACAAATGCATAAAAATGTGAGGAAACTTAACACAATTCCTTCATTTCAGGGGCTCAAAAGTAATTGGACAAATGAAATAACTGGAAATAAAATGTTCATTTCTAATACTTGGTTGAAAAACCCTTTGCTGGCAATGACAGCCTGAAGTCTTGAACTCATGGACATCACCAGATGCTGGGTTTCCTCCTTTTTAATGCTCTGCCAGGCCTTTACTACAGCGGCTTTCAGTTGCTGTTTGTTTGTGGGCCTTTCTGTCTGAAGTGTAGTCTTCAACAAGTGAAATGCATGCTCAATTGGGTTAAGATCAGGTGACTGACTTGGCCATTCAAGAATTTTCCACTTCTTTCCTTTAATAAACTCCTGGGTTGCTTTGGCTGTATGTTTTGGGTCATTGTCCATCTGTATCATGAAACTCCGCCCAGTCAATTTGACTGCATTTAGCTGGATTTGAGCAGACAGTATGTCTCTGAACACCTCAGAATTCATTCAGCTGCTTCTGTCCTGTGTCACATCATCAATAAACACTAGTGTCCTAGTGCCACTGGCAGCCATGCATGCCCAAGCCATCACACTGCCTCCACCGTGTTTTACAGATGATGTGGTATGCTTTGGATAATGAGCTGTTCCACGCCTTCTCCATACTTTTTCTTGCCAGCATTCTTGTAGAGGTTGATCTTGGTTTCATCTGTCCAAAGAATGTTTTTCCAGAACTGTGCTGGTTTTTTTAGATGTTCTTTAGCAACATTCTATTCTTGAGGCTTATGAGTGGCTTGCACCTTGTAGTGCACCCTCTGTATTTGCTTTCATGCAGTCTTCTCTTTATGGTAGACTTGGATATCGATACGCCTACCCCCTGGAGAGTGTTGTTCACTTGGTTGGCTGTTGTGAAGGGGTTTCTCTTCACCATGGAAATGATTCTGCGATCATCCACCACTGTTGTCTTCCATGGACGTCCAGGTCTTTTTGCGTTGCTGAGTTCACCAGTGTTTGCTTTCTTTCTCAGGATGTACCAAACTGTAGATTTTACCACTCGTAATATTGTAGTAATTTCTCGGATGGGTTTTTTCTGTTTTCGCAGCTTAAGGATGGCTTCTTTCACCTGCATGGAGAGCTCCTTTGACCGCATGTTGTCTGTTCACAGCAAAATCTTCCGAATGCAAGGACCACACCTCAAATCAACTCCAGGCCTTTTATCTGCTTAATTGATAATGACATAACGACGGACTTGCCCACATCTGCCCATGAAATAGCCTTTGAGTCAGTTGTCCAATTACTTTTGAGCCCCTGAAATGAAGGGATTGTGTTAAAAAAAATGCTTTAGTTGCCTCACATTTTTATGCAATCGTTTTGTTCACCCCACTGAATTAAAACTGAAAGTCTGCACTTCAACTGCATCTGAGTTGTTTCATTTAAAATTCATTGTGGTAATGTACAGAACCAAAATTAGAAAAAAGTTGTCTCTGTCCAAATATTTATGGACCTAACTGTATATCATATCTCAAGTTACCTATAAGAAATAAATGATTTTGCTTTGTTTTGTTTAACATAAAATAAACCAGCCATGTTCATAGAGAGTTAGCTTAGCAACCCTGAGCAGGAATCTCACGCTACCTTTCAGCCAGATGTGAAGATCCTCTGGCTAACATTGTAAGAATGGCTTCTTTCTGTTGCAAGGAGGCTTTCATGTCATTGGTGTTACCACCATGGTAGACACCTCACATGTTTTGGCAACATTTTCTAAGATCTGCCTACTCCCTGACCATCATGAATGAACTACATCCTTAGTGTTTGTCAGTGTTGTATAATAAATAAATAAATAGTTTTGATACTGTACTTGAATATGTTTTGAAAATATTTTTACTTGAGTATAAGGTTTCACTTTAACTTTACTACATTTTCCAACATAAATGTCTGTTTTCATTCTAGTATATTTTGATACACACATTTGTTACTGCAATTGTAAAAAACAAAATAATAGGCTATGCAAATACAGGGGATTCAGAAACTTTTTAGACCCCTTTATTTTCTGCTCATTTTATTGCATTAATTTAATTATAAAAGGAAATATTTGCCATTTTTTCCCATCAATCTACATTTAGCATCCCATAAAGACACAGTGAACACATGTTTTCAGAAAGGTCTGAAAATTTACTAAACTTCAAAAACTGAAATCTCTCATTCGTATAAGTATTAGGACCATTTGTTGTGGTGCTCCAAATTGTTGACAGGTGCATCCTGTTTGCTGTAATTATCCTTGAGATGTGTCTAGAACTTGATTGGTGTCCACCTTGGCAAATTGAATTGATTGGACATCGTTGAGAAAGGCACTTACCTGTGTATATAAGATCCCGCAATTCACACCTCATATCAGAACAACAGCTGGGAACAGTTAAAAAAGCCAAAGATAAACCTCAAAGGCCATTCCTTTTAATGTGAAACTAGAAGTGATAAAGTTTAGGTAAAGAGTTTATTAAACTTTATTTAATGAATGTCTTGTTAGGGTTTATTTTTAAGAGTAATGTAGTTATTAAACTAACTCTGGCAATTTGCAAGTAGACATGTAGTTTGGTATTATTTGAACAAAAATAGGGGTGATTTTTGGGGCCAGGGAAAACTTAAAATTGTTTTATATTTAAATTAATTGTAAATACAGTAGTTTATGAAAGTTCATTTTATGAAGGGATTTTCAGGAATGAATAGTTGGTCCCATTAACATTTTTGTAATCCCCTTCTTCAACAGTCTGCACTGCACACCAAGTTTGACTTTGAAATGTGAAGCTCTTATCAATATTTATGAATTCACTCATATTATAGCGAAGTATCACCTCTACTATACTCTCATCTTCATACCTTTATACTATATTTCTAATTTCCACATACATTTTTAATTTAGCTTACTGATAAATTGTTAAGTGTGCTCATTGCATTTTTTATTTGCATTTCCTGTTTACATGTTTTCATTATAGGGAATAATGATATTATTGGATATCTCTGGGTCCATGGTTCTTGAGGCTGATCCTCCAATTAGCTGTGAACCACCCAGTCTCACTGAGATTGCACAGGTGGTGAACCAGCTGATGGGGGAAAGGCTGCAGGGATCTGTGGTATCTGGGGTGAACTTCTCCAGGCTGGTGGTAAGGCTGTCCTCCTGGCATTGCAAGCAGTCTTTGCTTCCATTTGGGAGACTGGCATCATCCCAACTGACTGGAAAACGGGACTTGTCGTCCCTATCTGGAAAGGGATGGGTGATCGCCTGGATTGCAGCAACTACAGGGGTGTAACACTGCTCTCGGTGCCGGGTAAGGTCCTTGCTAGGGTCATCTTCAATAGGATCCAAGATCACTTGCTCACCTACCAGCGACCGGAACAGTCTGGTTTTATGCCTAAGAAGACTACCATCGACTGCATCCTGGCACTGAGGGTTCTCATGGAGCGCAAACATGAATATCGGCAGAGTTTCTTTGCAGCCCTTGTCGATTTTCGCAAAGCGTTCGACTCAGTTGATCGAGCTGCCCTGTGGGACATCCTGAGGATTCGCGGGATCCTCTTGAGGTTTCTGGATATCATGACCGGCCTGTACACTGGTACTGTGAGTGCTGTGCAGAGTGGAGGCAGGACCTCTGCGTTTTTCCCAGTTGATTCTGGGGTTCGTCAGGGGTGTGTTCTTGCTCCTACTCTCTTCAATGCTTGTATGGACTGGGTGTTGGGCAAGGTTGTGGGGTCCAGCGGCTGTGGGGCATCTGTTGGTGAAGAAAGATTCACGGATCTTGACTTTGCTGATGATGCTGTGATCTTCGCGGAGTCCATGAAGGCTCTGATCGGGGTGCTCGAGAGACTGAGCTAGGGGTCTGAGGGTCTGGGCTTGCGAGGGTCCTGATAAAAGGTGTTGACCTTGTTGAGAGGTTTACTTACCTTGGCAGTGACATTCATGTCTCTGGTGACTCTTCCTATGAAGTCAGTAGACGGATTGGGAGAGCATGGGGGGGTCATGAGGTCGCTGGAAAGGTGTGTGTGACCCTCCAGATATCTATGCAAAAGGACAAGGTCCAAGTCTTTAGAGTCCTGGTGCTTCCTGTCTTGCTTTATGGTTGTGAGACATGGAAGCTATCCAGTGACCTGAGACAAAGACTGGACTCCTTTGGTACTGTGTCTCTCTGGAAAATCCTTGGGTACCGTTGGTTTGACTTTGTGTCGAATGAGCGGTTGCTCATGGAGTGCCGAATGAGGCACATTACCTGCATTGTGAGGGAGCGTCAGTTATGGCACTACAGCCATGTGGCACATTTCCCCGAGGGGGATCCAGCATGTAAGATCCTCATTGTTGGGGACCTGAGTGGCTGACCCAGACCAAGGGGTCGCCCACGTAACACCTGGCTGCGGCAGATAGAGGATCATTTCCAGAGGGTGGGACTGGACCACGTGTCTGCCTGGGGGGTTGCAAACCGGAATCTCGAGTTGTTTTGTTGTGTAGTGGGTGCGGCAACGCACTGTACCAGTGCATGCTCCCCAGCTTGACTTGGCTTGATTATAGGGAATAATAGTTATACACCTAAACATGAGATATAAATTGTGAATGTACAAGTACAAAGTAAACTGATAAACAGGTACAGTGGAACCTCGGTTCATGAATGTCTCGGAACACGTACAAATCGGTTTACGACCAAAATGTTTGCCAAACTTTTGCATCTGTTCACGACCACACACTCAGTATACGAACAAGCCAGTTTCCCTTTCGGTTTGTACGTGTTCAGTCTCTTCCTGTGCATTTCCTGTGCAGTGAGCAAGAGAGAGAGAGCGAGAGAGCGCGACACACACACGAGAGAGAGACACACACACACACACACACACACAGGCAGCGCGAGAGAGAGACACACACACACATACACAGGCAGCGAGAGAGAGAGAGACACACACACACAGGCAGCGCAAGAGAGAGAGAGAGAGACACACACACACACAGGCAGCACGAGAGAGAGAGACACACACACACTCAGGCAGCGCGAGAGAGACACACACACATACACACAGGCAGCGCGAGAGAGAGAGCTGGACGCATAAGGTAGGAAGGCAGTTAAAGAATGCACTGGGCTTGTTTTTGTTTTCACTTCTGTTTACAGCCATCGGTTCGTAGCGTGCATTGTTGCAATGTTACTTTTCTTGGTGGTTTATTAAATTACGGATTTTTTCAAATGTTCGTTTTTTTCCCCTGTGCTTAAAACTCATAAAAAAAAGTGTTTTTAGCCAGCGGTTGGTAGCACTATAGTGCGAACTATTGCAGTGTTAGTTTTCTCTATTGTTCAAGGTTTTCTCAGTGTTATTCAATGTTTTTACATTTAGTTTAATATTATGCTGTGCATTCTATGGTTTAATTAACTATATTTGTGCTTAAAAACTTAAAAAAAAATATGTATTTACATACAGTTCGTATGGTCTGAAACAGATTAATTGTATTTACATACAATCCTATGGGGGAAATTACTTCGGTTCATGACCAAATCGGGTTATGACCAGAGTTTTGGAACGAATTATGGTTGTGAACCGAGGTTCCACTGTACATCTGTTGGCTGCTGGATCATCTGCCCCATAGCATCCCACAGAAACTTAGATAGATAGATAGATAGATAGATAGATAGATAGATAGATAGATAGATAGATAGATAGATAGATCCCTATTCTCCTCCTCCTGCCCACTCCTGATGCAGCCCACGATAGCAGTGTCGTCAGCGAACTTTTGCACGTGGCAGGACTCCGAGTTATATTGGAAGTCCGATGTATATAGGCTGAACAGGACCGGAGAAAGTACAGTCCCCTGTGGCGCTCCTGTGTTGCTGACCACAATGTCAGACGTGCAGTTCCCGAGACGCACATACCATGCCACCAGGTATGAATCTACTCCCATCTCTGTCAGCTTGTCCCTAAGCAGCAGAGGTTGGATTGTGTTGAAGGTGCTAGAGAAGTCTAGAAACATAATTCTTACACCACCACTGTCTCTGTCCAAGTGGGAGAGGGATCGGTGTAGCATATAGATGATTGTACTTCTAGTATATGCCAGGCTGCTAGCTCACTAGCATCTTAATAGAGTATTTTCATCTTCCTGCTATTGTGTCTCTGTCTCTGTCTTCGGCGCTGCTGCTCCCTGTTTTCATTTTTCCCCCAAAGTCATTCCTGTAGTCTCACACTATTATGTAAATAGC
This sequence comes from Erpetoichthys calabaricus, assembly GCF_900747795.2. Lineage (NCBI taxonomy): Eukaryota > Metazoa > Chordata > Cladistia > Polypteriformes > Polypteridae > Erpetoichthys > Erpetoichthys calabaricus. The sequence goes on from NC_041401.2 coordinate 87,342,649, forward strand.
TTTTTGCCAGTAAAGAACTGAATATTTATTCTGAATTTTGATAATGTTAATACAGCATAAACCAGATTCAGTATTTTTCTTGTTATTCAGTTCAATTCACTTCATTTTTGTATGCCGCTTTTCACTGAGTTCAGGTGCAGAGCATTGTGATGTGTACAGGAAAAATAGAAAAGTTGGCATGAAAACAATTAATTGAAGAAAAAAAGCCCCTTTCTTATTTATGTAACATTTTCAGTATATTGTCAATTATATTTCTAATGGTCTCCAAAATGCTCCTTTCAGCTGTGTTTGGAGCTGGGTTGGGAGCAATTTCGGTTCCTTCTACTTCAGAAAGCACAAATGGGGATGTTTTTGAATCTGCAAACTCAGATAGGAAGTAATCCTTCCGATGACCTTTAAACCCCATCATGACCATACTGTCAGGGTCGCGACCTATATGACTCAACCCCAGCAACCACAGTGGCTTCTCAACAAGAAGTATATAAAATAATGACAGACATAATCAACCAAAATGGCCCAACTAATATCAAGTAATTAAAGGCAAGCACCCAAGTGAAAATCTGATATAAAATTCAGAATCAAGGCCATGAGTAGGTATAGTCTTAGATTCAGGGGGCCTCACTAGATGTTAAATATTAGTTAGGGTGGGGTATATATTGCTTTTTGCTTTGTGATTGAAACTGTATATACACCTCTTTTGAATAAGACCCGGAATAGTTTTGTGCAAATGTTTAAACAAGTTAAAAATTTTCAGAACATTGTCTTCTGTAACCTAAAGCCCAATTCAGCAACTGATCAAGTCTTTCTTTTCAACTAAGCCAGCCAATGTTAAATGAGATATAAACAGTCATAATATCTGCTAGATGTTTTGAAGGCTGTCTTCTATTTGTCCCCTTCTTTGATATGTATTAAATGGTATGTACTTCTGAGATTCCTATTTAGAAAAGACAGACAAGCCATTTACCTGGTTAAGAATAGATGAAATGATGGGTAAAGAGTAGTTAATTTTAACAGTAAATGTCTTCAATTCCCTATGTTCAATTCAGGGACGTGACCACCATCCTTCTTTCTTTTCAACAAAGAAAATACCAGAACCAATGGCATTGACAGTAAATCCACTCTTTACACTCTCATGTATATATTGTTTCATTGGTTCTTGTTCAAGACACGCTAGTACATAAACTTGGCCTTTTGGTAAGGATACCTCTAATAACAACTGTGTAGCAATATCATATTCTTGATAAGGTGGCAAAGTCAGTGCTTTCTGTTTACTGAAAACATCTTCAAAATCTGCATATTCATTTGGAAGAATGAAAATAGTATTGTATAATATTGGGCGAGGCAAAGAAATTCATTTTTAAAGGACATTTACTTTTTTCTCTTTTTTCCCAGTTAATTGTTAGATTATCTTTCTGCAGCCATGGGAAACGTAAGATAACTTGTTGAATTGAAGATTGGATAATGAAAAATTCAGTTGTTCTTCATAAAAAAGACCAATATGGACTGTAAAAGAAGGGGGAGTGGATTCTAAATGGCATGTTTATTTGTTCTAATAGGACAGAACAAAGAAAATTCTATACTTCCCTAGAATTAATGGTTGCCCCGAAATGCAGTGTACAAAAACAAAATAAAATCATGCAAAGCTAATCAGAATACATAAAAACAAAATTAGACATGCAAAAATCAAATCAGATTAGAAGTTCAAAAACAAATTGTAAAACTGGAAAACATTGAAAATGCATACACGAAACAGAAAACACAGAAAAAAATGGAAATGTAAAAACAAATTATAAAACATAAAAAAAAATTGGAATTGCATGCCAAAATCAAATCAGAAAATACAAAAGGAAATTGGAAATATAGAAAGTAAATCAGAAAATGCAAAAACAAATTACAAAACACAAATTCAATATGCAAAAATAATGTGTAAATGATTTAAGAAACCGCTACACTTGTTAGGATCTCTGATATATCTAATTGGATACGGTATTGCAGGGTCTTTAATTGACTGAAGCCTGCTACCTCCTGGACCTGGGAGGCAGAGTAAAACTTTGCGGACAGCATATTTATTAACTCTACTACCTGCTGGATGGATGCCTGAACCTCCGTCATTTGTTTTTAATTCCTTTATCCTTTATCCCTGCATGTACCGCATGTCATGGTAAATCCACCTCATCCCGGAGTCACTCATCTGGGATCCGAATCAATGCAAGTATTACGTAAGATAATGTTCGAAGAATATTTGAGAAAAAGTCAAACCAAAAAAATGTTTGAAAATCAAGAAGTAGGCCACACTGTTACAAAGGCCAAGTCGCAAGACAAAAATCAATGTAAAAAATTTAGAGCAAAGTCAAAAACCAGAGATTCAAAAGAAATAGTATTTAATGGCACAAAAAGGGATATTTTTAAATCCTGTCATCTGCATTGGCCTCCAGTGGTGACAGGTGTAAACAAATAAGATGGTGATGCAAAAAAGTGCCAAATATTATTAGATAATTTAAGACAAGCATTCAAAGGCTTAAATCTATTGTCAAATTCAGAAACTAGGGCATAAAAACCCAAACAAGTATAAAATCTTGCAAAATGGTGAAGGAAAATAAATATAATTTAAATGAAAAGTACATTCATAACAGCAAGAATCAAGCATGGACAGATTCGCAATTCATAGTAGGCCACACCCAAAAACACGAATTACATTGATGCATACACGATGTATTCCTCATAATGGGTTTTGTCAAATGTAATCTGTTTTGTCATAAAACCTTCAAAAATAGGTAAGTTGAAAGGATACCCAGTTTTTCATAGATTCATGATCATGCCTTATTTTTTCCTTTATTATTATAAGGAACTTTACTATTCTTCAGAATAGTCAGATCGGGGGGAGGGGTGATGTTAGAGCACGTGAGCTTATTCAGTGCTGCAGGAACAACACACATGTACTGAAAGAAAAAAAAAGATCAACATGTTGCCTTCCCTGTTTGTTTGTATATCTCTGCCTGTCTGTCTCTCTATTACGCAGTGCTCTGTCTGTCTGTGTGTTATGGATCTTGAAAAAATAAGTTATAAGGACAGTTGTTCATGTTAATTGCAGTCTCAATTGTAAAAAAAAAATATTTTAAAAGGAACATCCCACATGAAAATATAACGATCTCATTAACTGACAATGCATACCAATTTATAAATTTAATGTCCGTTTGAGGTTAAAAATAAGTAACACTTTGTCCCCAGTGTGGAATTGAACTCATGTCTGTGAGGCACAGCAAAGCTACTCGCTCAGAGAGGCGAATTTTAGCGCGCTACGCCACGGAAACTGCTGTATTATTCTTGAAGCTTTTGTGAAAGTGTTTATTTGATCTTTGGAACTCGGGCTTTATACATTCTATAGTTTATGCCTACATTTTGTAACATTTATTACTAAAATATGAAAAAGTTTCTGCTTTAACAATGTGTTTACACAGATTACTGTAGAAACGGTACACACATGAAATGCGTGTGTTCCAAATAACGATCTATTATTTCCATTCTAAAACTCCACTTCACTCCCAGATAATCAATCAAGGCATGAGCTGGGAAAAGTGCGTTCACGTTCTAAGTCGGAGGGGGGATGGAATAGCCGGCTGCTTGCAGCTTGTCTTTTATCAGCACATTTAGAGGACAAAAGACGCTGGCGGAGAGGTGTGAACGGATTTAAGACGCGATTTAAGGTGGGCCGGATCTACGAGTTTTTTCGTAGACTCTGGTAATTCTAGTGTTAATTGATGGTGGCCATTTTATAGATTTAATTTAATTTCACATGGGGAGTCTAATTTATTGTTTGACACCAACACCCATCAAACTCTAGTTACAACACTGCCTTGAACTCATATAACCATAATTCTAGCATTATTTTAGTCTGTAGGTAATCAATTTGGTTAATTGTAGAAGTGTCTTTCTGTTAAAAATATTATACTTATCAATTTATACAGTAAAGTATATAAAATGAATATTTTGTATATGTAGCATAATTCTTAGTATATGGAATATTTTTAACTTGTATGTAGTTTTTGATGATGTGATTATCTAACACTCTCTGCATGCATATTTTAATACATTCAGTACTTTTCATTCTTAATTTTATTGCTGAAAAAAGTAATTAATAAATGGCAGTGTGTTTCATGTTTAATGTTCTCATAGTTGTTCTTTTTATATGTTTTCTGTACGAGGTATGACTCTAGTAATCTTGAAAATTTTCTGTATTAAACAGGACTGAGGTTCAATATTGCCAAGAGTTTACATTAACTTTCATGTGGTGTTTGATTAAATAATGCTGAACTACTTGTAGAGTAATTTATGAGTTGTTGACAGTTTAAAGAGAAGCAAAAGAGCAAAAGTTCAGCATTACTAACAGACCCTTCAGTTTCTATCAGCAATAGGCATGGGTGGTCATGCTTACACATTCACCATCCCTATGTGAGCTGCAAGTTTAACACAATTTATGCAAAACAGAAAAATTGTAAATTATTTTTTGTGTTTAAGATTCATATGTCACATTTTTATTTAATATGGTCCTGTGCATTTAGTGGTTGAACATTCTTTAAAAGCATAGTGAGCCTGCAAAGTTCTATAAGAATGTAATGTTTGTTCATATCTTAAATCAGATTAAATGTATTTTCATTTTTAATATGATGTGAATAAATGTGTGCTTCATCTGTAATGATTAGAAACAAACCATTAATAATTTGTGTCTTTAATTTTTATTCTTAAAGCAAAACCAAACAAAACCCACAAATATCACCGAGTAAATCCACTGGAGGTGAATTTTGTGTTGCAGCCCTCTTTGCACCTTCAAGATCTTGGTTTATCACCAATCCCAACATGAAAAGAGATAAAGGTTTGTATTTTAGAAAAATACATTTTAAAACAGTATTTTAGCCGTGAAAATACCACAGATGAACTGCAGCCATCATTACATGGATGCAATCTCAGGCTTTCCTTTAATAACACTGTAACAGGCTGTGCTATATTTCATAAGTTTATTTTGTGTTTGATATTACAGGTAATTACCTTATTTCATTTTTGAAATTGCCTTAAATTATAGGAAAAGAACAGTGGCACAGTGCTTTGTTGTAGATTCGGTTCCCCTGGTTTGAATCTCATGCCTGTTCATTGTCTGTGTGGAGTTATATACTCTTCCTATCCTGACTTGAGCCCTGAGCTGCCCATATAAGCTCCTGCTTGCTACATTGAGAGATTTAAAAAAAAAGTTTTAAAGAAAAACTCAGAGTGCTATATGCCAACTTTGTACATGTGTAGTACTAGTACCAATATATCATTCAGTTTATGAAAAAAGACCTTTCCTATGTACAATATATTGCAACTTTCATTTAATAGTTTAACTACAATAAATGCAGATTTTTATATAAATATTATTTGCTCATGTCACACAGCATTTTGTACATAAGTTAATACGAACCTTGTAGAACTTATGAAAGAAAAAATACAAATATAAATGCTGTGTAAAGAGAAGTTTGTCCAAAAAAATTTCAGTCTAACTGCAGATGATCAGTGAATCCTCCTTACGAACTGAAAATAATGAAAGCTTATGAAAAAAAGTTATCTCAAAAGAGTAAAGTGAGATACAAATTTTAATTTCACCACTTTTACCAGGCCTAAACTGTAATTTACAAATTAATTAATGAGAAATAACACTATATTTAAAGTTTACATTTTTCATTATCATACTTTTCTGTCCTCAAATATATAATGATAGACGCAATATTATTTCTACACATTAACATTAAATTCTGATTTGTTGTTTGTGTACCACATTTTTCTTTCTGATAGATCAATCCAAGCAGTATGTTGTGGAGTCATTGTATATACTTAGCTGCTATGGAAATCTGGTAGAGCATGTCCTGGAGCCTCGTCCAATCAGCACAGCCCAGAAAATCAGTGATGACACGCCTCTTGAGCTTGTGAGCTGTCCTCGAGCAAGCTGGTCACTTGCCAGGTTTGAAGACATTGATTTAAACTATTTGTATTTCTGTGAGTTATCCAATAGTCAATAGTTATTCCAATGAAAAAATATTCTTTTAAGTGTATGTTGAATCCAAAAATCCTGGTGTTAGACTGTCACAATATAAAATGAGTAATGACAGGAATATGATGGAGTAGATGAGACATGTGTGCCCCAATGATTATGAGAGTTGTTTGAAGATATGTCCTTCTCATACAGTTTGTCATAGCAAACTTGTCTGTGGTTAGATCTCTAGTTTATATATATATATATATATATATATATATATATATATATATATATATATATATATATATATATATATATATATATATATATATATATATATATATATATATATATATATATATATATATATATATATATATATATATATATATATATATCTCAAGGGCGGCACGGTGGCACAGTGGGTAGCGCTGCTGCCTCGCAGTTGGGAGATCTGGGGACCTGGGTTCGATTCCCGGGTCCTCCCTGCGTGGAGTTTGCATGTTCTCCCCGTGTCTGCGTGGGTTTCCTCCGGGCGCTCCGGTTTCCTCCCACAGTCCAAAGACATGCAGGTTAGGTGGATTGGCGATTCTAAATTGGCCCTAGTGTGTGGGTGTGTTTGTGTGTGTCCTGTGGTGGGTTGGCACCCTGCCCGGGATTGGTCCCTGCCTTGTGCCCTGTGTTGGCTGAGATTGGCTCCAGCAGACCCCCGTGACCCTGTGTTTGGATTCAGCGGGTTGGAAAATGGATGGATGGATATATATATCACTGGAGTCATTTCTTTTATAGACATTTTTATGAGCCGCTGGCCGTGCATTGTGGTTGTTCTGGTAGTATGTACTGCAATGGCCACTTTGCTAGTTATGATGATGATATTGATGGCAAAACAGAAAAGGAGCTTAACCCAACATAGGAGTATATTCGCAACCAGGATAAGGTGGTTTCTACGTAAGAGTGGTAAGAGGTAGAGGGATCGTTTCATACAGTGAGTTGGAAGCTTCTCCTGATTTAGAGTAAAAATCAAGACCTCAGTAGTGGAGGCAGCTACAAGGAGCTGTTGCCAAAACATTTTGATGCCTGTCATCACAACAACCCTTGGCTCTTTTGTCAGACTCAAACAGTGAGGGAAACTGTCAAGTTGAGGAAAGAGGCCTTCTATACAGTTTTAGCTTGAGGAGCCCCAAATTTTGCTGAGAAGTACAGGCAGGCAGTGCTGAAACAAAGGTCCGTTTGTGTGTGTAGTTTGGTGAGTACTTAAGGATGGCCTCATTGAAGCTCTGGCAAACCATTAGTGACTCAGATTGGGTAAGCAGGACATCACCTAAGCTGTTCTTAATAGGTTGGGCTCAACATTGACTTTGACTGGAGTTATCATTGATCGACAGAAGCAGCACTGTGAGCATCCCCTAAAACCAGTGGATATGCTCTTAGAGTGGAATGCCATGTCAGAAGCGTTGGTTGGAGTATGGTGTATCTCTGTGGTTGAGACACATTTGATTATTAAAAAGCAGATCTGACCAGACATCCTCAAAGCACTGGATATTGTTAGTGTGTTTTAGCTCTTATGCCTCTTTAGTGTATTGTGGAAGGTAGCAATAGTGCCTTGCAAGGGACAACCTGAGGTGGTTCTTTATTTATAAAAAGAGTCGAACATAAGGTGTTAACAGTTAGCAGCTTCACCCCCATTTTCTGGGGTAGTGGAAAGGAGACCTCATCCAACAGTTGAAATTTATTGTGCAGGAGGACCAATGTGGATTTTATTCTGGCTGTGGAACAGCAAACTCTTTTTTTTCATGCAGAGAGAAACTGATGGGTCATGGGAGTTTGCCAATCCTGTCTTCCTATATTTTATAGACTTTGAAAAAGCTTATGACAATGTACCCTGCAGTATCTTGTAGAAGGTGCTAATAGAGTATGGGGTTCTTAGGCCAGTGATGCATTCCATTTGGCAGGTAGTATATCAAAGTGGTTAAAATTGTGAACTTCAAACCCAGAGGTTTTGGGTTTAAATCCCGCTATTGGCACTGTGCAATTATGAGTAAGTCACTTCACCTGCCTGTGCTCCAATTGGAAAAACTAAAGAAATCTAGTATAAAGGCATTAGATTAATAAATTAAATAGTAATTAATGTTGTTCCTGTATTTGCAGAGTGAGCTTTAAATTTTCATTCTAGGTATTAAATTTAAAGGTATTAGGTGTATTCCTCTTCTAAAGTTACAGATTGGCCAAACACATTATCTTCAAACTTGGCAGCTTTTTTTCAGTCATTTGCAAAAAAGAACTCAAATTCTTTTTTCTGACATGATAGCACAGCTATATAGCTGACTGGCTGCTTAATCTTGTTATGTGATCTGTGTTCTTTAACATGACATTACATGTTATGCAATTGCATCTAATTTTTTAATGAGTTTTCCTTTAGTCGTTAGACCCTAAATAAACCCCATCCACATGGTTATTTAAACATTAATAAAGAGGTATTTTGTTTTTTAATTAATATAAAGTCTAATACTCAGTTGTCATCCTAACCACAAGGGGTGCTATAGTACACTTTGCACCCCTCTTCCCATGTCCTTGCAATGGTACGTCTTGTCTTCTCTCTTTTTCATTATTTTCATGGACAGAATATCAAGGCACAGAAATGGTTTGAAGTATATTTATTTTGGCAAAATAAAAGGTGAATTTCGTCTGTTTGCTGATGATGTTGTGCACTTGACCTCATCAGACTATGGTCTCCGGAGCACCTTGAAACTGATTTCCAGATGAGTGTGAAGTGATTGGAATGAGAACTAGCACTTCCACATATTTGGCTATGGTCTCCTCATGAAAAAGAGTGGCAATTTACTTGCAGGTAGGGGATGAGCAGCAGCCCCAAGTGGAGGAGTTCAAGTACCCTGGGTTCTTAGTCATGAATAAGGGTAGAGGTCTTCCTCAGATTGAATTTGGTGAAGCAAAGTAATGTTGTACTGGATCATGGTGGTGAAGTGGAAGATATGTCTGTGGACAGAGTTGTCGGTTGAGTACAAGCAGAGAAAATAAGGTTCCTACACTTGGCTGCTGGGTACACTCTCAGTGAGAGGGTGAGGAGCTTGGCAATAATGCAGAATTATAGATTAAACCCACTGTATCTCCAGATTGAATGCTGAGGCAGTTTGGGTGTACAGTTAGGATGCCTCACAGACTCCTCCTACTGGAGGCGTATAAAGCACTATCCAGTGGAAGAAAATTGAGGGGAAGGACTAAGACATGCTGGAGTCATTACAAAGATCTATCACAACATTTAAACCACCTGCCTAATACTGTATAGGTCCCCCACGTGCCAACAAAACAGCTCTGACCCATCAAGGCATGGAGCCCGCAATACCTCTGAAGATGTCCTGGGGTATCTGGCACGAAGACGTTAGCAGAAGATCCTCTAACTCATGTAAGTTGTGAGGTGTGGCCTTCATGGATCACACTTGTTTTTTCAGCACATTCCATAGATGTGGGCTGAGCAAGTTGAGATCTGGGGAATTTGGAGGCAAAATCACCACCCTTGAATTCTTTGTCATGCTCTGCAAACCAGTGTGGCAGGGTGCATTATCCTTCTGAAAGAGGCCATTGCCACCATGAAATACCATTGCCATAAAGGGGTGAACATGGTCTGTGACAAACTTTTAGGTAGGTGGTATATATCAAAGTAACATGCATGTGAATGCCGAGACCCAAGGTTTCCAGCAGAACATTGCCCAGAGCATCACAATGCCTCCGCCAGCTTGCCTTCTTCCCGCAGTGCATCCTACATCCATCTCTTCCCCAGGGAAACTATGATCTACGTTTCAAAAGAAAACGTGATTGATCAGACCAGACCACCTTCCCCCATTTGACAGGTGCCATTGTAATGAGATAATCAATGTCATTCACTTCATCTGTTAGTGGTTTTAATAGTGGGGCTGATTAATTTATATCTCTCAGTTATCTTGGGAGTGTCAAGGTATTACCAGAAAGTTCTGAAGAACTTTGGTAACCTGATGTGTTGATACCTCATCCCTGAAAATGAAACATGGAAACAGCATGATGGTGACGATAAGTATAAATTCAATGTAGTTCTAAATGCCTTTGTTTATAAGGGGAATTATTTCACACCCTATCTAAAAACTGTATGCCAGTCTGTAAACACAAGTAAGTGAACATATATTCCCACAATATCAGTGACATACATAGTAAAATGGCTTCACATGGTTCATCTTTTGAAAGTGTAATAAATCATTTTATGATAATTCAAATTCCATCATTATAGTGTAGTATTTTTTCTTAGTATATATTATATTTTGAAGTGTTTCAAATAAAATATTTGTAAAATAAATTTAGTCTGTTCTAAGCATTTTTGGTGATATACTGCTTTATATTAATGTGCTGTTTCTGTAAATTGTTTCAGTTTGACAAGCTTGACAAGCTTTTGCCAAATTCATTTTTCTGTTTGTTTGGAGTAGAACGCCACAGTGGAATGAACTTCAGCCACCATTTAACACAAACCATCCCCTGCTACTGGCCTCAGATGCTGTGCAGTACTATCAATACCTTCTAGCTGGAAGTAAGTACTGTCTTTCCATTCTCACAGAAAGGATCCATTAGTGAGAGTCCTGCTGATTTACAATGACTGTTCTCAAAACGGGATTGTTGTTAACCTATTATTGGGGCCACAAGCTGTGAGCAACCCTTTTAAGTGATGAATCTTCTATTTGTAGTGAAGGCAGAACTATTCATGAGTCTTGTGGCTCTATGTTCATCAGCTGCTTCCTAACATACACATTATTTCCATAATTAACTGATGCAACTCTGCTAAATACACTCAGCTTGTATAAATATTATTTCATAGGACAATAGGATATAGCCAAATTTAATAAGCCCTTGGTACACTGCACAGTGAGGATACTCAGTGTCTTAATGGGACATTTCTTATGGATGAAAAGATATTTAAATCTTTCTTGAATAAATAGGCATTTATACATTTATCAAAATAATACAACATAATCAGTAATTAGCGCCTAAATCCTGTAGGCATGTTGTTAATTTCTTCTTTTCCAGTAAGTTTTAAAAGCTGAAGGGAAATGAGTACAATATTTTACTCAATTATCTATTGCAGACAGCTACTTGTTACTTTAAAATTATAAATATAATTAAGGAAGTGATACACTGGACACAATTTTAACATTTGGGTCCAATTAAATCCAGTTGCAAGTCAATTCAGTCCATAAATATATGCAACTACTGTATACTATAGTGTGTATTCAGTGACTGAGTAAAGAAAGGAAATTATATATTATATATAATTATATTATATTATAAATTATATATTTGTTGTTATAGTATTTGAAAGATCAGGTTCATTATGTCAAATGTGTGAAATGTTGAACAATCAGAACAAATTATGATCTTCCTTCTGCCCTCTCTTTTAAACACTTCACTGCATTACATTTTAATACTCACACTATTTTAAGTTGTATTCTGGTGTTACTATCAAACATAAAAACCTATTTTCGCTTACACTTAAACAATTAAAATATAAAGAGGATTAGTATACTATATAGTAACATTTATGGAACAAGGTTGTTCTAAACAACCCATATAAGTGTACATTCTAGTTTTCAATTTAAAGATGTTTTTAGTTTGCAATCCCCTCACAAAAAAAGTGCAGAAATACATTCTAAATAGGAAATTTATTATAAAAATAAATAGTTTTTTTTTGTTTCATTTTAAAAAACAAATTCTTTTAGCGTTTATTCTGTACTGTACAACTGACAGGTCTAATGTGGAATTAGGGTTACTAGAAATATGATTAATCTAGAAGTTCAATTAAAAGAATTAAGAGATAAGAATTTGATAGGAATAGAAGCCATGAACATACTACCAATTTGTAATTGTAATTACTTAGCCCTGTTCTGCTCTGTAACGCTGAAGTAAACTATACAGTTTCAAAGAAGAAAAGTAATGAGGTTTCTCTTTTCTCAATACAGGTCTTTAAAATAATTGCAAAATGACAAAATATATTGGGGTAATGGTCATGATTCTTTAAAATGACTTTTTTCTGTGGTGTATATATAGTACATTTGACAGAGCTGCTACTTACTATTCCTTTTTTATTAAAACAGCTTTTATTGTATTGATTTAACATGCAATATGCAGTTGTTACTTTTTTTTCTTCCGTTTTAATTTGGATTATATATATAATAAAATCATTCTCTAGCTAGCTTTGTATGTACTAGTAATGAACAAGTTTCTAGTTTCTAATTGTCATCCTTATAATTGTATTTTGTCAAGTTCATTTTTCCAATCTCACCTCGATTGTGTTTTTATTTTTTTCTTTCAAATTTAGCCTATTGTTTGAACATTATGCTTGGATTATTTGGCTGTTTGCTCCTTTTTTTGATGGATAGTTTTCTAGTGATTAAGAGACACCAAAAAGCAGCTTATATGAGCAAATAAAATGCATTAGCATACAATGAATAGAATTAGAACACAGCTGCAATACAATAAGTGGAAAGAGAACAACAAATATTACATTTAAGCTGAAAGCACTTATCTTTCATGACCTCTGAATTGCTAAATAAAAAGCTACCCTTTAAAAAAACTACCTGTGCATAAAACTGTAAACTGGAATAAAACAGCATAAGTCTTCTTACATGTGAACTCAGTCTCATCTCCTGTACATTTTGTTATTAATATGATACAGAATGCTTCCCTATCTCATTTGTGAGGATCATCCCTTAAGTTACGAGCATGAACAACATTACCTTTTATTTACAATTGGTCAACAGCTAAATGGAGCAGTGGTTGAAGACTTTACTGTTGATTATACACTTGAAATAGTATAGTAATATTATAGATATATTTGTCTTTGGATCTTACTTTGTCTTTTATAAAGAATTTATTCAGATTGGTCTTGCTATGAACTTAGCTGTTCTTGACAAGTGGACATCATTCAGAATTATTCTCAGTGTGTAGGAACACATTAATAATTAATTAGTGAACAGCTATTACACACTTGAGGCAAGAAGCCAGGAGGAGTTCTGCTTGGGTTTAATATGTAACACATAAAGCTTTGTTCTTTTCTATTAGAGAACACTTGAAAAATCAAAGAATGTTCCTCCCATTTCTTCCTTGTAATTTCTGCGAATACATGAGCGTCACTAACAGTTGTGGACTTGTACAAAATTTACTATGTACTGTATATACTGTAATAAGTCACGATATGCATGTTTTATGATATTTTCAAAGCCCAATTCCATGTTTGCATTGCAGGGGCAGTGTTATTGCTTGAATTCCCTTTGCTTACACGTGGACTTAGTTGCCAGAATACATGTCAGAAGGGAAACCTGATAACTTTATTATTATGTCCCATATAAATCAAATTTCGAAGAAAAATATGTCATAGCCCAAAGCTTGCTCCGCACATTGAACTTCATTTTTAAATCTTGCTTATCCAAGCCTGCAAGTGTTCCATCTGTCCTTTGAGCAGCTATGCAACGTGTGTCAGAATTTAAACTCAGTTAACCTGTATATGTTCTTCTGTTCATCTACAGTGCAGCCTCCTGGAAGCCCTGGTCCTATGACCCGACATGAGTCATATGACAGTTTGGCATCAGATCACAGTGGGCAGGAAGATGAAGGATGGCTGTCTCAGGTAAGGCTCTTTTCACATTACCATAAATAACGGATATTTTTACTGACATGCCAGTTTTATTCACAATCATGTACACAACATATATTGTAATTCTAGGTCTGAATGCTCCAACAAAATTAATTATTTATCCTTTTGTCAATAAGTAAGCAATGTTAGCTATCTGTGTACTAGCTCAAAATGGATCAGCTTAGAGCCTTAGAAGTCTTAGTTGTGCATTAATAATTTCCTGTCCATTACCCTTTAGTTTTAGTTGGCACTTTGTTGCACTTCAGAGGAAATGTGTAATTGTTTATTAATTAAAGCTGCTTTTGAATGTCTGAAATACTTGGTACAGTCATAATGAATAGTGTTGCAGATGGGAGGCAGAGGATGAGATGAAGTGCTTCAGGTTCCACATCACAAATAGTGTACCAGGAACACCAATAAACCAAAGAACAATACTGCCTTCTCTGTAGTCACAAAGGAATTTAACTTGATTGAGATAGTAAGACTTTAGTGATTTACAGCAAATCTGCATCATATTAAAAAGTAAATAGTTAAGATGAACTATGTAAGGCATGTAAAGCATTCTAAGGTTCTTCGTATCCTGAATTCTGATGACTGTTGCACATTAAATAAGTACATTAAAGAAGACGAAGTTTCTAATCATACACTTTTGCCACTGTTCCCATTATCATTACATTTTACTATTGTTATTTTACTTTGTGTTCTTTGCCAAAGTAAAGATAAAAATGATCCAGATATTTTGATCTAATAGAACTGTATTATTCCTTGTTTAAGCATTTCAGTATGACACAGTATACTTTAAAAATTATAAACTACAATGTTTGCTACCTTGACAATTTCCTTTTCTGATTCCACTTTTTACCCTTGTGAACATTGTACTGCATGAAGTGTTGTGTTTTTAGCTTAGCCATCATTGGAGTGTTTTCTTTATGGATTCCATGCCATATGTTGTCATATTGGTTTGCCTTATATGGTACATCTATTTTAATGGTGCATTCTGATTGTGTTTCACACACAGAACACTAAATGAGTTCTATGGCTTCTGATGCTTCTTCTAGTTTCTTCAGTTCTTATTTTTAGTTTTGCCTAAAAATATTTATCTAATAGAAAAGACTTTTTTTGTACTGTGTACTATGTTGGAGCATCCTTAAGGAAGGACTTACACCGACTTATTTTTTGTTGTTATTGTTTGTTTATCTGAACATATAAAGGATGGATTTTTTAAGAACACCATCTATAGAAAATCCATTCACTTTTAAACTGCTTTTCAGTTTTCAACTACTCAAGTAAGACATCTAAATATAAACATGTAGTTTGAATGCTAAACTGAGAACTTTTGAAAAAGGTTCTAGTGGTGTTTTTTATATTTAAAATTTAATATCAAAAACAAAGACATTTAATTTAAATATGCTTCCCCTTTGCTTTACTTTTTGAGCAGGATCTGTATGTAATGTGTGCTGTCAGTGTGAAGTGGATGCAATATGTCATTGTGGAACACAGCAGGAGGGATTGGGGGGAACATCTGTCCATAGCCTGAGTGAAAACTGCAGTGGCATCTGTTTATCTCTCGGCTCTGCAACACTGATGGTGTTAACTGGAAAAAATACAGCAATCCTCTTCTGTGGCCTAATTTAGGCAGCTGTGTGTTTGAAGTGTCGTTCAGCTTGCTATTAAAAATTAGGGGCCTCCATCATGTTTGTTTTGTTTTAAAATTTTATTTCAGAGATTCATTTGCTGTTTTCTTCTAGAAAATGAAATTCAACAGTTTGTTCAGTTTTGTTTTCATTGTCTTGTCCATTGTGTAATTTTCTTAATAGACTGATTAAATCATTCTGAACTGCAATAGTTTACACCAGATGCGTATTAGGGGATACTGATTTTTTTTTTTAATCGATCCTAGAAATGTAATTAGTTTTAGTTGCCAGGAATCTTTTTAGATTGCAGTTGAAATTCAGCAGGGCTTTAAAAAAAAACAAAAAAAAAAAACTCACCTATATTTTGATCTTCAGTGCACTGGCAAGGTGCCATGAATGTCAAAAAACTACTAAAGTAGAAGCTTGCAGGAAAATTTGAGTTAAAGCTATGCAGTTTAGGGCCGTGGTCAAACAGTCACATATGTTAAAAGCTATAATGTAAAAATATTTACATGAAAATCAATAATATTTTTTGTTTTATATTTCCTTATGCAAATATGAATGACATTTCAGAAAGTACTTTTAACTTAAGATTTAATTAAAGTACATTTAATAATTTTTGCTAATAATTAATTGCATTGATTTTGAAGCATTAATTGGTTAGTTTGTACTTTTATATTTTAGCTGCATTTTTTTAATAAGAAATCTCATTTTATACAAAATCAGATTTAATTTAGAAAGTTGATTGATATATTTACCAAGTTTCAGATTTTAAAATTACTATGCACACTTACTTATGTGCCATTTTATTTTACTATACAATGTGCCTGTTTTTTCTTTTGTTAATATCAAATGTTTGTGCTATGTTATTTTTGTTTATAAATAAAGTCAATAGCTTTATCTCAGACACTTTGGCAAATTTGGCTAACAAATGTCATCATAATATTTAATGACTGAGTAAATAAGCTTGAATTGAACAAGATAGCTATTTATAGTGCAGTATCTACTGATAAGCAGTGGAGTTGCAAACTACATATTATAACAAAATATAAGACCTTCAAGCATATATTAAAGGTGCACACTATAGTTTATGGTTCAAGTCCCCATGACTCTGAATTGATAATTTTATGCTTATGTTATGTTATGATAACTTATCATACTTTCTGCTTTAAGAAAGTTATGAGCAAATAAATGACTGACCACTACTAAAGCAACAATGGTTCACATTTTAGTGCAAGACTCTGTAAAAAGAAACACACTCTCCATTCTTGCAGTTAACATTTCTTTTTTTGCCTTTCTTCAGGTTAATTTTAATAGACACAATTGCTGTTATTGTACTAAATTTTCAGTAATATCCGTAACTTATAATTTCCCAAGCTTTTCCCAGAAATGTTTGAGTTCTTTTTCCAAAGAAACGACACAGTTTCATTATTATTTTCAGCTAGATATCCTTGTTTAGTTTGAGCACCTTTTGTACTTATATGTTGGATAGCAACTCAGACTCACACTGGAGGCATTATGAGTGTGCTTGGGAGTCTGCCTTATTTTTCCTTTTCTCAATCAGACTTTGCAGCTTTAACATTTATGTAATGTATTCATGTTGTTTATCTGTCTGTTTCTATTTCTTTCTAAGCTTTTGCTTTTGGTTTTAAACAACATTAAGAAAACTAATTCTGTGCCAGTCACACACACAAATGCTGCATGTTGGCTTCCTAGAAATGTTTCTCACACTCTAAGCTTGCAATGCATTCTTCAATGTTGCAAGCATACTGCATAGAAATCACCTCCAGAGTTTGGCAGTCCACCAAATGCTCATTGTCCACAGCACCGAATGGTGAAGGTAGTGCTCTGACAAGTTTTTGACTAGACATTTGCATATGATGTATCCTCTATACAGATTGGGTTCCAAATGAAGAATTCAGGTTGGTTTGTCCTTAATATCAATCAGTGTATTTTGTGATAGTTTTATTGCTGTCTTTTCAAATAATATAGAGTTTAACTTATCATAGGCAGTACTTTGACAGCTACTGTTATGTCTGCATGCTGTTCAACAGTGTTGTATGGATTTCATTGTTTTCTTTATTGTTACCATTTGTGAATCTGGTTGCCCTCATCAAAAGTTTGAAACTGATATCATAACTTAAATTGATCTGATGCCAGTTCATGCTGCTAAGCCTGAAATCAAGCCAGGTACTATGGTGGTCTGTCATACAATCCTCCACTTTTTGTGTGGTATTTTCCCTCTTCTTGAGAAGACCAGCTGCAGGTTTCCATGGAAACTCACTTAGATGTTTGTGGTAGTAGTAGGCAAGGCATTCTTGGTGTGCTGCTCACCATGATCTATCCCAGTTATCTTTTTTTTTTTTGCCAGATTGTATGGAGTTGTAGCTATAGTCATTAAGTAATGGACTTGCTAATAAGCAAGTAATATGAATCCATGGCCACATCGATTTCCCATACCTGTTTTCATTAACACATTAACTGCTACATACTTCAACTGTTTTTACTAACACCATCATACTGTACATGTAAATGTCTGTACAGATGCATAAAGCAGTGGTATTAATTACATTTTGTTCACTATATTAATTCTTCAAACATGGTGAAATATATAGGGGTGTCATCTTCCTGAACATAAAAATATTTAATGTATGCTGCAATATGGTATGAAAATTTTCTTGAGTTTGCTATTTATTTTACTATGATTTATTTCCTGATGTCTTGGATCCTTAAACTCTTTAGTTTAGATATCCAGCCACACTTGAACATTTAAGTTGAGAGCATATTGCAGAGGTGCATCTCTGCTGTAGCCAAGAGTGACTATAATATGTTTCTAAAGTAATAGCTAGAACTTGCAGTAGTAACTCTGTGTTACCTAAAAATCTACAACTTTTGATGCTTTTTAAGTTATCTTTAGAAAAGGGCATTTTTGAGGATTCTGACACATGTAGTACAGTATGCTACAACTGAAGCTGTAATAATTCTGTCATAGATAAATAGTTGTTGCTGTTCAGTAGTAAGGTTTGAAAAATTAGGCAAGATATCTACTGGTTTAAAAGTTTGAGGAATCTGGTGTTCTTACAAGCCCCACCCGATAAGCAAAAGAACATGCAGTATCTGCAGAGATATGCCAGTTAAACCATACTGGAAGTGAAGGATGTGCTTCTTTAATATTAGAGAATAGTAGCTACTCCTTTTATTTGTCATATTGAATTGCTGTTTTTTAAGTGACCACAACATCATTTTGGTTTGACAGTCTGTGTTTAAAATAATATGTACTGAAAATACTGACATCCAATGTGATCTGCTGTAGTTTGCAGTGTCACTTGCACTGTGATGTCCAAGAATGTCAAGTCATTTTGTGTGAATGAGTGGTGGCACTGTTCAGTTAGATGCTCCACAGTGGTCTGTAGCCAGCAGAATTAATCTAAGGAGACCTGTGAATAGCATTATCTTGGTGCAGAACTGCAGGAGTTCTGCATTACTCTAGAGAGCTTGCAGCACTACTACAATGACAATAAAAGTTGGCATCTGTTCTCCTCCCAAGTCACTAAGGAGCTTTCACACAGAGAATGAAGTTTATGATACATCTTTCTCTTAAAAATAGAGATCTGTTTGAGAAATGCAGGTTTTATTTTTAAATTTAACTGAATGTTGCATTTCTCATCCTGTTTTTACTTTATTTAATTGAAAATGCGGAGTTATTGTGATGTTATAAGTTGACCTGCCCAGAGGGTACAGACAGAACCCACAGAGTACATCATTATTCCTGAAAACTAAAAATAGTCTGTTGACTGAGTAAGTTGTGTCTCAGGACAAGGAAGCATAGTCTCTACTAACTTTTGTGAGATGAGGGGAGCTGCCAGAGGGCACAATTAACAATTAGTGTGCAGCATAGGTTAAGGAGGGTTACTTGTCTATGCCTCGATGCGTGTTGTTTAGGTGACTTTATTTGAGTAAATCCAAAAAAAATATTAACATCAATTGAGCAATAGCTTCTCAAGACACAAGAGTAGTAGGTGAGAGGAATTTTTTTAATTTTCGAAGTTCAAATGCCCTAGCTCTGCAATGTTTCCTAAACAGGCATAGGGTGGTAGTTTTAAGGTTTGTTAGGTAAACAGCAGAGGAGCATTATGGTCTCTGTCTTAATGCATCTGCTGTAAGTAGCATTTGTGCATTATTTTTAGTGAACATGAGGGGCAGCACAGCTAAATGGATGTTTTTGGGAGTGATCTTGGCTCAGAATGGAACAGAAATCACTTCTTCATGTCAGTTACAGATTATCTTAGAATATGAGACAGACATTAAGTATCATGAGGCAGGACTTAGAGCAGCAAATAAAACACAATAGAAGAAGTTGAGAGTAGAATGTATTGTAGGTATGGGACAAGGAAGAAACTGCCCTAGGCAGTATACAGTGGGTAAGTGTATACCAGCTGTTAAAGTATATTTTACTATTATAGCTTTACAGTCATGCTACTTACTGTAGATGCGTGCAAATAGCCAAATAATCGAATCAGAGGTATTCTATCATCTAAATTAATACAACATCCTTTAACAATTTAAGTACAATTTGTGACATAAATTCTCACCTCATTCAAACCCAGTTTTCTTAGTAAAGTTACTTGCTACTAGTGCTATAAAACCAGGAACTTTTTTTTCCTATTTTTAATTTTTTTTCTATATTGACTTTTTTGAGTTTCTTATGGGTGCTATTAACTATTTTAGGTGGAGATTGTCACACATACTGGGCCACATAGGCGGCTCTGGATGGGGCCACAGTTTCAGTTCAAGACAATTCATCCTTCTGGCCAGACTACTGTGATTTCATCGAGCTCCTCTGTGCTGCACTCACAAGGACCAAACGATGGGCAACAGCCTCTACTCGACTTTGTCACAGATGATTTAGATCTACATAGCCTGAGGTATGCAGATATTTTCTATTTATGTCTTGTTTATATTCAATACATTTTTACTGTTAAAGGTCTATCAACACATTGTTTTAATATTTTAAAGTTTAAGATTATTTTTATGTTAAAATTAAAAAAGGTTTCGATATGAAATGTTTGATGACATCATTATCATCCACAAAATGCGTTTTTGGATGATATGGACTGTTGTCATACCCATCAGAACTAGACCGGATACTAGTAAAACACAAGGTCCTCCTGCACATATACCCAGGATTGCTTATACAAGTCCAATATATAGTCACCAGTTATTTTGCATATTTTGGTATGCAAAACAAAGACTGATGTACTTGGAACACAACCCATGTTGAGTTTGAAGCTGTAAGACAGCTGTGATAACCATTACATCACCATGCCATTGTAAAATTCCTTATATACACAGTGTATAGTAAATTAATATAATAAATAAAACTTTTCCTTTATTTACAGTGATGTTTGTGGATCCATTAGGAAAGTGGCAGTTATACCTCATGGATTAACTTGAATAGATCAAATGCAGGTGCTGTTTATGATGACAAGAATAGTTACCATTGCTGTATTTTTAATCTCATGGTTGTTAATAAGAACATGTTGGGAGGAATTGTCCTTTCATAGACATTGCAGTGATTTGTATTGTATATAATAAACTTAATAATAAATCTAATTATCTGCTTCATTTTGGATTAAAGGATTCAACCTGTACGTTCGGAGCCAGTCAGCATGCCTGGATCTTCAAGACTGACCACTGATCGCAGAGGACAGTCCTCCATTATTGATACAGGATCAGGTAGGGTAACAAAGTGTTCATGGTTTACTTTCATGACTCAGAGATTAAATGTAACCTGCACTACAAGAGTCATCAGTTGCTAGATTGCTAAGTTGACTTTTACAATTGGTTGTCCATTAATGAGCAGACTGTGTGGCCCTTTGGGAAGAGTGCGTGTGAGTGTCATCTGAAGCCTTAATTGACTCTACATGGAGAGTGGCAAATAAATGAGATGCCATGTCTAATTTTATGTTGTTACTCAGGCAGGTTTGAAGTAGCTGACCCTGTATTTGAAAGCAAGCTCATTAGAAAAAGCCTGTTCAGTTTGCTTTAAAGCAGACCATAAATTTTTATTGCCTGACTTGAACCAGGAAGTGATTCCCTAGATTGGACAGCCTGTCAGTGGAGTCTGCAGGAGCTTTTATGAGTCGATGCTTATCTGACTGCTTGACTGCTTGTTGCTCAGAGTTAAAACTGGTGTGGCGCCTTGGCTTATCTGAATAAATCGCTTTGTCCTGCCTTCAAAAGAGTGCAAGTGCATGTTTATCCTAAGGATTATAACTGTTGATCTTACAATATGTTTTATAGCTTGTTTCCTATTAGCAACAGGTTTATTAGGAGATACTCTGTCTACAAATGAAATGTCCATTGTTATTACAAAATATAGCTACCTCTTAATGTCGCTTGCTGCCCCATAATTATGAGAGACGAAGTCCAATTTTTTGCAAGAGCTTTAAGTGGAAAGATACATAAAAAAAGAAAAAAATATTAAAACAAGATCTTTTTAATATTGATGTTTGTTTGCTTATGATTACAATATTCTAGCAATTTTTTAGTTTTATTATATTGCTTGAAACAACTGACATTGTGTTTGGAAAATAGTTTATTTTCCCCCAAAATATAGCATGGTATTAGAAACCTGTACTTTAAATGATCAGTATTAATATCTGTGCCTAATCACACATCTGAAATGTGCCATCCAGACAGGGCTTTCAGTTATGATAAAAAAATCTTAATCTCTCTGAGTTTGATAAAAAAAAAAAGAAGAGAGAGAGATTCCTTTGATTTTGTCTGTTATGACTTGCTAAAAACACCCGGTGATTTGTTCCCTGAAAGCACTTTGCAATTCAAGACGTTTTGTTTTTACACAGATTATCTCACACAGTCCATCTCATTTTGTAAATGCCACAAAGATACGTGATTGTAACTGGCTGAGGAACACGTCATTGTTGATGCCATGATCAGAATACATTCTCACTTGTTTTCATGTAATAACCTACCATCATGGATTTCTTATCTTTATCCTTTGCTTACTGTTCTTTTGTGCTTTATTAGACATTAAATCTTATAGATTTAATGTAATGAAAACAGATTGAAATTCTACATTAAACTGTATTGAAGACATTTAAAATATAGGTGTCTCCATTCTTGTCCCTTAAATTTATACAAAGACACATTTATACACATGCCCATTCATATATACATACATATATGAATAAACAGAAAGATGAATAAAATTATTGTATCTGCACATAATGGTCATATAGTATGCTGTGATTGATCTAGGAGTAGCAATTGCTGATGGGGTTTCTACCTCCTTTCTGAGCATTAGACATTCAGGTAGTGCGCAACTGTGAAATTGCAAACTGTCTGATCCCCCAAGTACTGCTTCAGGCATATACTGACAGGTTTGAGTACTACCTAGTTTCTTTTTTTTAACTGACCAGCTTGGTGTCTGGAAGGCACACATGAATGAAATCGTCCAGTGTGCTTGAGTGGGTTTTGAAGCCACTAGAGGTAACTGATATGGTCTGGAGTTCTTGACCTGAACCCTGTAATTACTTGTAGAGGATAAAGGTGGTTTGTTCTTGATGATAGTGGCCATATTCAGATCTGTGTGATTATGAAAGTCCTCACTCAGGACTATTCTCAATAATCAAAGAGTTTTTCAGAAAATTCAATAGTATTTATTTCTTTCTTTGTTCCCACGGGGCACCTCCACCTGTGCACAAAAGATGGGTACCACCTTGAGGCGTTTTAGAAGATGGCTCTGCATTGACTGCTTCCTTTCTTTCTGCTTGGCTTTTTAGTTTGATTGTGCTCTGGCTATTTAAGAATATTGGTCCTTTTTCAGTTCCTGAGAATTTGTGGTTTATACTCTTAAAATGAATTTATAACTGCTTTTCACAATGCCACTATTTTACAGGAAAACCAAACTAAGAAGAAATTATTGAATATGTTGCAATGCTTTATGTTTTTAAGACTTTTTCACCTATTGATTGAATTTACACAAGACCTTTAGAAGTGTCACTATTTAGTTTTTATCAAAATACATTGACTTACCTCAGTATATTCATCATCTTGTTAAAATAAATTTCCATAATAGTTACCTTTTCAGGGGCATTTTATTGTGAATTGTTTCAATTAAAATTGGTTGTGTTAAATAAGAGGTGGTGTGTGTGTATTTTGCCTACACCAAATTATATGCAACATCATATTGAACCTTTCATTTAAAAAAATATTTATTTTTTTTGACTCCTGACCTTTACCATTGTCCAAAATAGGTTGCATTGTTAAGTGGCCACAACTGGTTATTTACATTGTGTGCAGAAGTAACTTGCAATGACTGGATTGGCAGAAATACAGTAGATTAATTATAAAATCTATCATATTAAAATCCAGGGTCTATAAGTGTAACTGATGATGATGGAAGGATCTGTGTAGCACACCAGCCTAATATTTTTGGGATTTTCATTAAATTTTGATGCCTTTCTGTAGTTTTACACAACATTATTGATCTTTATTTTCACAGATGGTATTCATAATGTAGTATTTCCATAATTGCAATGTAATGCTGCTACTTGAGAAACTGTACATCAGAATACTATGGTGATGAAGAGATGTACCGTGGTCACTTTTATATATAATTTTCCCCTGAACATTGTTAATACAATGTATGAACAGAAAATATTTATTGGTTTAGAAAAATTGGTGTATTATATTTAATTTTTTGTATTGGAAGGGCTTCTTATGAAAAATTTCTAAATTATTGGCCCTGCAACTCCTTCAGTATAACACTTGCTGCTTTGTGCATTTCAATTTAAGTGCTTCACGCACAATGTATAGTTCTTACAATATTTCTCAGTCCACGTCTTAGAAATTAGACCAAGATGATTCACAGCTTATTTTCATCAGTTGCTGTAGCATCATTAATTGGTTCATTATTTCTTTATGTTTTTTGTAGTGTGTTTCACAAATGACACTATCAAAGTGTACTTTACAAAGCACACAAAAATTTAACTCAAAACAGTAAGATAGTAAAGTGGACTACAAGATAATGGAAAAGCATGATAATAAATAAATAAGGGAGTGTCTATAAAAATGAATGTATAATAAATAACTAACAGTTGATAAACAGCACTGTATAGAGTTAATTTCACTGTTCCAAAGATTAAAACAGGCAAGGGCATAACCAATCTCAAATGCAAGAGAGAAAAGGTGGGTTATCAAGTGTAGTTTGAATGTTTCACTCACAGAGTCAGAGAAATTGACTTTTAGAGAATGACTGTTCAACTTGAGTTATATAACCAGGCATCGGGGTGGTGATAAGGCTAGCATCAGATGATCTTGGTGGGGAGGGGGTCTGGTAAATTTGATATCATGTAAGTACAAAGTAAAAGCAAAAAATGTATATTTTTTGATAAGTGAGAAGTCAATCAAAATGACACCTTTTATTGGCTAACTAAAAAGATTACAATATTCAAGCTTTCCAGGCAACTCAAGCTCCTTATTCAGGCAATTGATAAATAAAATCTTTTTATCACACTGCACCAGAATAAATGGATTATTGACCATAGAAACTATGCAGACAAGTGCTAATAATTAACAAATGTAGAGAAAAACACAAAATAAGGTACAATTAGCAGATTTATCTGCCCTATCTCCACAAGTTCTGGCAACAGTGTCTAACCCAGACTCTGGAATGACCTATAAAATTAATCAGGTCAGCTGACTCCAAGAATTCTTTTAAAACACAACTCAAAACTCATCTGTTCAAGAAGGCTTATAGCTCTACTTGACTTTATTACCCTTCTCTCAGTTTACCTCTCTGTCAAGATGCTCATGTAACCTGTATGTGTGTGTGCTAGACCATCAATTATGTTGTCTGTTAGGCCTTTTCTCTGAATTCACTGTCATAATCTTCTTTATTTATTTATCTGGTTTGTACAACGCTGTATACTGTATACCCTGCTGTTCTTTCTTATATTCTGTAAGTGCCTTGAGCATGGGAAAGGTGCTATATAAATAAAATGTATTATTATTATTATTATTATTAGCTATGGAGTCAGTGTCAATTTTAAATGCAGCATGTGTTTCTAAAAACTTCTGTGTAAAACTGACATTTTGATTAATACAACAATAATTTGGAAATAAATAAGATGCAATGAAAAAAACAGGCTTTTTCACTTACATTTTCTGACCTGCAGTAAAGCTACATACAAGTAAAACAAAATAATTAGAGTGGAAATTTAATTTTACTTTGACTGCATACAAGTACATAACACCTAATAAAAATGCATGTAACAATTGACTTATTTATAAGGTAGAACACTTCAGCCAAATAATAAAGTTGATTTTCTTCTTATTATCCTTCCTCACAAAATACAGAAACATGTATATTTATATTAAAACCAGTTACTGTACTTGTATAATGAATTATGTAATATATGATTGCAGAGTGTTTTGAAAGTTGAGTTCACTTGATTACAATTTTTATTCTCTACAGTAGGTTTTCCATCCTGTCCACACATCTGCCATAGAACAGTTCCGAAGTAAACAGCAGTTCCACTATGAGGAGCAGAGGTTCCCGTGTTTTCACATGTCCTGATCTGTCAGATGTAGTTGTGTTCCTCTGCTCTTTCACATTATCCCCCAGATGGCTCAGATTGGAAGGGTGTAAAATATGCTGACAGATGTCTTTCTAGATTGTTCAGAGATGCTCAGCAAAGTTGAGGGATGTGCTTTAATGCTTGTTGTGATATACATTACTATTACTGTGTGTTACAAAATTTACAGACAGCTCCTTTCTTGCAGAACATTTGTGGATTTTTGTGCTTTGTGAATTTGAAAAATAGCCTTCTATATACACTTTTTAAAAGTCTTTTTTTTAGAAGTTGCCATGTTACCCAGATCCTATAGGCATACTTTAAGCAAAGCCTGTTACCAGAGTGTGGTTTACTTAAAAAAAACAAAAAGGAGGAGTTGGCTGATTAATTACTATCACTAGCTGTTGTACTCCTTGGTAACTGTAACATGTGTAAAATGTAACACTAGGCCAGATAGTGTTCTGCTACAATTAAGCAAGTCAGTAGGTTTAAAACTGTTAACATTTAGCTTTTGGTGAGAACTTACTCATTGTTTGTAATTAATTTGGGACTTGTAGCAGCTAAAACCCAGCCAGCTGTGACCTCCAGGTGACTGAGATCCTGGGAGAGCACATCTTCAGATTTTCACAGATAACAAATGAAAAGACAAACTGAGGGGGAAGTTATTGGAATGTAAAAATTAGCAGCATAAAGGAAATAACTTTTTTATTGCAATTAATAGACATTCTTTATTGTTGTTCTTTAGACTTTATATTATTTTGCTTTAAAATTTCTGAATTTAATGCAACATGTAGTCAAATAAGTATTTCTGACTATGAATTATGTCACTAGATCAGACAATTTGCAAACTTTTTTTTTCTTTTTACAGAGCAGCATTTCATTTACAGTATTTACACCCAAGACTATCACCTATTACTGTTTTTTTATCCTGACGCTTTTATCAAGCAGAATATGCCCTTGGCTCAAATAAGATTCTAATAACTAAAAAATACTTGAAAAGTCCAATAGAAATATAAAACATAATATTTTCCAACCCTTTAAATCCAATTCATGGTTGTGGGGAACCGAAGCCTGTCTAGGCAGCATATATCCATGTCCACACTTACACTGAGGCCAATTTTAGAATCACCATTTAACCTTAACCACCATTTCTTTGCAGATGTGGTAAACCCACACAGACATCAGCAGAATATGCAAAATCCACACAGATAACAACCAGTTGTGAGATTTGAAAAAAGGACATTGGATGTATGATGTGGCAGAGCTATACATTCATGTTGCCTAATTCAACAGAAATATCTCATAAACATGATTTTTGTTATGAGTATCATGGTTGTGAAATGGATGGCTTCACTGCCTTCAACAGTATAACCCTGAAATTATCCTTGGGTGGTGTAGCTTATGTTCTCCATCCATTCATATCAGTTTCCTTACACAGGTATACTGCCAAGGTCAGTAAATTTGTGACATCCTGATGGAAAATTCTTTGTAGTACTTACCTTTCATATTATGCACATTTCTGCTTGGAACTGGCTTTGACTCCTCAATCTTGAGAAACAGGTGTCTTAATTTAATTGCTAGCAGTAAGCCTATGTGAGGTATGTTTATAGTGTATAAACTATATTTAGAAATTTCCTTTTGAGTATCATTTTGTGAATACTCCATCAATTCAGTTTTAAACCAGTTAATCCATTTTAGGATTGACAGGACTAAAACTGGATATCCCTGCAGTATCAGATGCAGCGTACAAACCACCTCTGGAGGAGGCAGCAGTTCATTGCAATATATACTCATGTTCACACATCCACACTCACTCATATCAGATGAAATTGCAGTTACCAGTTATTCTAACAGGTTTGGGAATGTGAGAGGAAAACTGAAGTAGCAACATAAAATTCTCAGACCTGCTGAATATAATTAAAGGTAAGGGAAACAGAGTCTATCCTGGAGGCATCAGCCACAAAGCAGGAGCTGTTATCCACTGACACACCAACAGCCAACATATTGTGACAACAAGGGGACGCCAGTGAGCATCAAACCCAAGACACAGTAAAATACCAGACATTTTTGGAATAAAATAAAAGGTATTTATTCTTCTAAGGCACTCTTTCCAACCCTCTATCCAGCAAATCTGCCACAATAACACAATGAATAAACAATTTACCAATAAATCTTACTCCTTCCATCCTCTGCTGATTGTTGCCTGCTGCCCCCCATCTCTGGCTCATTAACATGAGGCAGCAGGCTCCCTTTTATGTCAGACCTAGAAATGCTTCCGATGTCACACTATGTCTTCTGGGAAACACTTCTGGGCCGTAAAGAAAGTAAGGAGATTCTCCCTTGACAGCGCCATGTGTCGCACCGAGGAACCCTGACAGGGTTGCAGTTCTGGACTCCAACTCCCAAGCACCTCTATGGGTGTCCCGACTGGGCTGACAAATGAGTACCACTGTCATCTACCGTAAGGGGGATGGAACCGCTCCCAAGATCCAGCTTCTGTTGGTCCATCCATTATGTTATGCCAACTAGGCACAAAGTTATCTCTTCATCCAACCAGCCAATCCATCCTTCATTCATATCTGTCCCCCTTTCCGGGTAATAAATCTTCCTCCTTCTCCGATGGGAGGCCTATACTCTTCTTATAATACAATCAACAATAAACCAATCACACATGTCTTTGGGGATGTGGGAAATGCAAAAAGTCAAATCTCCACTCCACTATGGCATCCAAATTTTAGCTAGAGTAGAATGAAAGTTACACTTTTACTTTTGCCTCTTTGAATAAGTGTAATTCATTTTTGTTTCATGACAAATCTAATTTGTTGTGTGTTTAGAAAATGTTTTAAAAAAGAAAAATCTTATACCTTGTCTGCCATATAAAAATTATATATCGGGCAACTGTGGCTTCACTTATATCTGTTGGTTTTGTGCTTTATGATTGGCTACTGTCCAGTGATTTGAAATTTTTGTTAATGTTAAAGAATTTTTCACATATTTTCAATGAGCAAAAAAGTGGCAATGCCAAAAGAGTTTTTAAAATTGTTTTTGGTTTTTTTTTTGCCCTCAAATAGTACTTTTTGCTGCTTTCTCTAATTTTATCTGACATATCAATGGCAACAGTTTCACTGATCAAATTTAAAGGTGACTCAATATGGAAGTACAGTTTAATCTAGAAGTTGGAGAATCTCTGCATTAAGAGGCCTGGGTCATGTTAGAGAGAGAGAGAAATGGGAAGGTAATTCTTTGGTAGATCTGAAAGTGAGCAAATGGGCAAGCCACTCCACTTTTTTAAGGTAGGTTCAAATACAAATGAAGGTAGACCTAGGGAGGCATCATTATGCTGTCCATTTCAGTTCTTTTGGTACATTTTGTTCTCCCTATTTATTCCTCGCCTAGGTATTATTTTGGCCTGTTTTAAGTCTTTGGTATTATTATGGTTGTGGAGAAATGCCATGAACTGATGCTTGAAACTGAGTAATTCTGATGGAAATGTTAAGTAAGTATATTACTATAGAAATGGTTTTAAATATGGAAGAAGACTATCGTTACAGTAGAAATACTGAAATTGTAGAAGGCTGTAGCATTGACACATGTTCTATTTGTGGAAGCAGACTTAGTATTGCAGATGCTATTAAATATTTATAGTAGTGTTATCTAAGATGATATGAAGTATCAAAAACCTGGTTGAAAATGAGAATGAACAAGTGAAATATCTCAGACATTTGAGAAAGTGTATATTCATTTGCCACTTTAGACATCTCTTAAGTTTTTAGCTAATAGGTATTAAATATTTAGTCTGTATTCCTAACTTGGTGAGAACTTTATGCTGTTTATACAGTTTTAGCAAAGTTATATTTAAAAATTATATTTACAGTGACCTTGCCTTGAATATGTGGGTTATGAAGTTGGATGAGTGAATGTAAATACCAAAGTTGTGTGCTGTTTCCATTGAATCAGTGTGGCAGTATAGTAAACAACAGATAACTGATCCTCCATCCATTTGGTCCCCTGCATATGCAGATATTATTTTTATTTTAAGATTGTATTTCATTTCTGTCTTAGAAATTGTGCATTTAGTTTGATACTCCATACATCTTCTTTCTAAAATAGTGAATTACAATGTAACTTACTCTGATAGGATGGCTTA
Organism: Erpetoichthys calabaricus; assembly: GCF_900747795.2. Taxonomy (NCBI): domain Eukaryota; kingdom Metazoa; phylum Chordata; class Cladistia; order Polypteriformes; family Polypteridae; genus Erpetoichthys; species Erpetoichthys calabaricus. Next base: position 87,372,701 of record NC_041401.2, read on the forward strand.
TTGTTATAGAATAGTTTTTGAGATTGTTATGGAAACTGTTTTGAAAATACTGGTATTCCAAAAGAAATATATGGTATAAAATGATTAGACACAAATTCACCCTCTGGTTTCCTTGCATTCTGAGGCCTGTGATCTCCTTAAAGATCAAAAAATCCAGTCCTTATCATAAGTAATCTATTCTTGGCAATGGAGACATGGCCTTGAGTAGCTTCATTCTGGGAATTCCAGCTACTACCTCTCAGACTGGGAAATGCAGCGTCTCCACCCTGAAGACCCCCCAGTAAAGTAGGTTTTAAAAAGTTAAACATAATCATTCATTAAAAAATTGGGAGTGGTCTCTCCTAGACTTTGTCATATACTCAGATATGGGGATGGATATTTGGAATGAACTGAAAGACAATGATTATATTTTTATATCATGTACATTAAAGAACCATCAACAACAAATAAAAATCAAATTAATAATATATTGAACAATTATTATAAAAGTAAAGTTGAATAAATCAAGCTCTGCAGCTGTATGAATAAAAGGTAAAGTTCCACTTCCAGTTAACGGAACTAGCCCAAAAGTTGATAGAAATATACGTTTTGTATCTAATATTTGTATGCAAAATTTGGTTGACCTAAGTTAAAGCATACTAAAGTTATTGTGTTAACATATCCACACACACACGCACGCACACACACACACACACAGACATAATTCCAAAAATGGTATTTTCAGACTCATTGAGGTCTAAAACCTCGAGATTCATCAAAATCACAAAAGGGAATTTTTGGAGGATTCTAATACTTTCCCTATACTTAGTATATGAGAAAGTCAGGGAGGTCTAAAATGTTGAGATTCATCAAAATCTCAACATCATATTTTTGGACGATTACAATACTTTCTCTGTACTTCGCATACAAGAAAGTAAAAAGCAAATGTGTCAGTAAACCAAATATGATATGAAATGTTACTACGGAGGTTCTTCAACTAGTCACACATGCTAAACTTTGTAAATATAAGGTAATAACGCAGAATTCAGGGTGCATTTACTTTAATTTATTTTCCATTCTCTAAAATGTTTCATCATTCATTGCATTAGTCCCTTGCTGTGTATACTTTGCACTGCTCAGTCATGATACTTAACCTCTTGGTTGCTCATCACCTTTCCTATGTGACTGACTTTGATGTGGGTAATCCTATAATCAGATAATGGAAAGTCAAATGATTAAGGTTTTACTACTGTTGTGCTTTCTTTCTTTTAGCTGTTGCTAAATATATGGTCTTCTTTGTTTATTTTATGATTCTGCTGATTTTGTTTGCTGCTCATCTGTCAACAGTCTTTTCATGACATCTGGCCCCTATTTGAACCTCTCATGCTCCTCTACACAATAATATTTTTTCTCTGAGCTTTGTGTATTTTAAGTACGTTTGTTTGTGCAACATATGGCGAAAAATGTTTCAATGTGCAGACATTACTTTTGTAAAAAAAAAAAAAAAAATTCAGTTACCAGTGGTGTCAACTGGCTTTGAGTGCTGGTGGACTGTCGTGTGTGTCAGCATCCACTGGTATAGTTGAGTTGATTGCATTTTTTATGATGTTTTCAATATCTTGGTATTAGTAAGACAAACAGAAGTTAAAACAGAAGAGACTTGAGAAGGAATTTCTACCTACCTCCTGCATGTAGTAGAGCTCCTTTTTAGACATGGTAAGCTGACACAAATGAACATTTCTACCATCCACATAGGTTGTCTGCACACAGTTACTTAATTGGCCATTTGTAACCTGCCTGCAGAAAATTTACAAAATAATAACTTTCCTATTTGTGCACCTCTGTAGTAAAATCATTTAATTCAATTCTTAGTGGTAATTTTCTTTTTTGTACTATAAGAGGTATTATTGTTTTACTCTCATTCTTTTATGATTTAATTTCAGAGTAGTTTGTTGTGACCATCACCTTTTAAAAATTCAACATCTGCAGCTTCTGTTGCTGGATATTTTTCTTCTGCTTTCCAGAATTTTCTCAGGTGTGGGATGACAGCTAGTAATTTCCTGTTCTGTATCAGCAGATGAATTTCTGCATTGGAAGATGATATCTGCTCACCTGCCTGCCTTTGCGACAGAGAAATCCTTTGTTTATTCATTTATCAGGCAGATTAACCCTAATGAATATGGCTTCCTGGTAACAGATCCAGGTGACAATAGCACTGTGAGGAGAAAGGAGAAACAGGGTCAATTCTTATTTCTTTCTTCACTTGAAAATAATGGACACATTTGTGGAAGTGTGTTTTAAATCACAGAAGGAACGCAAAAAATGCTACTAAGAAATTCCTCTATGTTTTGTGTGTGTGTGTGTGTGTGCGTGTATGTGTGTGTATTTTAATGCTATGCCATTCTGCCATTCCTGGTGTGCTTTTCAAATTTTAACACTATAAATTACTGAGATAGATACTACAGAATGGTTTAGTGGTAAAAAAAAAATTTAGACAAATAAATATTTCCTTTTTAATCTTTGGTATTTGTTTTACTATTAGAGAAATGGTCCTTAATGGATTTCATTTACAGGTTTGATATACATTTCAGTGTCTGATTTTATATTGTATCACATGCACTATATTTTGATAGTCTGAAGTCTTTTGAAAATCTTATATGGCTCTTACTGGGAAGAATGTTATACTGTTTGAAGGGAAGTTAAGGTGATTATTATCAACACTGTTTTCTGTTTTAGTTGTCCTCATTACTGGATGACTAAACAAGAGTGCAGTATCACAAAATTAGTAGAGTCTAGTTAAGTAATGTTAATTTTAAGCATGTAAGATGTCAAAATGTTACATGCTTTGATTATACTTACATATTTCTAGCTCTGAGCTCTAAGCACTCAGATAGTGAAGTCACATTTTTTGTGTTATTAACAAGCAATCTGGTTTTGAAATACATCAAACATACCAAATAATGCTTTTTGTACCTTGACATTCTTGTGCCTGAATACATTAAAAGTTCTTGAATAATACCACATTTTGGTTCAGTCTTTCTTTTCTGTGGGATATGATTTTTGGCATGATTGGCAGCTTGTTGTATTATTTTATTGGTTTTACTGCATTGATAAGTCTGTTTAATGATTTGCAATCGTGTACTGTTGAATTAAGCCTTTACTTTTCACTTTGATGTCTATGTTTTAACTTGGTCTAATGCATCATAAGAACTACTGAATTACTAATAAAAAAGTATATTTTTCAGTTTAGAAAGAGCTTGATAAAATCTGCAATTTAGAATATCTAGAAAAAGAATGAAACTACAAATGTACAATCATTGGTGTTCATAAATAGTGCACTAGCAAAAGTAACATAATCAGTTATTTGCAGATGGCTTTTGGAGCAGAACTATGAGCATAAAATGCAAATTTCTCATCAGTGCCAAAAATTCTAAGGCCTGATTAGAATTTACTTTAAAAGATAGAAGTGATTCAGTAAACTACAGGAACATAGAGGTAGGGACTGGTTTGGTGAAGATATACCTCTAAACTGAAATGTGGAGAAGGAAATAATCCGCAGACAGTACAAACCAAAAATCTTTACATATGAAGTATGGCGGAGGGAGTGCCATGAGGTAAGCATGATATGACACTGTGTAGCTCATCATTATTTATTGTGCAGCCACTTATGCCTAAGGTGTCCCACTGGTGGGATACAGCCATATTTCAAAGTTGTTTCTGTATGAGGCAGTAAACCTACAACTCACTTAAAAGCAATGGTATTTTACATACCCAAGGGTGTCTTCTTTCAAATAAATCATAAGTTTCTATGTTGTCTGCTCTTTTTCATTATTAATATATGCTATTAGCGCATGTATACCCCAAAGAATGTGTCACAACTGAGTAATTCTGGTTTTATCAAAGATCTCACCTACTTCAAGCCGCATACAGTGAAAGGCTCCATTACCTTAGGATAACTGAGTTTCAGTCCATTCTAATGATGTGTATTTGTCAATGATTGATCATTTTTATTCCATATCACAACATAAAAGTTAGGAAATGATTGCTTCTTTGACAGCTCGTCTTTACGCATTGTTAAGCAAAAAGCTTAAGTCAGGTTCTAATCACAGTTTTAACTATATTGAGAATGACACGTTTGATGACTGCTGATTTTAATATTACTTGGAAGCATCATGGTGTAGAATTTTACATTTCAAATGTCATGGGTTCAATTACCATACCCGGACGCTGCCTGCTGCAAGTTCTCCTTATGTAAGTTTATTGAGCAGTGCTCTATCAATTTCAACTAAGAGTACAGGCAATGTTTATAGTGTGCCTTTGAGTGCTGTTATGCTGTACCTGTGCCTCTAAATGTTTCAATCGAATGTCACTGTATCATTCTGCTCTTGACACTGTGTTGTGACCACATGAGAGAAGAAAAATGCATTTCAGCTAGTGGCTTGTTCATGGTATAACCCCATCCCACCAAAAGGATCATCTGCAGCATGTGAACCACTCCCAGGAGTCACAAATTAGCATGATTCCTAACAGGAAATAAAATTGAAGTGTGGCCTTTTTTTGGGGTTGGGGTGAAGCAAGCACTTGGTGAAGTGAGTACAATTAGAAACGGGATAAACTATATTTCACAAATCGGTTGATCCCTACAGTGGCGGTGGTGGGGCAGAGTATACTGTGAACAGGTTTCATGTGCTCGCAACTGCCACCTGCAACTGAAAAGTGCCTGAGAGACACTGGTTTAGGTGTATGATGTGTGGTGTGAATATCTCTGGGGAGACCTCTCCAAAGCTCTTTCCTGCCGTATGCCCAGGGCTACCAGGAAAAGCACAGCCCCCATCACCATAACCCTGCACTAGAAGAAGCTGGTATTAAAATGTATGTATGTACTTAGTTTATTCCAGACATAAAATGTTGGAATAAAACAACAATTTGAAAAATAAATAAATAAAAACACACTGAACTTCTATGGAGCAACTGCAGCAGAAGGCAGGAGAAAATGTGTGACTTGCAGCACAAAAGTCCCAGTCTAGTGTTCAGAATGTGAGGCTTCAATGTCTGGTGACAAACAGAAATTGTTTCAAGGACTAGCATGAAAAATAATTTTGAAAGTAAAGGCTTGGATGGGTACATAATTATAAGTACGCAGTTACAAATTACTTGTTGCTTCAAAGTGATGTATATATATATAATTGCTACTGCAGTACTTGTTTTGTGAGATTGTTTAGGTGCTGGAAACTAAATGTTTCCATAGCTGATTGATAGGGGCACAAAAGAAAATTGAGTCCAGGGTTGTGCATCCTAAAATGTCTTTGCTGTGTACTGTAAAATCCAATTTTTTGGAGCGAAATAGTAGATACTGGTGTAAGTAAGGTTTTTTAAACATACAAATTTCTTTTAAGAATGTGAAATGCTGTACTTGCTGCTCTTCAGCCATTTGCAGCTCCTTTATTACATAAGCAGAGTAGTAGCAGTTTATATACTGTATAGGTTCATCTTGGTGAGAAATGGACATAGTTAGACTTGGCCAATCAAGAAACAAATAGCAAGTTAGAATTACTCCACCAAAAGCTTGACAAAACATTTCATAAAAGCAAATCAAATGCTTTATGGTTTGAATTGGTCACATTAGTAATGCAATTATTACAGAGTTTTGGAATAGTTCTGTAGCACTTGAATTTCCTTAAAGTTAACTGTGTCCTTAAAAGAAGGTGTTGAACATAAAAATGACATTATTCTAAACTGATAAGAATATAAAAGCAGAAATACACAGAAAAAAGCACTCTACTGTTCTGCCACATTCAGTATCTACATTTTTATCTTTAAACCAGAATTCTTTAATATATCATGACAGTGTTTAAACCCCAGTATGTAAACTGGTGCTGTACATAAGGAGATAGATTTTCTTGTATCATAAGTCATTTTTCTTTGTGTATTAACAAATCAAATATGAAGTGACATAGGCATAGTTGATACAGTACATGTATAAAGAATAAAAATGGTAATATTGCAGGACTGATATAAAAATTTACTAAACTGTTTGATTACGTTTAGTGAGTAATTTATATAATTTTCATCATATCATAATTAGAGCTGTGGCAGCAACATATTTAGCTATATATTATATAAAAAGTTGATAATATCCGTTTACACCTCTCTACCAAGGATATCTTGCCCTTCCCAACTGTTGACTCATTGTCTGAGACCGTCCATCCTCTTTGCTCTTTCTCTGTTGCCACACGGGAAGAGGTGGAGGATGTCATCAGGAAAATGAAACCGTCTACTAGTTCCCTGGACCCTTTCCCCTCACCCTTGCTGAGGGCCAACATTTCTGCCATCTCTCCACTTATCACCAGGATAATAAATCAGTCCCTCCTGGCTGGCCATATTCCTTCTGCACTAAAAACTGCTGTCATCAGACCTCTACTAAAAAAATCCACCTTGGATCCTGAAGTTCTCTCCAATTATAGGCCCATCTCCAATCTTCCATTTCTCTCCAAAGTTCTGGAAAAAATAGTTGCAGCACAACTTCACGATCATCTCAAACTGAACAATCTGTTTGAAAAGTTTCAGTCTGGTTTTCGCCCTGGCCATAGCACCGAAACAGCCCTGGTCAGGGTCACCAATGATCTTCTGATGACGGCAGATACTGGTTCACCTTCACTACTTATCCTCCTTGACCTGACAGCTGCTTTTGACACAATAGACCATAACATCCTTCTTCACCGCCTGCAATACACTATTGGACTCTCAGGAATTGTTCTAAATTGGTTTACATCATACCTGACTGGCAGAACTGAGCATGTCGCCCTTGGCAGCGCAAAGTCCCACACCCACAACGTCGCCTGTGGTGTTCCACAGGGCTCTGTGCTGGGCCCTATCCTTTTTACTATCTACATGCTCCCCCTTGGAACTGTCATTGGCAGACATGGTTTATCGTTCCATTGCTATGCCGATGACACTCAGCTTTACCTCAGGACTACTCCCACCTCCTCTACTGCTCCTCTGCCAACATCTACATTGTCTACCTGCCTGGAGGAGATAGAGGCATGGATGAGGCTCAATTTTCTTCAGTTGAACAGATCCAAAACAGAAGCCATCTTAGTTGGTACATCACATCATCTTCGCTCTTCTACCATCACCAGTATTACTTTCTCTGGCCAAAATATTCCTCTTTCCACATCTGTTACTAATTTGGGTGTTAGAATGGACTCCCAACTTACTTTTGACACCCACATCAAATATCTCTGTAAGTCATCTTTTTACCATCTCAAGAACATCGCCAAACTCCGCCCATTACTCTCCCTGGCAGATGCAGAGAAGCTCGTCCATTCCTTTGTCTCTTCCAGGCTGGATTACTGTAATGCACTCCTCATTGGGATTCCTGGCAAGAGTATCCAGAGACTCCAGTATATTCAGAACAGCGCTGCCAGGATCCTGATGAGGGTGCAAAAGTATGATCACATCACCCCAATCCTGAAAACCCTTCACTGGCTCCCTGTTTCATTCAGAATAGAGTACAAGGTCTCCCTTCTTACCCATCAGTGCATTTATGGACATGCCCCTCTTTATCTACAGGAACTCCTTACCCCCCATAACTCCTTACGTTCCCTCCGCTCTGTACTCACTAACACTCTTCAAGTCCCCAGAACTAAGCTCAGCAGCATGGGTGACAGGGCGTTTTCATCGGTGGCGCCGAGGCTGTGGAATGCCCTCCCTGATTACCTGAGAGCCCCACAGTCGACTGAGGCTTTTAAGCGAAACCTAAAAACTCATCTTTTTAGAAAGTCATTTTGTTAAAGTATTTTATAGACTCTTCTGTTCTTTTTTTTTTATTTTATTATTCTATTTTTACTCTGTAGCACTTTGGGATTGCTAAAATATAAAGTGCAATATAAATAAAATTTATTATTATTATTATTATACTAATCAGGTCACATTGTATTCGGCTACTTTTTTTCAGAACCTCTTGGGGAGTTTTCACTCAACCTTAACTGGTGTGTATCCTCTTGACCTGAAAAAGCAGTGGCTGTACTCCAGGCTCCTCATACTACTGAGCTGCTTAGACTATCATAGAGAGCCAATCCAGGAACCCTGCACAGGAACTTAATTTCTGCTCCTTGTACTTTCAGTCATTGCTCAGAGTTTGTAACTATAAGTGAGGATAGGGATGCAGATTCATTGATAAATTACATTTTCATCCAAAGTGTTAGCCCCTGTTTCACCACATTGTCAGAAAATTTTTCAGTCTCACTTTTACCTCTTCTCTCACTCTTGAACAAGACCCTGAGAAACTTCAACTCATCACCCTTGGAAAGCTGCTCACACCTTACATGAAACCCCCAAGGCACTCTTTTCCAGGAGAGGACCATAACCTCACATTTGGAGGTGTTAATTCTCCTGACAGTCACATCACATTCAACAGTGAACCTTTCTGTTGCACAATGGATCACATGGTCTGATCATACCAACAGGACAACATCATCTGCAGATGGATATTCTATCCATGAATATTATGAACAGGAAAGAAAAACATATGTACACAAGAATGGAAAATTTCCATGGCCCCCTAAATAACTGTGCAAGGGCCAAGAGTTAGTTCCCGGTTCCACAGGCAGAATGAAATCTGAATTGTTTTTCCTGGATCATAGGTTCAGCTATCAGATTTCAGTATTCCAGCATAGGTTTCTTGTCTTTCACACAACACTGAAGAGATGGAGATGTGTTAGCTAAAGCACTAACACAATATCTAGTTCTGTAAGCATTTCTGTTGGATCTCTTCCACTCTAGTGGGCTTGCAGTTATGGAGCTTTTTTATACACAAGTACCTTTCCCATAGAGATGGAACCCAACCCCATAAAATTCTTCCAGTACTGCCTCCTCCTTGGAGAACATATCCACTCCATTTAAGAGTGGATGTATAGGCTCCTACTATCTATCAACAATATTCCCATTTAATGTCAACATTTCACCCCCTGCTGAGAACATTTTGAGCAACATTCCCATGCCCTTTCTGAGTCATCAAGTTATCAAATGATTAACAGAACCTCTTTAAGGCTGTCTAAGAATCATTCTTCATGGCCAAAACCCCCTCCGAACTGCAACCACACACTGCTTTTCACATTAGCTACTACAGTAAATGCTGCCTATTTGGCTTGTCAAATCTATCAGTTCTGGTGAGCTTCTACCTAACATTTCACAGAAGGTGTCTAGAATGTTTGTCCACAGATCAGATAACATAAATATAAAGTTGATCATTGATTATTGGTCTAGGATACTCTATTCAGGTATGCTTAAGAGCATCCTTATGTTTAAACACATGAAAAGAAATCCAATAACAATTTGGCATTCAGCTCAGGAAAGCCGTTCATTCCAGTTGCACTCCACCAGATATCTCAGTCATTCTCTAATTGAGAATTGAAGTCTCCTAGTAGGACTAATGAGTCAGTAGATGATACTCTTTCAAGCACCAAATCCAGTGGCTTTAAAAAGGCTGAATAGTTGATTGGCGAATATGTATCAGTAACAGTCAAAATTTTCATCTTTAAATCTGAAAAATCACATTGAGGCAACCCTCTTGTCCAGTAGAAGAAATTCCAACTGCATGAAAGTAAGCCGGAGGTTTGTAAGTATCCCAAATCTGCCTGGGGCCTTTCTGGTGGGTCAGCTCCAAAGTAGGAAAAAGACAATCCTTAACTGATTCGGGAGCCATTTCTGTGAATAAAGGTATTTCTGAATGTATCTCTTATTCTCTTGCATAACTTCTTTCTCTTTCTCTGTCAGAGAAGTTTAATTCCTTGTTCCAAGAGCCAGGTTTCATTACCAAGTATGCATGATTGGCATTGCAGCCGACCCTCATTCTTTATTCTGTTGGCGGTGAACCCATATGGCAGCCTCATGTGGCTTTCTCGTTGAGGTTCTCTTTAATTCATTTGAGACCATCATGTGTACCATTACTGGATTTTTCTTTGTTTAGCTCTCTGACTTACACCAATTTGTATGGAGTATCCCTATCACATCTCCAGACAGCATAGTTTTAAGGATTATTGAGGTACACAAGTCCTACCCCACCAGAAAAGGGTCATAATCTGAGAAGGGGAAGTAATTTATGATGTTTTATTTGTTGAAATATTTTTTAAAATGTAAGAAACTCAGTCATACCTCATTTAAAGTAAATGTTCAGGCTTACATGACTATAACAATAATGTAGATATCAGCACTGCACAACATTAATTATGATGTATGTGTATTTTCATTTGATGGAAGACATTAGTTTGGTTAAGTTATGGTTTTGAATAATGCCCTTATTTATTAGGCAATTGTATAACTAGGATATCACAAATGTGAAATAAATTAAATGGTAAAGCTTGAGGCACCAAGATTCCCTGTCACAATCTGCCTAGAACAAGATTCATAGTAACATATAAGAACAGAAGAGAGTGTGTTGTTTTTGAAGTAGATGCATCTTTTAATGAGATCTGCTGGAGACACCATAGTTCACTCAAATTGCTTGATGTTTAACTCAAATAGAAGGTGGCATTTCAAGTACAAAATGACTTTGTACTTAGTGGTGTTAACCCCATTCAGCAGTGAGTAAAATTGTAGTTTTAATTGACTTGAGATGTATTTGTTGCTTTTTGGTGTTTTCTATTCTGACCCGTTTGTTATCTTAGCTTGGTTAGCAAATTGTAATGTAAATGTGAGGGGTGATCAAAAAGTTTTGAGCCTGTCCTTTCAATATAAGCACCCATAAAATCATATAAGTTCCATTTTCAACATAATCTCCATTTACACTTGTTTTAAAATTCACAAAGCTTTTCTCAACTCAAATAAAAGTTTTGACTTCCTTACCCAACCATTCTTTTATAGCTCAAATAACATCCTCATTGACCTAGTGTAGTCTACAGAGGTGACCATTCATATTGGGGAACAGGTAATAGTCCCACAGGGCCAAAGCTTCTTTATAGGTTGGGTATGGCATATTTCGAATCCACAGTTTTGCAGTACTGTCTTTGCAAACTGTGCAGTCTGAGTGGGAACATTGTTATCAAGTAGTAGGGGAATAATGGACAGCTTTCTTTGTTACTTTTCCCTGTATAACTGCGACAATATATGGCAACATTATATCAGCATAATATTGACCACTTATCTTGAATTTTTAAAGCATGTAATTAATATAAACCACAACCTCAACATCACAAAAAATTATGCTCTTGCTTCTTGCCTCTTGCTGTACTCTTGCTTTCTATGATTTGGACCTTTAAATTTCTTTTATTCCGAAGATTTGCCATGTCATTTTTTCAGTTTTTGTTTCCTCTCTACCATGCTGAGACATATCCAAATGTAATAATCTATTTCTTTCTACTTTACATTAAATATGGTGGTGTTTCTTTTAAGGTGCACAGGTCTTGCTCATTTATTTGTTCATGAAGTTTGGATTAAGGTGACTGATGTCTTATACCCATATTACCTATCATCTCACTCGCTCACTGGTATTCTTCACTTTTCTTTATGATTCATTCTACAGTGGCAACATTGCTAAAAACAACAGCATCCTATAATTGAAAACTATAGCATACCAAAGTGACATTGTCAAGCAAAGTACTTATTGACATTGTTTTCACTGTTTATTTATAATATGTACTTATTCTTAATGTTATGAATGTTGAATAGGCAATTCTGTTTATTATACACAAATGCTTAATGAAAGCATAAGATTATTTGTTACCATTGCAAAATCAATAAACTGGTGTAGTGAAGAATACACCAATATTGTATACAAGGTCCAGTATATGAGGTTCATAACACACTGTTATCTACACCTGACACCTGCCTTATACAGTTTGCTGCCAAGATAGAGTGTGCCTCCCTCTGACCCTATAATTGACAAAATGTCTGCACAAAAGCTGAAAAATACATGTTGAATGCCAAAATAGGAGTTAGGTTTTCAGAAGTGGAGGGGGAAAGAGTTAATTCACAGTTTGTCTTCTGGAGAGTAGTAATAACTAGGAGTTTGTTTCTCAGTTTAAGCATAACACTATAAGTTGGTGGTACAAGACTATATTTGTAATATTTTGTCAGAAATGGCATTTTATTTCTTTTTGTTAAGTGTGATATGTGATTCAGTGACTTGCTATTTCTTTAATCTTTTTATAATATTGATGTTCAGTGGTACACTACTTTAAGTCTGTTTTTGAAACAAGTACAATTTGATGAACATGTTTAGGAAGTGCTGCCAATTAAACCATTTACTGAGCCTAAAGGTTAAGAACAGGTCCTGCAGAATTTCAGTGCTGTCAAAGCTGCACGTTCTGAAGACTTCCCTCTGGCCATACAAAAGTATGTAGACTATATTATGGAACCTAATTTGTTTGCGTGATCAACATGCTGGGTTATTTGATGTGGAGGGTTCTAATTCATTTTTACTGGCAGCAAAGGCTGGCATTTCCACACATTTTAATCCCAAGGCCTCTAACTACAACTTGCCCTTAATTGGGCACTCCATAATGAGGGATGTTGAGCTCTTGGGTAAAGAAGAGCAGTGTTTACCACCTCAACTGTTCAACTGCTGAGATAACAAGCACTCTCACTTCCCCAAGGACACTCCAAGAGGGCTTTCTCTATGCGGCTATTGCTTTAAACCTAAGGAAAAAATTATGTGCTAAATGAGTGGAAAGAGGGAAAATCCAATAGAGTAAAATGAACAAAGTATTATTAAGTATTTTTATTTAAATTTAAATATGAAATGAAGCTGAAAAGTAATTATCAGAGTTTTTAAAGAAATGCTTTTTGGTCTTGTAAATTTAATCAATTTGTAGTAAGATGCTCAAAAATGAGTCCTTAGTAGCATGAAGAATGTGCATGTCCATTTTTTATTTATAGGCATCCAAGATTTAAGTTATGAATCACATCACAGAAATGCAGAGGAGCAGGTCATTTAAAGAATGAACAGCAGAATAGTTGGGTCAGTATGAGCTGTATTTTTAAAACAGCTTGTTGACTTGTTCATGTTAAGAAAAGCATAGTACATGGAACATTTGGGTTAAATCTCTTTTTGTTTGGCAGTAGCACAGTCTTCTCTTCTGCTATTTTAATATCTTTTATCTCAGTTATGGTCTGGTTTTTGATAGTACTGTATATTTTGAAAAAAATATTTCAAAGATAGTGTACATTTTTGTTGAATATTCTGTTTTTTTCTTCTATATCTTGAAGATTGGCATGTTTAGTTAATCGTGATGGGTTAATTGTGACTCTGCACTGGCCCTTAATGAGCCAGTGTGGGTGTGTGCATGTGAGTTTGTCCAGCAATGGATTTACACCCTGTTTATGGTCAGCCCCTGTGATGTATTTAATATTGGCTAAACTGCTGTGACCCTTTGCCTGGAATGAACAGTGTCAGAAAATAGATGGATAGACAGATGAATGAAAGAACATTATTACATCCTTAGATTCACACATAGACACAGGCAGATCCCAGTGAGTTTAAACTGTGGTTAAGAAATGCAGTTTCACTTCAGTTCAGTTCAGTTTATTCTTATTAAGCTCAGTTTTCCTTTTGAACTCAGCATTCTATATCGTCATTTCAAATACAGTATTAATAAATAATTGCTACATAAACAGAAGCTAATGTTGAAAGATATATATAATTTATATTTATATATAAACACTAGTAGTAATTAAGGTTTGCACTTTGGAAGCCATTTCATTCTCATGGAATGAATAATACAGATATCTTGATACAACTACTATATATAGGAACAGAAAAATGTATAGAAAATTAATGACTTAAGAACTGGAATGATAATTTTAAACTCCTAGCTAAATACAGTAATTGTGCAGGAGCAAGTCAGACATTTGAACTAATAAAAAATGCTAGTGTGGTGCCTGGCGGGGGTTCATGCCCGGCCGGGATGCCCAGCAGGAGCGGAGGAGGGCTTGTGCCTCCTCCAGGACACGAGGGGGCGTCCTCCCTGGTTGCTTTGGGGACCACGGGTACACAGCTTGGAAGCTCAACCCTGTAGGGGCCCGTGGTCACCGCCAGGAGGCGCCCCGATGCCTTGGGAGCCCTGGAGCTTAGTACTTCCGCCACACCCGGAAGTGCTAGGGGGAAGAGTATTGGGGACACCCGGAGGACTTCCGGATATGCTGACGGAGCTTCCGCCACACAGGGGTGTGGCTACAGAAGCCCTCAGGATACACCTGGAGTCCTTCCGGGGTGAATAAAAGGGGCCGCCTCCCTCCAGTCAGGGGCAAGAGTCGGATGGAAGAGGACGAAGCTTGGTGGAGAGGAGTGGAGGCGGACCAGAGACTGTAAAGGCATTGTGAGTGTGGCCAAGGACTTAAGGGGTGATTGGTGCTGAGGCACTGGGATTGTGCACTTCTATTGTAAATAAAATGTATAATAAACGTGTGTGTGGTGATAACATCTTGTCTACCTGTCTGTGTCCGGGCTGTTCCCCACACTAGACACATAGAGACTGTGACAGTTCTGATTTTTAAAGGGGAACTAGTAATTTGATCAGTTTAAATTACAGAATACAGAAGATGACAATGGAAAATTCAAAGGAAATCAAAAGATGCTTCCAGACAGAAAATAATGAAAAATAAATGCACATCTTAACATGTAAGAAAAAAGACAGAAGTAAAGACTGAAGGCTGTGAAAATCTTATATTTCTGGACACCCAAACATGGTGAATCAGGGGTATAATGCCTCCAAAAGGTTTCACTAGCCAGGCCAGGTCTCACCTCATTGGCACTTAACCTCAACCCCATTGACCTGCCTTAAGCCATGCTTCAAAAGAAATTTAACAGTCCCAAAAAATTATTAAAAAGCCCCACAAGTAAATGGGTCACTGTAAATCTCATGTTGTGAAGAAAACAGCCTCAGAATGATTTTCACTGAAAGAGGTATTTATTAACAGAAAATAGAAAAATATAAAGCAAGGCTCCACAGACCAAAAAGGAGTTGCGATAAAGGCAATCTAAATGAACAAAGTCCCAATACTTAATCTGGTAACAGAATCCTTAGATTAAAAAAGAGAATTATAAACCAGAACATCCAATAACAAATCACAATTAATAATAATAATAATAATACATTACATTTATATAGCGCTTTTCTCAGTACTCAAAGCGCTATCCACACAGGGAGGAACTGGGAAGCGAACCCACAATCTTCCACAGTCTCCATACTGCAAAGCAGCAGCACTACCACTGTGCCACCTGTGAGGACTTTCAGTCCCACAGGAAAAAATGCTTGGCAGATGAATCCTGCTTCCACCTCTTATGGAACCACCCACAAAGCACAAGGAACACATGCAAACTTAAAGAGGCAGTTCGTACTTAACTAATAATAAACAAAATCAACAGGAAAAACATAAATATACAGTAGTCCTTATTATTATTACTCAGCATATATTTTTATGCAAGATACAGAAAGTTACTCAAACCATGATCCTGCTGACTTGCAGTTAGACTTGATACTATTAATGCTATTCTGGTACTGCTATATACTGGCACTAAGATGACAGAAACATCATCACAGCTTTCTTGTCTGTCAGTCAGTGAATTAATATGTCCAACAGGCTCATCATATGCCCAATCCAAGGCAAACTAATATTTCAAAGAAAACAAATTATGTATGAAGAGAAAAGACTAATTCTATCTTTATGAGTGTTGGGAATGGCAATCGTATAAAGTTAAAATAAATAGCTACCAAGCATGGGTTATTGTGATTGCCTAAAATACTTGAAGCATCTAATAATTATTTTTGCTTAACAATACATTACAGAAAGAGAATACACATCCACTATAGTAGTTATGTTAAAACAGTAAATATATATATAAGTTAGTGCCATCGGGGATCTAAAATAAACGAATGGATGACTCAAGTTACACGTATAATAGAAATGCTACAGATAAGCTATTATTTTGCCACTCTTAAATGTAAAAGGTCACACTGCATTTTATTTTGAACTCTAATATTACACAATAATCCACATACAGTACATGGCCTGAGAGTACAATTTCTACACAAACATTTTAGAATGCCTTAAAAAGTGTAAATATAGCCTTAATACGTGATACACTTTTGCAATCATTGCTCAGTCATTTGTACTTTTACATATAATATTGTAAACCTGAAGCTATTTTGGTAAATTTGAAATAATTTCTTCTTCTAATAATGAGAGTCAATTAATTACTGAGATCACTTCTAGGAATTGTCCTTGCCTTTTGACTAATTTTGCTTCAAAGGGCTACCATCCTATGTGACCCTGAATTGGAATAATCCAGTTCAGTAAAGGACAGATTTATGGATAGTGTAATTATTTAACATCCAGGCTGGGGCAAAGTTTTGCAAGTAGTTTATTTTTTAAGTCTTGAAGTTGTGACAGCCCTGCGGTGGGCAGGCATCCTGCCTGGGGTTTGTTTCCTGCCCTGCTCCCTGTGTTGTCTAGGATTGGCTCCAGCAGACCCCCGTGACCCTGTAGTTAGGATGTAGCAGGTTGGATAATGGATGGATGGAAATTGTGACATTTCAAAATACTACAGCACGGTTGAATTGCCAGAGGTTTAGTTGTCCCACAGACCATTTTGCTAAAGTCACTATTACCACTGTATCCCTGATGCATCCCTTGCATAATCTGTAAAGTATTTTCCCAAAGCTATGGTTTAGAATTTAATCATGCTA
Source organism: Erpetoichthys calabaricus (assembly GCF_900747795.2). Taxonomy (NCBI): domain Eukaryota; kingdom Metazoa; phylum Chordata; class Cladistia; order Polypteriformes; family Polypteridae; genus Erpetoichthys; species Erpetoichthys calabaricus. Next base: position 87,389,365 of record NC_041401.2, read on the forward strand.
CTTTAGTAAAGACATTAAAATCATGTGATTATGTACTATTGCAGATAAGCATAATCAGGAGTTAAAATATTTTCATTGTTATTTTGAAACCAAAACTTTTACTGGATATTTTTGTCTGTACAAATGTTATGTAATTCCAAATTTAGTATGTTTACACAAAACATTACAATAATAAAGAGAAAACCATACAAGATCAATAGGCTTAGCTGGCATGAAAGCACAATAATTAAAAATCTTCAATTTGTTGGTGTCATCAAAGCTTATTTTTGTTGAGAGTGGCCTTTTTTTTTTTTTTTTTAAAGAAAGCTTAATCAACACAGAATCCAAACTGAAATAAATATGTATTGATGAATTTGTACTTGATTTGAGTATTTTTCTTAATTTGAAGTAAAAGCATATGTAGTGTTGCCGATAATCTGCATCATGGATAATTTGATGCCAAATAATTTACTTTGTTTTAACTGGGGCTTTGCAAGATGTAAGGAAAAAAATCTCTTAGTTGATATTTTTTTTTCTGAAAACTTAAAAAACATTTTTTCACAGTCCACTAAAAGTGAGCCCACACATGGATTATTCCTTTGTTTTAAAGATGTGTTTACATAGTCATTGGGTGAAAGATTGCAGAACTCTTACCACTAGCTTTAAAAATGAAGCCAGACCAGGAAAATCAGGATACAATTTGGCACTTATGGAGACTAAATGATTTCCTTTTTAGCTGCTGATTTCTACTGGGAAATGTATCCTTGGACTGAAAATTGCATCCGGAAAAATGTTTATGTAGTGTTTTTTCAAATGAATGATTATTCTTCTAACCTTTAACACACACAGAATGTAATTCTTTTTCTTTAACCCTTTTCTTGCATCCAGATCTGCTGCTTTATCTTTTTGCGCGTTATAAATTTGTGCTTAGCTTGGAATACACCTAGTGATGGTAAGATAATACTGTTTATACAAGCTTCTCAGTGCCTTTCTAAATGTTTTAAACTCCTTTTAATGGCTGACTGAACATTACATGACCTGAGCTACTGTGGCAAACATCTTAATATTTTCCTTTTAGCTCTCAGCTGTTGAGTTTCTAGCCTCTAAGCCTTGTTTATTTTGTGTTTCACTTTAAAATTGAGATCATTGTATTTCAATGAATGTTGACAACCCTACCATTGCTAAATTGTGGTAGAATTCACTTGACCTAGCAAAATCTCCATGAAGCATTATGTATTCATTGAAGCTAATTTCTTTATCAGTGTCTAATTAGTACTTTATTTTAATCTGTATTTGAATTTAAAAACATCATAGATTTTAAGTCTTTCTTTTGTAATCTATCTTACTGTTGGTTTGTATGTGTTGCTGCTCTTTTAAGTATAATGATTGATTGGGGTGGCATAATATATATAGGGATTTGGCTATCATTTCCTCACCTGTCACTTTCTTCATGGAGTTTTGAAGCTCTCTTCTTGTCTGCATGGGTTTTCCTGAATCTTATGCTTATCCCTAACTTTGGTTTACAAATTATAGTGAGAATGAGTATGAGTATCAGTGTAGGTGTGTCCTGCATTGAACTGGCATGTTGATTTGGGTTGATTCCTGCCTTGTTCTTTCTGCTTAACCCTACTAATCAGTAATAGGAAAAAAGAGATTCAACAATATCTACGGATGCATTGTATTGTATTCCATTGCTCCACTTTTTAACCTAAAAATATATAAATAGCTTTCTTCACCTGTGGCCCGTTATCATTTGCTTCAAATTAAAGTTTTCCCAAAAGATATAAGATAAGATACAGGAGGAGACTGTTCATCTCAACTTGATGATTTGGTTAGCTGATAGAAAAATTTTCCAGTAATTTATCTAGGTTTCTCTTTAAAATCTGTTAAGGTCTCTACTTCAGCTACATCTCTCAGTAGTTGTTCCATAATCCTTCAGTCCTTTGTGTGAAGTAGCACCTCCTGTTTTGAATGCACTATCCTTTAATTTACACAAATATGTATCTTACCATTTTGATGGATCAGCATCATCAGTGCCTTTTGAAATTTTTGAAGACCTAGATTAGGTTTATAAAGGGGTTCGTTTTCCTTAGGGCGTCAGGGGAGGATGTGCCCTTTAGTTCATGGATGGTTGCTTTCTCTGTTCAACTCTTAGTGCTGCTATTCATGTTTTTCATGAAGTGTGGTGCACAAAACGGCACACAATTCTACAAATATGGCTTCAATGGCACATGACATCTATTGATTTTTTATTAAAACTAGTTGAAAACATTTCAGATCTGTGTAAAGATTCCCCAGAAGAGCCAGTCTCATAGAGTCTGATAGTTTTGGACAAATGATGAACTGTAAATCAAATTATGTGACAAGTTAATTTACAATTGTCAAGCAGACAATAATAGCTGGCTACAATTAAAACCTTTAGTTATTTCAGCTGTCCAGGACCAAGTGTGCCTATCCCTGCTTCAGCTGCTTATTTAATATTTGTCAGGTATAATATTTATACATAATATAAATGCAAAACATACATTCTACGTTATACTCCGCCAGAAATCACTTAAATGCCATTCTTCTAGCATTAAGCTATGACACACCCTGATGTTAAACATGCTCTCAGAGTTAATGTGATTAAAAGGATTTACTCACAGCAATTTATACCACTGAACAATCTTGCTTTAGATCACTTATACACATCTCTTTCAGTTTCCTGCTGTGGAAATGGAATCATGTGATTAAACTGTATACATAGAAATTTGACTTTTTGTAATTACCTTGTTTTAGCTGTATGTTTTTCACCAAGAAAATTTAGCGCCCGGGATGCTTAGTAGTAAAGATAACAATAGCTAGAGAAAATACCTGCTATGTCTAGAATGTGAAAATTTAATGTATGTTTTTTTAACAAGTTGCAAATTGTTCATTAATTCCTTCTTAAGTACTACACACTTCATTTTTTTAAATCAGTAGCCTACAGTAACAGTCTCAAACTCACTTAATCCAACTCAGGGTCTTTGGGGTCCAGACTCTGTCCTGGTAGCATTAACCACAAGGCAGGAAACAGCCTATGAGAAGGCACCTGTCCATCCCAGGGCCATCATATGCACACACCAACACTTGCACTCAAACAGAGCCAATTTAGAGTGACAAGTTAACCTAAGATGTACATATTTGAGGATACTGGAGTAAAAATTGGAGTACAGTGATCCCTCGCTATATCTCGCTTCGCCTTTCGCGGCTTCACTCTATCGCGGATTTTATATGTAAGCATATTTAAATATATATCGCGGATTTTTTGCTGGTTCGCGGATTTCTGAGGACAATGGGTCTTTTAATTTCTGGTACATGCTTCCTCAGTTGGTTTGCCCAGTTGATGTCATACAAGGGACGCTATCGGCAGATGGCTGAGAAGCTACCCAACTTACTTTTCTCTTTCTCTCTCTTGCGCTTTCTCTGATCCTGACGTAGGGGGTGTGAGCAGGGGGGCTGTTCGCACACCTAGACGATACGGACGCTCGTCTAAAAATGCTGAAAGATTATCTTCACGTTGCTACCTTCTGTGCAGCTGCTTAGTGAAGCGACATGCTGCACGGTGCTTCGCATACTTAAAAGCTCGAAGGACACGTATTGATTTTTGCATGTTTGTTTTTTCTCTGTCTCTCTCTATCTCTCTCTCTCTCTCTCTCTCTCCCTGCTCCTGACGGAGGGGGTGTGAGCTGCCGCCTTCAACAGCTTTGTGCCGCGGTGCTTCGCATACTTAAAAGCTTAACAGCCCTATTGATTTGTTTGCTTTCTCTGTCTTTATGACAGTCTCTGCTCCTGACGCACACTCCTTTGAAGAGGAAGATATGTTTGCATTCCTTTAATTGTGAGACAGAACTGTCATCTCTGTCTTGTCATGGAGCACAGTTTAAACTTTTGAAAAAGAGACAAATGTTTGTTTGCAGTGTTTGAATAACGTTCCTGTCTCTCTACAACCTCCTGTGTTTCTGTGCAAATCTGTGATCCAAGCATAACAATATAAAAATAACCATATAAACATATGGTTTCTACTTCGCGGATTTTCTTATTTCGCGGGTGGCTCTGGAACGCAACCCCCGCGATGGAGGAGGGATTACTGTACTTTAATTTATTGATTGATATTTGTATGGTTGATTGATTTTTAAGAGACTAGCAGCTTTCAATCTAAAAATATTTCAGTATATGTAAGGTAGCAAGTCAAAGTAAATTCAAAAATTGCTTTGAATGTGCTGTAGTATTTTGAACATGTTTTAAGGAATTTAATTTTGTTGATTTGTTTCATGATGATCAATGTATCACAAAATAAAAATTAATTTTAGTATACCTGTGAATAAGTGAATTGGTTGAAATGGTGATCAACTGGAACCTTCATTCTGTTGTAGGATTTGTATTGTGGTTACTTGAGATTTCTTCATGCTCTGTACTCTCTCGTTACGTATGCATGAATTCAGCATAACAGTTGCAGTTATTCTCAGCAGGAATGATCCTGTGAATTTTTAGTTTCCTGGGCTGAAGAAAAGCAGGCACCCAAACAGGCAGCCAGCTGGATACCAGGTGAGAAAAGCAAATCCACTTGGCTCATTACTGTTAGGTGATATTACTTCTTGTTCCAGTCTATAGACTTTTTGTTTAGAGATGCTTTATTATTGTGTTGTAGTCTTTGTGTGTGCAGTGTTTTGTAGAATCTGTTAAGTTTCAGCAGTGGCTTCACATTAGGAAGCATGATTCATGTCACTTTTTTTTTTTTAACATTATGTGGTTATGGTAAAATACTTCTCAAACTTCCCACTCAATTCACCCATTAGAGAATAAGAGGGTTACTTACTCTAAGCGCTAGGAAGTATTTTTACCAAAAAGAAGTCGTGGGAATTTCAAAGAATGCTTACACTTTTTCACTCATTCATGCTTATGTCCTTGGCGGGAGACAGACAGGAGCACATTTTTTTTTCTTTCTGTTTCTTCTTCTTTAAATAGTTTGACAGCTGCACAGAATCTTAATTCAGCTTATGAGAGATTTGTGTTTGTTTTCGTTTTTTTTCTTTCTCTACCAAGGAACCCTCCAAAAATCCCCAGTGGAAACTCTTGACCCCTTCCCTTCAATGTTTCTGTAGCGTCTTGTTAAACATCTGGAAGTAGGCATGTTTGCAGTCCCTCCACAACATGCGTATGCTTTTACTTGATTATATTATCTGGTAAAAGTTTTCCTTCTCCAGAAAAAAAAAAAGTCTACGACCCTTGGTCTGTCAAAAGGTCAAGTGGTGATTGCTGATGTTGTCTGCTTTAAACACATGTTTAGCCCAGCAAAGCCAAGGCAGTTCCCAAAAGTTTGGAAACCATTAAGGCACTTCCTAGCAAGTTCCGGATGTCAGGCCCCGGGTGGATGGTGTAGTGTGTATGTATGAAGGGGAGGGGGGTGCTTGGGGTTGCTTGTTGCTTCTTTCCACGAAAGGGAATTTAGTCTGGCAGCTGATCCAGCCAAGGAGTAACTCACGCAAGGCAGACTCAGACAGGAAGCGCTTCTGCAAGGGGTGTTATGATAGAGGATCTGCAGATTGGGAGAAGAGCTGTGAACTTTACATGCAACGAAGGTCGCAAAGCTTTTGAGCAGCAGCCACCTGAGGGCTTAGAAATAAGAAAGGAAATTAAAGGATCATTTAGTTTAGAGAGGGAAGGAGAGTGGAGCACAGGCACCATTTGGAGCTTGAAAAAAGAAAATTAATAATATGAAAAGAAAAGGAGCAAAGCACATGTTTACTTAGTGGTGCTATGTATTAGCATTATTTTTAACTGGTTATTAGTGTTCACTTTTTCTGAGTCACTTTAAGTCTTGGATTAGTGGCATGTCTGATAAGGTATTCTTTGCTGGGTTGCTGACCCATCAACTTGGCATGCTTGTCAGGTTGCTTACTTAAGAAAATATTTGTATTTAATGGAAAGGACTGACGTGTCATATCAGGCATCTGTCTTCATTAAGTCCTTGTAACACATGGGAGTGTTCTCCCAAGGTTTAAATAATTTTTTTTTTATCATTTTATTTTTTGGAAGGTGTTAAATTTTATAATAATTTATTTAAAGAAAGCATAATATTGATAATAAATAATAAGAAACAGGAGAAGAAAAGGGTGCACTCTGTTAGGTTTCCAGTCTTAGACCAGAGTTGTTTTAGAAAAAACTACAGTACATTTTAGTTGCCTCAAGCTTTCATTGACCTGGGCTCAGTTCCTTGCTTGCTCATTGTCTTTGTGGAAATTCCTCATTCTATCTGTGGCTGTGTATAAGCACTCAATGTTATCTTGAACAACCCAACAATTTCCATTTAAGTTTTTTGGCAACTCCAGGTTTACACTGGAGTGTGGTCATGTGTGTGTGTTCTCTGTGATGGACAGATGACCCATGCAGGTTTGCCTGGTAATTTTTGGCCCATGGTGCTGTGATAGACTCCCTGTTTCCCTGTGACCTTGGAATGGAAAAAAGATGTCACAAAATATATGAATGGATAGATTAATGTATTATAGTTGAAAAACAAGTAATATAAATAGGTGTTTTGCCAATAATCAAACACATTGCCGTCCTAAAAGCAGAAAGCGTAGTGATCATTATTTTTTTTTCTCTTTTTTTGGGTAATTTTTTCCCTAAATATGAAATCTCAGTAATTATGAAATGCTTGGTTATTCACCAATGTAAATATTGCAATAGAAATCACACATAGATGCAAGTAGAATCCTGTCCTCCTCTGGAAAACTGATGTTGGCGCTGTGTGGATGAAATTCTGAATACTGTTAAATGCTTCATCTGTAATGGTAGCCATGGTCCCTATGGACAGAGGAATCCCTCTTGCCGTAACTGGCTTTTCAGTGGCCTGCACTTTATGGAGGTTATTGTTCTTGAGAGTGCTGATTAGCGGCTAGTAGTGTGGATGCTGATTTATTGCTGTTGAGAGTTGCCCCTCAGGGGCTAAGCAGAAACACTCATGAAGAAACCTTGTATGAAAAACGGTGGTGTAATGAAGATAGATGTTTAGCGAGAAGTGAAGAGCATAGTTGGACTTTCACGTTCCCACTGCTCCTTTGAGATTCCCACAGGAGGGGATGGTGGCCAAAGGAAATATTTTCCCCTGTTGTTTATTTCTCATGGCACTGCTGGAATTTGTCTTTCCCTCCTGGGTGTTCTCAGTGTGCACTTGTTAACAACCTTCATGTGCAACACAGTTAATCTTTTCCTCATTTAAAAAACTGTATACATTATGTAGGTGATTGTTTAACATAAGACTTCTGTAGTGGTTCTATGGTATTTGATTTAGAAAGGAAGTTTTGCTGTTTTTTGTTATGTGTGATGTGCAGTAGTGTTACAGTAATTATATACTATCTGAACTGTGGAACCATTCATTTTATTAAAGGCAGGCAGAAAAATGACTTTGGGAACGTAACTTTTTACATGTACCTATACTCTGACTGTAGTGTTAATACCAGGAATCTTGCAGGCACAATAGATATATTAATATCATTATTATTACATACTGCAGCACCTTCTGAAGTTTAAGCAAAGTGATTCAGTTCTTTTGCAATCACTGCCACTAGATCAGAAAAACCTAAACTAATCATTTGAATCATTTAATGTGGGAGATGGCCCTACATAACCAAAAAGAGCTCCGGGTGTCTGGTTCTTTCATTTTACACACTATGAAGTGCTAGTTAGAGATGGTGATTAAAACTGGAGGAGGAAATGCAGGAAACATTGAAAAGTGAGATGGGCCTTGCTAGCTTGTCAAAATTTATGGTGATAAGCGGACTGTCCCTTTCTTGAACCAAACTTTAAAACTTGCATTTAACAGAATCATGCTTAGTCTGACACAAGCCATTACATTGTGTGTAAAGATCAGTAGAAGAGTTGCATGTATTTCTTGGAAAATATAAATTAATTTTAGTTTTCTTCATTTCATTTTCTCTTTGCAATATTTTCCCCTCACAACACACCTCTTTCTTTCCCTAACCACTCTAATACTGTATCTGAAGCAAAATACTTCACATTTTTAGTAATTGAATGGTTGATGTTACACTAGTTAAATCGTTCTGGAATTACAGTTGTGCTTGAAAGTTTGTGAACCCTTTAGAATTTTCTATATTTCTGTATAAATATGGCCTAAAACATCATCAGATTTTCACTCAAGTCCTAAAAGTAGATACAACTGTATTTGCAAGTTCGGGAAGCTTTCGATTATGGAGTTTGCATATGTTCTCATTATTTTTCCATTATACTTGTATTTGTATGTTTCAACTTATTTAAAAGTTTTAGAATATTCTGGTTACTCCCACAACTAACCTCCTTTCACTGCAAGGTGTTAGTGTGGGGTACCTTCAGCCATAAAAAAAATTTACAGGAGTAATAGATGTTAATTGATTTGTTGATTTATTAATTATGTAAAAACCTCATCAAATCAATTACTAAAACCTGCTTTTAGGATACAGTAACTTCTGCTCTAGATGATCTCTGGTCCTTTAGATGGCAAACACTCATACCACAGCAATTAAGTGTTTGCCAAGTAACCTAGTTCATAAATATTTTGTCTATGAAAGGAAGTGTCTCTACTCAGAAAAAACCCTGGGACTTGAGGAGATTGTTTAATCTTCGTGTACACAATGAAAGGAAAGTTTTTGAACCAGATCCTTGAATCCATGAAGTAGCTTTTCTAGCCACTGTGCCAACTGTGAGTCCCATGCAATGTAGTACAGTGGTTAAAAAGAAAATATCTTAAATTAAAATGATCATATTGACATATGATTTCTTTATGAAATGGAGTGCTAGCTACTTTCTATGTTTTAAATATATTAAAAGATTACAAATGCATGGTTTCAACCTTAGTAAATCTATGCTGTTTTTTTGCCATACCTTTCCTATTTTCCCAAAGGCATTTTGCCATTCATACAGAGCTGTTACTTGTTTCTACCGAGAAATGACCTTGCCTGCTTAGACGTGCTAGCATTAAAATACCAATGAAGTATCACTTGAGCGTAAATAGAGCGTGTCCTTTGCACATTCATTAAGGGATAACTTTAAAGGGATCTCCTCCCATCAACCACATCTTACATGGTTTACTTTGTAAAGTCAGCATGAATTCAAGCTTCCACAAACTTTCAGAAGATAACCCCCCCCCCCCAAATAAAAGTTTATAAATAGACTTTATATTTAGTTTGTTGAAATAGGCCTGTAGTATAGCTTGCAAACTGGATTTATTAAGGATAATACAGCAAATGAAAAGAATGCTCTTGACCATTTTCACTATAAAGCTCTACAGCTGTGGGATATACATCTACTGCACAGCTGACTGTGGAAACTAGTTAGTGCAGTATCTTAGTGCTAATAATTGCATTTTTTTTTGTTGTTTCAGAGAGATCAAGAACTAGTTGGGAAGCTAGCATTGTTGCACTAGTCAGTCTGCATCACTGTCAGCCGCTCACTAATTATCAGGAAATTTATAGCTGCATTAGGTAAATGTCACTTCACTGCAGTAGGGCTCGAATGAGAGTGTTTTCTGTGCTCTGTTAGCACCGTCTTCATTGCAATTTATCCACACAAGCCCAAGGCATTACAGAAGGGAAAAGAAGTGATGCTTCTTAAGTATATAAGTAAAAATTTGTTATTGTGGCTAATTGTTGCTGCAAAAAATTACGGCTGTCAAAATCAGTAAAGCCAGCATATGCATAAAAATTATCACAAAGATGACATGACTGTAACCTTCAGGAAAAGTCATTTGACTAGGATGTTATGGAATTTTGTTTGTGCCTTTTTTGCCTGTATTTATAGTGATCAAAGAAATATGCTATAAATTAACATTGTATATCTTTGGGTATAAGCCTTTTTGTAGATCCCCCAAGACTATGCACATTTTCTAGTAGTACAGCCATGTTAAGGGCAAACATCTTTATCTGTACCAAAGCTATATCTTATTCGACATATTTTCTAATCTGTCTGTTGTGTTTTGAAAACTTGTGTCACTGAAATTTTAGAAGTCATAGATTAAGATATAGAAAGACATGTATATGTAGTTTAAGGTATTGTCTCAGTGGATGCAAATGCTAGCCTGTCACTATCTGTCATGTACATAGAATGTACTGATTTCAAAAAACCTCAGGGTCTTAAAACATAGTGTTTCAGAGCTTGTTTGTCAACAGCTCTCCCACTTAGTTTCCTGATTTTGTCAGATCTAAGAAGCAAGACAAGACTGGGCCTGGCCAGTACGCAGGTCAGACCTCTAAGAAAAAAAAAGGGTTTCTGTGGGAATTAATGTTTAAATTCCAGTATAAACACTCAACCCTCTAATATGGAAAGTCAATACCCATTCCTCCATGTATTGATGGTAAACATTGTGCTGTAGGAAGTGTCATCTTCAGAAATGGATATCAAAATTAAACTCTTAAACTGACTGTTGCATTGTTCCTAACAAGCAAAGAATGTTTACTTGGCCATGTGCTTTGTCTTAGGGTATCACAGTGATTAGCACTTCTCCCTAATAGCTCCAGTGTCCTGGGTTTCAATTTTGGTTTGGTTGTTCGTTTGGAATGTTTGTCATTTCTGAGCATGGGTTCTCCCCTCCCAATCACCCTCCTCCCCACACTAATCCACCATCCTACTTCTGCCCCACTCGCAACTCTGGTTTTCATACTGACATCCCATAAATGTGCTTGTTAGGTAAACTGATAACTTATAGGCACTGTTTGATAGTGCAAAGGTGCATGAGTGATTGTGCCCCTGGCCATTAGAAGAATAATATAATTCTCCTGTCTTCTGGAATATTGATAGAGAATGACCCCAGATGAGATACAGAATCTCCTGCCTTAACATAAATAGAGTCTTTGCCCCAGTATTATTTGAGCTCTGAGCTATTCTTTTGTGATGGGATACCAATTTATACCCAGATCATCATATGTATTTTGTGGGACACCAAGACAAAACTAACCAAGTTTCACAGAGACACAGACAAATATATGAATCATGCTGATACTGAGTTGTTTAAGCTCTGTAAGGGAGCGGGAAACATGAAGATGAGGTTCATGGCTTATACAGAAAGCTTCAAGGTCATGCACCAGCAACAGACCAATCATAACAAGTTACATACAGCATGGGTTTGCGTGGTTTCATGGTGATGATTCCAAATTTCAATGGATTACAGAATTATATGTTTACAAATGCCACCTGAACATTTTATGAGTAACCCCACTGCCATGATTACTTACAATTAAAAAGTATCAAAGCAAGACCTGAAAACATCTTATTATTTGTATTTAATTGTACTCCTATGATGTACTGTACTTATTTAAGGTTGTAAGATAATAATGTTAAAGCATGAATCAAATCGCTTATTAAATAGGTCATAGTAGTCAACAGTCCATTTATCCTTTTTCCAAACCTATATTTTATATTAACGAGTTGCAGGAGACCCTATCCTATCAGCATTAGGCACAAGGTGGCATTAAACCTCGATTGAATGCCATTAATGTTTATTTTTTAATCTCGCTTCACTCGCCAACACCCGTGTTTGGTTTTCCGGATACACACTTTTAAGATTTTTTTTTTCTTTTAATTGTTGCTATTTCATTAGTTTCACTTTTATTTCAGAACTTTTGTAAAAACAATATTTGGAATCTTTCGAGTCCCAATATGCTGAATCTTTTAAATGAGGTCAGTGAGACATGTATTTAATGACATTGTACCATAATTCAGGATAGATTTCTCTATTTGGAATTTCAGCACAGGCAAAGTGATCTACATCATCAGCAGTTAATAATTTTTTTTGCAAAGTAACGAATAAATGCATGTGAGGTGAAACACGTTTTTGAAATTCTCTGACTTAAACTTCAAAGCCTTACAATATTTACATACTTCTGACATATCACCTGTGTCCATATATTTGATCTCTATTCACCTTTTAGTTATTTCTCCTAGTAATAATTTCTCTTTTTTTGTGCTACTGCGATCTTTACTTTCTTTTTTTTTGTACTTTCTAATTTTCCTACTTTCATATTCTTTTATTTTCTCCACATTTGTATCGTGAACACGTTTTCTTTTCTTTTTTTTTTTGAGCCTTTCGAATTCCACTGCTTTCATAATCTGCTCTGCATGTGTGTAATTTTGAGCCCGATTGGACGTGCTTTGTTTCAATTCCACTTGTTACGGGCTGATAATTACTTTCCTTATTGTCTGAATTTGCACCTAGATTATTTTTTCTTTTTTGCTCTTTTTTCTCTCCAACGCTTTTGAGTCTCTTTTCTCTGCACTGCTTTCTTCTTCACTTAGTCATCGACGTTTCATTTATAATGTATTGTCCTTATACGCTTTATATGCGCTGAGACCCTGGATCTGTGTGTGCTCAAATCCTTCACATGACTGAATGTTTTGCTGCCCCGTTGTCTTATTTGATATTGATTGTAAGTAGGGTGTGTCTTGCAAGAATCTCATGTTGTACGTCATCGCAAGACGGTCCTGAGTCAATCTCTTGGCACAATGTCTCATGTTTAAGGTCCTTGCGGGTCTTTTAACTGTCTTCCGTGATCTTAACGTGAAGATCACGTCTCAACGCCCTACTGTTTCTCTCCAGGATTTTTTTTATAGTAGAGAGAAATCACATCTACTGGGTTCCATCAAGACTCCACCCTTGCATCTGATATCTCTGGGAAACCCTGAAATGAAAAAGGGGGTTGAGAAAAATGGAGAAATGAATGACATTGATGTTTGTTTGATTTACATTTAGGATACAGTATTAAAGAAAGTTTAATCATTAGCTTAATAAGGATTTTTAGTAGATTTTTGGTGTAATTCATTAGCTGCTTTAGAAGTGTTTTTTACCTGAATCTTGTTTATTAGAATATGTTTCTGTGACTTTCTTAAAAACTGCCTATACTTGTCCTTAAAACAGCATGTAATTGTGTTTAAGTTTGACTTACAGTCATCACTGTTGAATGCTATAGTTTCTAATTTTTTGTTTAATTGTGCTTAAAAAGGCAAGAGTTATGAAAAAAAATAACTGACCATTTTGAAAGCAGAAAAACAAAAGTAAAAGGGATGAAAGTGATCTGTGATATAGTAGCAAGTTTTTATTCTCCACTATTTATGAAATGTCTGAAATAAACCTATGCTTTGCCAGTCATGTCTGGGACGACTGTAATTTTAAATTGAAAAATTAAATATTATTTTAAAGTACACTCTATAACTATGGGACATTATTACTCAAGTCTTTTAGTTTTCAATTCCAGCTTCTTAGGATTGAGGAAGCCAGAGCCTATTCTGGCAACCGTTGTTTCAAGGAAGGAACGGATCCTGAACAAGGCCACTCCTTCAGACATATCTCATGCACACAACTACATTTTAGTACTCTAGAAGCACAGCAAGTTGTACAAGTTATGAATGCATTATGTAACTATAATGCTGTTCCTGGAAAATTAAAATTGCCTCACAGTACTTCTAATAAATTGACGCATGACACTGGTATTTATTCCTTTGAAAGTGTTTTTATTAATATGAACAGAAGTGTTGAGCTAACATGTTTCAATTTGGAATGTGTTGTATACACCATGCAGTGTTGGGATGAAACTGTTTTAAATGTCATTTCTTCAAGTAAAAAAAAAACAAAAAATTTCTAATTAAAATGACTCAGGGTGCTTGTAAATAAACCATGTTCAGCAGATATCCTGCTTTACTGCCCTCTGCAAGAATGTCTTACCCAGTAACACATCCGCAAAGTATGATCTCATGTATTTAGTAAGGTGGTTTATAGTAGATTAATACCAGTCACAGTTAAGGCAATTTTCAGTTTTTTGCCTGCAAGAAGTTTACTGATATTTTAATATGTGTAGTTGTGCTATAATGTCAATTCCACAGGAACACTACAATTGTTTTATAATCTGTTGAAGTGCATCAGCTACTCTAGAGGTCCCTTGTTTTATTGCCTTAGATGGTACACTGAATAATTTGTCTGTTTATACCCCATCAATGAAAAGCTACTTTATTGACTGTATGCTAAGGATGTAATTTGACACTTGATGTATAAATTTGTAATTTGAATTAATAATTTGTGAAAGGATGCAATACCTACCGTAGATACTCGCGTATTAGTCGATCTCGCAGATAAGTCGAGTGTATTTTTAAGCCGAAAATTACGAAATTTGTTATGACCCGCGTATAAGTCGAGGGTAAAACTTGACAGCTATCAGAGATAGAGGGTGACAATCAGCTGTTAATAGCGACAAAACTCACTGTCACGTCACAGGCATTCCCTCTGTGCTTGGAGAAATGCTAGACTCGTTGACTCGGCAACTAATCCTTGCGTGTGCGTGAGTTGCGAAATGTCAACAAATGTAAACAAAGGCAAGATGGCGTCGATATGTCACAAGGGAGTGAAGCGAGTGCAGAAAAGAAAACACTCGGCAGACGATGTTTTGCACATTATCGCTGAGTCGGACTCTGATTTTTCAGAATCGGATTTTATTGACAGTGATCAGGAATCGAGCAAGAGAGTGAGAAGCCGGCATCAGCTGATCGGACACCAGCCAATGCCGCGCCAGCCGATCGGCTGCCAGCTGAACGCATTCGCGTGGGAGGAATACCCAGACATTGATCCATGGGAGCCGAACTGGCTACCGGACTTCACAAGACAGCATGGCTTGCTGTTGGACATGACAGATCACCCGCTGCTGGACTACTTCAGGCTGCTCTCTCCTGATGCTGCTTTTCAGCTACTGTCAGACGAGACAAAAAGGTAGGCAGAGAAATTTTTTGAATCGCGGGCTGCGCTTGCATCGCATTGATAGCGTGCGTTGCCTTGGTTCTTTTGATTCCAAATCTGGTTGCACGTGGCAGCTAATGGTATGTTTGTTATCCAAAACCTGCAAAAGCTAATGCTCAAATTCAAGTATTTCACAGTTTAAAGAATTATTCAATGAAATTAGAAAAAAACTAGCTAATTACCAATAGTATTGCTGGCTTATAATTATTTCAAAGACCATGGGAAACGGCAGATGACCGGTGACTTAACACCATGAAGCGTTGAGTGTATAATGTCATTACCCAAATTCTATGGACAATTGTGTTGCCCCGCGGATAAGTCAACCCTGTTTTTTTGAATGAATTTTAAAGTATAAACTTTTCGACTTATATGCGAGTATCTACGATACTTGCACTAAATCTACTGTCACTCCTATCACCATACATGGAAATTATTTGGTTTAATATTTTTATATACATATTTAATATATTTGTGCCATTATTGTGTAGTATTTTCTATTTGGTTATTTTTAACCTTTTTTATTTTTATAGAAAACCATTTAAAATCATATTCTTTACACTGCCATTTTCTGCTATATAAAACTGAACTCCATATTTTCTCTTTATTCAACTCTCCTCCAAAAATGGCTTGCAGTGGAATAAATATTCAAAATGCTACATCACATTATGTTGAAGTAACAGTTATGTTCTAAGATGAAAAAAAAACGGGAAAATCCACACTATGTACACAGTTATTTTAGAAGCATCAGCACATTGTATATAAAATACTAGAAAAGACTCACAGGCAAATCAGGTTGTATATAACCAAACATTTTGCCATTTCTGCATTGCTTTTAAAAGTTCAACCATTCCTAATTTTATTCATTCTCATGGCAAGTAGAAGCAATGTCTGGAAACTATAACTCTAGGGTCAGTAATTTACCTTAGAATCCCTGGCTCTCACTTGGTTAAACCTGACCAATAACTGACTCCAGCATTCAGTAAATACAGAATGTTGGGTACTGAAGTAAGTGTCCAATACCCATCCATTTTCATTTACTCATACATGAACGTATTTTTTTCATTAGAAGGTTGCAGTTTCCCAGAAATATCAGATTCAAGGCTAGCAAATCATTGGATGGCTATCCATTATAAAGTACTCTCACTGATTTCCACAGTTACTGATACTCAGAGACTACAGGCAGTCAGCTTTGGAATCATGTCTTTGAGACACAAGAGAGATTTGGAGTACCTGAAAATATTTCTGAACTTCCCAACTTTATAGGAAGGATCTTTCACAGAGTTACATGGGTGGTGTTTCTTCTATTTTCTGACAGAAATATAGATGATCTTTTTTTTTTTTTTGAAGAAAGTGTCATAGACAGAGTCTAATAATATTAGGAACAGTAAAATGGAGACTTCTATGATCCTATAGTTAAATCGTTGGATAAGGATGTAGTGTATACTGCATTCATTATAAATAACAAATATTACCATTTAAACAAAAGCATAATTGGCCATCACATGGGAAAGGTGCTATATAAATAAAATGTATTATTACTATTATTATCACCTGCAGCATACTAGTCTTTTAGTGAGAAGGAAAGCAGTAATACTGTACTGTACATCTCTGACAGGAAGATTGTAAGGCTTGCTTTCAAAGGAAAGAAGAGGAAAGAAGTTCTAGTTGTCATTTAGAATAATTCTTCCATATGCTGTCGTCTGTATATAGCATAGCTATGCATTTTGTATACTTTACTGGTTTTAATTTGTCTATGTAATTTACTAACTGCACATGGTGACAGCAGTTTATAAAGAAAATGGAATTAGGAGAAAGGGAAAAGTATACCCTAACCCTAAGTAACTCTAACCAGAAAATGCTTGACACTGACCTTTTATACTGCCTGGGTAATGCTGTCACACATTGCACACTCTGGCCATCCTGCAGTGGCAAGCCACCATCAAAACAGCTGTTTCAAAATTGTATTGCGGGAAAATGCAAGTTAAATATCTCTCTATTATAAAAAAAAAATACTGGGAGGGAGACTAGGGAGACAAGACGTGATCTTTTCGGAAGACAATTTGACATCCCGCGACAGACACTTTAACGTCCCGCAAGACAAGGCAGTGAGACAACATTTAAAACAAGTTCACGGACATCTAACCATGCAGTTGTTGGAATGCTTTTGGCAGACAGACATCATGTCCTCCCAACTCTTAAAACAGTGACAAGCAAAACACACAGCTTGCCAGCAGCAGCAGCAGGAAGCCAGCAGATGATCCGACCACGTGCATTCGCCCCAACCCCCGCCCCCCCCACCCCCGCCCCTTTCACAACGTGAGCGGCAGAAACGTGAAGTGGCAAAAGGACAGCAGCTATACAGGCATTGAAATGATCGACACAAAGCACGACAAGCAGAAAACAGTTCGCCAGCAGCAACAAACCAGCAGATGATCCGACTGCAACTCCTTAGAATGCGTTCAGCCCCCCCTTCACAAAGCGAGCAGCAGAGACACGAAGTAGCAAAAGGACAGCTGCTGTACAGGCTTTTAAATGATCGAATGGAAGCGTGACAAAAAGAACACACAGCTCGCCAGCAGCAGCAGCAGCAACAGCAGAAAGACAGCAGATGATTCGATGGCATCTCCTTAGCGTGCGTTCAGCCGCCCCCCCCCTTCACAACACGAGTAGCATTATACATCCTGCGAGAAAGATTCAACCACTCCCGGGGCCAGAAATAAAGGACAAGTATTGTTTTTACAAAAGTTTTAAAGTAAAAGTGAAAATAATGAATATGTAACAATTCCCATGAAAATAACAATCTCTTTAAATTGTATATCTGGTAAACCAAACCCGGGGGGTGGGCGAGCAGGGGGCAGAGACCCTAGTAATGAATAAAATTAATAAACAATTATAACCATGGGATTTCATGATCTCTAAAAAAAAAAAAAAAAAACCCTCAGCACAATATTTGAGTTATTGACAAGGATAATATATAAAAAGGTAAAGAAAAAAGTCCACTTATGACATATGCTTCCCTTTACAAATTTGTTATTATAATGTGTGATAAGATGGAACCTTCTTTGTAGCCCTCAGCATCCAGTATAACACCAGTGATACATAATCTTAAATAGTAATGATGTCTTTATAACAGAAAATGAACAACAGGAAGGGTTCAATTGGAGAAAACAAAATACGGACTATAAAACAAGAAAATTGCTTAAAGGTCTACCTTCCTTTATAGAATTGCATCTCCTGTCTATCTAGTGGGGTGTCTTACCTGTTTGTCCACCTAATAGTATTGCATACAAGCTCCTCATTTTCTGTTCCCCTGTCTTTCTGTAGACCATGGTTTTTCATCTTTCTGCCACAAGAGCTTTCATCCCAACTCATTTACCAGTTGGAGAATTGGTGGAATTCTGGCAGTGAGGCATTGACTTTAAACCTTATCATGGCCTCACAGCCAGTCAAGATGCAAAGTCAGATAATAGATAAATTATTGCCTTTCTTTTGCTGCAGGGACACCAGACTATAACTGTGTACCTGCACTTGTGAGTTTCCTGTTACCCCTAAGGAGTGTGATTTGTCTAGCAGCTTCTCATGGACCAAATGTTTTTAGAGGGTGGCAGAGTTTGAGCCTACTTCAAGCCTTGCATTCTCTAATAAATGGAAGAAAGAGTATTGGCCACCTTCGAGCCCTCTCTGATTTGACTCTTGAATAGGCAACCTGTTTCTACCTAACCCAGTTAGAGTTCATATCCTGTAAGCCAAACTGTCTTCTAGAAAGTTGTCCTTTTGTGTTTTACAACAATCTTGCACTAACCTGGTGGTGCCCTTGCCCCTGGCAACATCAAGCAAACCATGCACCCTTTCAGAAGTGATACATTATTAAAGTGTATTCAGTAGTATTAATTAATTTAACTTGTTTTCTTACAGTCAAGAGTTAATGTGAAGCAAATTGGAACTGAATAGAGGTTATATTTTCTAAGCATTTGATATCTTTTAACTGTGCAGATACAAGCATGAGAATTTGTTAGTATTGTTGAAGCTAAGATATGAACATTGGTGGCATTTTTATAATATAGTTTTTACTGCTATTTTGTATGTTTCACAAAAATTAGGTTTCAGTAGCTCACATTAAGTTTAGCCACCATAAATAAACAAGCTGAACTCCAAATTAGATGGTAACCACTATTTCATGGGGTTGATAAGAATCGCCAGCAAAGCCATTTGATCTTACTGAGATTACAGAGGCTTGTTTGTTATGTTCTTATAGTATGTTATTAACAGTGCATGGTTGCCCCGGGACCCACTGAATAGCTTCTTCCTTGTTTGAGGTCGTAATCTTTGGATGCGGTCTTATAGTTTGGATACATGTATTAATGAAATACGATAAAAAGATGTTAATCGTTCATAATTTCTAGATGCGTATTGATAGCTGATTCAGACTGTCACTCATTAACAGGCTTATCAGCAACTCCTCATTTTAAAATCTGAGTATTTGATAAGGGATCTACACTATATTAAGGCTTAAAAATTGTTACAGTATCATCAAGCTCAAGTGTACGTATTGTACATAAGTACAATGAAATTCTTCCTTGCATGTCTCTTCAGAACAGTAATACAATAACAATAAAGACACACACAAAACATATATATAAAATGTATTATACAGTGTTTTTATGTTACAATAGTGTAATCACGTTTGGCCTGTTAAGGGGATTTGTTCTACATATTTCAGTAAAAGCCTAAGGACAGAAAAGGTCCCTGGATCTACTGGTGTGTATTAATTGTCCTGTGTTGTTTGCAAGAAAGAAGAAGTGAGAAAAGTGAATGTGATAGTGAGGTGCAGCTATGTCTGGTCACACAGTCATAGGTGAATAAAGAGTAGGAAAGGGGCGCAATTTACTCCTTTGTGGGTTACCTGAGTTGTTGGTCAGCATGGTAGATGTAATACTAATCTGCAGATTCAGATATCTGTTAGTTTGGAAGTCCGAAATCCAGTTATGGAGGGCGACACTAAGTCCTAAATAGAGCAATTTGGTACAATAGTGTTAAATGCTGAGCTATAATCTATAAATAATAATAATTCATTACATTTATATAGCGCTTTTCTCAGTACTCAAAGCGCTATCCACACAGGGAGGAACCGAACCCACAACCTTCCACAGTCTCCTTACTGCAAAGCAGCAGCACTACCACTGCGCCACCTGTGAGGACAAATAGGACTCTGGCATAGTAGTTTTATTATCCAGATGTGCCAGGATGACATGGAGTGCAAGAAATATAGCATCCTCTGTAAACCAATTGTGATGATATGTAAACTGGAGGTGATGATAACTGTCTAGAATATTCTATTTAATTTTTCCTAGCATTAGCACTTTGTGACTGAAGTGAAACCTCTGGTCTGTAGTCATTTGAATATTCCACTTTTGTTTTCTTAGACACAGGGAGAATTATACTTTTGAAGCAGATAAGGACCACAGATTATCTCAGTGAAATTCTGGGTACCCATCTTCCCAAAATAACAGGTAGAGATGCACTGTTGTCACCAATGTTGTTATCCTTCTTCCTCTCAACCCCATACCATGCCACTTTGGTGCTAGCTGCACCACGGCCCCTCCCTTGCCATGGTTGTGACTTTTTGCAATATCTGTGCACTTTAATGTTGCAATAGAGTGATATATTATTGAAGCAAAATAGTCTCTTACAAATACATGTTGACAGAATATTTGTTTCTTTGGTTAATTTTAGTGTTGAAAGGGGTGATAAATCGCCTCTATGACTGCTGGAGGTAATTAGGGGCAGGAATTGTCATTTAAAGTTTAGATAAAGTTTTATTACTTCTACAAACTGGAGATGTCAGAACTGGAAAAAGCATGTGTGTGCATTTAAAATTGTTCGGCCAAATGATAATTTATTACATACAGGGCTATGTGGTTCCTCTCTTCTAGCTAGGTGAGAAAACAAAGGAATGATATATTTACAGCAATAATATATGTAGTGAATAATAATGCTTATTATCTTACCTGCATCTATTCTTCAACATATTATTGGAATTTTGGAAACATAACTAATATATATCTTGAATAGGAAAGAATACCCATATTATGTGACTATTTTCCTTAGAAAATGTTATTAGCAATCTAGTGCTTGTATGATAAAAAATTGACTCCTACATGCTAATTGCATGACTTCTTGAGCTGGATTAAAGAAAAAGATACAACACAATGTAATAATATTGTAAATATATTGCACAGTTGTAAAATTGTGCAGTGTGTCTTAGTTGTCCAAAGACATGCAGGTTAGGTCGATTGGCGATTCTAAATTGGCCCTAGTGTGTGCTTCGTGTGTGGGTGTTTGTGTGTGTGTGTGTCCTGTGGTGGGTTGGCGCCCTGCCCGGGATTGGTTCCCTGCCTTATGCCCTGTGTTGGCTAGGACTGGCTCCAGCAGACCCCTGTGACCCTGTGTTCGGATTCAGCGGGTTGGAAAATGGATGGATGGATGGATGGTATTTAAGGCAAATGAACACATAACTAAACTCTATCTTCTAGTAAATTTTTGGTGTTCTAAGTTATCAAAAAGTGTCATAGTTTAAATAGTCATGTTAACATTTATGTAAATAATGAGCTCTTACATATTTCACATGCTGCCATACATTATATTTGCATAAATATGAGGTCCCATTTCACTACTCTTACAGCTGTTTATCCTTCACAGCAAGTCACAGATGGTTTAGATATGTGTGGTATGAAATGAAATTTAGGTAGAAATTATTAATTAAAGTTCTACAGGTCCCCTTTGTGTACCCTTTATAATAGTGATCATACATATTTCGATAAACTTAAGAGAAAGGACAAATTTTAAATGGCAGTAATTGGAAGATATGGTTCATTTTTATCCTGAATCAAACAGTTAGACTTAGAAGGAGTG
This sequence comes from Erpetoichthys calabaricus, assembly GCF_900747795.2. NCBI lineage: Eukaryota > Metazoa > Chordata > Cladistia > Polypteriformes > Polypteridae > Erpetoichthys > Erpetoichthys calabaricus. The sequence continues at coordinate 87,411,044 of NC_041401.2, forward strand.
AGACCCTTGGCTTAACCATCATTTGAGCCCCACCTTGGTGTTCCAAGGAAACCACAAAAAAACTGGTATGCAATGTCAAAATTTAGGGGTCACTTAAACTTGAATAAGCACTACACAAGAAGAGCAAGTAGTGTGAGAGAACCAAATAGGTTTATGAATAGCAGCAAAAAACACAGAAACATAATCTGAGATTATGAGTGATATATAGAGAGGGGGACAGAGTATCCAGTGTCAAATCTTAGAATTATACCTGATAACCAGAGCAACAGTATGCCATGTCTGATATTAAAAACAGAGTATGATACATATCAACTATTTTGAAAGTGAATGAGAGAGAGAGGAAGAAATATTTGAAAACATTATTGGCACCTAGTTATTTTTAGAATATCAGGTATTTGCAGCTATTAAGGTAAAACTAAAAAAAAAAAACAAATGTAAAAAATAAAATAATAATAAAAACATTAGTGCGTTTAATTTTTCACCAGTTTCTAGACTCTGGGAACTTTATTCAAGCTATTAATAAACTTCACCTGTTGTTCAGTAGAGACACTACCAAAAGAACAACCTAATTAGGCACAGTTTGTATTGCTTCACTGTCAAGTGACCTCTCCAAACCATGTGATTTGTCAACAACTACATTCTGCATAGGTACGAAAGGTGTAGAGAAAATGATTTCATTTTCAAAATTAACTTCTGACTACAATGCAAAGTGACTGGTTGTCAATAAAATGGAAACACCTGACAAGTAAGCTGAATTGTTTTTTTTGTTTTTTTTTACTGGTGATCTAACTCTAAAAAATGGTCCATAAAGTGTTTCATATAAAGGGTGTGTTTATCATTATATTTTAGTGTCATGCTTCTAAGTTTTTATTAATTATGATTAATGCAAAGAAAGCCTGCAGCTTGCTGTAACTAACATCAGACCACACGAGCACCCTGTAGTATGGTTTCAGTTTCTGGTGCTGGATCGGTTGCTGTGAACATCTGTTGGGTTCAGTCACAGTAATATCTAAAATGGCTGTCACTTGTGAATATACTGAAATTCTATAAGGGATCATTTTACATGATAAATGTTCCCTATGCTCTGCAGATCAGTGAACTGCAACTTTGACAATTGCCCAAAACCTGTCACACCATGCACATTCAGAAGTGTCATCTGAGTTTATGCAAAATCATCATCTTCATGTGTTTCACTGTCAGTAGAACCAGAATTTATAATTCTGTCAACGTCCATTACTGAAGGACTGTCACTATCAATACATCATAAATTGATTTCTTCTGCATGCAGTTTTCGTTCCAATATCCCATGCTGTCCAACAGCAAATACTATCCAACATCCACCCTCTGTAACTACCTGCAGTTCTCTGGAAACACATAAACTTGGGAATGGCAATGTGTGTGATCCGTGGTGGATGATCAGGGATATGGATAAATAGGTTAAAGAGCACTAAATTGGCCAGTTTAGTGACAGGAGAGGTTCTTTTTTTGCATACATCTTGATTCATTTCAGGATCCCTGCAGATCTCAGGGCCCCAGGAAGAAGTCCAGCCACACATTAGTTTTTCCCTCTTTGACTGTTGTGATCTGTTTGTTATGCTTTAAATTTAAATGGGTAACATTTTGCTAAATGTTTCTTAAATGCAGAATTTGTGCTTAGTCATCCTCAGCATTGAAAGCAGTCTACAGTTAATAGGATTCCTTCCTTGTGGAGAACAACTCAACTTTTGAAAGAGCTCCTAAGGAGTGAATGAGTGATTTCTTCATTTGTAATATAGACAATATTTTTTAGGAGTACACAAGAGTTAATCCTGCATATATGTTTACTGACAGGAACATTAATAAAAATGTAGAACTCCATTTTTAAATTCTGAAACATTTTCTATTTTAGATTATATATTGAGTGTGAACCACCTTTGTAACCTTACTGCAGAATGATAAGGTTATCACTTCTACTATCTCAGGTCAGTATTTTTAACTAAGTCACAAATATGTCACTCATCTGTTCTTTTAAGAAGATTCCTTATGGCACCAGAAGTTAAATTGTTAGGTATATAAGGTTTTGTTTTTACCAGTAACTACTCCTTAAAAGAGTTGGCTTGTTCAGAATGAAATATACGAGCAACCTAAGTTTCACATCATTGAACTTCTACCCTTGCCTTTGTTGTTCTTATTACTGTAAAACTCACTTAGGATGGAGGTTGTAATTAGATTCAGATGTAGTCGGCTCTGGCCAGACTGTTATTGCTGCCTATGCTGAGTATTTTTTTTTACCAGTCTAAAATAACTTTGAAACTTACTTAAATGCCAGATACAGTTTTATGTTGACCTGACTTGTATACTGATAAATTAGAAAATATAACTGAAAAAGCACTAAGCAACCTTATTTCTATCCTGTCTTGTTTTTCTAATAAAGTTTAGTAGGTGTTTTGTGTTTTCTTTTGAATGGATCCATGACCTTTCCTGTTTTAGCCCTGTTGCACTACATAAAGTAGATTTAAATAAACGGTATTTATGCCTGATTTTATTTTTAACATTCTATATAAGTAGCAGAAGAAAAATATATGTTTAGTTTGATGGGTTTGCTTATAAAGCCAAAGCTTCCCAAAGGCTGTGCATTTTTCCTGTTAAGGTCAAGATTTTGGTTAAGAGCAGAAAGTGCTCTATGGTGGACACAGACCAGACACTTGACATTGGTGAAGGGAACCCTGTAGAGTACTAGTCTCTGATTTTCCTGTCCTACTAGACTAAATGTATGTATAAGTAGTAATTAAGATAAAAGACAAGTATGAAAGTGCATATATTGGTTACAGGGCTTTTAAGGTGCATATGAACCCTTGGAGTTGTACAAGGCCCATAAATGCAACAAGTCAGTGACCGAAGACTTCACAAAAGATTTCATAATACGAGTAAGGAGGGGGGCTACTTAGTACTCTGGTGCATTATTTGAACACTAAAGTAGGCATAAGTTTTTTTTGGAATGTCTTATTTACTGTATGAAGACACAGTGCTGCAGTAGGTGGGTCTACCACCTTGGGATCAAATGTCTAGGATACAGATCCCATGCCTGGTCTGTGTGGCTTTTCATCCAGGTACTCCAAGTTTAACCCTGCATTCCTAAAGATGTACAAATTAAGTTGGTTGGAAATTCCATGTTGTTCTTGCCTGAATGTGGCTGTGTATGGAAGTGATCCCTGAAATGGACTGGCACTTTTTCCAGGGCTGTTTCTTGCCCTGCAATCAATGCTGGCAGGATAGGCTTCTGGACTCCCCTGCTAACATAAATTGGATTAAGCCATTTAAGAGAACGTAATACGTAATTTATACGTAATGTGGACATTAGTCTTAGAAAATCATCCATGTGTCACACTGTTATCAAACCTATTAACCCCTCCAGGCAATACATGGCATAAGGGACAAATCAGCCATCACAGGGCACACTTGTACCAGGGCCAATTTACACAAAGTTTTCCTTATATGCACATTTTTAGGATGAGATAAGAAAGCTATTGCAACATGAGAAAAACCTACAGGGACATTGGGACATAATGCACACCACTCCAAGATGGTGGCCAGGTGAATATTAAAACCCAACTTTCTAGAAACACAATCACCAGTTTTAATGCACTTGAAAGCCTAATTCTGAACATGTAGATTTTTAATTTGTGTATTTATTGCTACAAGTAGTATGTAGTGTGAACGGAGTAGCATAAATCCACCCTTCCTACCAGAGAAAACCAAAGGAAAATCTTTCACTTTATATCAGTATTGTTAACATAATGTATCAAGTATTACTGTGAGGGTTCCTTTTATTTGTGTAACTTCTGGAAAAATACATGGTCATTCTGTGACACTATCCTCTTTGTTCCCTTATATCACTCAGTTTTTTTCCAAATTTCTTATGAAGTAAGGTGCATGGATAATAGCAAAGGATGACTGCAATACTTTAACATTATTAAAACTCATGACAGATTAGAGAGTCTAAACATGCCATTGTCTCTAAAAAGGCTTAAATGCAACCACTTTTAATAACCGACTGTTGATTCAAACTAGGTAGTTGAATGTCAAGGGCTTAGATTTGTATTCTCATTTTTTGGGAGTTCGTGCGTGCCCTACTGTTTTAAAACCTTCATGTGTATTTGTGCTAATGCCTTCTGTGTAATAAATAATAACCTGCATTAGCTTCAGTAAAAGTTTACCTTCGAATAGGAAATGCCTGGTTTATGACTTTTTCTTTTAGAGATAATATAAATGTTCAAAAGATGTACTTAAGTTGGAATAAAATCTTAAAACCGCACTAAACCTGTGTTTTCTATTTTGTTATAAAAAGATACATTAGATTTTTTTTTTCTTGCAACAAAATTTTGAGCTTTTTAAAAGAAGTTTGTTTGGTGTCACATTATATGACAACTTTGACAGAAAGTGGGGTCTAGTGGTTAGGTTTCTGAACTTTAAAGTGCACACCTTCTAGTCATCATTTGTGAGTCATTGTGTAACTCTAAACAAGTCACTTAACCTGCTTGTGCACCAGTAGTTGAAAATAAAAGTAAACAATTGTATTATATCTTGTATGTTGCCTTGGGGAAGGGCTTCTACCAAATAAAGAAAAGTAATGAACATAATTATTATTGAAATATGACTAAAGGAAAAAAAATATTTTGTGTTGTATTCTGTATTTGTAAGAAGCTAAAGTTTTCCAGGTGGAGCATTATGTTTTTTTTTTCTAACAAACACTGAAGTACCTTGTCACATAAAACTTGTTTTGAGACACTTTGACTTGCCCCCTCCATATGGAGCTAATTTGCAGATCATAGTGTGATGTAAGTAACTGCCCACCATATTAAAAAGCTTTCTGCAGTGCCACTGGCAACAATTCTGCATCAAGTGTGTCATGTCACATACAATTTTGTTCATTTCAGTGTTTAGTCAAAGAAAAAGGACAAAATGTGCCAGAACAAGAGCATGATAGACCTAGTGCACCAGTTGTTTTAAAACCTGTTAATCCACTTTAGGATCAAAAGATATTATAGGCAACAGTACATTTTAACATACTATACATTTGTATTGTTTGTCTGCATTAGTTTGATAGATGTTTTATACAATAAGTGATACAATGTTTTGAGCCTGGCTAATTAAGAGAAAGACAAAACCATAAGGTTTTGTTTTCCAAAGCAATTGCAGTGAACACTAATACATGTTATGACATTCATGATATTTTTATACCAGATTTTTTATATCACTTTTGCAACAACTTCTGTAGATGAATTGACATCTACATCTTTGGCATAGCACGTCCCATGGTGAAGAGGTGGTAGTCATCAGGGGCCAGGTAGGTGTAGCATCTGTTTAATTCCACAGCTTCACAGAGCAGCTGTTACAAGGTATTGAAATTTACAGAATATATTTCTGTAAATATATTATTATTTTAGTTTTAACATTGCTATTATTTTATTATCATTTTGTATTTGTATGTTGATTGCAGGTGGTAACATACTGTGTTGTTTTCTTATAGCTGTAGCGATCTAGTTTACCATTGTCGTGGCCAGTTTCTAGTCACATGATCTGTGGCAGTGCATTATTATGACGTCTGTTCCTGAAGCTATAAAAGATGGCACTTTGCAGCTCATGCTATCCAAGATTTTTGATCCAAAAATAAAACCTGTTTGTGTTGTTTGTTTGCAAAAATAAATCTCATGACAGAGTCAGAGCCTTTGTTTGCCTTTTTCACAAAGATTTTGGTTTGCGTATTGAGATTTTTAATTTTGGTGGGATTATTCTTTTTGTTTAGATCTCAGCCTAGTTTCTGACCTTCCAGTTCACATTCATTTCTGTGTTCTTTTTGTTTGCATAGTTTTATCTAGGCAGAACAGCAAATGGTGCTGTGTAAGATGGGACATTATCAGGAAACGGAATGGGTATAGTCATGAGATTTTTCGCCCCAGTGCAAATGAGCATAGTAGTTACTAGATATGCAATACAAGTAATCAAATGGACAATGTCCTGAATATCACAATACACACTATCTTGCTGGCATTGGTTTGGCCCTTGAATGTATTTGGTGTAGGAGAATAAGCATACTTTCATTGTTGTTTGGACTCTAGGTGATAATGATGCATCCAGAAACCAGTCTAAGGGTGAAAACATTCAGTGTTTCCATATAACACTAAAAGATAGATAACACAGCAGGTGCCAGAGATGACTAGCTAACTACTACACAGGTTGGTAAGGAGGCCTTGAAGGGCTGATGAAAATCTGCAAAATCCCTTGGCTGTTAAGAAGCAGCAAGGGGTTTCACATAATAAAGGGGAGTAATCATATCAACACTCTAGTGTTGAAGAAGGTACCTTTAACTGAACATTGCTGTGAAAAATTATTTGCCCCTTAATAAAGTCCTCTGTTTTTGCATATTTTACACAAGGAATGTCATCAGTCCTTTAGCAATGCAATATAGACTGACAACACAATGTAGTTCTTAAGCCATTACTTTCTTTATTCAAGAATAAAAGTTATCCAATGCCTGTATCACCCATGTGAAAAAGGAATTGCCCCCATAGTTGCAGCACCTTTAGCAGCAATAATTGCAAATAAAAGCTTTCTGTAAATGCCCTGCTGCATAGCTTAATTACACTTCAGTTTCAGGTCACAGACCAATAACCAGATACTCTTTTTACTATTATTATTACACAATTTTATTTATGGTTAGTGCGTTGGACATTTGATCAAATGGTCAAAGATTCCAGACCAATGTAGACAAATTAATTAAAAAAAATAATTTTGATTAATTGATATTGAAGTGTTGTCAAATTACTTCAGTATGACAGTTAAGGAGCTTTGGTCAAGTGGTTAGCATGTTGGACATTCAATCAAATGGTCAAAGGTTCGAGACCAATGTACACAAACTTTTTTTTTTTTTTATTTTATCAATTTTTCATCAGTTATATACAAATTTCAGTGATTTTGCACTATTGGCTCAGTGGATAAAGTGTTGGGCTTTAGAAAAGATTAGAAAGACTGAAAGTTAGATTCTCCAATTGACAAATGCATATTTTCAATACTTCACAACATGTAAGGTTTTACCGTGGTTAGGATTTTCTGAAATGAGAAATGAACATGAATGAATGTTACGTTTCATTTTAAGATCGTAGGTTTGTCATTTTTGTCAAATCACCTTCCCACCCAAGTCCATGTGTTTGTAACGTGTGGACAACTGTGGCTAATATATATATATATATGCACACTAGGGGGCTTTGCCCCCTGCTCGCAAGCCCACCCCCTCCCCCCTTTTGTCTCACTGCTTTGTCTTGCAGGATGTCAAAGTGTCTCTCACGGGACATCCAGGCTGATTATTACTTTCCTTATTTTCTTAATTTGTACATAGATTATTATTGTTCTCTTGTGCATCATTTTTTGCCTTCTTTTCTCTCCAACGCTTTTGTTTTTCTTTTCGTGCTCTTTCTTCTTCGCTTAGTCGTTCACGTGCCATCTAGAACGTATAACATTTTTAAGAGCTGGGAGCACATGAAGAGTGTCTGCCAAAAGAATTCCAACAACTGTGAGGTTAGATGTCTGTGAACATGTTTTAAATTGTTTGTAAGTAGGGCGTGACATGCAAAAGTCACCGTCTCACGGGTCTTGCTTCCTAAGGTTGTAATGTCTAGTCTTGTGTGACGTCGAAGTGTCTCTCTGAGATGATCAGGCAAGAAGGGGCCTGAGTTTCCTCGAAAGCTTGCATATTGTAATCTTTTTAGTTAGCCAATAAAAAGTGTCATTTTGCTTGACTTCTCACTACATTTATAATGGCTAACACGGTACAACACCCTAGTACTATAATGGAACGGTAAAGCTTAGAAAATGTGTGTTGAATATTACTGAATAGAATGTGAAGGGATAGTTTAATACTGCATTTATTAACCCTGAGTGAGGGGTTCAGAGTACAGTATTTCATCATCTTGAAACACAAAAGTGATGCTACAGTATATTCCGCTGGTAAACAATAAAGTAAGAAAGGAAATAAGTTACTGTACAATGAAAGAGAAAGTCTGTAATATTAATCTGAATTCCCCAAGGTATTGTAAAAGCTCATCACCTTTTAGGGTTTTACTCTTGTAGATAATGAATTTCCTAAAGGTTATTAGATACACATACCAGATAGTATCCACCATGCCTCTTAATAATGCAAAAAGCCACAGATAGCTCTTATTTAGCTAGCTGTCTCAGATATTTTTGAGCATTCTGTTACACACTGTTTTGTTTAAACAGACGAACGCTCAGATATCTGCAGTATATGTTGATGTAACCAAGAAATGGCTTCAGATATCTCACAGAAGCTTTTCTTCTTTGAATTTCATGTCAATATGTACATCAGCTCTCAGTACACCTTGTTTCTGCTTTTCTTGCTTGAGGATATTGGGGCATTGAAATTAAAGGGGTTAACCAGATTTTTCTTTCCATAGCAACATGTCTGCTTTTTTCTTGCAAGATTAATATGAATTCCCTTGTCAAAGGTCTTGTCAAAAATATAATTTATTCAGATCTGCATGCTATTCTCTTCCTGTTGTTCCATTGCTTTTACAACTGCAAAAGGGTCATCCTTTTGATTGAATGAAGTAATGATTCTGCTTCAGGCCTCTCCCAAACAGCTAATCTCATGACTCCACCACTCATTGTGCAGACATGCCTCATTCTTGATAATTATACCCACAACTTTTATCTTTTTTTGGTAATTGCAATGCATGAGGATGACTGTATAGATCAACTTATAAACTGAGTTATTAGTCCAAAAACTGGATCATGCCTTACTACCACAGATGGTGCGATAAATGTAGGTGGCCATTTCTATTATTCTTTTCAGTTTAAAAATTTGAACTTGTAAGAAGTCCACTTTAAGGCGGAGTGGTGGCTCTGAGGCTAAGGATCTGCACTGGTATCCCAAAGGTTCAAATCCCCGTCACTGCCAAAAAAGAGATCCTACTCTGCTGGGCCCTTGAGCAAGGCCCTTAAACTTCAATTGCTCCAGGGGTGCTGTACAATGGCTGACCCTGCACTCTGACCCCAAGGGGTATGCGAAAACTAACAAATTCCTAATATGAGAAATTGTATAAGGCAAAATAAAGAACAAAAAAAATATATATATATATTATATGTGCTAGAGGTTTCTTGCTATACAGTAATCCCTCGCTATATCGCGCTTCGCCTTTCGCGGCTTCACTCCATCGCGGATTTTATATGTAAGCATATTTAAATATATATCGCGGATTTTTCGCTGTTTCGCGGGTTTCTGCGGACAATGGGTCTTTTAATTTCTGGTACATGCTTCCTCAGTTGGTTTGCCCAGTTGATTTCATACAAGGGACGCTTTTGGCAGATGGCTGAGAAGCTACCCAGCTTACATTTCTCTTTCTCTTGCGCTGACTTTCTCTGATCCTGACGTAGGGGGATTGAGCAGGGGGGCTGTTCGCACACCTAGACGATACGGACGCTAGTCTAAAAATGCTGAAAGATTATCTTCACGTTGCTATCTTTTGTGCAGCTGCTTCCTGAAACGACAAGCTGCACGGTGCTTCGCATACTTAAAAGCTCGAAGGGCACGTATTGATTTTTGCTTGCTTGTTTTTCTCTGTCTCTCTCTCTCTTTCTGTGCTCTTGACGGAGGGGGTGTGAGCTGCCGCCTTCAACAGCTTTGTGCCGTGGTGCTTCGCATACTTAAAAGCCAAACAGCCCTATTGATTTTCCTCTGCCTTTATGACAGTCTCTGCTCCTGACTCCTTTGAAGAGGAAGATATGTTTGCATTCTTTTAATTGTGAGACGGAACTGTCATCTCTGTCTTGTCATGGAGCACAGTTTAAACTTTTGAAAAAGAGACAAATGTTTGTTTGCAGTGTTTGAATATCGTTCCTGTCTCTCTACAACCTCCTGTGTTTCTGTGCAAATCTGTGACCCAAGCATGACAATCTAAAAATAACCATATAAACATATGGTTTCTACTTCGCGGATTTTCTTATTTCGCGGGTGGCTCTGGAACACAACCCCCGCGATGGAGGAGGGATTACTGTACTTAAGTTTCATTGCTAAACAGTCACTGAACACTCATTTTCTTTTGTGGCTTCTGCTTGTGAGGCTTTGTGTTGCATACATATCAGACTTAAAAACTTGCATTAAATGTTTTCATTTTAAAAGTATTAGATTGCTATCTGACTATGGGCCTATTTTTTTTTTTTTTTTTTTTTTTTTTTTACAATTAGCTAGATGCTGACTGTAGTCTGTTTAGAAATTTTTATTGTGAGTTAACTCCCACTGTAGGTAAATTCAGCTCATTGTTTTGTACTGTGACATACGAGGCCAATAATTATTCATTCCATGCTTTTTCTAAATCCTCTTATTCCAGTTAAAGATTGTTGAGAGGCTTTAGCTTATTTCTCACTGTTTTTCTGTAATTTATTTTTTATTTGAGTTATCCATCTCAGTAGCTTCTGATGTTGTGCAAACAACTTGTTGAACCCCAAAATTGCAAAATTTACAAATGTCCTCTTGGCATTTCCTGTTATGCTACATATACAGAAAGATAACAGTTTATTTTAATTTATAAGTTTATATACAATAAGAGTTAATTTAAGAAGATGTTTTTTTTTTCTCCAGCTACTTTTCAGGTGTTTCATCAAGGATAGTTCCGGATTTATTTCAAAGTTGGCTCCATACATTTCTGAAATTCCAAAAAGGAGAACATTGAATACAGTTGTTGTTTTATTTATTTATATATATATATATATATATATATATATATATATATATATATATATATATATATATATATATATATATATATACATGTATAATATATACAGGATATACACAGGTGGAATTCCATTGTAACGAAATTCATGGCATATAAATATTTCGTTATAATGGAAAATAGTTTTGTTATAACGAATATGGAGAAAATGCATATACTGTTGTGACTGGGGTCTTCAGAGATTCGCCATCTCTAATGGCAGATGTGCAAGGACAGCTCTGTAGCTGCTCTGCTGTGTCTGGTAAGCAGTAAAGCAATTGGTGTCCTCAGCAGGATCAGGCTTACTATATAACGTTCACAACAATGTTTATAACATTTAACACTGAGCTTTGACCTGCTCTTCTTCGTACTCTTCTGGGGTCTCATGTATAAATGGCGTGTATGCAAAAAATGTTGCGTATGCCTATTTCCATCTCACATCGACATGTATAAAAGCTAAACTTGGAGTAATGCTATGTACATTTTCACAGCAGCCTTGGACCATGTGTACAAACGTTTCTGGCCAGTTTTGTAAAAGAGTGGCACGCAATGTCACAGCAGTGCTACTATTGCTGTGTGGTTTCCCTTTCTTTTTTAGATTCACATCCATGACACTGGCTTTATCATATACACTGAAATTAATTGTACAGTATATCATTTACAAATTTAGGGCACTTGATTGTAATTAATCTGTAACATTATAATGGTGCATAGCATGGCCAAACTATTCCAACTACTGTGGCTGTTTTAGTGCTGTTAGAAAACATCACAAAAGGAAGAATTGGAAGACAGCATGTATTTAGAGAGCATACTGATTTCTTGTCCCATAATGATGACTGGCTTCTACATCGATTTAGATTTCCAAGAGCTATCCTCTTGGAATTGTGTGCTGACCTGGGGCTGGCTTTACAAAGGCCTGTTCTACCTTTTCCTTTGCAGGTTCTGTCAACTCTCAGGTTTTTAACCACAGGAGCTTTTCAATGTGAACTGGCTGACCAATCGGGTATTTCTCAGTCATTACTGAGTCACATCATGCCAGCTATGTGGGATGGTGTTATCCACTTGTCATCCAGATATGTAAGATTTCCTTACATTGTGGTTGAACAGGCAAACATCAAAGTGCGATTCACAGCAACATCCGGTTTTCCAACTGTAATCGGAGTGGTTGACTGCACGCACATTGTTATAAAGGCGCCTTCAAAGAATGAATTTGCTTATGTAAATAGAAAGCATTTCTACTCTATTAATGTGTAAATTATATGTGATGTGAAAATGTTTCTCAATGTTGTGGCAAGATGCCCTGGATCAACTCATGATTCAGTCATTCTGAGAAACAGTAGTGCTGGGAACAAATTTGCAAATGGTGTTATGTGTGATGGCTGGCTTCTCGGTAAGATAATTCATATAATATTACCCTTTTCGTCAAAATTGTAAGTTATTTATATGATGTAACCATATAACATGATTACTTAGGTGACAAAGACATATCTTCTCATCCCGTTCGCCAATCCAGTGACTGAACAAGAGTAGCGTTATAATGAGCTCCACTCTCAGGCTCAGGCAGTAGTAGAACATACTATGGGGCAGCTTAAGGTCCATTGGTGCTACCTAGATAAGACTGATGGAGTGCTGCTGTATAATCCACAGAAAGTGTGTCGCATTGTACAAGTATTTAGCGTGCTGCATAATGTAGCATGCAGTCATGGCTTGCTCATACCTGAAGAGATGCGGTATGATGAACCTGACCCTGACCAACCAAATGATCACCCAAATCAAGCAGCATTACAACTTTGTTTGAAATTAATTAGCAGAATTTAAAAACTGGTAATCAGGTGCAGCATTTATTTTTGAACTACTTCATTAAATTTGTGGTCAATATCAAATAGTTGTGGCGTGCCGCTGGGGGTGGTAGCCAGCCGGGACGCCTGAGAGGACCGGAGGAAGGCTTGCGCCTCCTCCAGACCACGAGGGGGCGACCGCCCTGGTTGTGTTGGGGACCACGGGTGCAAGGCTTGGAAGCCCAACCCTGTAGGGGCCCGTGGTCACCGCCAGGGAGTGCCCCAGTGCCTAGAGAACCCTGGACCTCAGCACTTCCATCACACCCGGAAGTGCTGGGGGGAAGAAGAATGGGGACACCCGGAGTCCTTCCTGGTGTGCAGCCGGCACTTCCGCCACACAGGGGAGTATCAGCGGAGGAGTGTCGGGGAGCACCTGGAGCCCATTCGGGTGTGCATAAAAGGGGTCGCCTCCCTTCAGACAGTGACTGGAGTCGGGCGGAAGTGGACAAGAGTCGTGTTGGAGAAGAGTGGAGGCGGCCTGAAGAAGGCAGGCACTGGAGAGAGTGGCCTGGACATTGGGGGATTGGTGCTGGAGGCACTGGGTTTGTGCAACATAAACTGTGTAAATATTGTAAATAAATGTGTGTTGGGTACAAGATACGAAGTCTGTCTGTCTGTGTCCGGGCTGCTTCTCACACTGGCGCAGTCCACAGGATGCTCTGCCTGGTTCAAAGCAGGGACCTGCATCAAAAAATCAATCTGTGAACAGCCCGGCGCAGCAGCAGAACCCACACACACACCGCAGGAGCAGTGCACGCACAACCCTGCGGGAGCGGTTCTCCCCAGGGACCGCCACCAGTCTGCAGAAAGGCCATAGTCCCCGGGTGTGGAGGAACGACAACAGCCATTGCCAGAGTGCAGCAGGCTCCGACAAACGCGCTGTTGTAAAGGACGGCCAGGACGGCATTGCGAAGAGTAAGGCCACACCGAAGCAGGCGCCTCGGAGTGATGGGATCCGGGAGGTAAGTGCCCTGCCCAATGGCGGTCGGCCCTGTGGGGTCTGACTCACCTTTTGTGTTGCAGGCAGGGACTGCCTGGTTCCGCGTCCGTGGCAGGGGCATACCGGTACACGGGCCATCGACATTGCGGAGGTGGCAGTCGGGAGAGCTGCCAGGAAGGAGGCGCTGCAACTCGAACAGCCAGCATGCTGCCGCACCAGTGGGAGAAGAGCCAAAATGGCCGCGGACCGGAAGTCCCTCCCCGTGACAGGCACGGTATTGGACGGTGTGTCTTGTGTGCCCGCCAATGACTGTATAGAGGCGGGACCAAGGAATGTCCATCTCGTGCCAAGAAGAGACCCGACTAGGCCAGAAGACATGGCCCACAGAAAGCAGCCAGCGGCTGAGGCTGACAAGCAGGTAAACTCAGCGCCGGCTGTCTTTTTGTCCTTGTTTGTGGCTCTATGGGTGCTGGAGGTTTGCCTGCGATCCGTAGAGTCGCTTCCACAGGAGCTGTGTGCCCTCCGTGCAGAGGTGCAGAAGCCGGAGGGGAAGGCAGTCGCGTCAGGACAGGCGCTGCAGGCGCGGACATAACGGCATGGCACTCGAACCTTCGACCGGAGCGATACAGCGGGGACGATAAGTGCAGCTTGACCCCGTACAGCATGCGGGAGGTCCCACCGAAAAGACCCGTGAACCTCGTGATCGGAATCAAGTAGGGGGTTCTCCAACAGTAGACACGGCAGCGGGTGCTGTGTGCATGGCAAGGGGAGAGACAGCAAGGGGGCTGGCAGGACGTGGGCTGATAAGTGCCCTAGGTCCTAGCGCCCTCCGCCCCAAGCCGGCCGCAGCCTCAAGTCATTCTACAGGGACGCAGACGGATCAGGGGCTGTGCTTTTGCCATAGGCAGACCCAGACCGTCACAGCGTCCCAGAGGAAAAGGAGAAACCGAGGGAAGAATGCCGTTTCCTCCGATAAGGGAGGATGTGAGGCAGGATGCTCACATCCGGAGAAGGGCCGCCCTCTGCGGGCGCAGAAGGAAACCCCACAGCCGGCTGAGGTGACAGGGGGCGTGTGCGGTCCCGTCCAGTGTCCCAGCACGGAGGACACAGAGATCTCGAAACGGGCGCTGAGGTCGCAAGCACCGGGGTGCCGGTCAGAGGGGCAAGCGTTGCCCCTATTTAAGGCAGAGAGACGTCGAGTGGCGGCGTCAGGGCAATGTCTCCGCCCCTTGTTCTGTTTTATATTTTGCAGGACTGGGCCCTGGAGTGGAGCATGTCAGCTTCCCGCCGTGGAAGACCTGCCCTCGCGGGACGGGCCGCTGGCCCCTAGGGGTCTCAGCCTGTGGTGGGTACTGTGGCAGGCCGCTGGGGGTGGTACCCAGCCGGGACGCCCGAGAGGACCGGAGGGAGGCTTGCGCCTCCTCCAGACCATGAGGGGGCAACCGCCCTGGTTGTGTTGATCACGGGTGCAGGGCTTGGAAGCCCAACCCTGTAGGGGCCCGTGGTCACTGCCAGGGGGCTCCCCAATGCCTAGAGAGCCCTGGACCTCAGCACTTCCGCCATACCCGGAAGTGCTGGGGGGAAGAAGAACGAGGACACCCGGAGTCCTTCCTAGTGCGCAGCTGGCACTTCCGCCACACAGGGGAGTGTCGGCAGAGGAGTGTCGGGAGCACCTGTAGCCCATCCGGGTGTGCATAAAAGAGGCCGCCTTCCTTCAGACAGAGACTGGAGTCGGGCAGAAGTTGACAAGAGTCGTGTTGGAGAGGAGTGGAGGCGGCCTGAAGAAGGCAGGCACTGGAGAAAGGGGCCTGGACTTTGGGGGATTGGTGCTGAAGGCATTGGGTCTGTGCAACGTAAACTGTGTAAATATTGTAAATAAACGTGTGTTGGGTGCAAGATACGATATCCGTCTGTCTGTGTCCGGGCTGCTTCTCACAAGTACAGCATTTATATTCCTTAACATTAGAATTACCAAAGCTTACAAAAAAAACTCATAAACCCAGTCCTCCTTAAATCCATTCACACCTCTCCGTCAGCATCTTTTGTTTTGTAAATGTGTCGATAAGTGCAAGCAGCCTACTATGCCATCCTCCCCCTGCCGCAGAAACGGCAAAAAGCTCTCCCAGCTCAAGCCTTGTTTATCTGGGAGTTTTTATTCAAGACTATAACCAAAGAAAAAGAAATCGGGTTAGTGTAGTTTGATGTCACGACTGCTCTGGTAGTACAGCAATAAGAACTGCTGACTCTTAATCAACAGGTCGCGGGTTCGAGCCTTGACATGTCATAAAACAAATGTTTTGAGTAGTGAGCTGCTCTTATTGTTACTATTATACAGTAAAAACATACATTTGATTTGAGTCTGTAACAGCTGGTGTAAATGTATGATACTTGCAAAGGTTAGCGTTTTTTTTTAATTCAGTTTTATTCTCTCCGTCGCATTCATGCTCGCCCTGATCTGACACTGTTAGTTTTCAAATAAATGCGTGCTATAACAGAGGTGAACTCAGATGAGGATTAGGGTTCTACATCAGAGAAAGAGAACAGAAGCCCTCCTCGCAAGAAACATCCACTCACATATAAGAACAACCGTTTGGATGCAGCAAGAGGTCTGGCGTCATCCTGCCAGTCAGTCTACTCCACACCTGTCCTTCAATGAAGCAGCATGGCTTGCAGAGCTTGCCAAGATATCGTGCAAAGCCCAGTTTGTGATTTTGTTTTGTGATGGTCTTTACTGTATATACAAACATTTATATGTTACTTACAGTATATAAAGCCAGATCGAGTTTTATTTACCTTGATTTATTTACATATCTTCGTATAGCGTAAAGTCACAAGTAGACTGCAGAGCTTCCTGTGTTTGATCGACACGGGCATGCTGACAAACTACATGTGTACTGAAGTGACTTTAGCCTCCTGGAGTCGCGTCCCTGGCACGGGGTTCACTTTTTGTAATATTGTCTGATACTGAGTAAACAGTAATAACATATCTCCCGCCTGCTTGTTTGTCTTATTAAACGTGCAGATTATTTACACAAGTATAGATAATGGTAAGCAAAAAAAAAATTAAACCCCGCCTTCACCTACTGGTAAAATGCCAGTTATAAGTGTCTCCCCAATAATTGCAGCAGCTCGTTGCTCAAACAGTGTGAGCCCTGGAATTCTGCTATTTCCTCAAATGGTGTTGACACTCAGACAGTGGGCTGTGACTTGCCTTTTCATGTCGACTTTGATATCTGACCAATTTCTTTTTTATTCTTTCATTATTCTGAACTTGAACTTTTGAGTGCCTCTGCCACACTGTGCCACTCCATCAATTTCCTTTTGTTGCTTATACCACTGCTTAAGCCACCAAATAGTATGTTTATCCTTGCCTCCACATCACTGAGCAGGACCTCCATTTCACATGTGCTGAAATTCTTCTTTTTCACACATGCTTTTGCCATTGTCTTTTAACAAAACAGTGAATGGAACGGGGTATTTATATTGATTTGCATATTGAAATAGGCGAAATTCTGTGAGGAGTCGGAGTGGGGCTGTAAGCTCATGCATGTACATTAAAATTCACTTTGATTGGGATTTATAAAGAGAAAGTGCATAGAACTTTGCTTATGCACAGTTTTATGCATCTGAATTGGTGTTCTGCATACACGCATTTCTAACTTTGTCTGTACGTCATGTTTTACTGTTAATTCTATGCTAGCCGTTGTACATGAAGCCCCAGGTCTGCCACAGTGGTGATTCTGAACCTCTGATGTTCTTCTGCAGGATGATTACCCCCATGTAACAGCTCTTATCTTGTGTGGTTTAGTACTGAAGAAACAGCTCATTTTTTGAATGAAGCTCCTATTTTGAAAGAACTTTTGAGAATGTGCCTGCCTTCTTTATACAGTAACAAAGTACCTGTATTTTCCTTGGAAACCCATACTGTCTTTTCTCTCTCTCGTGTAACATTGTAACCCAAGCTTGACAATACCTCTATTAGAAAACAGTGCTTCATAAACTTCAAAAATATTTTATTTGAAAATGAGATGTTAGATGAAACTTTTTTTAATAAAAATACAGCTATTAAAACAGAATGAAAATATACATATCTATTTTTTCAGCATAAACTTTGAGAAGCGCTATGAATCTTGAACAGTACAGTATCCGTATACGACACAACTATACATGTGGACATTCGGTCGAGCACTAACTCACAATTCAGCTATACCTGTATGATGTTGCTCCTACACTCTCGCCGAGCCTCACCAAGACTGTCGGAGACCCGAAATTTCGCAACAGACTCGATTTCTTTTGGTCTAACAAGAAAAAGACAGTCTGTTGTAGGGTTCCCAAGACTCAGCGAAAGTATAGTAGCAGCATTAAGTATTTTTTGTATCACATCAAAAACGTTATAATTATAATGAAATTTATATTTTGTTAAAAATGAAGTCTGTTAAACATGATGTTGTATGAACATTTGTTCGGGCCAACAAAAAGTATTTGCTGTTCTAAAAATTTCATTACTTTGGTATTCGCTATAATGGGATTTGACCTTTATATATTGTGAACAAATAAGCAAAAGGATCAATCGTAAAATATTGGGGAATCCACCCCATATAATACAACAGCAACTTTAGCAACAAAATGAGTAGTTACAAAAGACTGAGTCAAGAATGATTGATTAATAGAATGAATGTTTGGGTTTTTATAGGTGGAGGACAGGAAGGTAAGAGATCTCAGGCGGAAATAAGGTCTGCAGGAGGGTGTGATGAAGAAACTGTCTTAACTGGTTTTTCCTTGTGGTGGTCTGTGGAAGAGGGAGAAAAGGCATTAGCACCGTTCATCAGCTCCTGCCTCTGCATTTTACTCCCAGTTAAGCCTTTAGACTGCCTTGCAAGTACACGTGTGTGACTATATATTTATTTATATGTATATAAATATGATTCTGTCAGGTTGTCGAGAATGCTCTGACTTTCTTCAGGGCTGATTTCAAACTGAAGAAAGACTACTGGGTTTTTGGTGGTTTATACGGTGTTATGCCAGAAGGGGCAGTGGGACTGGGTCACTGGTCCTTTCTGGAACAAGCCTCGGGACTACAGGTGAAAAGGAACAGGCAGTTAGTAACAGCAACAGAGTTAGAGTCAGCCGAGCCTTTAAGATGTATCCTGTCCAAACAAGTGTAGATTTAGCCTATAGCTATCACAATTTCTGTGTGGACTTTGTATGTTCTCTAATTGTACTTTGTGTGAGTGTCCCTGGTGATATGCCGATGCCTTGTCCAATGTTGTTTCCTGCTTTGCGCCTATTGCTGCTGGGATAGGCCCCAGACTGGATTAAACAGATTTGAATTTGAAACACAAAAAACTGGAGAAGTGCTGTCTGCATCAATCAAGTTTTCAGTCATCCCAGATAACAAGCATCCTATCCTAATGAAGGCCTGCATGTTTTTGTCACTTTTTACTAACTTCATATTGTACTTGTAGCATAATTATTTTTGAAATGAGGATGGTAAAGTATTGGTATCCACATAATACCAAAAATTAAACACTACTTAAAAATCAGGCTTTAAGATAAGTAGCAGGTATAGTTAACACACTGGCACTGAGTTTGTACTCTTATATGTGTTAGCAGCTAATAGTCATAGTTTCTCCAAGCTTGTTAAAGTCTCCCTGCAGGGAGAGACAGTAGGTAAGTGTTGCTTTTCTCACTTGCAGTTGTGTATTTTCGTTTTCATTATTTGACTTGAAAATAGCAGCATCAGGGCTTCTCTTCCTCCTGTGCTGGTGGCAAATTTTTTTTTTTTTTAACTGAAATGGCTTCCACCAGTCTGCAAGCTTTCGTACTTCTGCCGTCTTCACCTTTAGTGGCAGATCTGCAATTCATCACTGACTATGAAAAGTGACAGTTCACATCCTGGGGCAGCTGCCAGAGTTCGCTTGTAGAAAGGAGCAGCCCAACCAAATTTATGCTCACAAGATCTCTTCTAATTCACAAATGCATTTGCTCTAGTTCCTATTTTGTGCTGCAGGGGCTTCCACAGGGCTGCATCACAATGCTTCAAGGAGTAGAGAAGTGCCCTTTCACACACTGCTGACTGCACGCTTTTGAGAGATGAAAAACATACGGAATGAGACAAATCTAGCCATGTTACTAATCTGTGCGGGAGGATTCACTGAAGTGTGCCACACAAAAACATAACTCCCTTCAACGTGTGCAAGTGGTATGCAATGGTATCATTACCCTGTCATCCAAAATGCTTGCACATATGCAATTCTTCCCACCCTAGTGTTTATTAGCAAAGCCAGATTTGTAGCAGATGAACTTGCAAAGATTCTCTTCAGTTTAAGGGTGGACAGTACATGTTTCTTTGTCAGAGCAAATTGTCTGTCAAGTAAGACTAATTATAAATGCAGCTTTTGTGTAAATGTTTGAAGCTGTCTAAGAGTTTCCCAGTGGACAGGTTGTTCTGTTCAGGCCTGAACATCATGTTATACGTGCCAGCAATCACTCTTGATTACTTCCATACTGCTTAAAATTACAGGCAGCCTCATTTTCTGTTTTTGAGATATTTAGCTTAATTTTAAAATTACATGTGGTCATCTGATATTTTTGTGAAACACAATAGTAGTGTATTTACCGCTTTTGCTTAAATCTAAGCATTGTAACTATGTTTGTGATTTTAAAATGATGTCATCTTGGATTTGCAGAATTTTTGGGATACATTTAGAAGAATTGCCAGAGTATTAGCAAGATGATCTGAGTCTATGAGTTAACGTCTTAATAAAATATGCATTTTTGTAAAGGTTACTTATTTTCCACTTGTCTATACATGATCCTGATTGGACAGAAATTGGTAAAGAAAGGGCCCAAAGGCTTAGACAAATATAAAGGTTGAGGAACAGTAAGGTTGAATTCACAATTACTTCTCTTTGAAGTAAAGAGTGGTGTAGCTAATTGTTCAAACTGATGTTGGAAAAGGTGGTAGCAATTTAAAAAGATTGCAGAACTACTGGAATTCAGGCATATATCAGGTGTTTTCGCACGAGTTGTGCCTCCAGGAACTTACGGCAGGAGATGCCAAGAAAAGAAGTCATTTGACAACCAGTAATTCTTTGTTTGTTCAGCCAATCGTTTTGTAATTAGTTGGTTCTTATTGGTTGAAAGTTTTTTTTCCCTTATTAAATTTCCCCTATACAACTAGAATGAACTTGAGATAATAAACTTTCTTTGGTTGTCTTCTTTTCTGTCACGTTTTAAATATTTTGTATGTATTGACTATAACAGACATGGCTTTACGCTTTCTCATATGGTTCATCTTTTTAGAGTTTAGTAACATGAACTTTCAAAATTGAAGAAGGGAAAGCTGTTAAAATATTGCAACTTTTAATTTTTCATATGTCAATAGCCACATAAAACATTCATCCTTCTTTGACACTGTGTCTTGTTTTCCTTCTGCTGAGTGGTTAAAATATTTCCATTTGAAAACCTCCTGTTTGAAGACATCCAGAAACTGACACTGCATGTATAAGTGTTTTTGACATCACCAACATCTGATATTTTCAAGCAAGGCCAGCATTTAATTAGCGGAAAGACTGCAGGATGTCTTCAGGTTTCTGTCTCTCCTAAAATACTTAATTACTTATGTCGACATTTCTCAAGAGGGTTGCAGTTAGGTCCTGGTCAAGAGTGGGACCCTCTGCAAAAATCCAGCAATTATAAGTTTGAACATTGAAAATTGTATTACTTTATTCTCAACATATTCATAGTATAGACATATAATTACAAATGGCTCATCTTGTAATTTCTAAACAGTTAAATTATCTAGTGTATAGATTTCTAATGTAAGGTAAATTAGTACATACAGTAGGAGAGGGGTTGTGCTTTCTATCATTGAAAAATGGAGCCTAGCTATAAATATTAATGCCATTTACCATCATATCCATATATTCATCCATTCTCTGATCCCATTTGATCAGTTTCTGATTATCATTAGCTGGAGCCTATCCCAGCATCATTGATCAGAATCAAACTCAGAAATGACACAAGTTCATTAGAAGGCACACACTCTAATTTAAACAAGGCCAAATAAGAGTTGTCAGTCAATTTAACAGGCATGTATTTTGAATGTAAACAGAAGAACAGACTGCACAGAAGAATCATACTGTATACTATAATAGGGAGAATGCACCACACAGTTGATCGGCTAGAATTTGACTGCAGTCTCCTGACGTTCTGAGGCAGTAGATTACATCACAGTGCTATCTTGTTGTATCACATAGTGGAGAGAAGTAGTTTTAAACATGCCCTCATGTTTTCATGTACAGTGGTGTGAAAAACTATTTGCCCCCTTCCTGATTTGTTATTCTTTTGCATGTTTGTCACACAAAATGTTTCTGATCATCAAACACATTTAACCATTAGTCAAGTATAACACAAGTAAACACAAAATGCAGTTTTTAAATGATGGTGTTTATTATTTAGGGAGAAAAAAAATCCAAACCTACATGGCCCTGTGTGAAAAAGTAATTGCCCCCTTGTTAAAAAATAACCTAACTGTGGTGTATCACACCTGAGTTCAATTTCCGTAGCCACCCCCAGGCCTGATTACTGCCACACCTGTTTCAATCAAGAAATCACTTAAATAGGAGCTGCCTGACACAGAGAAGTAGACCAAAAGCACCTCAAAAGCTAGACATCATGCCAAGATCCAAAGAAATTCAGGAACAAATGAGAACAGAAGTAATTGAGATCTATCAGTCTGGTAAAGGTTATAAAGCCATTTCTAAAGCTTTGGGACTCCAGCGAACCACAGTGAGAGCCATTATCCACAAATGGCAAAAACATGGAACAGTGGTGAACCTTCCCAGGAGTGGCCGGCCGACCAAAATTACCCCAAGAGCGCAGAGACGACTCATCCGAGAGGTCACAAAAGACCCCAGGACAACGTCTAAAGAACTGCAGGCCTCACTTGCCTCAATTAAGGTCAGTGTTCACGACTCCACCATAAGAAAGAGACTGGGCAAAAACGGCCTGCATGGCAGATTTCCAAGACGCAAACCACTGTTAAGCAAAAAGAACATTAGGGCTCGTCTCAATTTTGCTAAGAAACATCTCAATGATTGCCAAGACTTTTGGGAAAATACCTTGTGGACTGATGAGACAAAAGTTGAACTTTTTGGAAGGCAAATGTCCCGTTACATCTGGCGTAAAAGGAACACAGCATTTCAGAAAAAGAACATCATACCAACAGTAAAATATGGTGGTGGTAGTGTGATGGTCTGGGGTTGTTTTGCTGCTTCAGGACCTGGAAGGCTTGCTGTGATAGATGGAACCATGAATTCTACTGTCTACCAAAAAATCCTGAAGGAGAATGTCCGGCCATCTGTTCGTCAACTCAAGCTGAAGCGATCTTGGGTGCTGCAACAGGACAATGACCCAAAACACACCAGCAAATCCACCTCTGAATGGCTGAAGAAAAACAAAATGAAGACTTTGGAGTGGCCTAGTCAAAGTCCTGACCTGAATCCAATTGAGATGCTATGGCATGACCTTAAAAAGGCAGTTCATGCTAGAAAACCCTCAAATAAAGCTGAATTACAACAATTTTGCAAAGATGAGTGGGCCAAAATTCCTCCAGAGCGCTGTAAAAGACTCATTGCAAGTTATCGCAAACGCTTGATTGCAGTTATTGCTGCTAAGGGTGGTCCAACCAGTTATTAGGTTCAGGGGGCAATTACTTTTTCACACAGGGCCATGTAGGTTTGGATTTTTTTTTCTCCCTAAATAATAAAAACCACCATTTACAAACTGCATTTTGTGTTTACTTGTGTTATATTTGACTAATGGTTAAATGTGTTTGATGATCAGAAACATTTTGTGTGACAAACATGCAAAAGAATAAGAAATCAGGAAGGGGGCAAATAGTTTTTCACACCACTGTATGTTGCTAGGTGTTGTGGCCTCAAGGGGGCATAACAGAGCCTCAAACCCCAGACACAACTTTACCTGCATAAGTCCCGGTTTCAAATAAATATTTTTATTTGACAAAATACTTTAGAAAGGCTTCTTCTTCTTCCAAAATGCATTTCTTTTTGTTTTCGTTCATTTTCATCCTCCAGAACTCACCCTACTCTGGTTTTGACTCTGACTTTCCTGGGGGAAGCAGAGCAGTTCCTTTTTTAACCTGGACCTGGGAGTACTTCCGGTGCAACAACATTGCTACTAGGAAATCCATTCCCAGGCTCCCGATTACCGGGAGCCCGGGATTCCCGGACATTTGCTGTAATTCCTGGGAAAACGGGAACAGCCAAGCTTGCATATATAGCATGTAAAAGTGTAAAAATTGATCAAGAAATAACAGAGTTATAGTTGAAAATAATTAAGGTGGTGCCATTGCTGCAGCTTGCACTTCATCAGACAACAGCTTTGAACAGCAACTTGAAATTGCAATGCGTCAGTCTGTTGCATCCGCATTATCTGTGCTAAGAAACTTGCCATCACAGAATGATGACAAGAAACTGGATGCATGAGTAAAAGCTGAAATGGCGGTGTTTCAGAGCAACGGTAAGCGCGGTCGTTGTTTAGAACAAGTGTATCAGTATCTGATGACTGTGCCGCCTACTTCAGTGGTGGCAGAGCGTGCTTCTCAGCGGCTGGCGTACTTCTGCACAAAGGTGCACTGTAGCGTGGACGACCACACGCTGGACACGTTAATAATAAAAATAATAATAATTCATTACATTTATATAGTGCGTTTCTCAGTACTCAAAGCGCTACCCACACAGGGAGGGACCGGGAAATGAACCCGCAATCTTCCACAGTCTCCTTAATGCAAAGCAGCAGCACTACCACTGCGCCACCTGTGAGGACATTATGCTTTTTATGCTCTTATTACCACAACTAAAGATACATGTACTTATATGACAGCATGAACTGCTTGTAGGTAGGGTTCGTCTTTTATTTGTGTCAACATATAGCAGTAGTTTTATTAAAAATAAGTGTCGGTCGTTCTAAAACCGTTCACATGTGAGATGCCCATGCACTGTGTCATTCCAGGCGCCCGGGATTCCTGGGAATGAAATGCGGGATTCCCGAATTCCCGGGAATGGATAAACCCGTCCGGAATGGATTCCGTAATTGCTACTAAGAAGCACTTCCAGATCAGGTAGAACTTCCTTAGGACAGGGGAGCCTGGCTCTAGCAGCACCTAAGGACCCCAATAGGGCTTGCTCACCAGAAGTAAAATTTCCATGTTGCCCTGAAGGTGTTCATAAACGGGAGCCATACCAGAAGCTTCTTGGTGGAACACATAGCCCTGGGAGGTGGTCTCCCAGCCGGTAAAGGTACCACTAATCGATCTGGCTGGGATGTCCATCTAGCCACATTCTCCTTTACATGTCTTAGTATTTTTTGATTTATTGGTAATGTGCTAAAGGTTCTGCTTCTATCCTGAGAGGGTAGCATTTCCTGGTTGACAGTAATCAAGTGCATTTGGTTAATAATGCCTGGCTCTAATTACGTTCCTTACTGATTAGTAAGCTGTAAGGGTATACTTACTCTTTGTTAACACATATTTCTAAAACTAAACATTACAGATGATAGATTTTCTTATTTTAGGTGTTGTAAGAAACTAGATGGTTGTTAGATATATGGTGATATGTAAAACCATAGAATTGAAAAAGCTACATTTACTTTTTCACATTACTGCAGCACAGGTAAAATTTAACAGCTGACTGTAAAGTGTGTGGGTGTATTTTATTTTACTTATTTAACTAGTATTTTACAAATGTGTACATTTGCAACAAGCTGTTTTTTTGGTTGTGTATTGATTAAATTATACACATTGCATGTGAATTTTGGAGAAATGTGTAGGTACACATACATCAGGTATACTATAATGAGTTTTGCATTTCAAGAATGGGATAAACCTACCTGCACTGTGTATGTAAATCATTTGAATTGCTCTTTGTTTCTGTTTGGTGCAGTCAATTATTCATGTAACTATTACAGATTGTGTGCTTTAGTATCAACTAAACATTAATCCACTTTTCCTTCTGTACAGGTTTCCAGATTTTAGGAATTCATTGCATACTAATCTCTTCTCTTCAGTATCCCCTGCTCTAGTGCAGTACTATTGATGCCCAGTCATTCAAATCAAATCACTTTGTTAGGATGTATATAGTGTCATATAGCTTCTTCTCTTTTTCTTATTTTGTAGAAATTATGAAAGCATCGGCTGAACTCCATCACGCTTTTATGGCTCAAATAAAGTTTTCTTGTACTTAAAGCAACCATTCACCCAAAATTCAAAATTTCAGAATTATTTCCTTACTTTGACAAATGTACTTTATGTGAAAAGTAATTGAACATTTTGGTTTAGCTATTTACTTTTTTCAACTTTTTGAAGTATGTTTGTGATGCTTTTATAATGCTGTTATGTTAAAACTCTGAAAAAAATGGAAACTTACAAAACAAACTCATAAAGCAGTTTCTGATTATGGTTTCATTAAGTGAACAGCATATTTTAGCTGAAGCCATGTTGAAACTGGGAACAACATACTGTTTACTGGTGTTACTACACAAGTCACGTCATCCTCCATAGAAAGATCAATCAAAACACAGTCTGTAGGTGGTAAGTTAATGCTGCTAACATAGTGATGAAGCCAGTTAACCTACATGTTTTATCTGAGTAAGAAAATAACACACTTGCCATTTGAAATGAAAGCTCCCATCTGACCATCCTGTCAGGAAACACACATGGTAATCACATCACTGATACATATTTGTCCCAAAGCCACCATGTGTGGCTAGAACCCTCTCCCCGACTGCAGTGCTAATTATTAACTTCCATAACAATGGCAATTAAGGGTAAAGAAAAAATTCAAAAGTTACAATCAGCTTGAAAAAAACAAATGCGGTTATTTACAAGATTCATTTTTAAAATTATCTTAATTTAAATTTTCATTATAGTCTGTTTTTTCATTCACAGAGTGCTTAACAAAACTGAGAAATTTTGAGTTAGCTCAATTTATTATTAACTATAATTTAGTGTATAATTTTAAGAGATGAGAATGCCCCATGCAGTGGTGTTATGAAAGATGTGCATTAAATGAGTGTGCAGTTGTGTAAATAAAATTACCCAGAGTATGTGTAAAATAATAAGGAATGAAAAAACTATTATGCAGTATAAAATAACCCATTGACGGCTTGATCCAAAAGTTGTATTTGTTTACGGATACATTGAAGACTAGTTTTTTGAAATTCATTAAACACTTTCCCTTCTTTTGCAGTCTTTTTTCTTGGTTGTTTTTTTTTCAGGATCTACATATAAAATTACACACACTAGGGACAATTTAGAATCGCCAATGCACCTAACCTGCATGTCTTTGGACTGTGGGAGGAAACCGGAGCATCCAGAGGAAACCCAAGCAAACACAGGGAGAACATGCAAACTCCAGGCAGGGAGGACCCGGGAAGTGAACCCGGATCTCCTAACTGCGAGGCAGCAGCGCTACCACTGCACCACCGTGCCGCCCACAATAACACTTTATTATTAAAATATTTTTAACAATACAATTTCATATATTTTTATTATTTATTTCAATTTTTGGAACTTAAATAAAACTGATCTTACTTATCCATGCTTAATATTATGGTGTCAAAACAAGACAATTTAATCATAGCATTTAAGTATTCAGAATTATTTATTTATGTTTACTGTTGAAATGCTGCATACATGGCCAGTGATAATGCAGGTTTTTGTGTGTTATTTAGTTTTCAAAATGTTTTATATCTTAATACAATAAATTGTATATGTTTTCTTGGATGTGTTCTTAGGTTTACAAATGGTAATACTTAAAATACTTAAAATTCAACAGTCTTAATATATTTTAAGCGAAGCACAAATCATGTAAAGTAAGAAAACACATTTATTGTATGCCAGCACTATACTTTTTCAGTTCATTCAGAAGATGATTATTAGTTTAAGTTTCAGTTTTCTCAGTGATGAACTTTTTATTTCATTTTATTACAGTTCAGGTCTTAGTGTGAATGGCGCACGCACATGGTGCATTTAGACTTTTGATACTATAACTAAGTGTGCATTAGTATTAGTGAGAAGCATCTTATAGATTGTCATTTTAAAAAATGATTACTTTCTTACATTTATATTGTTTTTAATTTGTGTTTAATTATAAGTGTATCTTTAGTAGCTGAATAATATTTTGGGACTCAGGCAATTGAAGCAAATTGGAAGTGTCTTCTAGTAATTGTTTACTTAAGGTAGACTCTTCACAAAGCCCAGAGACATCTGACAGCAAATTTTCTAATGAATGTACTGTATGGTGGTATGCTTGTAAAGCCATAAAAATAACAGAAACCGACCCTCGAGTTTCTAGAAAAGATTTAAGTGCAGTTCCAAAGCCTCCCCGGTTTTAATTTGACCAATGATTGTGTTGGCAATACTAATTGAATTTGTTACTTCCAGAGTAGGCCCTGGCCTAATTTGAACCAATAATATAATAAAGCTGCTTTTGAAAGTAACTGGATGAATGGATGAAAAATGGTTTTTGTGTCACTAAGGAAACCATTTTTAATTTTAATTTTTGGAAGAATTATTCTCTTATAATTGTCAATAAATTATTTTTAATTTTAGAATACAGTATATATTCAGTCCAAAGTTTGATAAAGGTTTCAATAGGTTTTTAAGGAGCTGTGTGACTCACAATTTAAATTAACATATCCATGCATCCATCCCTCCATCCATTTTCTAAAACTGTATTTTCTATTGTTGGTTTATGGGAATTTAGAGTAGAGCTTTTACTGTCAACTAATTACCCTAAAACTCATAGTTTTCCTCCTTGCATTTGTCACAGTGTATTTTTGTCAGAATGATTTGCTGTAATCATGCCACCAGGATAAAAATCAAAGTCAGGTCCCTGAATCATTGAGGTTTCAGTGATAACAATTCCCTTATAATTTCTACATTTTAGCTTTTATTGAATCATGACCTTCTTCACCTTCAGTTGTACACTATGTTTTTTCTGAGAAGAGAGCTAAGAACTGTTAAAAAAGCATCTGGAAAACTGGCAAACTTATCACAAAAAGGCGGCTAGTTTTTAAGCACTCAGAAATTAGTTACAAGAACTTTTAAATCATGGACAGTGATGTATTAAAAAGATTAAAGAGCTAAACTGAAGTACGTCACTATGTTCTGATGACATTTATCACTGACTTCACGTAGTAATAAGTAAAGCCATATGTGATCCATTAGCTTCTATTTTTCGTCATTATTTAAGAATGGGACAATTCCTTGAGTTTAGAAGTTTGGTATTATTGTTCCAATATAAAAAGGGGAAATTGGACTGATCCAGGAAATTGCAAGCCTGTTAGTTTAACTTGTATTGCATGTACAATAAAGGCATCAATTATTAATGATAAACTAAAAGCACATCTGACTAGTAGTGGTGTCTAATAAGATGGTCAGGATTAGGTCATCTATAGAAGATAACTGCCTTACAGTCTTTCTCTTCATTTTTAGGAAGAATTTGATTTATGTGTGCCCTGTTATAATGTTTATTTAGTCTTTCAAATAGTTTTTGTTAAAAAATCCACAGGCAACTTAATTTTTGTCTGCAGCAACTCATAGTAGTACATCATCTACTTTAGATAATATAAACATTGTAATCCTATAACTTTCAATGCTGGGGCAACTGTTTTATTTAATGTGCTTAAAAATGACATAGAGTTATGGGAAATTAATAGTGAAGTATTTTAAAGGCATGAAATAAATTATAAACCATTATAAAGGATTCAGCATTGAACAAGAAGGTGGCAGAATTGGTTACATGTAAATTAATGTTATATTTACATTGATGATAGCACAGTGACTAGTACAATTGCCTTTCAGTTCTGCAGTCCTGGCTCTTTTAATCACTGTCAATGTTAAGCTTGCATGCTCCTTCCCTTTGTATGTTCTTTCTCTTGGTAGGTTTTTTCTTCTTTCCTCTGCATTTTTCCCATATTCTAAAGGTAGGGATTGTTAGGTAATATGTGACTTTGCCTAATGTAAAAAAGCTTGTTCTACAATGGACTGGCATCTGACAGTGAATTGAATTAAGCAGGTTTGATAATACTATAGATAAGTGAATGTTTTTTGGCCTAATTATTATAGACAAGGCAAAACTGTGTCTGGCGTAATCTTGAAAATTCCACTGAGAAGAATAAGTGTAATTGCAGAGTAATGTTCGTTAACATAAAATAACCTTTTCAGACCTTCTTAAGCCACTTCAGGGTCAATGGTGGCTAGAGCATATCTTGGCATCAATAAGGCGCAAAACATGATGCAATGCATGATGGGTGCAACATAGGCCTATGTTGTTTGATTTTTATTAAATACTTATAAAAGTCCTTCTTATGAAAGTTAATATATAAAAGATATAATACATTTGTTTATACCTGGCACTCCTGATTTTGCAGTTTCTATCAATAATTACTGCAGGTTATTTCACACCAAAATGTGAAAGTGATTGATTAAAGCACTTGCCTTTCAAAGATCCAAGAGGACAATGAGGAAAGGATCTCTCACTCAACATATCAGAAAAGGAGTGGAAAGTAGCAATGCAGAGAATTCATACGAGTTCCATATGTGCAAAGCATACAATTATTCAACTCAAAATTATATATCGAGCACATCTGTCTCGCTTAAAATTGTCCAAACTGTTTCCAAGGCAAGATCCAATCTGCCAACGCTGCAGTCAAGTTCCAGCCTCACTGGGTCACATGTTTTGAGCCTGCACCAAATTAATATCATTCTGGGCCAAACATTTTAAGTGTCTTTCAGACAGCCTTGGTGTCACAATCTCTCCTAACCCATTAACAGCTGTGTTTGGTGTTCTTCCAGATGGGCTTAAAGTGGAGAAGGACAAACAAACTGATTGCCTTCACTACACTGTTGGCAAGCAGACTTATTTTGCTACACTGGAAGAATCCTAACTCTCCTTTTTTTTAAGTCCGTGGGTAACTGATCTTTTATATTATTTGAAATTGGAAAAAATCAAATTCTCACTTAGAGGATCTCTGCAGAACTTTTTCAAAACCTGGCAGGATCTAATCAATAATATTTTAGAATAAGCTCTTAAAGCACTGAGGAAGTAGATTCTCTTCCTTTATCCGCCTATTAAACTCATCAATTTATTTATTTTTACTAGCTTTAAGTTTTATTCCGTTGGCCATGCTCTCTTTCTCAGGGGTGGGGGTTGATTTGTTTTCAGTCCTATTTTTTGTAAAAAAAATGTATCTATTTGTATGGAATGATTACAATAAAATAAAAAAAATAATAATAAAGCATTTCATATTAATAAAAATAATAATAATATTATTATTTATATAGTCCCTTTCCCTTAATCAAGGTTCTTCACGGAGTCACATAAAGAACAGCAGGGTATATGAAACATCGGATTAAAATATTTTCTGCGTAGAACACTAAAATGTATATACAAAGCATTAAAAAGAGTAAAAAGACAATAAACCAGAATAAAATACTAAATTCAGTACAAGAAGAAAAGGCTGAACAAATAATATAATTTGTGATATAACACACACATAAATTATCGTGAGCATCTGGACAGAGAGGTAAACTGAAAGAAGTGGCAGAATGTTAAGTTAAAAGCCTTCCTGAACAGATGAGTTTTAAGTTGTTTTTAAAACTGAGAATAAACTGAGTCAGCTGATCTAATTAATTTTGGGAGGTCATTCCAAAGTCTGGGCGCTATGCAGCTGAAGGTCCTGTCACCCAAAGAGTGCAGGTTAATGTGAAGGCACAACAAGAATCAGAGGGCCTTAGTGGGTGAACAGGAGCATAATGATGGAGAAGGTCACTGATGTAGTCCAGTGCGAGGCCATTTAAAGCTTTGTAGGTTAATAATATAATTTTTTATATTATATATACAGTGACATGCAAACGTTTGGGCACCCTTGCTTAAATTGTGTCTTACTATGAATAGTTAAGTAATCAGAAGATGAACTGATCACCAAAAGGCATAAAGTTAAAGATGACATATTTCATTAATATTTTAAGCAATAATTACATTTTTATTTCCATCATAGATACACAATAGTAAAAAAATGAAAAGGGCCTGAATCAACTGGAGTTGTGATATAAGATTTGAAGGGGCACATACCAGTAGGGAGTTAGAATAATCAATATTGATAGTTTCATATTACCATATCACCATTTCATATCACCTCAAGTCAGAGAACTTTGCATAATAGAGAAGGCAAAACAGTTTGTATCCAGAAAATCTCATTGAATTTAAAATCATTTACTACATTTAAGGCTGCGATATTTTTTTGCATTCTTAAACCTAAGTAACCTTACAATCTTAGTAATGGTGAGCAGAGAGAAAGCAAAGTATATAGTACCAGCTCAGAGAATAGCATCCATCTGAGATAAGAATAGTCTGCAGGAATCTGTTTATTTTTCCCATCAATGTCTCTGGCTGGTGCAAAAGATTTTTGGAAGCAGAGAGATTAGGAGTTTAAAGTGACATAGAGCACTATAGTAGGACAGCAGGTGAATAAGGAAAAGTAATGAGTATAGCCAGTATGAACATAAGTTGATTAAGAAAAAAGCCAAAACAAAACAGACTGTCAGTCCAGCATCACTATATCACAATGTAATGCACATCTTGAAAAATGCATTACAAAGGCCACATCATTTGCTGGGTAACTGTTTAACATAGTTACTTAATTCTTCAGTAAATACAACAACAGAGTCAACATTCTGAAGCTGTGAACCAGACAAGCACAAGGATGAAGACACGCCGGCATGGGGTACCAGTCTGTCACTGATATGCTGTACTCACACACAGCCAGACTTACTCATAAGGGGGTTCATTTAAAGTCACTAGTTAACACAGTGTGCACAGCTTTGGAATGTGCAAGAAAACTCAGGAGTACCTGGTGAAGAAACCACAGGCAGAATGTACAAACCCCACACAGATATTGTCAGATATAGTCTTGATCCCTGCACTCTGTAACTATGAAGAAGGAGTAATAACCACTATATCTTTTTTTGTTTGTTTTTCTTTTAATTTTAATTAATTTTCAGTGGTTCTTTTTTCAGCATGTTTTTGGATAGTTAGGCTGCATGTGTAAAGTTCAGCGACTGACTAAATCATTATTACTACAAATGTTATATGTCTCTATTTAGCTCATGCAAAGACAAAAGCTGCAGAAATAGATAAAGTGCTAATGGCTATTATGATCTCTATCCCTTTAATACTTTTGAAAAGACTTGAGTCCCTGTTGCTTGACACAATTAACAAAGTACAACATTTGTCTTGTCAAAGTGTGTACAGATGCACATTCTAAGAACACCTCTCTGCCGGGCACTCAAGATGATCCCTTCTGGATTAAGACCCACTTGAAAATGGCTCCACCCCTTTCTGCCCTTACAATTTCCTTTCATAGGGTGCACTTTAATGGACAGGGGTAACGTCTCAGGGGAAGGGCAAAAGTGAACAGAGAAGGTTTGAAAAGAGATTGAAGGAGAGGGTGATTTTAGTTTTAGTGCTAAATATTCATGATAAAATTAAAAAATGTAATGTCTCTTTCTTCAAAAGAGTAAACACTAGGACTCTTCTATAAAGAATTTTATCATGATTTTTGCATGCAGTGATTGTAGTGCAGTGCTGTCAATTAGTATTAGATAGCTGTCTGAGAGTATGAAGAAAAAAATTGACAAGATCTTCATGATGTATTTTATGACTGCCTGTTCTAATTCAGTTAAGATTGCAGGTTTTCTTTTTATCCAAATGTTAAAGTTATTAGACTCACATTTCAATTTTTATTTATTTTTGCTTTTTTATCTGCATACAGTGGTGTTTTTTTAAGTCATGCTGCTTAAACACAGATTTCCAAAATGCAGGCCTATTCTCTGTTGTCATTCTTTTATAAAGTTAATGAAAATTACTTTTTTGATTTCTTTCCTTTTGGACTAAGGTTTCTGTCTCACTTCCCTTTCCTCTGTGCTCTTTCTCTCAACATCAAACAGTTTATAAATTACAACAGGAGCAGCGTCTGCGGCAGAAGAGCAGAGCATTAAACAGTGCTCGGACTATGCAGAGCTCTCTCTCTGTTCCCAGTGGGAGTGTTGTTTATAGAGCATTATAATTTATAACTGAATAGAGTGGATTTAATTTCAGCAGAGAGGCTCGCCAGCAGGGCGCCAGCCTGCAATCATAGGAATCAGCAAGCTGCAAACTCTATTGAATGGAGAGTATTATCACCAGCCACAAACGGACACTGTTTCTTCTTAAACAACTCCCTTGATGCGGGAAAACCTTGTCGTCCTCTTCATTCATCTGCTCTTGTTACCAGCCCGTTTTCATTGTGCATTTTTGGTTATTTCCTTCATTTTGTCACTATTTTGTTTCTCTTTTTTGAATTGTTTATTCTAAAGGACTATATAGAAAATGATCATTTAAATTAAAGCATTAATGCACTTTTTGGTTTGATTTTTTTCAACTGGAATTTCTAGATTCTTT
Source organism: Erpetoichthys calabaricus (assembly GCF_900747795.2). NCBI lineage: Eukaryota > Metazoa > Chordata > Cladistia > Polypteriformes > Polypteridae > Erpetoichthys > Erpetoichthys calabaricus. The sequence goes on from NC_041401.2 coordinate 87,445,116, forward strand.
CACTCTATGAAAATGATTCTCTGTTTCTATTCTAAATACTAAGCATTTTCAATTGGAGTGATGACATTTGTAGGATTTCAAAACCTGCAACTTTAAGAGGTGTATTATAGTTCAGTTAGGTTGTCTGTCCTTAGTACAAGTAATTGTGCTTATTTGCCCAATCCCAGCCTCAAGCTTTGCTTCCAGAATCATCTGTGTGGTATTTGTTTTGTATATTTTTACCATTGGTTTCGTAATGCCTGTGCTGTGTCATATCAAAGGGACTCACCTACATCCCAGAAAATACACTTTTAATTTAACCCAACATTTAGTTCAGTCCTTTCTGTGACATTAATTCTCAAAATTGTTTTCATGATGTCTTTCCCAGAAGTTGAGAAATGCTATAATAAGGTGTGTGCGCTTCAGGGCCCAGACCCACATCCTGACATTTGCTGCATTGAATGTTCTTATGATGTCAGCTTTTAAGAAGCAAAGGATATGCCTGGAGCTTGTGATGGCTTTTGTTCCAGGTCCAGACATTGTCTCTGATAGGGATGTCTTGGAATGGTTTTATGGTGACTGTCTAGAATAGCTCAAGTCAAAACCCATAACCTTTGTTTCAAGGTGCTCTGCAACATGAAGCAGCCAACGTTCCAGCAACAGTCTTTGGGATGCATGTTGACTTGTTCACTCGTTATACTTTGATGTCTGCAGATACAGTGCATATATAGGTTTAAAGAAAAGACAGCTGGCTGGCAGGGACAGTTTTAAATGTTTCTGACCCACAAATCTAACCAAATAGCCATATTTCTTCATTTAGCATAATTAATACCTTGTATTTCCACTGACTTTGATGAACAGACTCACTATTCTTTAGACTTTGGTAATGATTGCAAGAGTGATATGCAGTTAAAATGTTTTATAGACTATGAAAAATAACATGTCTCAGGAAAAAGACGAAAAAAAAAACTAACATCAAAAGCCACAATTAGCTCATGGCTTTGCTGGAAGTTTTTAAACCGCAAAACAAAGTAAGTCAGAATTTTTTCTCTTTTTCTGGTTACTGTACATTTGCACTTAAAGCTAATATTAAGGGGTCAGATAAATCTGTCTCACAAATACTGCAACAGAAATAGGATATGCTTACACAAGATTAATGAACCTAAAAAATGTTAACTACTGTATTTACAGTCTGCCTGTAAAATTATTTTTTAAAAATAGAAATAGAATTATTATATCATTATAAAGTGAAGACACTGAAATTATTCCTTCTACAGTATTTCATATTTGTCTTGGTCAAGCTATAATAGAGATTCAGTGTCATGAGCAGTTCTGCTATAGACCTGAATGTCTGACTTTCAGCAGATTTCATGCAATAATAAGTAGACTGAAACAGAAAGGAGAATTTCTACCCTTTGATTTTTCATTCTCACATAAAAAATAATAGCTTTGAATTAAAATAGATCACACAAACAACACTTGTATATTACCATCCTTTTTCAGTTTTTCTTTCAAATATTTAAGTCTGAAATTATTGATTTGCAACTAACAGAATACTTGCATATAAGCATACACATTTCCATTACTAAAATTTTAAACAGCGTTCCTACTATTATACATGAGATTGTCTCTCATGACTATAATTCCAATATACAGTACTTTCAGTTTTTTATACTAGCACTCCTTTGGTTTTTCCAGTTATTTTGTCCATTGCTTGGCGGCCTTGAGAACTAAAACTTAATCAAAAAACACATGTGATTTGCTTGAAAGATCAAAACAGCAACTTGATGAATGTTACAGCAAAGGTTGGCAGGATAAGGGGAGTGTCGCCTGCCTAAGATCAAGGTCATTCTCGGTTCATTAAGCACTGTTCTCACATTAAGGAAAAAGTCACCACAATATATTTGCCAGTAACATCAAAAAAAGATGTCTGTTATTACCCAAGAAACAAGAGAAAAGTTATTTCAAGTATACTATGTTTGGCTGATTTTTATTATATTTGTTGCGATTAAGAAACTAACTTCACAGACTGTTACTCATGTATAAATTAAAGCTGCTTATTTCACTTCACATTTATAGCTTTTACTGTTTTTTATTTATATATAATACTTTTTTGAAAGCTTAGAAATTCAGAAAAAAAAATGTTATTCAGTTTTAAAATATAACATATGTTTGAGGATCTGCACATGAATTTATAAAACTACATGTTTTAGTTTAAATGTAATGTACTGTATTAAAACCAATCTATTCATCTTTTTATATTGTGATTAACAAAGCACTTTAATCAGCAAAAAATGGCACCTTACAGCAAAGCTTTAATGTCAACATACTGAAAGAAGTAACTAATAAGAATTATATTTATCTTTTTATATGTCTATCTGATTCTAACTTACCTTTGCAAGAATCTGAATATTTATATTTTTTCAGTGATTTTCAAATAAGGAAAAGTACAAAGTTCAAAATGAATTACATACAGCAATTGTTTCCTTGACACTTCAAAAAGTAATTTTTTATTTATTAAAATAATAAGTCGACATTTACACATTATTATTAATCAAACATTTAGGAAAAAAACAGTCTTGATATCTGTATGTCATAGGTTTTAAATTCGTTATGAACAAAAAAGTTGAAAATATTAATTTTGTTGGATGGATAGTGTAATATGGTTCTTTATTCAGTATACAGAAGTTATAGAGTAGAAATAAATCAACAAAATAACAGAAAAAAGTAAAATGGTAATTACAAAAATAATAATAATATCTATGTCATAAACTACACCATCATTCACGTACTGATTGTAATTGTTTTTAATTGACAAGCACTGCCAAGAATTGATGCCTCTTGGTGGCACTAACTGACACGGCGCTGTAGTTAGTCTTAGAATGTAAAGGTTGTAGGACTTTTGTAGTTCTCCTGACATCCATAATCTGACTATAGACAATTGTTCTATAAGGGATACAAGACAACTATGAGAAGGATGGCAGCTTAGTTACCAGAACAGGCCAGAAACTAAAGGGCTAAACAGAAAGACTAAAAGGATTAAAAGATCCCAACATCACTGATTGAAAGCTACCCAGCTTCCGACTAGTGTTCTTTTCACTTCTGCATTTCTGCATGTACAGTATGTGTTTACATATTACTGCATCAGTGAGTGAACACAACTATGTAAATTCTCTATGTGCTTTATGTGTGTGTGTGTGTGTGTGTGTGTGTGTGTGTGTGTGTGTATGTGTATATATATATATATATATATATATATATATATATATATATATATATACACACACACAAACACACACATATATATATACAGAATATATTTATCTTTATAGTGTATATATGTGTTTGTGTGTATAATTGTGTATATATATATATAATATATATATAATATATATGAGAGTGAGAGAGATAGCTTTAGTTTTTATTTTGAAATGGCAAAGTATTTAAATTTTAAAGGAGTTTTATTTGTGTGATCTTTAGAGCGTGTATATAATTACTCTTACACATGGATAAGTTAGCAGCTCCTCTAGACAGGAGCCTCATATTTAATTTAAAGGATGTAGGTCTGCTTCAGGGATTATTGACACCAAAAGAGTGAAAATATAAGATGCCATTAGACAATCCCATTTAACTGTGGTGAAGCTGTATTTCCTTATGCTGCTTCTCGGAAATGTTATGGCAAATTCAATATTAAAAAATCCATTATGTCTTTTATAATCTATATTGGTTGATATGTATTTGTTGTTTTCTTATTTATTATCTGAATTGAATTTTATGAAGCAATGAGTACATTGTTTTCAGAGCTTTTTGATTTATTGCAGTAAATGCTAATAGTTCAACAGTTCATGTCTCTGTCAAGCTTAGAATGTTTTAATCCTGACAAAATTTAACAAGCTTTACACGATTTAAAAAAAAAATGATGAATTCAGCTAATGCAGAAAGTTAGCCAAAATTATTTTGCTGTTGAACTTGATAGTAAAGAGACACAATGGGACATCAACTGTTTAAATGAAAGTTTGACATTCTAATGGGATAAGTACACAAATTTGTTATTATTAAAATAATCACCTGTTGTTCATTATTTATTTGTCACATGATCTCTTCACACATTTATCCGTTGCAATCAATGCTTTTTAACCAATAACCTATTGTGGGCCCCATTGGTTAAACATTTTGCCTCTGTAGAGTTATATACATGGTTGTTTTAATGTGCAAAAAAATCAGCTAAATAGCTAGAAATTTATAAAATATAAAATAATGTACTATATTGTCCATCAATCCATTATCCAACCCGCTATATCCAAACTATAGGGTCACGGGGGTATGCTGGAGCCAATCCCAGCCAACACAAGGTGCAAGGCAGGAAACAAATCCCGGGCAGGGCGCCAGCCCACCACAGGTACTATATTGTGTAAAGGGAAAGACTGAATATAGCAGCATGTGTTTTTGAGGATAAAAGAGCAGGCTCTGCAATGAGCTGATTCGGAATTTGAAGATGTATTAAATAAAGAATTGTAATTGAGTAGATTTTCAGCCGGTCAGGCAGCACAGAGATGTAGTGGTTATCAATGTTGCCTGATAGCAATACAGTTGTGATGACTGGTCTGGTCACTGTATTTGTGGATTTTACATGTTCTGCATGTGTCTGTTTGGGTTTTACCTGCTTGTCACACACACCACAAAGATAAGAAGGTTGCATGTGTGTTACACTCAGCAGGCCCCCATTGTTGTTGGATTGGCTCTAGCTCCCTATGATACAGTAGCAGAATTAGCAAGTTTGAAAAAGTGGGTGGATACATTTTGCAACTTTTTTTAAACCTGTAAAAGTAAATAATAATCTGTTGAAGGCAAAAGTAAAGATTACTTTTTATTTGCTACACAAATTAAATGTGACACACAAAGCTTTTGTGCATTATCTGTTTCATTTATAACACAGAAAATCACATTAAGAAACTGGCACTGTCAAAATATTCTGAGAAGATATGCATTACATTAAACTCTAAAGGCTGTTAGAGTAATTTCCACTTTGCTTGAGGAAGACTCCTTGCCATACATATCCCGTAACTAATAATATGCCTATTCTCTCAGTTTTTCTAGCATGCCTGGTTTCAGAGTAAACTATTAGTACTGATTTAGATTGTATTATTTGAAATAGATTAGTTTACTAAATTGTTTTAATAATAAATAGTACTTAGCTATTTGGGGGATATTTGTTTAAAACGTTTACTTTCTATATATTTTGACATAGCCACATTTTTGAGTATATAAAATGATACCCCATATAGAAATGTCAGAATGTGTTTGTGCTTTTAAAAAAGGTTAGGCATCACAGCAAGTTTCCACTTCATTCATTGAGGTAAACAAAGTAAGAAACATTCCAGTTCATGTTTCACATAATCTTTTCTGCTGTCATGAGCAGCCACAAGCTTTAACATCTTTGCTAGTTTTGTTATTCTCATATCTGCTAAAGAATTAAGTCTTTTACTGTGATTAAACAATTCCTTTTTAATACTGGTATCTTTTCAGTTCTCTGTCTGCTTTGAAATTGAAATAAATACAGTAGAATGACTGTTCCCTTCATTTTTAATGCAAATAAAGATGGAGCAACTACACAGCTTCTTAAAATCCGCAGCAAATTAGCAGAAGATGCGTCGCCATAAACAGCTGTTGCATTTTAATCAGGCGTCTGTAGAGCCGTGTTTGCTTTGTGAAAGAAAAAAAAAAACTAAAACAGTATTCTACTGACCTTGTTTTGTGTCTCAGGCTTAACCCTTGATCTTCTGTAAAGATTCATTTAAAAAACATTTTGTCGCTTGTTTTAGTTTAGTATTGTCTCTCTTGGAGTCTCATGATTTATCCTCCTCATTCCGAATAAGTGTTTCTTCCTTGCCTGAGTTAAATAATTTCAAAGCACAGCAGACATGATATTTTCATTTGCTTTCCACTTTTATCATTTTATTGAAAAGTCTCATGGTGAACTATATTTCTGAGTATACAATGGTTATGTGTATATTGCTTCTTTTACTTAAACATTTATTATGACAAACAGTTAAAGAAACTTAGATCTTTTAGCATGATTTCTTTCTTGAGGTTGAGGTTATTTTTTTTACTCAGATAGACCATGCACTCTAACTAGTCACAGTAGCCTGGTTCTTTTCCACATGTGCAAAATCTGAAACGGATATGCCCAAGACAATGTTACTACAGCTGTATTGTGAGGATACTGAATTGGTGCTACTGCCTTGTTTTTAATAATCACACCCCTAAACCTCACCCCTAAACAGTTAATGAACACCCAAGCAATGTGGAACTCACAGCTTTACTTAGCCTTAATCTGTAAGCTTGATTACCTTGTAACCTCCAGCCGCCTTGCTTTATCCATACACTGCAGGACTTTTAAAGAAACATTAGTGGCACTGTGCCCGATTCTGGCTTTAGGGAAATTATTCAGTGAGAAAGAAAGGTGCAAGGATGCGATCTGAGATCTGCTCTGAGGTCATTAGCACTGTGGCATGGCAGCAGTGGTGGGTGCTACCCACTATCATATATATTGGCACTCCTCTGTCAAACCATGGATCCAATTCACTTTTATTTTCCCTTGTCATTACAGCTACACCGTAATCTAACTAGATAAGCAAATAGGCATTGCATTGCATTTTATTCCTGTGTTGAGCCTGAATAAATACTCATATACAAAATGTATTTAAGGGAAGTGGAGCTTAATTTAAGATTTCACTTTTCCTATCTGTGAATGATAAATATGAATCCATCTCACATTTACCAGCAAACAAAATCCAGTAACCTTGAAAATTGTAATTTTCTGCAGTTAAATTCAACATTTTGCTTAACAAAGTGTGCATTATTTTTTCAATACTTTAACTGTCAATTTAATACAATGTGACCCTTGCAACTGTTTAATATAACTTAAACAGCTGACAGTTCCTGCGGATGATGGATTTTAGGTTAAAAAAAATGCCCTTAGCTGAGAAATGGTTCATCTCTGGGTCAGAGCATCCTTATTGCTTTTTAATTGAGTTTGAATGGGTAAAAGCGAAATCTACACTGTGCAGAGGAAACTCAAAAGTTGCTCATTACCTACTAAAATACAAAGAATGGGGGGAAAAAGATACATGTCTCTTTAGGCATGGGTCATTTGTAGGTGGCGTGATGTGTCCTGTTTTAACTTGGAATAATAAAGAATAACACTTTTTTTCTGCCTCACTGCAAAACCACACAGAAGAAATAATTAAGAGTGATAAAATTAGAGTCGTTATATTTTATAGCAGACTCCTAGTTAGGGGAAATTCTACTTGGGATTTAAATGCTTTCATTTAATATGTCTTGTGTTAGAATTTTTACAGTGTGTTTGACTCCTCTAACATACTAAACACCGTTTGGAAACCATTTTAACTAATTATTAAGAAATAGAACTTTTGCAGTGACCTCTGTAAAGAAGTCAGGACAGAAAATGATTCTGCTCTCACTGTATGCATTTTGCTTGCTCTGGAAAAGTAAATTCTGTTATTGTAGTGTTTTCGTTTGTACCCAGTACACACATATCTGTTTTACAGTCTTTTCAAAACCACTGTATAGCACTTATCTTTCTTTATAAACCATCATTGTGGCAAATTTTCAGTACTGATGTAGTCTAAGATCTCTTTAAGCAAACTTCAGTTCTAAGGGCAGCACAATTGGCATCACTGTAACATGGAGGATCAATACATCTAATTGGTTCAGAGGCTGTTCTGAAAATAGTTAATGAAATTCAGTGTGTTACAAGGATTAATGACTATTCTCTATAGGTCTGTTATTGAAAATCTTTTGGTGTGGTATGATAGTACCACTGTTATATGAGAGAAACAACAGGACAGTGGTGCAGACTACTTCTGAAATCATAGAATGTAATGTTAAGCTGTGGTTCACTGTATTCTTCTAAACTAAAGCATAAAGCTCTAAAACATCTTATATGACCCATCATATTGCACCCTTCTTTTGCTCACTCTCCCTTCTCCTGGTAAACGGCTTATGTCTGTCAAAACGAAGACTACCAGACTTCATAACAGCACTTAACCCACAAGCTGAGGGATGCATGAACTTGACATCTTGACCTCTGAGTCTTCTGAACTAATTTGATAAATATATCCAAATGTTTTTTTGTAAAATGTGGACTGTTGGAGAATGATTGGTACTGGTTTTATATGTTGTATGTTTTCATCAATATTTTATTACACAAGCATCACCAAATCAAATCTGTGCAGTTGGAGCTGTTATGGCAATAAAATAATGTAATGCAGAGCATATATAAATTGTAGGTGAGAAAGCATCTGAGAAATTTCGAAGGCTTTAAATTAATAAATGCCAGGCAAACTTTCAGCTCTCCCTTTATTAAACTCACAAGCTTACCATTGAAGTACCTATCATTTGCTTATGTTCATTCATTACATGATAAATGAAGAACTGGAAAGAACAAAATATGAATTATGTGGAGCAGCTGCTTCCTGTTCTGTAGTTTGTTCTTTTTCACATCCAAACAACTAGGCACTGCAGCTCCAGAGTCCAGGGTTCAAAATGGGGTGCTCATAATCTGTTTAGAGCTGCATGTTTTCTTTGTTTGAAAAAGATATTTAGCTTAACAAAATTGGCACTGAGATAAGCTATGGCTCTGTGCAATTGTGAAATCGGAAGAAGTGGGTTTAGTTTATGGGTGGATGGATGTTCGTAATCTTCTCCTTGAACTCCTAACTACATCCCTATACTTTTTGGTGAACTTTAATTTAGTAGTTTTTCAGGCAGTTTGACTTTGTTCTTATTATGCTTTAATTTTTATATGTTCTTGGTTTTATGGAGAATTAAAGCATTATTCCCTTACTTTTTACAGTACATTACCCCTCAAGAAGGCTCTGTGTTACCTGATGTTTTCAGCATTATAAATTATAAGGTAACAGATTTAATCCCTACCATTGTTTTAAAGGATTATCCTGAGCTGTTAACTTAATCTACCCATGCTGTTGTAGAACCATTCAAATAAATGAACTGGTGATTTACACTGAACAGTGTAGTCACCAAGATAAATAATAACAAAATAACATTGGCTTGCTATTGTCAAGCACTTCTTTGCTTATATGAACAGCTTTTGGAATTTCTCCTGCAGCTCGCATATGATTTAAAATTTCCTTTTTACATACTGGCAGCTCCCAAACTTTTTTTTTTGTTGTTGTTGAATTATACTTCGGACAGGCGCAGCATATTGGTTCAGTGGTTAATGCTGCTGCTTCACAGCTCCAGAGTCCAGGGTTCAAAATGTGGTGCTCACAATCTGTTTAGAGCTGCGTGTTTTCCCGGTGTCTGCAGAGGTTTTCCTCACTGGACTGCATTTTTCTTCCACATCAGAATGATTTTTTTTGACTGAAAATTGCCTTCAGGTGTGTGTGTAAGTGTGCCTTCTTATGGACTGACAACCTTGTCCAGAGCTGGTTCCTTGACCTTGATATTTCTAGGATAGGCTATATGAATGGATTGATGGATTGGGAAATTCAGCAAAAGAGATATGTGTGTGCATCCAGGCCACAATAAATGTACTATGGTGTTGGTTGTCCATCATACAAATAATTTAATAAACTGTGTTTTAAGTTCTCAGATTCATGTCTTATCTTTATTTATCTGCTTTTTATGATATTTACAGTAGGTGAAACATTATAAAGTATTTGTACAGTTAAGTGTTAAATGCACCACTCTGTTTTGACCTTGTAGAAATGGCTTTTGGATTAAGTTGTTTATTCTGGTAAACTACTTAAATTTTCTAAATGTTAATAAATATCTTAGTCGCTGATTACTTTATGTGATAATGAAGCTATTTCCTGCTATTGCATTTGGTTTTAATGTGTTCTCCGGAAGTGTAGTCCGCTTGTTAGAGAACTGCATTTTCTTTAGCCAGTACTTACAATATATGCATACTGGCATCATGTGAAGTCACATAGTGTAAGAGCTGTAACTTTCACTAGGTTGTATTTCATTTAGAGAGTGTTCAAAGTATGTTTGCTGTGACATCACAGTAGGCAAAGTTAAACACAGCAGAGATTCTGAAGTCATGAGCTGTAACCCTGCTGTTTTTATGGCATATTTGTTGTAGCAATGTCTTGGTTTATATTGCCCTTCAGGCTGCTTGACGTTTGGAGTGTGCCCGTCTTTTTGGCTGCGCATACCATCTTTGTAATAAATTTTGTTTGTCTGGCACCATTTTTATCATGTCTGCAAAAAGTAAGACAGTTTAGTTTGTTTCAGATTGTAGATAAAAAGAAAAATCTGAAAAAAAAACACTAATGTTTATACAGAAGTTTTTAAATAAATCGATTTTAACCATTAATAAATAAGAATGTAGGTGAATTTTTTTTTTTTTTTTTTAATTTTAAATCCTAATGAGGAGATAATGTTCCACATTTGCTTCAGTTCAAGACCCTTTGACAAGGTCACATGGAAATAAGTGCTAGCACAGGAAAAAAATGTTTTGCTAAGTAAGGTATAATGAGGTGTTGTGTACTTTCATTATTGATTGTATTACTAGGTTTGTAGCTGCTGATTTCTGCTAAACAAATGTAGAAAATGAACTTTGTTCTTAGATCAGGTCATCTTCAAAAACAAATTAACAACTTGTGATTCTCATTTACCACCTGAAAGCTCACTTGACAAATAAAGTCCCATGAGCTGACGGTTGGCTACAAGTTAATGTTTGTGTCTAATGATGGTTACTTTATATTTAATGATAAGTAACTAATTGGGAAAACTGATTTGTTATACATTTTCTCTAAACCGTTTTACTTAAAAGGTGAAGCAGCTTGAAGAGAGTTTGAAAGCAGAAAATTTGCATCATCAGCTTGTAATGTTAGCATTTCTACACAAATGCTTTTAATTAAAGAACCCGCCGAACTGTTCTGATTATAAATTAAAGTATTATCATACAGTACAGCGATAACTTAAAGAATAGCCTATGAGATTTTTTTAAGATATATGTAATCCCCTTGTGATTAATAACGTTTAACTAATCAAATGTACACTAAGCTTTTTTTCCCCTTCTCCTGAACTGATTGTTCTATAGACGGGTTTAGTTAAATCATTGCTCATTGTAGCCATTTTTGACTTTTCCTTGTAACAGTATGTATGTGGACTATTCACCAGGCCTTTGCCAATGAACACCACCGTGACATCTTGTGCCTGCAGAATGAGGTCCTGTTATCCCTTTTTCAAACAAAATTTAGCCTTTTGTTTTTGGGACTGTATAAGATCAGGTTTGCATTGCTCTTTGCCTGACCCCTCACCTCAGATCTGTTAGTAAAGGGTCGCCTCACAAAATCATGGAACTTCTAAAACCATGGTTGCAGAGATGTCAAAGATATTGGACATTGCATTTTTGTTAGTGGTCATGACCTTTTAAGTGTGTGTAAAGAAACAAAAGTTTAATGAATTAACTGAACCATTGGATTTGTTCCAGCTATTGAAACATTTAATTTATCTCTGTTTTCAGGAAAAAAAAATAAAACAAGGTTTTTTTAGGGTAATTCCTCTCAAATAGTTAAGCCTCATAGTTAGGGGAAGCATTGTAGAATTTATTTTGGACATGGACTAATGTGCCAGCTATATGTTCCTAAATTACAGAATTATTCATTAAATTGGAATTGCTTATGACCCCACACTGTGCCTTGTATGTGGCTTCATGTGGCTTTTTTGTTCTGACTATGCTTCATGAATCCTCAGGCTATTGGGACCTCGGACTGGATTTGTGATTTCCAGCATCTCTCTTCCACATAAGGCTCGGTTTCAGTAGTTTTACTGAGAGTTGTTATTGGAGTCATAGTTTTGATGTCTGTTTGTCTGGCACATCTTGTCAAATCAGTTTGTCAAAGAAAGATACTTGAAACACAAAGCTTCCATAAATATGGCCTTAAGGGTAACTTGGGTACACAAGGGTCTCCACCAAGCCAAGGGCTGTCACAATCCTCGGGCAAGAGTGTTTGTGGACAGAATAATGCTTTGCATTGGAGGAAGCTCATAATTGTCAGAATTATCTCTCTGATGAACACGTACTATTCTTGTAGTATTTCCCAATTTCACTCAAACTTGCAGGTTTTTTTTTATTTTTAAAGAGCAAATTTGATTACTCAGTTTACTGTATATATTTATTACCACAAGCAACAAAATATGATTTCATTTTATTCCAGAATAAAGTCTGTTAGAATAGTTGTTTGAATTGAGAACATGACATTGTTAGAACATGATTAATCATTGAAGCAAAAACAACAAGATGAAACTGTTTGAAATCAGGCAAAATTAAGTGCACCAACCGAAGAATAAGAAACAAAATGCATTCCCTGTGTGATATGTTAAATAAATTAGCTTTTTCCTACATCTTTTCTAGTGATATTTTATTAATTAATGACATTAAAGAACTGCTCATAAAACTTTCCAGTGTACTTCAGATCAGGATGGGCTGACAAAGCTGTCTACTTGTGCCACTATCACAGTTGGTGTGATAAATTATAGAGTGTCTAAAGCAAACAGGAAGTCTCCCAAATTTCATAAATAGTTAACAAACAGAGACATGAGGCTTATTGGCACTAGTGAAGCATTGGCTGTGAATTTATTTTTTATTAATCATGGGTATTGACAGTAAAAAGAAACATTTCAAAGGCTAAATGAAAAACATTTTGACGGATTTATTTAAAGAACACAGTTTCCCAAGGGAATGAAATAAAAATATGTCACTTTGTTTATAGCAATCTTTGCTTTAACTTGTAATTTATATTCAATAAACATATTAGGAAATTTAGTAAAACACTTTTTACATATTAAATATACGGCAGTACCTATTTAATTCAATCCTTGATAACTTAGCTAAGCATAATTTTGAATGGCCAAAATGTTGGAAGATTTTAACATTTATACAGTATAATCCAAGTTCTGGCAAAGCTTGCTTAGACATTTCTGTCACCCCCTACTGGGGAGGAAAGATAGGTCTGCCCCTCCATATAGTGCAGAGACCTCTTAAACGTCCACAACTTATATCAGTGTGCCCTCATTTCCACCTAAAAATGTTCAATACATGGAAGGTTCTTCTGCTGTCAAAAATACAGGCCTGTTTCCCCTTCACTCTCAAATTCTCCAGTGTCACAATGATTACAGTTCTGTAAACCTGGATGTCTCCTGTTGACTATACACTACCCCACTTAGGCTTGCATAAAAGTGCTCTCTGAAATGCAGCCTTTGGTTATCCTACTGACTGCCACTGCATGTAGGATTTTGAATTATCCATCAGTCCATTTTCTAACCCATTTATTTTGTTAATAGTCTTGGCCAGTCTATCTCAAACCCTCAGCATATGCTGCGAGGAAGGAGCCAATTCTGGATGAGGTGCCATTCATCTGACACTTTTTGGATCATGGAGGGAAGTCTTTAAGTATTAATGTATGCCATATTTTAAATGTGTAGCACTTAACAGTGATGGCTTTTGTAAAAAGCATGTGTTTATTTGGACCATTTTCTGAGTTCCTCTCCCCACACCACACTCAATAACGGAAACGCCCCATTCCATTTTCAAGGGATTCTATTAGTATGTGTTCCAACACAAGATGCCTATTGATGAATATTGACCTATAACCTTTTTGGTGACTCAGCAAACTTTAAACTACAAGGCACTTGTATTAAGTGAACCAGAAAGACATCTTTCAATTCTTCTTTCATCCTTTTTAGAAAATAACATTGTGTTGTATTTTACATTCATTTTGTATATTCACGCTGCACAGTATATATGAATTTATTATCAATGATTGTTTTTTGACTGGTGATTTGTATATAAGCCTGTAATTAATTTCTAGATAGATAGATACTTTATTAATCCAAGGGGAAATTCACAAATTAATTTCTTCAAGTTAATTTCTTTCATTTTCCTTTATTTGAACTCTGATGACACTGATTTTTCTCATGTTTCTCCCCATTTAATGACTCAGAGCAAAGTACAGATTATAAACTGACATTTTACAGCTCTTTCAGTGCAGTGCAGACAAGTGTAGCAAATCAGTAAATTCATGAAGCCCTGTGACATTAGCCCAGAGGGAAATGCCAGCCCTTAGACCGGACTGTGAACCTTTTGTCCTCTCTGTCACAGCTTTAACACGTAAAACTGTTGGGTTAGCGTGCTAACTTCACTGGGGTCAGCTCCAATATGCAGCCGAGAAAAATGAAAAACATGCCACTAGTGGGGACAAAAGCAGGGTCAGCAGCTGGTGAAGGATATGGCAATCATTTATAAAAATATGCTTTCTCAAGCCCGCAAAAACAAAACCCAAACCCGACAGCTGGGAAGGGTTGTGTGTAGCCCCAAGGCCGGTTAGTTCCCTTCCAGATGGGAAGGTTAGTCCGGGGCTATCCAGACTGCTCCACGTAGACTTCCGATTCACATTAAGAGCAAAAAAGATTGGAGGAAGAAATACAACAAGCATGACTGCTCTGCCTTTCACCCAGCTTAATCAAATCAATCGGGGTGCTTCCAAAACGGAAGAATTGAATTTATTCATGTTCATGCCCCCCTTTTTTTGTGATTATAAGAGACCTTAATAAAATCAAAAACACAAATGCAGACATGGTAAATAAGAGTGCATTTTAAAATACCATTAAAAGGAAACAAGCATTTTGGTAGTGATGTATTCGCTAATAAATTGTCAAAACTTGCATTAGGTATACAAAAGGTATCAAAGATTACCTCCTTGAAACTGAGTTGAATACATACTTGAACTCTCATTCAGGTTTAGTGCTGCATAATGTGACATGAGCCTGATACGTAAGGAAAAATCAGAATTTTATATAGAAGGATTTGGATTTCATTTTGGTATGGTACTCAGGAGTACTATGGAAAAGGTTAATTATGTAGTATGAAATTTTTGTTTTCTCTGTAGCTCTGTTAAGAGTCAATTGTTTTACATAAAAATGAGAGAACCTGGCTTGGTGCTTGTCAAATCTGGAATCCTTTGTTAAGTTTATATTTGATATTTAGCAGGTAGGATTACCTGCATTTGTTGTAACTGCCTTTCACACCTGCTGAAGACTATTTTGGACTAGAAATATTGGATTTCCTTTTTTACAACACCTTTAAAATAAAATAGCAGAAGTTTTTCTTTGTCAGATACTAACAAGTCTATGACAGTATTTAGCATTTAGGATTCAGGAAAATTCTTATTACTTGCTCTGTACTAATTTCAGACTGTTCTGTAATTCTATAACAGACTTGTCTTTCTGGGATGGTTTGTCAGTCTTCTCAGAATGTTGTGTGATGTGTGCCAGCTGATACTATCTTACATCTACTTGTCATTAGACTGCCAAATTAGGTAACCCAAAACTGCCCAAGACTCTGAGATGCATCAGTGTGTACTATCACCTCTCTCAGCTTATAGGTTATGACCTTTTAACCTACAGCTGTCAGCCTTCTAGCACTACTCTTTGTGCGATGTCTTACTTTCCAAGGAAATAGGGAGATTGTCAATAAGTAAAAAATACAAAAGCCTCTTCATAAATAAGACCATTTTTGATAAGGCATCTCTAAATCTTTTTGCAGTGTGTTATTAGGACTAACTGACTGATGAGTGTTTAGTTGGTAGTAATGTTACCTGAAGTTTGAAGAGGCCTAAAAATTGCACAGTGACTGTTGTCTGGTGAAGACTGTAATGATCTTGATCTGAGGTAAGTGTCTACAGATTTCAATATTTTTAAGACCTTTAAGACCACCCCCCACTTTTTCACTGGATTTTGACTCTGTACATTAAATGGGTTTGGACCATAAGGTATGCTAAACAATAGTAGTACTACAAATATGTTTTGATTCATTTATTTATACGTAATACCTTCATGTTATGTGTCTCCAATGGTCCACTAGAAGCATTTCTACTCTGCAACCCCTGGGGCAAATGGAAAGCCATCAAGAGACAAAGGTACTAATAGTGTTAGGCTGGAAATGACCCCAGAAAGCCTCCTTTATGCCAGAGGGCCAATTGATTACAAAGTCTAGCAGAGAGTGGGGTGAACACTCAGCTGGCAGGTGGAAGGTCTGAAGAGAGTAAGAAGAGAGCTGAATGGTGAGAAGGGGAGTCCACTTGTGTGCTGCTGTGGTGGGCAAATAACAACAAACAAAATAAACAGGGGTTCAAGACCTACTTTGATAGGCCCATGGAAGGAACAGTGTTCTTACTTTACCTTCTGTTTATGAGTTCTCGCTTTAGTGTATCCCTCACTATAATTTATTTGCTTGATGTTATTTCCGGATGCAGAGAGTTGTCATAAGTAATTTTCTTCTATCACAGCATTGTTAAATTGAAGAGGACGATAATTAGGTCCAAGTAATGAAAACAGGAGTGCGAACACATGCAGCCTTTTCCCATTGTTGAGCCAAGCTGTACTGTACCAGCTCCTGCAGGAATAGACCGGTTTCCAATGCTTTTTGAGTGCTGGACACCTGACTTGACCTACTGACATACAGCATCTTGCTTTCAGCTCAGTGGCGATGAGGAGCCATGTTCTTAGTTAGATGATTAGTTAATGATAGCACAAACTGAAAGCATCACAACATTTTGATGTTAGCATCCATAATAAAGACTAGAGTTTCTGACTGATTTCTGCTCTATGAGTCACAACTCTGTTTATCTATTGTACAAGCAGAGGTTGTTAGAGGAAGATAATCCCAATAGTGTATTGGGTCCTTCAAGCTGTGGCATGTACTTTGAGCAGTCAATTCCTTCATTGCAAAATTATTTTATATGGGTAACAATCCTGGCAGTTTTGCTTAAGCCATTAATCAAGTTGATGTAGTTTTTAGTTCTGCTGTACAATTGCTTGTGTGTTGATACATGTCAAAATGTTTGTGAAAATACAAACATATTTGCTTCATATATGAAACGTCTAATATTTGCAATTTGTCTGCAGCAGAGGGTGGTATATATTAACTGCACTTAAAGAAGTTTGTATCACCAATGTGGAGTGGCTAACTGCACTGAATGAAGTTTGTATCACCAATGTGGAATTGCTCTCTTTTGGATTCACACCCACCACAAGCTGTACCTTTGTGACAAAGTTTGAGAAGAGAAAGTTGTTGTCTTTTAAAACCTCTGTAAAAATGTAGTATTGTGTCATCATCCATTCATCTTCTAAACCCACTTATAATGAGCAGGGTCTCAGAGAAGCTCAGCCCAACAAGCTTTAGGCACAAGGCAGGAACAGTCCATTGCAGGGTGAACACACTCACAAACTAACACACAATAGGTCTGCACAAAGCTGCAGGTTACAAATGATTTGGCTTAGGAGCTTTTGTTTACTGATTTTATTATTTTCTATAACCCCCTACCCCTTTGCAGAGCACACATTTAAAATTAGCTTAACAAAGCAACAAGAGTACAATTCTAAGTAACAAAATAAAATACTGTGCATCATCATTCATTACTTGATGAACTACAAGGAAGCAAACTTTGGAAATCACTCAAATAAACATGATTTGATAGAGTGACCTTATTAGTTGAAAATACAGTACAATCTGTATTAGCATGTAACATTCAATTAAGCAATTGAATATTGAAATGAAAGAGACAAAAAGTAGATTGATTTTTAAGTGTCAGTTAATATGAGCACTAACTGAGCTTCATGGAGGGACCTAATGTAAGAGTCCGAGAGAGTAAGAGTAATGTACAGTGTTGCAGAAATAGCATATAATAAGTAGGATAACATATTATTATCTAGTGATTATTGTGCGGTTTATGATATGTTACTTTACTCTCACTTTATATTAGTTAGTTAGCTATTATCAATATATGTCATGCACATTTATGCTCTATATGACTCCTGTGATACAGACATGTGTAGCACCTGTAAAATACACCACTAATATACTATGATTTTATATGTTTCTTTCTAAGGACAAGGCAAAGCAGCGTGTTGATCTGATTCAGATTGCCCACGTTTTTGTTACATAATCTAAAGTGTTACTTGAAGTGATAAATGTTGTTCAAGTGTTTACTTAAACTGATGTTTGTACCAGTGTTGGACTGCTAAACAGATTATATGTTTGTGTGTTATTGAAATCTAATTCAAACAAAGTTTGCTGTTCCTTGATCTTGCATTTTTGCACTTGTTTTACTGCTAGGCAGATCTGATCTGTAATATCTGATTCAAATGGTACTAATATTGTTATCAAACACTTGTTCATGAATTGAAATTATTTTGATTCAGAAAGATTTTGAATTTGCATTCCTTTTTGCACCTTATTACACAATACCGTGTTGATACTCTAAAGATAAAAACTTTTCATGTTTGTTTTTTGGTATTTGTTAGATTTTTATCTGAGTAATCCAAAATGAATATTTTGACTGACAAGTTATTTATTAGAAACAATAATTGTTAGACTAGTCGATTAAAATAGTCATTAGGTGCAGTCCTAGTGCTTTTAAATGTACACAGTGTGACAATGCAGGCTGGCTTCAAGCTCTTGTTGCATCCAGGGAGCCTCTTGAACCCACCACCATCAATAACATAACCAAGATGAGCCTGGCAAATGAGGACACACATAGCAAGGGGTTGGTGTAAAAGTGATACAGTTCTTTTATTAAAAACAAAAACAAACAGTGTCCAAAAGTTCATTGCTCAGAAAGTTCTTAATAAATAAGTAATCCTTAAAAACAGGGATGATCCATAAGATAAAATCCAGAATTTAAAACAAGAATAAAACCAACACTGTCATCAGGTCAATGTTACATCACAACTCCCACTTTGTTCCCCCGTCTCCCCATTACTTCATCAGCCAGCAGAGGCTCCAGCAGCCACGGTCTTCACCAACCGACCCCTGTCTCAGTTGCCTTGCGCTGTGTCGGCCAGAACGCTCGGGGCTGGTTGTCATCCTGTCTCTCCTTATGATGCTGTTCTTATGGCTCTGTTTCTGTTCTCTTTTTTCTGTGTTTTTCTGTCTTTCCCTCTCTGCCATGCCGGATCTGATACTGAAAAAAGCAAACCGCCAATTTGAAAAGAGATGGAAAAAATTAGTTGAACAATTATTTCAAAACTGTGATGGACGTTTGCCTCATGCAGGATTGATTCCATACTTCACTGAGCCCAGTGCAGCCCACAGGCACCTGAAATTGATAAAGTGAATTTAAGAATGTAGGTACTTGGCATTTGAAGAAGATGATTGAGAGATATTCCGTTCTTTCCTCCTCACAGGTCTGCATGCATAGGTGATTGGCTCTGTTACTATATACCATGAAGTTAATCATCCTTTAGCAATTCCCAGCTCTGATGGTTTATGGATTTTTACAGTCTGACTTCAGCTAACAGAACATATTATGGTGGGCTTCACTTATTGATGTGACTATAACAGATTATAAAAGCTTTTTTCTGACCAAAAGAAAAAGTATCACCTTTCTGCCAGCCTTTTCATGGTAGGAAACAGACCTTTTCTCACATTCACAGAATTAATAGGTACTTCATATACGGTAATATTGATATTGTTTTCCACAGAAAAAAAAGAGAAACAATTCATCAACCTACTACCGGAGCAATATTTTTACTTTTTATGAATGTAAGCAACATTAATAAATTAACTTCTTGTACTCATTTTTTAAACAAAAAAGGTAAAGAAAAAGCATTTAAAATTATCTTTAGAATAATATGAATGCACATACTTTGATTGTTGAAAAAAATTGCACTTTTTGAACCAGAATGGCCTGACAGTTTGAGAGTTGACCCTGACATCCATGAGTAACAGTCTATTTGCTGATTTCAGCTCCTCAGTTCACATCTATGAGCCAGACTTACATGTGTTTACAGCCTTTCCGGAAACATTCACAGGAAGAATTACTCTGTTCACTTCCAAAGTCTTATTTTTAAATCAACACTCTGTACAGTTTATTTGTGTAAAACAACAATCCTTTAAGATTTATTGCACTCTAATCTAAAGAGACTGGGTAAATTTACTCAACATAGACCAAGTGCTTTAAAGTTTAATAAATGAAGATGCTGTTAGCTCCAGTTCATCATGTAACTCTTACAAGGATCTTTTAATGCTTTTCAATACATACATTACTTCAGAAATGCTACTAGCTAACTAATAATTATCATTTAAATTATATTTCTTCACCCTGTGCCGATCATGATAATTGTGGTCCATGTTTCTAAAGTAACTTATTTATTTTTATAGTTAATGTGCTAAAAGTGTGTCCCAAAATTATGCACTGCAAGGTCTGTTTCTATGTCCTTTGAAGATGACTTAAGGTTGTTTCATATCAGATGACTTTTCCAGCGATTTTCAATCTTAGCCTTGATTTACATAATTTTATCTTGTCGGAGGCAGTCGGTGACATGTTCCTGTGAAACCAATCTTCTAATGGGACATGCTGAATGACTGAAACTAACTGGTCTTCAACTGGGTAGCATAAAATCAAACAGGTTTGTTTATCTCTATACTCGTCTGGGGGGCTCTTCACATGTGAGAGTTGAGAACCAATGAACATTTAACCGTCAGTACAGTGCACCACATCTATTAACCCTACACTCAGTGCAGTTACAGTGTTGGCTCTGTCAGGCAGTACAGGGGCTATGGACCACACAAACAGAACAGAAGCTTGTCTGTTTAATGTCTTGTATTTTATGAAATAAAAGAAACAAATGTCAGAGATTTCTGCTGAACCCACTGCAGCTGTTAACACTTCGTACAGCACCGGCTCTGTCTGGCAGCACTATATTAGATGTCAGAAAAAGGGTGCACACAACTATGCTGGAAGATCAGTGCTCAGTCGGTAACATGTGACTTAGCCTTTGATATTCAGTTGTGTAATTTGACATAATGCAGCGACAAGATCATTGACTGCAGCTGGCCAATCTGACAAACCCCGGTACAGAAAGTTGTGTAATATGACATTGACTTTACCTTTGCGGCTATTATGACAATCGTGAGTGTCCAAAGTGGCTTGGCTGTACTGCAGTGTAGACTTGGTCCATCTGCTTTTTTAGTTTGCGCCATCCTGTTTGAACTGCCTGCTGGCAGTTGAGTTAGTGAGCAACCACAAGGATGTTGTTAAACCAGGAGATGCATTTGAGAAACTTTGACGATAGTCAATATCTAAATTTCTGAAGTGTCATTTTCTAAAACAAGGGAGCAAAAATGTGAGCAGTTCTAAATAAGAAGTTAAAAGCTGTTAACCAAAGGATGAGATGTCACCAGAACCAAAGCTCAATCGAGACTTAATGTGGCCTTTCTTGAGGAGCAGCTTTTTTCTTGAACCCTTCCATACAAGCCGCATTTGTGGAGCATTTGTGATATTGTTGTCACATGCACACAATGACCACTCTTTGCCAAAAATTTCTGTAACTGCTTCAATGTTTCCATAAGACTCTTGGTAGCCTGTCTGACCAGTTTCCTCCTCGCTCTTCCATCCAGTTTGGAGGAATAGGCTGATCTGGGGAGGCTAGTAGCACTAAACACTTCCCACTTCTTGATGATGGGCTTTAACTGTGCTCCAAGGGACTGATAAAGCCTTTGAGATTTTTTGTATCCATCTCCGTACTTGTGCCTATCTACAACTTTATTCCTGAGATCTTTTGACAGTGCCTTTCCATCCATAGTTAATTGTTTGCTTTTAGTTGCACTTTCAAGCACTGGTATGTTTTTTTTTTATGCTGAACTAATCAGAATGATTACAGTTGATCACAGGTAGAAGCCAAATACTTTGGTGTGCACCTGGTTGAATTTACAAGCATTTTGTGGTAATCCTTTAACCATCTCAGTGGTTCTGGTTTTTTATTTTGTATTTTTTTATGAACTATTGCAATTATATCTTTCAATTGGCTGTTATAGCTTGCATTGAGTAAATACAGCTGGAGAAATATTTTTATGTGTGTCTTTTGTTCAGGCTGCAAAGCAACAAAATGGGAATATTTTGAAAGGGGTGATTCTTTTCTGTAAATAGAAGGCAATATACACAAACTTTTAGGTGTAATTAATACTTAAGAGCCAAAATATGGTGTCTCTCTCATCTTTGCTTTTCAGCATAGGAATGCAATTTCCTTTTTTTTGCCTTTGCAGGGTAACCCTGATGCAGCCTGCCACCTGCTTGAACATCTTAACGTTTCAGTAAACTTGTCTATATTTTTAATTTTACTGTTAAGTACTGATTTTTCTTTTAGCTATCCTTGTATCATGTTGGCATGTATGGCATGGTGGCACATCCTATATTTAAATCCTGTGCCCAGTTGATCTCTGTGTAGAACACACACATTCCCCCTGTTTCTGTGGAGGATTTCTTCTGTGTTCTCTGTTTTTCACTCCTACATCCCAGAGATTGTCATTTAATTTAATTAGCAATTGAAAACTGGCACTTTGTGAGTGTGGATGGGTATTTCAGTGAATCCCATCAGTTCAGGATTGCCTCCTACCTTGCATGTGATGATACTAGGGTAATCCCCATGACCCAGAAATGGATTAAGTTATTTTCAAAATTTCCTAGAACATAAGTCAAACTGGAACAAAGAGCAAGTTTTATGTTATACTGGTGCTTTTACATATTTGTCTAGAACAACCATTAATACAGAAAATATAGTTTTTTTATCCATCCATCCATCCATTTTCCAACCCGCTGAATCCGTAGCAGCTCTTAAAGCCCAATGCAATTTTATAGTACTTGAAAACTGATTTCTTGTCTTAGGTAAAGTAAGAGTTCAATAACAGTGTGACAGTTTTTATAGCTCTGTGCTGTCCTTGTGATTTTCTGATGGATTGTATTTCCTCACAGAATAGACCAGTATGTTGTTAACAAAGTAATTAATGAGAAATGCTTTGCATATTTTTAGGTTGCATATAGTTGTTTGTTTTTTTTAATTGAACTGGTGAAACATGTAATAAGATGTAATAAAGTAACTGTTCTAGAACCTATTACATGGCAATAAACTTGTTAGTGCTGCTTAACCTGAACATGAAGAAATCTCTCTGTGTTTATGGTCCTACCAAGATGATGTAGGGTAGGGCACAGTAGTATCCCACAAATAAAACCCAAAAACAAAGGAATTAGGTACTAAAATTACAGTTATATACTTTACTATCGAGGTAATAAAAAGAAAAGCTTCACAAGCTTCGTAGGAAGTTATTCATGAAAGAATGTCCGATTGTTTCCACCCTGTAGAACACGCATAGGAGTTAAGCAATATGAAGCAATGTTTGTGCCCAATACAAACTGTTTATTCTTTGGCTTAAATAAACCTGTTCAGTTCAAAACACAGCTTGAGCATACGCTTGTACTTCCTGCCTGAATATGTTTTATTTGAGTCCAACATGAGCCAACTGTGTAGTATGTCCTGTGAAAAAGAAATCTGTTAACTTATAAACTGTCTGGCTGGGAAGTCATTCTTTTTGTCTTGTGCTACTTTTGTTTTAGAGGTGGAGATTATGCATTTAGTCTAGATCTTTAGTTTATATGAATATTTTTAGCTAGCTGTGCACATTCAGTGTTTTAGAAGGGCCACCCATTAAGTGCCTACAGCACTAGCATTTTTGAAGCTTCCATAATGAAACACCCTGTGTTAATGTAATGATTATATACAGATCCAGTGTTTTATCCTTCTTATGTTTTTCACAGAAATAGTTTTGAGTTTTCAGTTGTTTAGTGATATTTCAAAACTTTAACAGTAGAGTATTGTGACCAAAAATGGTGAAGATTGCAAGGATGCATCAGTTCACTATGGTTGCTTATAGACAGTAATTTAAAGAATCCCACTTGTCTTTCTAGGACAGTAGTCGTCGTACTTGTTTGTCATGGCAAACCAATTACTAGTCCAATTATAAGGACCTAGAGCCTTTTTATTATCTATCTTACAAACTTATAATTTTTCTTCTTCTTTGTTTCTTTATATCCTTTATGCGAAATGGCTAGTATCTCAAGCTGTCTTATACTTAGTGTTATAAAATATTGACTCTCTTGTTGAAGAACTGTAATTTATATGAAAAGTATTCTGTTATTATTTTTATTTTACTATACTTTGATATTGTGTAAGTTGGGAGAACTGAGGAAGCTGCTGTGGAATCTTGTTAGACCATATGTTTATGTCTAGGCAGCCCAAATAAAGGAAGTGAAGGGCGTTAAATGCCAGCTAGATATGCAGTCAAGTGGATAACGAATTTCAAAACCAGGATTTGTTTTCTAGATTTTGTTGGTTATACCATGTTTATTTATTTCTTTGTTTTGTGTGTTAAGTTTTTGGATTTGTTTAGACTGAAACCTCCAAGGATCCTTGTATTTTTTATCAAATTAGGTAATATATGAATTTACATCACTGTGTTGAACTATGATTTAATTTTTGAATTGGAAACTGTAACTGGTTAGCATGTATAACTGTGCAATATTTACACACGTATGTACACTTATATTAAAATTAATAGTATTAGACGTGTACTCATGCTAAGAGAAGAGGTAGCCATCAGAAACTTTGTCAAGAATGTAACAGAGTGGAGGAGAACAAAAATTAAATTTAAAAGAGTCCCTTGAGAAAATGAACAACAGAAACAGTCTGTGATTATTGAACAACAGAAACAGTCTGTGATTATTGGGAATAAGCAAAATCAAAGTCTAGTTGACCTAGGCCAGGTTGCTGCCACGTCCCTCACTCGTATAAAACATGCTGAAGTCTATATAGCTGTAGCATATGATGGTCTGGTATTGTGTCTGTCTCCACTAGCCCAGACTACTCACAAAGAATCTCCATGGTTTGAACAACTATTAATAATAATTCACAGCTAAACATTTATTTTGTTTTAGTGACCGAATATTGCATTTAAGGTTGTAGAGTCCTCAGATAGCACAAACGTTGCAAACATTATAAGGCATTCAAACTCATACATGCATGCTGTACAAATGCAGCTTTTCAGCTGGTGAGAATCAAAGACTGGTTCTGTTTTTGCTGTTTTTTTTCTGCATTCAGGCAGTAATTATATGGTTGTCATGCAAGCATATTTATCACTATATACCCAGTGCCAGTTTTTTTCACTGAGATTGCATCTGATTTCCATTGAAAAGAAACAACATTATCAGAATTGAGATGTTTGTACACCCTCATGACCATTATCATATCTTATATTCCCTACTGGCAGTTATGGGAGCAGAAATTAATGCTCTTTTTGCATTTTTTAAAATGTAATTGACTTAATTGTCCTTGTGAAATTATTGTGCTGCTGTCTTAATGTATTCTTGTTACTGTTCTTGGTCCATTTATCAGAAGAGTAAAAATTTCAAACTTATATTCTTTTTACTTGCTCAGGATAAGTTATTGAATTAAATATCTCCTGCTAGAAACCTTTTTCTTGCTGAAAGTTCTGTCATACCAATGGTATTTGTCATTGACATCTGACAAAGCTATTTCTGCTCAACAACACATGTAAGGCTATTATAACTGATTAACTATGTCACAAGTTTATTGACTATAGACACAATTTTTGGCATCCATTCAGATGCAGCCTTTCAAAATTTTTTGTACAGTTGTTGTTTGTTTCATCTAGTGAGATGTGGGTTGAGTTACATGTATCTAGGCCTAAATGCCAACACCAACACAGCAGTACCTGCATAAAATATCTTTTACAGACCTGGTCCTCATAAATTGCTCTTCTGATACATGAAAAGCTGGAAACATCTTATATTTCTTGCCATATTATCTTTAATGCCATGATTTTGAAAACAGATAATCTGTGCATGGTGAAACTCCCTGATCTGACAATTCCATATTTGCAAACTTAATGCTGTGAATCAGCAACGACATTTATTTATATAGCACATTTTCATACAAACAATATAGCTCAAAGTGCTTTACATGATGAAGAAAGAGAAAAAAGACATTAAAATTAGGGAACTCTAATTAACATAGAATAAATGTAAGGTCCGATGGCCAGGGAGGACAGAAAAAAAAAAAAACTCCAGACAGCTGGGGAAAAAAATAAAATCTACAGGGGTTCTGAGGCCACGAGACTGCCCAGTTCCCTCTAGGCATTCTCCCTAACATAAACAACCTCAGTCAGCCCTCATGGTATTCAGGGTGGTCATGGAAGAATTTGATGATGATGGTCATGTGGACTTCTGGCCTTTAATCCATCAATGTAAGGACATCACGGCACTTTGATTAGGTGCTGGTGGTACAGAACGCCACCACAGAAAACCGGAAAAAGAACTGAAGAGAAAGTACGGGTTAGTACGGATTTTGGAGCCAAAAGGATATAAGTCCTACAAAAGGTCCCAAAAGACAGACCAGCACTTTCACAAACTTGCCCAGATATGGCCCCAGGCAGTTATCCTCCCATCTACTATCTCCAGGCTTCAGCCTACACAGGCCCAAAAATTGGGAGCAAGCTTTAAAAACTATCACAAGTGTCCCAGAAATATACAAAAATGTTTTTCAACAGAGATGATTATTGTGAACCCCTGGCTAGAGTAGACAAAAGCAAACAGGATATGTAAGAATAAATAAGGGTATATAACAATTTAAATAAATAATTTAAATAAGCAAAAAGTAGAAGAAAAACTGGGAAAAGGACCAAAAGGCATACCTAAAAAGGCAAACCAAGGCTAACAATTGAAGTCCACAAACTAGTAATCAAAAATCCAAGAACAGAGTAAAAAAATCCATTAAACCTGAAATCAGAAGATAACAAAACTTAATATAATGAACTCCTACAACACTCACTGACAACCTGAGGGAAGCATCTCATCTACTAGAATATAAAGGTGTAGTTTGGTTTCTCAGGTGTGATTCTATGGTACATATATAAACATAACATATATAAACTTAAAGACACAGTGCATAAATACCAAATGATGAACAAATAACAGAAATTGCATTAAAAAACATAAAAAATAACAATTTATTTAGTATTTAATACCACTTGATTATGAACAGTACAGTAATTTAGAATCAAATTTTCTCCCAAATGAAATTGTGGATAGGGAAACTCATCATAATTCTCCAGGTTATTTTGTATTAATTACATATTTTTAATTTATTGATGAATTATTCTCATTCTTTATCGCTCCTCAACATCATTTTGAAATTTCACAGAATTTCCTTTTTAGCAGAATATTTCACTTTCAAAAAGTAACAAGAATGTTCATAAATCTACTTCTTTTAACTTTGCCTGCTTTTTGTTCTTTTCCTTGTCCAAGTGACACCACACAGTTCAGTTATTTTGGGGTAAGGGCTCTGAGGTGGTCAGACTAATACGGTTAATGTTCCATCTGCAGACTAATGCACCTTGTAGGTCTAAACTGAGTTTACAGTGCTTTATTGTGTTGAACGATGAACTTTTTCCAGTAAGTTGTCATCCTGAAGGTACAGCATTATAAATCAAAATCTTTCTATAGTTCTCAGTTTCATTAATCGATCAGTTTTGACCTCATCCCACATTATCATTGGTTAAATGCACCACTAGCTTATAACAGCCACCATGGCATTTCAAAGAATGTTGCAGACATGTTCTAGTATATTTTTCATGAACTTTTCTTTTAACATTCAGCTGTCTTCATGAAACAATAACTTAAAATTTGTATTCATTAGTCTGTAAGACTTTCAATTACTGCTTGATGCCCCATGTTATTTATGGCCTTTCATGTTCGACAGATCTTTGTTTTGTAACTTAGAGCAGTGTCTGGCTCTTCAAATGCAGACAGTGTTTTGGGTCTGTATATTTGTTTGACACCTTGAACAACACATCTTGAAAATTGGGTTTGCTTCGCTAATGCTAACTGACTAATGCTAGTTTTGTTGATGCAAATATTGATTTCATGTTTTAAAAGTGTTTTACTTTACCTATATCCAAACCTTTCCTCGAGGTATCCCAATATTTGTAGTTACAGTCCATTACACCCATTTATTTGTTAAACTGATTTACTAACACAGCTGGTTTTGCCAGTCACTATCTTATTAATTTGAATCAGGTAGGCTGGTGGTGAAATCTTGAAATGTTTCTGTTGTTGGTATTATATTGCTTTCATTTGTCTGTGGGAGACAAGCAAGTAAGAATTTCATTGTGCCATGTACACATAACAATACATTTGAATGTAAATTCAGAGTTTGCTGTTCTTTATTTTTGGCATAATTTAAACAAAAATCCATAATGTTGACAACTGGTTAATTTTGTTGTTCTGCACTCAAGCTTTCCTTTCCATGTACTCTGTACACTTACAGGCTTGGGCAGATTTATGGAAGATGGTGTTTAAGGTAAAGTATTACATGTAAAGTAAAAGTGATATATTTGAACACACAATGGGAGGTCTGAAACTTGAAAGTACACCCTTGAGAAGGACCTAGGAGTCATAGTGAGCTCATTACTACCTACATCCAGAGAGTATACAGAAGCAGTCAATAAAAGAAAAAAGGTGTAAAGTTATATAGCACAATGCATAGAGTACAAGTCAAGAGAGGTTGTGCTTAACCTATATAATGCACTATGGAGGCCTCACTTGGAGTAATATGGTCAATTTTGTCCTCAATGTTGCAAAAAAGACATGGCAGTGCTAGAGAAGTCCAGAAAAGAACGGCTAAGCTGATTCCAGCACTAAAAAGTATGAGCTATAAGGAGAGATTAAAGGAGTTGAACCTTTTCAGTACAGGCACAGGTTAAGAGGTGACATGAATGGCATGTTTAACATTATGAAGGGACTTAATACAGTAGACCCTAGTTATTACTTTATAATAAATTCTGCAACAAGAATATGGGGACATGGTTGGAAGTTTGTTAAAGGAAGATTTTTGCACAAATTTTAGAAAGTTTTTCATCAAGCTAAAAACCATAGACATATGGAATAAATGACCAAGTAGTATAGTATAGAGCAAGACTTTAGAAATCTTCAAATTTTGACGATGTTATTTTGGACAATCTAGATGAATATGATGAACAGGCATGTTGGGCTGGATGAACTGTTCTCATTACAATTTTCTAATGTTTCTAATTTTATATAACAAGTTGGTTTATGATGAATTCAGATCAGCAGTCACAGTGACAAAAATTTGCCTGGGTGGTGTTATTCTTCAGAATATGGTTCAGTACCATTTTACCGATGGGGTTTATGCCACTGATGATAATGACCTGCCATGGCCATACTATGGTGTCAAGAATAAATATAGCAGAACAAAGAGCCATATATCTCACACATACATTAGAAGAGGAAGGAAAATACAGCAAAATCTCTTCCCCTCAGTGTGTAGGTCTGGTTTCTGAGCCAATGTACAGTCACATGAAATCTGGGTTACATTTATAAGTGCCTTGTTTTCCACTGCAACCTGTAAATTACGTTTTTGGTGTTTTTGTGAATAGTTTGGATAAGTGCTCAGATGAGCTTAACCAGGACCACAGCTATAAATCCTGAGTTTATTAAATCATACAGTGGAGTATTTTCATCAATTAAACACTGAATATAATCAGCACCATTTGTGATCTGCTCGGTTATTTAGATTGCAGACATTGGAGGCTAGACTTAATTTGCTGAATTTCTCACGTAAAGAGTGTGTATTGTTACATTGTTCTCATTGCGTCTGTTAGTATTTTCTTACATGTTTTCTTGTGTGGCTGATGAGTAAGTGTAAGGCATGGAATAATAATGGATATGTAAGTCAGCAACAGAGTTTTGAAGATACTATAATATTATACAGGAAGTCAGTGTAATCGGGCGAGCTGAGAGATGATGTGTTCACTTACTTAGGTGGTGTTAGAATTCTGGCAATAGTATTTTGAAGTTGAAAGCTAATGCTTAGTGCAGGAAAACTTTTGAAAGTATATTGAATGAATTCATTGTTTTAGCATGTACAATTTGCGTCTTTCTTTATTCAGTTGTATTGTTTAATTAAAAATCAGTGTTTTCTCCAACCTCTGGACTCCAGGATTTTCTCCACTGTTCAGCCATGAAGAAAGCCTCTTGGAAAACAAACATGAACACTCTTTGCAGGTTTGTACTTGAAATTATGCTTCTTCCATTTCTTGTTACTCCCCATTCACTTGCGGTAATCACAATTGCTTCATCCTTCTCTTTCATCCAAGGTGTTGCCAACTGCTTGTTGTCTCTCTTCCACCGTCTCTCAGTTTAGGCTGATGCACAGTCCACTTGATTTTGCTTTTCATACCAGCCAGTCTACTTGATGGAAGTGACACCTGCTTCTTATTCCTGCATGACATCATTGTAGCAAAGCCCAATACCACTAATTTCATCCAACCAACTAATCTAATTCATTGTTGTGGGGGCTCAGATGTGGTGTGCAAAAGGCAAAAAGACATGGTGCCAAGTCTATTACAGGTCTACTCAGGCATTCATTTACAATGAAACAGGGCTAATTTAGAACTGTCAGTTAACTTAACATGTATGTTCTATGTGTGTGGACTGGGCATAGGATTTAAATCCAGGGTGTTGGTTCCCTTTTGGCAGCACTGTGCCATTGTGCTGGCTACAGGGATCTTTAGCCTCAGGAAAGTTTTATTCCATAACTCCAAATTAATCTTTCCTTAAAAGACCATCCAGATTGCTACTGCAGAATCACATACATAGTCCCCCCCACAGTCCAAGTTCTTTCAGTCTGCCTGTTCTGACTAGAAGAGAGGGTAATAAGGAAAAGGACCAGAGGATGAATACTAAAGGAAACCAAAAATAGACTGAAGTCAGTCTGACACCATATTTGAATAACTAACCACATTCATAGTTCATAAAAAACTGCTAAGTAAATACCCCAAGCCCTGCCTATTCAAATGGCGGTCCAGAAGCACTCTCCTTGTGGCCTAGCCTACGGTCCCACCAGAAACGCGGAGAAAAACTGAGAAAGATGCATTTCATGAGTTTTCACAAATTCCTTCATTCGTACAGACTATGCAATACTCCTCGTAGTCTAATAACATTCAACCCACAATGCAGCGAGTTATTGTTCATCTAGAAGTAGTGTTAGTAGTCTATGATACAGGCACATTGGCCACTACAGCTGGTCGTGGCATTGACTACATATTAAATGATTCCACAATCAATTGTGCCAAGTCTTATTTGTATTTCAGTTAAATCAAGTTTGTACAAACTTGGGTTTTCACAAATTAATCTAATTGTTACTCCAATGAGAGCCTCGTTACTAACAAGCGCTGTCTCTGCACTTTTCTTTATACAATTGGGTGACCCTCAACTTATACACTTCGATCCAGCAGATTCATGACTGTTACAAGGACGACGATCAGCCAATGACACTCAAAGCAAAGAACAAATTAGAAAGATTACATTTGATGAAAATATGCATAAAGCTTGGATTTAAAAAAAAAAAAAACTCAATCAAATTAAGCACTGATTGCTTTGTGGGACTACATAACAGGATTTTGTAGAATGTAGAGCTCATTATTAACCTGTGGTTAGTATTCTTCGATTTTGGAAATTCTGAGTTTGTAATTTTAAGTACAATATTATGCAGTGGCGTAATGGAAGTGCCGCTGCCTCTCAATAAGGAGAGGATAGGTTCACATCCTGGGTTCTCCCTGCATGGAGTTTGCAAAGCGCTTTGAGTAGTGAGTGAAGTGCTATATAAAGGTAAAGAGTTGTTATTATTATACTTGACGATTTGTCAATTTCAAATTTTAAACGTTATGTTTTTTCACCAAATAAACAAAACATGTGGCGCTAGGACTCTCGGCCTCTGTATACCTTTACAGTACCTCAAACTTGATACAATTGCAACTTATGCGTACTGTCACTTTATTGTTTACAAAAAAAGCACAGTTAATCACACATGTGGTGATTTAAAACAAGCCTCTGTTCCCTCAGTGTGCAGTAGATGTTGTATCCAAGTGTTTAGTTTCTGTTATCACCTGTTACGTGTTTCAGCACTGATAGCTTTGATAGCATTGATATTTCTTTTTTATTCTGTTAAATGCAGTTTGTGTTGTGTCATATATGACCAAAACATTTATTTCAAAAGGAAAAGAAATACTGTACACTATTTTGTTTTTATGTACTTTGAGATGTGCCTTGGTCAGATATGACCAAAACGTTTATTTTTTTTATTTCAAAAGTGGAAAAAAGGTATTGCTACTACCTCCGATTCTGTTCAATTATAGCTTTTTTGTTTTTTATGCAGTTTTTGATGTGCCTCTGTCAGATATGACCAAATTTAAAAGGGAAACAATGAATGAACATTACTTAGTTTTCAGTACATTCATTTGTGTTGGCTTAAAATTTGCTACTACCTGCTGCTTACAGACCACTGAAAATGTCTGGCCCAGCTACATTTCTTGGTTTGAAAATCAACTGAATTGTAATTGAATAGC
This sequence comes from Erpetoichthys calabaricus, assembly GCF_900747795.2. Classification (NCBI taxonomy): domain Eukaryota; kingdom Metazoa; phylum Chordata; class Cladistia; order Polypteriformes; family Polypteridae; genus Erpetoichthys; species Erpetoichthys calabaricus. Next base: position 87,477,424 of record NC_041401.2, read on the forward strand.
CCTGCCCTAGACCAATGCTACTCAATCACATTCTAGAGGGTTGCAGCGGCTGCAGGTTTTTGATTTAACCAGTTTCTTAATTACCACCCATTTTTGGGCTTAGTTTTATTTAAATCACATGTTACAGTTCAGCACTCTTAAATGTATGTTTTAGTTTTAAACCGCTGCAATTAGTATTGAAATTGTTGCATGTTTTTTATCCAGCTATCAGTTAATAATGAGGTGCAGATGACAAAGAAACCACCAGCTTTCCAGCTAACAGGTTTAAAAGGAAGATTTAAACCTGTGTGTATGCACCATGAAACATCAGTGTTAATAAAATGTTTTGAAATAAATGAGAAAGGAAGTATCAAGAGGTACAAATCGATTCCTGTACCACAAAACATGTGGATAATGTACTCAGAAAACTAAAAATCTAGAGGGTTTTACAGATTTATCTTGGAAAAATGAAAGCACTAAAAAGCCATATAATTAAATATCAAATTTCATTATGCACTAGAAATGGCTTCTTATTACGAAACTGGCTGGAACGAAAACCTGCAGCCACTACAGCATTTCAGGACTGTAATTGAGGACCCTTGCCCTCGACAATTGTGTTTATGGTTCAGCCTGGGTTTCATCTCTAGTTAAATTATGTTTTATGTTTTATTAAATATTTTATTGTCTTTTAAATATAATTTTGTAAATATTGTTGATTTTGTCTCTGTTTCCTTTTTATGATGTATGAATTAATTAACACTTTATTAACACCAAATTATCATTAAACAATATTAGTTTTGTGGTGCCTTGTCCTTCTAATTATGTTCCTTGTATGAAGAGTCTAAGGAAACAGGACCACCTAATTATGCAGCAGGGGTACTGGCCACAACAAGTATTTAAGGTTCTCAGTTCAGCTGTAGCATTGTTTGGTTTATGTTTTCTGATTTTTATTTATTATTCCTGGTTTTTGTTCCAATTACCTGGTTTTCACTCCTACTTCAGTTATAAGATACTGATGATGATTTGCTTTTCTCCTGTTTCTTCTGCCTTGTTTTTCTAATTTATTATTTTTCAAATTTTTTTTTAATGAATGAATGTTTACATAAGGAATGTTTTGTTTGTTTAACCATTGGACCAGAGGTTTATGGTTTCCCTCTCCTCCAATCTGGATATATGTTTTAACTTATTATTTAGCAGCCATAGCCTTAATTTTGGGTTTATGAAGGCCGTAAGCCTGTCATTTGAGTTTGGGACTAGGCTGCCTGTGGTTGTGAGGTCTGGTCTTCAGATGCATCCCCATAGTGGGATCATTGTGCCTTTTGATTTTTAGAGGCCTGCAGTCCTTTTGAGATTTCTAATTGCCTGAATCAAAATAATTATATTTTGCGCTAAAACCCAAACGCTCAGCACAGAATCTAAAGTCCAGTTTAATGTAGCAGAAATATTCAACTACTGGAAAACAAATCTCACGAAATCACGTGCGATTTGTTTTTGAAAATATCCACAATTTTGGAAAACATGGAAATGCATGTTGCTGAACTTCTTATCAACTACCCAATAAAGATGCAAGTTTTGGTTGTAATGCCATAAAAATTCTGTGTCCCTCAATGGTGGCACCACACTTAAATTGACCACTTTTCCATTTAGACTTAGAAATAACCCAAAAATCATAACATTTCCTGCTGCTAAAATATACTATTTATTTTACCTTTATTGAAGTCTTTCAACATGCACTCTTCTCAAGGCTTTTGTTTCAAGCAAATGGCTCATCTGATTTATTGAAGTCTTTCAACATGCACTCTTCTCAAGGCTTTTGTTTCAAGCAAATGGCTCATCTGAATATTCATGAAATAAATTTCTCACAAAGACAGTTTTGTGGTTTGTAAGATGATGGTCAGCTCCTCAGGTTTGAAGCTGATTTCCTGCTCAATTAATGAAATGATCTAAATGCTGCCGTGACCAGACTGCATGCCTGCTAGATGTGATTGTGTGTTAAATAACAGTAACATTAAGCAGTGTATCCACTGCTTCTGTTGTAAGAGAATCCTCAATGAGGAGTTCCTAATAAAGAAATATGTAATATACTGTACTTTTTACGTAGTTTCTGATGTTTTAACCAAGATAAAAGCTCAACAACATGACATTACCTCCAGGGAAAATAAGGTCATATTGAAAATTTTGGAGATTATGTAGAGTGATAATAAGATTTAAAAATCTGAAGATAAATGAAACCCCAAGAATGAACAACATTAATTCCACAGTCTTTAAAGAGCCTAATGGTTATACTGTATATGCTGCTAAACACCAATATGTTCTCTCGCCTTTTTGCAGTCAGATCATTTACACATTATAAGAGTTCCAGTATTGTATCATGCACAATAACAGTACTAACTTTGAATGCTACTGTAGCTTTGAGGACTTTGCTCAAAAATGATCAGTTTATACTTTACTAATAGTTTGTCGGCTTTGTTGTGTCTCTTTCTTGGCCTTTTTATTATAACTGTCTTTGATTTGTAAATTTCTTGTCATATTTTTTAAAGTATTTTGTTTGTCGTCTTGTTTGTATTTTCTGTTTTGATTTTAGTGTACTGAACAGTATGTCATATTGGTTTGCTCTGTGCATGCTTGGCAACTGCAAATGCTTTTATTGGTGTTACATTCGTTAAACACTGAAATTCTGAGATTTATTTTTCAGAAGTGGGTACAGTCTAGGGAAATCCCTAGTACTGTCTGCTAGCCAGTACTGTATAATTATAAAGAACGGATTTTATGACAACTTTGGTAATTATAGGCCGTTAGCTTAATTTATATTTCATGTAAAATAATGGGTGCAATTATAAAACACAAAATACAAAAGCAGCTGTCCAGTACAGATGTGTCAAAAGACAGCCAGCATGGGTTTGGATGAAGGAGATCATGTTTTATTAATGTGGTGGAATTTTATGAGGAAGCAACAAAAACATTCATTTTGCAGTGTGCAGATGGGTGTAGAAGTAGTTTAAATGCAAAAAACAGTGGGTTATGAAGAAAGGATCTTTTTCTCAGTAGATGTCAAAATGAGGTTTCATGGAGCTGAATCTTGGGATTATTTTTTCCAATTGTTCTAAATACTTTAGAAGTGAAAGTTACAGATGATAAAATATTAGGCATCCTAACAGACACTCAGATATGGTAGAGTTAATTAAATGGTTCAGAACAGATTTTGCATTTTAAAAGATATGTGATAAATAAGTGCCATAGTATTTAATTTAGCAGTTCCAGGGCAGTGCTTTCATATCATTGTTTCGTCACATTCTGTGTGGAGCTTTTTATTCTGCCTTGCTCTGTTTAGGTTTTAATTTATAATTTGGAATTCGTCTTAAATCCTAAAGATGTGTAGTTAAATTAAATAGTGACTATGGGGAAGTGTGCCCTGCTGTGGACTAGTTCTTGATCCAGACTTGCTTTCCTTCCTTGTGACCAATGCTACTTGGAAAGACCAGTATGTTTTCTGTTTGTCTAATATTCTCACAGGCCTTCCTATCTCTCTGTTACTAGGTTACTGTAATTATATAGCAGTCACATGATCAGGGGACAGGGAAAAAATAAGGAGGAGCTTAGTTGGTAATATTGTTAGTAAATTATGTCTTTCCTAGTGCTTCTGTTTTCATGTTCCTAGTGTTCAAGTGTCCCAGTGCATTTCTGGCATTTTTTTTTTAATTCTTGTGTTTTGTCCTTCTTTTCGGAATTAATTGGGTTTGTCTAGTGTATTTGCCTTTTTGAATTTAATATATGTATATGGCCTTCCTTTTGTTATGACCACTCTGGATTAGGAAACTAATTTTAAAACAATTTAGTTGTATCTTCTTTCTCATGTCTTTCTTCCAGTCAACCTGTTATAATCTGCTTCAAAATAATAATTTGAGCACTCCGTTGAACTTAACGGGATGCCACACAATGTCTCAGTTTTGCAGCTTCACCTTTCTTCTATAGAAACTGGCATTGGAATGCTGCAATGAGCACATACCCACTTCAGTAGGCATGATGGAAGTAAACACACCTAAAAAATGTATAAATTATAAAAGTCATAGGAATTTATTCTTAACTTACACAGTGCTTTTGTGCGGCCACATTTGGAGTGCTGTGTGTAATTTTTAAGAAAGGCAATTAAGTTCTACTAAATTTCTCCAGAAGAGCAACTACACTTATTCCGCAATTGTGGGATATTTGCAAGGATTTTCCTTCACAAAAGATTAATAAGGTAATTCCAGTGTATTAGTAGTATTTGATTAATTCTTGCATGCTACTAGCTAGTGCATTTTATACAGTATCCAAACATCATCATTTTTATTTTTTGACATGGACTCTTTTATTGCTTACAGGAGAAAGTAGAGTGAAATGACACCTTTTATTGGCTAACTAAATAGATTACAAATGCAAGCTTTCGAGGCAGCTAAGGCCCCTTCATCAGGCAAGGCCTTGAAAGCTTGCATTTGTAATCTATTTAGTTAGCCAATAAAAGGTGTCATTTCACACTACTTTCTCCTGTATCAATCTTTGTCTAACACAGTACAACACTCTTCTTCTATTACTTAGTCAATGAGATTACGAAAGTGTTGTAACAGTGATCAGTGTTTCCAGTGGCAAAGACACAAATCATTATGTTACCCCACATTTCTCATATATTCAAAGGAATGCCAGCGTGGAGCAATAAGTAAAATTAATATTACAGTCTCTTTGTTATACTTTGTTATATATGTCCCCACTTTTTAATATCTTGGATTAGACCTGTCTTCATTTCTTAGAGCTCTTAATCTGTCTGTACCTTTTGTACTACTGTTTTCTTTTCCAGTCCATTTCTTTATAATTCATATTACGCTTTGTCCTGAACCTTTTCTCCAAACTTCCTTTTTAAGGCAATAAGCCCTACTGAGTACATACCATTAACCTCACTGGTCACTGTTCCTTTTGCATATCACAAGTTTCTTCACAAAGGCCTTCAATAAAAGGTTCATAGATGTTATTTGTATGGTAAACTGGTGATTTCCTTTTGCCTGCATGGATGTAAATTGTTCCAGCTTAGATCAGTTTTTCTGCAGAAATCTGAGTGCTCATGTCTGGCTTTTTTGTGTCTACAGTATGCTAAGGTACTTAGCCCAGTAAAATGCTAGTACACGCATAGTTTAAAAAAATAGGGATGGAAAAATATTGCATTATACTCATAATTAGTTTTTCAAAATTAAAATAAAAAGTGTAGGTGGGACTATAAATCACATATGATGTTGGAGCTTGCCTAACATACTTACTGACCATGGAATTTTCTCTGTTTAGATTCTTCATAAAAATTATATTGGCACACAGGCTCTGAATGTATAAATCACATTTGAAGACATGAGCATGTATGAATTTGCACTAGGAATCTTTGCCCAAGAAGATATACTGCTTTATGTTCTTCAATTAAAAGTAACAGAGGCATGAACATTTTCAATTGAAGTGGCATCAGGGCTGTTATGAACACTGGATAAGGCTGGATGTTCAAATTGTTTATTACTCAAAGATGTCCAAAATGAAATGCACTTCTAAAGGTGCCCAAGATACGATGGGTAGACCCAAAAATAATGAGAATTAAAAAAAAAAATTCTCAGAACATTTTGAAAATGTAATCACCCTCAAAATACTCCCCCTGAGTTGCAATACTCTTGTCCCACCTCTTTTTCCATTGTTCAAAACTGTTCAGAAACTCTTGCAAAGTGATAGCCATCAGTGCCTCCATCGCTTCTTGACCTCCTCTACATCCTAAAAAGGAAAGATCCTTCTTCATTCTTGGAAATAAGAAAAAAATCACAGGGTGCAAGGTCCAGGGAGTAGGGATGGGTGGGAAACCATTGTCATCCCGTTTTTTGTGAGAAACTGATGCACACTCAATGCTGTGTGGGCTGGAGCTTTGTCATGATGCAGAAGCCACTCGCCTGATCACCACAATTCGGGTCATTTTCTCTGCACTGCATCACACAATCGCTTCAAGGGTCGCTGCTTGGCCAAATGATGCAGAGGGCAGTCTAATACACGCACCTAGTGGCAAACATCAGAACTAACATCCCTCCAACCGCCAGAAAAAAGTTCTCGTTATTTTTGGGTCCCCCTTTGTAATCCAGCACTTTTGTAACTGGTTTATTATGATCGGAACTAATGAAATATGTATGGAATGGTAGTAGTATTATGGGATAGATAAAATGTGTTTTTGATAGACAGTGAAAAGGTCTTCCTGTTTTTAACTAGAGTTGTTATCTTCATGGTCTGTGTTGTCAGCTGGACATATCTCAGTTATTATGTTCTTATTTTATCATGACTCTAATTGTATTTAATCAATGGGATTCAATTCTGTATTACGGTCTGTTTTGATATTTGTGCATATACGTATCAATGTTATGGATATTAATGTTCACCTATGATATTTAACAATCAATGTAAGTGACCTGAGTCTTTAGTAATGAATAAAGCTAAGCAATAAGAAACTAATTTAAACTGAATACCTTATCTATTAAAATGGTTGTGTCTTTTTTGAAGCTTGAAACCTCTTTTGTATGCTACCCAGGAAATCACTGGTAAATACATTTTTATGCCAAAACCTAATAACACTTTTAAGAATAACCTCATACTTTAAGGGTTTATACTTTATAAAGCAGCACCAATTTCGTTAGTGTATATATTTTCTTTCTAGATACTTAAATACTCCTCTTTTTTAACAATAGTCAGTATCTTAGAGGTAGGATATTAAGAGCAGTGTTACTGTGAAGACATGCATAATAATAACTTCAGCTGAAACATTTTTTAGACTTTATAAGCAATTTGTGATATTTTGTTTATCTTAGCAAACTCTCAAAGACTGTCCTGCTCATATGAGGGGTGATGATCGTAACATTAGTTTAAGTATCTTTAACTGGACCACCAGTTTATTTTACTTATTACATGTTTTTATTCTTTTGAAATAAAACTTCTACTCAGGCTATACACTACAGAAAGATTAATTAAAATATATAAAACTGTACAATGTACACTTTGCACTTCAATTAAAAATATTTTTTTTAAGAATTTCTTTCAAGTGGTTAAAACAGATTGCATTTGTCTCATATGTCAAAGACAGCGCTAAATGTGTTTTTAAAATGTGTTTTAGTGTAGCTTGTGCCCATTCTTAGCATGGTTGTGAATCCTGAGGGGTCATTGTTCTTTGAGAAAGTCTGAGGAGTGCTCTTTGTCCAAAGTGACAAAAAGAAGACGTTAACACTGGGTTCCTTTTGTTCCTGTGCTCTGCTGTAAAATATGATTTGAAATTAGGACCTCAGGGCAGTCCTCTGAATAGCCAGTTTTTATTTTCTGCCAGCATTTTAATCACCATCAGGCTTGGAGTGGACAGCCAACATAAAGACTTACTGTTTCGTGGAATGGTCCGTATCTTGTGGGCGAGAGCTTGGAATTCAGGCATCTGTCATCTGCCAGGCATTGTGGGGGGAGCTGGAGGGTAGCTCTGTTTTCTGAAGACTTATCAAGATTTTTTTCTGGTTTTTTTTTCAGTGATCTTCCCATTAAATGTCCAGAGAAGTCCTTTTAAGTATTCCTAACCTGTCATAACTAGGATTTTGTAAATATTTACAGTGTTGTTACCCATCTTTGTATAATTTTATACTGTATATAAGAGTTTAAAAATTTTCTATAGAGATACAGTACCCATTCAACAACATATTTTCTACTTTAGAATTTGCATTACTGAATTACAATGCTTCATTTATCATATACTGTATGTGCCATTAGTCACTTATCATATATGTACTATCTCTTAGTATTGTTCCTTATAAAACATTTGTATAAGGCTAAGTAGCAATATAAGTGCACTAAGCAGTGGTCTAGTACTCTATCCAGGTTAGAAGAGTAAGAAGGAACAGAAATCCCCCCAAAAGTAAACAGATAGTGTCTTTCTTATGTTAAACTTTTATTTGCTTTATTATTTAATAGGGCAGTGTCTCTTAACTTTTTGTTGTTCAAACCCTTCGTGACTCATTTGTCCCCCTTGGTGAAATGCAACCTATTGCACCCAATAGGAACTTAACTTGCAACAAATCAGCAGCAGCCTTTAACCCATTTTTGGCCCCGACCCAGTGATTGAGAGACACTGTAGTAGGGGATCTTAAACTGTTCAATGTGATAAGTTTGACTTCTTTAAGATTTAAAAGGAATGGAGCAACTAAAATTATTTGAAATTAAGAGGAGTGAGGTTTTTACTGAGTACTTGACAAGCGTGCTGCATTTCGCATCAAACATTCTTTGATACAAAGCAAAGTTTGGTACCTTTTAAGGTCATTATTTTATGTGCAGAGAACACTATGTTTCTGTTGTACAGCACCTATACACAGAACATAGTATAAATATTTTCTTTTGTAGCTGATTTGATAAATTTTCTTTGCTAGTATGAAAGGGGATTCATTTAGGCAATAGTAAATCCTAGAATTCAATTTCTATACCTGTTGATACAGTATGTACTTATTTAGATATTATCATTTAGATTTAATTATGGTACACTTGTTGAGCTCATTGTAAATATAGTACTTTTCCAGGCAAGCATAACAAAATTAATATAAAAAGCAAATGAACGATCAACCTTTATGCACGCAATTGTTTTCTGGATTTTTAAGAATGAATTTTTGTGCATGTTAGAAGATGACAGCAAACAATATTCACTTTTTGTTTTTAGAATTTGAATAATTTTATAATTGAAGCTTGCAAATCTTAAGATTTTTTTTTTCAACTGCTACCTTTCAGTCTTTCTATCCTATGGAGTTCAACAGTTATTCACCAATTTGTGTTTAAATGTTGCAGATGGTTTTAATCAGCCTTCCGTCTTTTTTCTGTACCTTGGTCTTTCTCCTAAATCATTCAAATCACCATTCAAGCAAATGTAGAGTATTAAATCTACAGTGTAAGCTGAAGTTCTCATTAGTTTCTTTTTTTCCCCGTGTTTTTTGTTTTTCCATGAATTTTCCATGCACATATAATGTTTTGTATTCATTATGATTTTTCATGTAGCATATGTGTGAATCTGGAACATATATTTCTTGCTGTATTTTTCTCATTGCGTCTACAGACAAAAAATAGCCAAAATACCTGCAACTGCAGACATAAAGAGTGGCATTAACATGTAACAACTGACAAAACCAAACAAAAATGTTTTTAAGACACTAAGGCAAGACACCATTTAGTAAGTATAGAAGTAATCTGATTGGTGTCCCGTGTAGGTTTGGTTCCTGCCATTGTTGCTGAGGAAACCCTGTACGGATTAAAATGGGTGAACAAAATGGACAGTGATTTCAAAAATGGACAAAATTTCAAAAATGCAAAAAAGAGGAAAAGGCTAAGCAATATATTAGGCTAGAATGCAAAAATAGTATAAGGAAGAACATGCTAAACTATGCATTAGGACATACAATACTTAAAGGTCAGGCAATACAAGCACAGAAGCCATTCTCTGCCGTAAGTCAGCAACATGTCATTTAGAAGATATTAACATGACAAAAAAAGAACATCTCAGTTATTAGTAAAGTGTCAAAATAGAATACAGCTACATTGTTCAGATGCACAGCAGAATTTTGCAGTGCTTTTTTTGAGAACCACTTTATATATTTTACATTCATCAATAAAAGCAGTAGGTAGAACTTTCCTGTTAAATTTCACACCCTGGCATCCTTTGCTTTGATGGAGTTAGCATTTAAACAAAAGAAATAATAAACTCAATGACAAGATTGTAATTACGGAGCATAAGGGACCAGCACCTTTGTGCAACTGAGTGATTATGATAATAGGCAGTTGGATTATTTGATTTAAACTTGGACAAAACATTTTTATTACCCTGTTTAATTATAATCATTTGTTGTGAGTAATTGGTGTAACCTGAAAGTAAGCTGAAAATATCATTTTATAATTTGCTGAGAGGCAGACTACTGTTAATTTTAGTAGATTTTATTGAGCTTATATAGTAGATCACATTATAGCAAGTAGGAAGCAGTTTATTCAACATTCCAATCAGAATGACATTCCAAAACATTGATGTTTAAAATTAAATCACATTAAGTCATGCACAACACTCAACACCTCAAAGGCTGATAAGGATACAAAAATGAATGTATATTCTTAAATTAAGATTAAACATTGACATAATACAAGTGTATTATATTATCAAAGAGTATATGATGTAGATCCCAAGTACTAATCTAAAAATTAATTATTTTAGAGCAGAAGAGCGCAGGTGGAAGGAGGTTAAAAGTACATTTTTACAAGCTTTATAAGGTATTTTGTTACACAGACAACCATATAATAGGTATATTGAAAGAGTTGCATAATAGTGTAATTGTTGGTAGTAATTTTGGAACCTGAAACTCTTGACAGTGTTTTGCCAGCATTAACTGAATGTGGATTAATAAATTATGGTGGTGCTATGATCTGTATGTTTTTTCAAGTACCTTTCTATTTCATGGTTTATTTTTATGTGATTTTTTTGTTGTTGTTTTTATCATTGTGATAGTGACATCACTGTGCCACCATTTTGTCATTTGCCATTGCCTGTTGCTAGTCACGTGACAAGGAAGTTACATGACATGCTGTGTTATCACACTGTAGTAGTAATTCCCATTGCTCAATGTCCTGAGCTATGGATTCCTTATGATTAAAAACAAAGCTATCTGTAGTAACACTTGGAGACAACAATACAAGTTAGTACTAGGACTTCTGATTTAAAATTCTAATTTTAATTTTTGGTTAGCAATTCTGGTTTTGGTGATTTGCTTCTGGCGTGTTTCCTCAGTTTTTCAGACCCCTGCCTGTATTACATTTATGATTTGGTGCATTCGTTTAATACATCCATTTGCTTCTGGTGTGTTTCCTCAGTTTTTCAGACCCCTGCCTGTATTACATTTATGATTTGGTGCATTTGTTTAATACATCCATTTCCTGCTCTTTTATTCCATCCTGCCTTCAAGCACCTGTATAAGAGCATAACACATGGGCTGAATGGGCTGTTATTGACAAAGCACACGGAAAAAAAGTTTTGACAAGATTATAATCTGTTTTTAAATAAGAGGTCAAGCTAGATATCTCTTCACCAATGGAATAATATCAAGAAAGATCAAAATTGCTAGAAGTGTATTTTTATTAAACCAAAACAGAGAATGATGAACAACAGGGAAATACATTATATCACAGAAAGCAATGCATAAAACTGCTGCACCAGTGAGTCTGCCTGCCCAAAATGCTACCCTTTCATTTCTACTTTTCAGCACTCTCATTCTTGCTGTCCCTGGTTTCCTTTCCTTCTACTGGTAAACCTTTGTCCCCATCATAATTTCAGAGTTCAGACTTGTTGCTATACTAGTAATGGGTGGCCTATAAATGCTACATTGGAATTACTTGCAGGTTATATTTGGAATCATGTCCAAGACCAGTGTCAGGACTATAAAGTGTTGAGATCAGCAACTTCGAATGGCTTCTGTAGAGTCCCTTGTTTAGTGCATTCCTGAACCTTGCTCTGAATTGACCACCTGTCTTTTAGATAGGGTACCAAATTCACTATTGTCCTACTCCACCTTTTGGAGCTGCATTTGCCTTCTGCAAGTTCCCCAAGACCCCCTTTTTCACTAGCATATCCATTCTTTATTTAGAGTGTTGTACTGTTGTTCTTTTTTAGTCTCTGCTCAAGCCCTATTAATGTGCAGTGATGTTTCACTAATGTTTTTCTAATGATACTCACATTTCGTCCTCAGTGGCTTAGAATAACTGAAGTACTACATTCCTAAAAAATGAATTTTGTCAATCTTATTGAAAAGATAAGACACCAGTAATTATTACTTTTGGACACCAAGAACATCTACAATTTCTACTGCCCCCTGTACATACAGTATTAATATTTGTATTAATAGCTACCTGCTTACCTGCCAACCTTTGGAACTTCTTATATCTGTTACGGAGACCCACTATACAGTCTGGAGATTTCTAAAGTAAAACATGTTACTCAGCAAGAATGCTGATATAAGGTGAATTTAAATTTAGCTGATTAGTAGTGTATTTCTTTTATCTGATTAAGAGTATATTAATCTTCAGTTACTCTAGTATTTTCCATTGTCTAACTTCTCAGAGTGTGTCTCAAATGATAGAAAACAGAAGCAGTTCAGTGTACCCTGCAGTAGAGGGCATTATACATTATGCTAATGAAGGCCTACCATTACTAAATGCAAAAGAAGATAGTTGGTTAGTCCAGTGATGTTAACGTAGTGATGACTGAAACCATTAGAAAATAGCTCCAGTGATATAAAGTCCAATTTTGTTAAATGGTAAGCTAAAAATAAAAATGGAAATTACTAGAAAAATATGTAGCGTAAAGACACAGAGGTTATTATGTTTACTTGTGTTTATATTGTTGTATTTTAATACTGTCAGGTATTTATGCACTGATGGTTTTTTGTGTAAGTACCATTTGTGGACATACTGTAATAGGAAAAACAGCTTTTTCTTATGTCTTCCTTCTGTGATGATTCTTTGAGAAGAGTGCTTCACACTAAGTAAACACATTTTTCAGTCAAGGAAAACCGTTGTTGTTTGCTTTTGGTACATTGCTGAAGCAAAATATCTGAAATCTGATTTCTGAAAGCTACCAAATTTTATTACCCTTAGGAATATTATTTATATAACAGCTGTACTGAGTTACACAAGACAGTCATATTGTAATACATTGCTGGCATCGTTGGCAGTCATCTCAGTATTCTCTTTTTATCAGAGTAAATGGGTTTCCTTGATTATTGGCCAAGGCCCATATGACATTCTTTTTATTGTGCATGCCTTTTTCATTGCCTAGCTCCTCTTTTGACATATTTTTCAAGAACATACAGACTTTAAAAAGATGACATGGCACCGAATTGGATTGTTAACCCTAGTATGTAAGATGCTGAAATTTGAGAGATATCTTGTATTTTAACATCTGTTACAGAAACTCCGAGTCATTTCCTAATTCTTATACAGACCAGGTACTCCTCCTTCTCCAGTTATCACTTCTTCCGGTATATCTGTGATTTGGTAATGGTGCTTTAAAGTCTTCCAGTAAGAAGTTAGTAGGTGGGACAGTTTTCAAAAATGTACTCACTTTCTCTAAAAAAGGAAGATCTTCAAAACTTAGAGTATTATTATTAGATGCATGTGCACAAACAGCTTAGTTGCCCTCTTTTTAATTCTACTGCACATTCATTCTACTTTACTGCACTAGCACAAGTTGTGCATCTTTTGTAACTGGTGAACTCAGTACTGTACATCCCAGGAGCATGTTTCCATTTGTCCATTTTTTCTTTCTGCCTGTCTGGCTTTTCTTTTCACCTTTCACCTTATGGTAGCTCCATGCAGCTGTTTTGGGGATGTGTCCAATTTCAGACAATGTGGGTAACTTGGGCACCAGAGACTGTCAATCCTGCCTTTCTGGATGAATCCCAAAATGCAATTTAAGTTTTGTGTCACTTTTTATCTTGTCTTTCCCTTGCATTAGTGTTTCAATTTTATCTTTTATTAGAATCACAAGGTTTAGCTCTAAGCATCTATGGGAATGCAAACCACACTAGCATTTTGATGCTAAAATTTGGTTTTCTAAGGAAATGTAGAAACTTTTATTTAATGTGAAAAACTAAACAGATTCTTGAGCAGAATAAATCTAAAGCAAAATAAATTTTAGCGTCTGTTGTGAATTTTCTATGTCATGAGCCATAATTAAATTAGACCCAGACTCCTTTTTAACCAAACAGTATTATTTTGTAGTAATCATGCCAAAGTTTCCTGGGTGAGAATTTTAAAAGGTTTTGTTAAGTCAACATTAAACTAATTATGTTTACTTTGCTCATTAAAACTGTAAAATCACTTCAGGTCATTTCAAAAGTATTAGATCTATTATATCAGAGGATTTTATTGAATATTTTATTGACTCCCTGCTTGCCCTATGTTGACCTGTTAGTTTTTTTGTCTCACTGGAGGAGCAACGTCAGTTCTGATTAGTCACTCAGGCATGGATGTACCTTCACATTTCCTGTGAATAAAGTGGATCTCAGCGGGCAAACAGGGCAGTAAGTCTCCTGCACTCTGAGCTGGGAACAGTTCAAACAGAGGAGCTTCACTTTCAGTAGCTTCCTTAGAGATAACATAGTTCTATCCATAGTACTCAGAGCTACTGTGGATTTTGCTTTACAGTATTTGTTTTGAAACAAAGAGTTTTATATTTGGATCTTGGTTTCACAGTATATTGCCTATATTATTGAGTTCAACGTTTCCAACTGTACTGCCCAATAATGCATATTATGATGAAATGCTTGAAGCATTGACTCAGCAGAGATTTGTTCTCTCTGAGAGGACTCTCTGTCAATAATAGGCTGAGTTTGTGTTTGTATTGGTAAAAAAAAAAAAACCTTTTTGTGATAAATTAGTGCACGAACAGGTGATTCCAAGAATCTAGTGTTTAATGAGGATCTGGCCTAATTCAATTAATTGTTTTTTTGCAAAGAAGAATTGGGGTGTTCCAAAAAAAAGATTAGAAAAGTGCTTATTTCATTGACCATGGAATCCCTGTTTCCTTTGGTATTTTAGCTGTCTACTTCCACTGTGTAAATAAAGCATTCGACAACTAGATGCAGTGCATGCATGGTTTCTTCTTAAATTCTTATGTTTTGTCACAAAATATCCTAGTTATTCATATTGGTCCTCATGCTTTATTACATTTCTTGGGTCAAGTTGCATTTAAGCAGTGACATGGCTTCCTCGATAACCTTTTCAACAACATCTTGAGTATCATCGTCGAATCAGATAAACTTAAATTAATCTTTCCAATCTTTTTGACATTCCATTGTGTTTGCTTCTTTTTCACAGCTGTTGACTTCATGAAGTCCTTGAGGCCTTTCTCCATTTTCCTGTATTTCTTTGCAAATTACCCATTTGAATATTTTTGTTCAAGTGCACTTATGTGTTTTATCAGAATATCAACTGTGATGTTCATCTTACCCACCTAACCATCTCAGCGGCTTCCTTAGTAAAACTAAACTAAAGAAAAGCAGCAACTCAAGTTTAAATTGAAACTGTGTGTTTCACTTACTAACTCCCAGTTAAATACAGATACATACTCATGTTTAATGAAAGCTATAATTAACCAATCACCCGTTTGTAAATCCACTTAAACCAGTTATAAGGCTTCAGGGGTTGGAGCCTGTCCTGACAGCATGACGTCCAATGCAGGAACCAACCCTGGATTGGATTTAATGAACTACAATGCTAATCTGTTTTATCAAAACTGTGGCTAAAATGTATCTGGTTTGAGATCCTACCTGTAAGAAATATTAGAAGGTCTCTGATTCACTGGCTGCGGTGGGTTGGCACCCTGCCCGGCATTGGTTCCTGCCTTGTGCCCAGTGTTGGCTGGGATTGGCTCCAGCAGACCCCCGTGACCCTGTGTTCGGATTCAGCGGGTTGGAAAATGGATGGATGGATGATTCACTGGGTCAAATATTTAGGGAATGTCCCCTGTTCCAACATTATCGGAATAAAATAAAGCCTATTACTCTATTAGCTCTCTTTGGGGTGGCATACTACTCCTTAATGAACAGTCTACTGTGTTAAGTTATGTTACACTGCTAGCTTACAGTCTTGTCTTCCTTACATATCAGATTGCTGTCCCACTTGTCTTAACTCAGCATTAAAAGGATATCTTATTTCACTTAAAATTAGAAAAAATATGAGGAATAGTGTGAAAGATTTTTAGAATATGGCTGGCAGTTATTTGCCATTAAATTATTAAGTATGCTGAACCATTGGTACATTTTCAGGTATTTTGTCATCTGTGAGTGTTTTTTTTTCATATTAAATCCTATCCTTTCTTTTGTCTCTGGATGAGAATGAGATGGAAAAATCTGGTCTCATCTGAATACAATGTAATTGTTAGGATTTCAGCTTTGTCCTGTATTGTTTTAATATCTTTCTTTGTTTTGTCATTTTTCTGTTCTCTTGCTTTTGGTTAGTCTTCATTTTCTTTTGTTTTTTTATTCGTCCCTGATTCTCAACCTTTGTCTTTATCAATTAGGACTCTTACAGTTAAGTACTATGTTAACTAAATCAGCATTTATCTGAGGGTTCTATATAAGAATCCTACATGTCACAACATACTGTAACATTAATTTGTTTAGGAATTGGTGTACTTTACCTTTCTTTGGTACTGGCTAAATCCCCCCTTTTTTTTAGCATTACCTAGGTTTCTTTAGCTGTTTCTCTTGTTTTTGACCTATAATTTGATTTAGGATTTGTGGATGTTTGATTTGGAAAATAATTATACATGGGTGTTTTCTGTTGTATTATTTTAATTCATGTTTGTTCTTTTCTTTTTCATTTCAGTCAAATGTTTTCTTTATTTGATCTTTGAGCTTTTTATTTTTTTATTTTGAATAAGGTATTTAACTTTGTTGAATAAATTAATTGACAGAATTTAAGTATTGAGTTGGGCAAGATTTTTGTTGGTTTTACCCATTCTCATTTTGGTCAAATCATAATAGTAGAATGCCATTCCATGACATTCAATGTCACAATGTCACTAAAACCAGACCAATTTAGGATCAATCATTAACCCAACATGCACAGTCTTACAGAATACAGGGGAAAATATAAAACACTTCTGTCTGGTGTATTGTGAATTATTAGAATTAAGTATTAGATAAAAATTCATTTGTTAGAAGTGTTAATTCTTTTAAATAAATTAATTTGACAAACATGCTAAGTGTGCTGTGTGACTGTCTGTCTTGTTTTTATTACATTTTCTCAATTGCTTTGTAATTAGTTTAAATGAAAAACATCAAATACAAATATTTATTTCAAGACTTTTTATACTGTACCAGAGTTAACTAATGGCACTGTTATAGTCTAGTGACTTTACTACCCCATAGTGAAAATGAGTAATTGTAGTTTTTCAAAAGAGAAAGATATTTTCCTTTGGCTCAGCAGCTAAGACCTTGTCCAAACTACTACATTTTTGTTTAAAAACCCAGACATTGATCTCCATTTTTGTCTTCCACCCAGCCAACCTGAGCATTTTCAACACCCAAAAATGGAGATTCTGAAAATGATCTCCAGAGCCATAAACTTCTGAAACCTCTCCTCACTGTTTCAGTGGAGATGGGCGAAAACACAGTTTTCTGAAAACGTAGAATCTAATCGCACTCAGATTTGGTTGTGCTTATTGTATGGCTCTTTCCTGATTGAATCCTGCTCATTACAATGTCTCATTCCCTGACTGGTCACCCTCCACAGAAGAAAATCATATTCTAACATAGTAGGCAAGAGTTACTTTCGTTTGCGTTTGTTTTGTTGCTTACCAGCTTGCATCTAAATTGCGTTTTTCATAGCTTGAATGCTGCACACATGTACAAAAGGTAAAATAATTTACTGTTTTTTGATAAATCTGGTCAGCAGTGTTATCGTTGTAGTGAAAAATACAGAGCCCCATGGAAATCAGATTGTAAATAACTTTGTTGACAGCCTCTTCTTAATGTTTATTACTTAAACTTGATCCATTCAGTAAAGGCTGGTGCACTGTGCAGCAAAATTAATAATAAGGCTCTTAACAAAGTGGATGGGTGTAGAATGCAGCCAAGCTCACAAGAATACTGGACAGAGACATGAAACCACAATATAGTAAATTGATGATCTAGACACACACAAGCACATGTTTATTTGTTTATTTTCCTTATTAAATTAGTTTTACTAATATTGTTTGGTTTAACAGGCACTCCGATTGCTATGGACATTTGCAGCATTTTTATTTAACATCATCCATCCATTTTCCAACCCGCTGAATCCGAACACAGGGTCACGGGGGTCTGCTGGAGCCAATCCCAGCCAACACAGGGCACAAGGCAGGAACCAATCCCGGGCAGGGTGCCAACCCACCACAGGACACACACAAACACACCCACACACCAAGCACACACTAGGGCCAATTTAGAATTGCCAATCCACCTAATCTGCATGTCTTTGGACTGTGGGAGGAAACTGGAGCGCCCGGAGGAAACCCACGCAGACACGGGGAGAACATGCAAACTCCACGCAGGGAGGACCCGGGAAGCGAACCTAGGTCCCCAGGTCTCCCAACTGCGAGGCAGCAGCGCTACACACTGCGCCACCGTGCCGCCCCTATTTAACATCATGACTACCGTAAACATTTATTAAGACCATTATTTTCAACATTAATATTTCATTAGTATGTCAAGGGGTCAATTCGCTATGGCTACACATGCTAATAGTTTTGAAAGCACATACTGTACAGCACATAGGAATCAGATTTTCACAGGGTTCTGAATTTTTCACAACACCACTCCTTCAAGGATTTTTCCGCAGATGTGTGCATGCCCAGTTTAAGCGAATGTCGATATCATATCTGTTTTAGGCTGTTTTACTGTGGACAGGGATACTTTTGAAAACTATGTGAAAGTATGGATGGAGATTGTTTTTATTTAAAAACACTGTTTTTGTATTGTAAATTATTAGAATTAAGTATTAGATAAAAGTTCATTTGTTAGAAGTGTTAATTCTTTTAAATAAATTAATTTGACAAACATGCTAAGTGTTAAAACACTGTTTTTAAATGAAATAGTTTTGACATAGCCTAAGATGCTCATTTCCCCACTCTTGACTTTTTTGCAAATTGAAGTCCAAGAGGTACCAACCTACTGCAGGCATTTTGTGAACCTGTTATGGTATGCAAGTTTGTACGGGCAACCCATTCTGTGTATCATTACTGCTGAAAGAGCTGCAGAAACCTTGTTTGATTTATTTATTTCAAATGTTCAGTTTTTTAAAAAGGACCTTTTTTTGTTATAAACATTAATTTTAAAGTAAAATAGTTAATTTAGAGATCATTTCAGAAAACATAACACTTTCGTTGCACTTTGTGGAGTCTCTAGGGCAATTTCCCCTCAGGGATTAATATAGTGTACCAAATACCAAAATAAATAAATAAAATGACAAATGTGTCGCCTATCAGCTAATGGCTTTTGTATACTTGTGTTCCCTTCTGTGTATCATGTGCTGTGTCTCTAGCACATCTGAGTCATATATGCAGTGTGACAGAGCTGTCAGGTAGAGGGAAGACTCTGTCACTTTCAATGGGCAGTGCTCAGCACTTCAGACTGTATTTGCACAGCTTATGAAACGTGTTTTATGTATAAGAACAATGCTAAATGTGTTTCAGTTGCTTCATGAATGGTAAAAAAAAACTTATTTTTTTTTAAAATAGTGTTTGCTTACACTGATAAATTTTTAGCATGAGCCCATTTGTTGGTGATCCAACCCATCTTCTGTAATAGAAATGTTTTGGATAGTATTCATAATGAACTGCATTAAAATCAGGCCAATTCTGGAATCGGACCAGAGTGTATATTTGCTCAACTGATGATGCTGTAAAGATCAGTAATATTAATATATGGTGCAAATGACAGCATGTTGTCTGTATTTGTCTTTTTTTCTAGGGGAAACCGATGAAAGCCAAATAATTTATGTAGTAGACAGTGGTAAGCTTATTGGCTAGACAGGATACTGAGGAGACCTTTGAAGACACTTTCAACACTTTGTGAGGCTTGTTATGGTCAGGTCTTGAATCCCACATATGCTGCAGTGGCTTGGTAGACATACTTCCTTCTCACATTTATCTTCTTCTGTTGTTTGCACAATTTGTTGTTTTAAGTTAAAAAGGGGAGGCGGTACTTAGGGATGTACTGTATGGTAGAGTATTTATCTGTCTTTAACTGACTAGTGGTTTATCCGAGCAGTGTTTCTCTTTATTGCATCACGTTTTACTAGTGGGTTTGCTTGACTGTGGTATACTGGTTTTCTTTCTATTTTTTATTTTCTTTTATTTACACAAATTTTTTTTAAGTCTAGTCATGCTTACATGAAACAAAAATGAGCCCATTTCTTGAGTAAACACTGCGAATGCAATTCTGCCTCAGGTTAGAGGTGAAGAGATTCCATTTTAAAGCATACTGTATTAAAAACCTGCAGCTCGCACTTTTAAAGGGTTTTAAAAGGTTCACGAGTGAAGGTCATCCTCTGGAGCTCTATGTGGGCTTCTGCTGTACGTACTTGTCCACATCTCTTGTCTAATTCTGCCTGCGGAGTCTATAAAAATTTGATGTAGAAATTAGGTTGTTGCTCATCTTGCACCTTTTTGCTCATAGTATTGACAGTAGCACTGAACTGCTTGAGGCAGATAGTATCTCAGTGATCGCCAGGCTATTTCAGCTCTCCGCTGCTGACAACATCAGAAGTGTTTTAACAGGGTTTTAATGGGCAGCCTCCGCAGCTCCTTGGAGGTTTGAAAAAAGCTGCCATGAAAAACCTTTTTTGCTGATCAGAGCTGACATGCCCTCCTTTTCCTATCCAGCTGCCGCCTGCTCATGTGACTCAAATGCTGGTGATGCAGGAGAATCCAGGAGTAACCCTTCACTTTCTGGTATCAGTTGAAAGTAAAAAGTGATCTTACCCAATTCCTCAGTGCTTATCAGTGAACAAATCACTTGCTGCATCATTGTCGATCAAACATGATGAGGAGCGGATATGACAGCTTAATATAGGTCCTGTTACTTTTATATGTGAGGGTCACTAGAAGATTATTGAAGATCTAGCTTGGTCATGTTTCAGGAAAGCATTAGTGAGATATCTGGGACTGAGCAGAGCTGCACTGTTGAAAGAGATTGTGAACCATTAGGCAGAGCTGGATTAGCAGTGGGTGATTATAACACCCTTTAAAATCCCATAAAAATGCTACAGCACATGTATAAATCTGCATTCACTGTAGTAGCACAAAGTATTGTGGCATGCTTTTTGACCTGCCGTTAATCTCTAATGTGAAGGAAAGTACTAGCCACTCCTTTTAAGCAAGCAGAAATGTTTCTTGTCGATTATTTGTGCTCTTACTTTGGGAATATGGAAAAAATGATATCGAGCGTCATTGTGCCGCTGATCACAAGACCGGCATTGTTATCCACATGCATTTTTTGGACCTTGAACCTGGTTCTCGTTTATTATTGAATGAAGTACTGTTGATGCTGCTGGGCTTCTCATTGGCAGGATTTTGGCACAGATGGGACTGAATAAGGGAGTTTGTTTCTATACAATAGATTTCTTTACAGCACCCCTGGGGCATGGATATATCGAGAAACTTGGACTCAGACAAACTGGTCTTGAGCTTTTTTTAGAAAATGTTTCTACAGCTTCATTCTTTCAGTGGTAAATGAAGAAAGGAAATGTGTTGTCTTGTCACATGGATGTGCTGCAAAGGCAGACTTTATCGTGTTGAAATATCCAAATTGTATATCTACTTAGATTTGACATCATGGTCTGCAACCTTTTGCAACATGTGATTTAATTTTTTTTTTTTTTCAGAACTGAAGCATAACATACCATACACCAATGATTCCCAAGTTCAGTTCTGGTGGCCGCAGCTTTTTGTTCCAACCAGTTTCTCAATCAGCTAGTCATTTTACCTCAGTTAGTGACCTAACTGATCTCATTATTTAATTATCTCATATTCTGCCTTCATAACAACCCAGATGTATGAGATTTTCATTTATAAGAAATTCACAAATATTTGTATTTTGCTATAGCTTTAAATTCTTAAACTCTCTTATTTCATTTTACTGTTAATTTACCCTTTCACTAAATCATATCCTAACAGTAACAATTAATGTCAAGTGGAGTAGACATTAGATGAAACAACTGTTGCGTTCATTAGTAAAAAGTGCCTTAAATAACCAGAACACTTGGAAAAGTGGATTCAAAATCATGATGAAGATGAAAATCTTAAAAACAAAGATTAAAACAAACATAACATTATCCCATGTAACATACAGTGGGTACGGAAAGTATTCAGACCCCTTTCAATTTTTCACTCTTTGTCATATTGCAGCCATTTGCTAAAATCATTTAAATTAATTTTTTCCCTCATTAATGTACACACAGCACCCCATATTGACTGACAAAAAAAAAGAATTTTTGAAATTGTTGCAGATTTATTAAAAAAGAAAAACTGAAATATCACATGGTTCTAAGTATTCAGACCCTTTTCTCAGTATTTAGTAGAAGCACCCTTTTGAGCTAATACAACCATGAGTCTTCTTGGGAAAGATGCAACAAGTTTTTCACACCTGGATTTGGGGATCCTCTGCCATTCCTCCTTGCAGATCTTCTCCAGTTCTGTCAGGTTGGATGGTAAACATTGGTGGACAGCCATTTTTAGGTCTCTCCAGAGATGCTCAACTGGGTTTAAGTCAGGGCTCTGGCTGGGCCATTCAAGAACAGTCACAGAGTTGTTGTGAAGCCACTCCTTCGTTATTTTAGCTGTGTGCTTAGGGTCATTGTCTTGTTGGAAGGTAAACCTTCGGCCCAGTCTGAGGTCCTTAGCACACTGGAGAAGGTTTTTGTCCAGGATATCCCTGTACCTGGCCGCATTCATCTTTCCCTCGATTGCAACCAGTCGTCCTGTCCCTGCAGCTGAAAAACACCCCCACAGCATGATGCTGCCACCGCCGTGCTTCACTGTGGGGACTGTATTGGACAAGTGATGAGCAGTGCCTGGTTGTCTCCACACATACCTCAGTGCAAGACACATGACAGTCCGCATGGAGTTTGCTAAAAGACACCTGAAGGACTCTGAGATGGTGAGAAATAAGATTCTCTGGTCTGATGAGACCAAGATAGAACTTTTTGGCCTTAATTCTAAGCAGTATGTGTGGAGACAAATAGGCACTGCTCATCACTTGTCCAATACAGTCCCCACAGTGAAGCATGGCGGTGGCAGCATCATGCTGTGGGGGTGTTTTTCAGCTGCAGGGACAGGATGACTGGTTGCAATCGACGGAAAGATAAATGCGGCCAAGTACCGGGATATCCTGGACAAAAACCTTCTCCAGAGTGCTAAGGAACTCAGACTAGGCCGAAGGTTTACCTTCCAACAAGACAATGACCCTACGCACACAGCTAAAATAACGAAGGAGTGGCTTCACAACAACTCTGTGACTGTTCTTGAATGGCCCAGCCAGAGCCCTGACTTAAACCTAATTGAGCATCTCTGGAGAGACCTAAAAATGGCTGTCCACCAACGTTTACCATCCAACCTGACAGAACTGGAGAGGATCTGCAAGGAGGAATGGCAGAGGATCCCCAAATCCAGGTGTGAAAAACTTGTTGCATCTTTCCCAAGAAGACTCATGGCTGTATTAGCTCAAAAGGGTGCTTCTACTAAATACTGAGCAAAGGGTCTGAATACTTAGGACCATGTGATATTTCAGTTTTTCTTTTTTAATAAATCTGCAACAATTTCAAAAATTCTTTTTTTTTGTCAGTCAATATGGGGTGCTGTGTGTACATTAATGAGGGAAAAAATTAATTTAAATGATTTTAGCAAATGGCTGCAATATGACAAAGAGTGAAAAATTGAAGAGGGTCTGAATACTTTCCGTACCCACTGTATGTAAATGCTTGCTAGATTCCAATAAAAAAAAATGATCAGACCCAGTTTTGTAATTTGACACCAAAACATACAAACGGGAAATAGCAGCTTGTTTAATTAAGGCAGGAATTCAGTTAAAAGCAGAACTTGGTTGAAACAAAACAAAAAAAAAACCCAAGGCTACAGCAGGCCCCCCCAGGAGTGAGCTTGAGAAAACTGTCATACATACTTTTAGGGGAACATGTTAATACATAAAATAGCTTGATTATAATGATTCTAGCATTCATGAAGAAACTGTATCCTTTTTTTTATTTGACTCAAAAATGCACCAAAAGGAGTGCTTACCAATAGTATGTCTGTAAGATTAATGGCATACCATGGGTCACAAAGCTAAAAATTAACTTTTAATGTTAGAAGTAAAGTTTGATTATTATTTTATAAACCCTTGTGGGCATCCTTGAATGGATATGTGAAGTTCTGCATTACTCTGCTTTCTTTGCTCACTTTTTTTCTGTAACATTTTGATCTTGCTGTGTCTAACATCACACTAGCCTTCAAAAAATTACATGTTGAGGAAAAACACCCACAGTTTTATATAAATAGTTATATATAATAACTGATTTTAGTAAAGATTTATTTCCTACAGTAATGTATGGTATTAACTTGTGGGTATGTGACTTCACTCCACAAATGATAAAACATATGCATTACTGGGGACGGAGGAGGTTCCTTTTAGGGGTTTCTACTCTAAAGTGGGTGTTATAATTAATCCAAGTCAGTCTAGAATGTGTGAGTGGACACACCAAAATAAGCACTTTTTGTTTCTATGTGGTTATTAAAGTTATAATTACTAGGCAGGGACTAATAAAATATTTCCTTCATTCATTTAGTAGTTTCTTTTAGAAGCATGTCTTGAACCTCATATCAGTCGGCCTATATGCCGTCACCCAGAAAACAGTAACCACAAGTCTGTATTATAATATGTGCAAAGTAAATTGAGCTTTAGATGTATAGGTACAACTAAGTTTCTAACACTGAAAAAAAAATGACAAGGATCTCCCTTCCCTTTTAGTCTATATTGGTGTTAATAAACATAACAGTGTCTTGGAGGAAACATAAAAAATTTGTAACAGCATATCAAAAAATATTAACCAGTTGTTCTTGTCTGTTAGTAGTTTTATGAGACATTATCCATTAATATGCATCAAATAAATGTGATATACAAAGTGGTTTAAGTAAATAATGTATAGATTTAACATTTTTTACATTGTGTTTACTGTATAAGAAATGTCTTTACCAAAAGCATTTTTGTTTAATATTTAATGCCAATAACAGACATAATTGTAATATTTTTTGAATTCTGCAGACAAGTGTGATCAGCATGATGTTGCTGTGTTTACATACTCGGCAGTCCCATAGAGTTTTCTTGGGTTTTCAGACATTATACATACATACATACATACATATTAAAATGTTTAGTGACTCACATCTCACCCAGTTGAATGAATGCCCAGAATGTCCAGTCCAGAATGAAGAATGTATGAATTAATATGCCCTAGGATGCAGTGTAGTCCAATCCAAGGCTGAATCTTGGCTTGTTCCTGATGCTTCCCAGACAGGATTTTGCGTGCTACATCCCTGTAACAGGAAAGTAAGTGTACACAGTAAATCGATAACTAGAGGTTATAATCAACTATGCAAGCATCCAGGTAATTATCTGTTTAGTCATTCTAAATTAGTCAATCCATTTGGATCTTTTAATATAGAGAAATGTGTTGGTGTATGAACAAGGTAGAACCCTTATTTGGGGCAATTAAAGAATAGCTATTGGGACAGAGCACAAGTTCATTCACTAGCCTATATAATTAACAACCAAACCAGAAAAGCTAAACAAGCTCAAAATTGAAAAGAAAACATGTTTACAACCAAAATCCCTATGTAGAAATAACTACAGAACTTTTTTTTCCAAGCTAAGAAAAGGTGTTACTTTTGTGAAAAATAAATTTGGACAATGATAAAGGATGACAAGATGATAAATAAGATGGCTTTCGAAACCACATGAACTACACAGAGCGTTGTCACCTGCGCACACATATGCCCTATTTACATGGGATTAGTTTTACACTGGGTGATAGGTAAATACCGGAGGACCTCCACAATTTTTACAGTCATACCCCCTAGCAAGATCAAAATGGTGGAATGATGATATCTTCATCATATATATGTTGGTAATAAAAAGTTTGCAAGGAATTGAGGACCCAGGTTAGAAGCAGTGTTGTGGAAATAGACAAGATCTTAGTTAGTGTAGGTCTGCACCAAGGATCTTTTTAAAGCTTTTACCTCTTTGATCTGGTTATGGATATGTAGCCTCATGAGATATAAAGTGCTATGTAGCACCAGAAAGGAGAAAGTGGAGAGGAAGCTGGAAGAATGGAGAAGCAGAAGAGCCTTGGAAAATAGTAGATTGAAGATATAAAGGAAGAATATCTGAGGTTTAATGATCATCAGCATTCGAAGTTAGCCTGCAGGGCAAGCTATTGAAAATACTGGATCAGTTTAAATATCTGGGACCAGTGGTAGCCCAGGATGAGGCTCGAATGCAGAAATAACCCACAAAATTCAGTGTGGATAGAAACATTAGAAAAAATATTGGGAGTATTATGTGATCAAAGAATTACAGCAGTGTTTCAAGGTGAACATTTTAAGATAGTTGTAAGGCCAGCAATGATGTATGGAAGTGAAATATGGGCAGTAAAGGGAGCACAGGCAAAGGTGTTGGTTGTGTGGAGTTACAAAGAAGGACAGAATAAAAAAAGAGACAGTCATAGGTACAATAAAATCAGGAGAGGTATATAAGAAAGTATAGGGAAAGTAAACTGAAGTAATATGGACATGTGATGAGGAAAGGCAATGAATATGTAGGCAAAAGTGTGGTGGAAATGGAAGTACTGGGGAAGAGAAAGAGGTGGGAGACTGAAGCAGAGGTGGATAAATAAAGTAAAAGAAGATGTGTGGTAAAGAGATCTGGGGAAGAGATGCAGGACTGAGCTGTATGAAGAGGGTTGATCAGACACATCAATGCCACATAGAATAGGTAAGAGGTGAAGAGAAGAGAAGCTGAAATTTGGCAGGATGGTACATCTAGGCCAGTAGATATCTGTGAAGAAAGGGCGTTTTGATATATTAGTATTTAGTGGTAAAAACCCTCCTACAATGGAAAAAGTAAATATTACAAAATCTCAAAAATGCTTTGGCATCATTGATTGAAATTTGGCGGTACATAAAAATGAAAATTAGACAACCCATTTTTTCTTTGTTCATATTTGTCATTAAATAATAGTATACTGAAAACACTATGCTAACATACAGTACTGGCAGAAACCAGAAGAGAAAGAGTAGCACTGGCTCCATGGTCTGCTTTAGGCATGTATGCAAATGAGGGTCTTCAACAGATGAGCAGTATAGACGAACAGCACCACTGAGCAATAGGGTGACCTGACAAGAGAAGGAGGGGAAGTGAGTTAGATAGAAAGACAATTTGTGCCATTCAGTCGGAGATGTGAAGTGTAATGAAGTTGTACTAAAAAACTGGCATTTCCATACACAGCTCCTGCTTCAAGATTTATATTGGTTTTGAGTAATAAAATGGAATTATTTTTTGCATTAATATCATGCCAATTCATACTGTATAATAATATAATGATAGATGGAAAGTGTTTATTTTGCTGTTTATCATTGTATGAATATGATACTAATGTATTAGGTTTGGAAATTCGACAGTAAATTGTCCAGTTTGTATTAGGACAGGGGGTGCAAGACAAAGTTTTTTCATATAACACAAATGGCAACATTTACGATGATGTCATAATGTATATGAATGATATGTAAAGTTCATCAACTATGCTACAGCTTACGAATTGTTACCCGCTTCAGATTTTTATCAGTGTATTTTATTTTATTAGAATATTTAAAGTTTATTGAATGTCATATTATTTTCTAGATTTAAAAGACTGAGTTTCACAGGATCTTTATGCAGATGTCATTTTGATGTTTACGAACCTATTACTATTATTGATCTTGCTCAAAATGTATTATTTTATAAACATCCTTTGCTTACCCTTTATATATATATATATATATATATATATATAATATTTATGCTCTGTGTGTGTGTGTGTGTATATATATATATATATATATACATATATATATATATATATATATATATATATATATATAAAAGAGGGGCATTCAATTATAAACAGGAATTTTCATGCTCTGTTCTTATAAAGAGTGTAAGGTAGACATGACTCATTGGACAAACACATGCATGTTTGAACTTATCGTTAGTTGTGCTAGCTGCTCATTCCCCCCTTTCTGCCAATTGTAATCAACATGTCGGAGCATAAGGTACACAGTAGTGTGGTGCAGAAAATTCTTAGTACATTTTTGACAAATGAAGGAGTTATTCCACCTCAGATTTATTCAAGACTTAAAAGTAAGTTTGGGGATATATATACTGTATATACTGTATATATATATACTGTATATATATTGAGTATACTTTATACATACAGTAAAATATATGTTGTCGTACCTTGCATAACTGAATAGCCTTTTTGGCACAATAACAATTCAATACATTTATGGTCACTACAGTATTTGGATTTAATAATCTTCATGTGGGAAAAGGCTGACTCGCATAAATAAGTAGAGCCGAATAATGCAGTCAAGGAGGCAGCACATTTCCTCATGTTTAGGTACTTTTCCTCTGTGAGTAAGTTCCAAAACTGTCCAAGAGCCCCAGACTTCAGCTGAATGTCATCCTGTAGTGTCAAAATCTCATCCTACACTGTAGAGGAGTTTTAGGTGAAACAGTGTTGGCAATTTTTGATGCGGGTGAATCACCCTCAACATCTTCCCTAAATGGATAGCACTTAAATGTAGTGATTGGCTCAAGTAAAGCTGAGTATTGAAACCATCTGTCAAAGTCTGACAGGCAATTTTCAATCTGCTCTGTGTAGCGTATGCTGTCAAGTTGCGCAAACGCCTTCCATTGCGTCTCCAGCTCTGACGCAAGGTTTTGGATGTTCCCCAAATCAAGGCATGCAGCTTTGAGGACAGATGTTGCATTTTTCGTTTGAAAGCATTAACTGAGCTAATCATATTGACCATGGAGTTCTCTTTTCCTTGCAGCTGTAAATTAAGCTCATTCAACATGTTGGTCAGATCGGAAAAAAAATGCCAAGTCTAGCAGCCATTGATCGTTATTAAGTTGTGTGTATTCTGCATGTTTAATGACAAGGAGAAAGTCCTTTTTCTCCGGCCAGGGGTCTTGAAATCTCAGCAGGAATTTCTCCCTAGCCATCTGTCTCAACGAAGGCCTCTTTTTATCATCTCTCCATCTTGGAAGGACTTGCTATGCTTAATGATCGAGTGACTCACCCGGAACGATGCTTCGGTGTGTCTGCCTTTTTTTTTTAATTCAGCTGAGTGAAAAATGATGGTTGTCCGATTAACTGTGATTTTAGTTCCTTCTCCTTTCTCTTTCTCAGAACGCTTTTCGGAAGGAAGTCAGTTTCTTAGCCTTTATGAACAGTTCGAAAGTGCCTTTCCACATTTTCCTTCTTTGGAATAGCAATGATAGATTGACAGATCAGACAAACGCACTTCGATTGTGACATTTTGAGAAAAAAAATCCTCTTCCAATTCCACATCCAGCCCATACCCTCCCCAAACAATTTTTTTTAAAATTCCTTCTTTAGATAATATAAATTGGAAGGCTAACTAGATCACAGCTGGAGTTTTGCAGTAACTCGCGCGTTTGATCATGCGTGTGGGATGACCAGTGTGTTAGAAGAAAAGAGATCTCAGACTGGCCGCCCTGTATGTCAATCAAGTGACAAATGCCATAGGGAGGATATATAATAGACTAATGTTTAAAAAAAAATTTTTTGGAATGCAATGCGATCTACCTGCACCACTTTTGCGATTGACGCATTGGGCACCCCTGGTCTAGAGTGTATGATTGGTGCAAGTCATTCAGAGAGGGACAATCATGTCCTCGGTCCAATTAAGGAAATTTTAAAATGGAAGAAATTCAAGTTGAATGAGGAGGTTATTGACACTGTGCAATAATGGGTCAACATGCAGTCAAAAGACTTCTGCTCTTCTGGGATTAAGAAGCTTCCTGAGCACTGGAACAAGTGTATTGCAGTGGCAGGAGACTACATAGAAAAATAGTGTGTAAGTCGTTTCATTGTATTCATCAAATAAAGTGTAGCTCATGTCAAATAAACAGACAAATGGCACAGAAGAGGTTTGGGGGAGCCACTTGAAATAAGACTGCAAAGTAGGCAATTAGATATGAGTTGAATACAGATTTGAGTCCAAAACAGAACTGACTTGGAGGAAACAAAATGGCGGTTTTATGGTTAGGCAAAGGAAGTGAGGTCAGTAGAGTCTGAACCGGAAATGAGGTAATCGGGACCAGGGTAGAAGTGATGTCATCGGGGCCAGGCAGAATTTTCCGTAACTGGTCTGTAGAGGGAAGAGAGAAAGGGTTATTGCACTCTGCCACCCCCTAGTCTGGCATTGAATTTACACTCATTTGAGTCCTTTAGCTGCCTCCGATACGCACATGTGTGACACTCATAAATTCCTGTTTATATTTAAACATCCCTCATATGATGTGTGTGTGTTATATATAGCATAGTGTGTATATGTGTGTGTTTATAAATTTTATATTTGTTGCATGGAGCATTCTTACTACTGTAGTACAAAGTATTACACAAGTCATGCTTAGAGTGTGCAGCTAGGAAGAATAAAATAATTATTTTATTTTAAATGTTAACATCTTTACATCTAGTGAAATGCACTGTAATGGTAATATTTTCTTCATATTTTATGTAACTGCAAAGCCAGTGGCTAAAGTTGCTTGCAACTATTTAGTAGTCATTATCTTGAATGAAAAAATCACTGAAGTGATCACTTAAGTCTGCTAGTAGTCCGAGTTTGAACAACCTTGCTTTATGTACACTTACTTATTTTTAGCACTTGAAAACCAACCTCTTTGTGTATATACTTCTAATCCACTTAGGCATCTATACTGAGATCTTCTTTATAAATTCTTAAAATTTAATACAAGCCACTATCTTCTTTCCAGTGGGAATGTTTTCAGACTGCAGTGTTCTTTCAAAAAACATGTTATTAAACAGTGTAGGAAGCCCGCATGGTCCTCAAGGTGCCATGTAAACTGAGTCTTTAGACAGTTTTAATGTGCAATAACGCATTCTTCTTTCATGTTGATTCTACTTTCAGTATGATATAGCATTTTACTTTTAATTCACAGCCATATTTGTAAATACTAAAAGTAGGCCTAAAGCTGCAAAGTGAAATAAGAAGACACTAAAATTGAATTAGGGTGGCACAGTGGTGTAATGGTAGTGCTGCTGCCTAGCAGTTAGGAGACCTGGGTTCGCTTCCCAGGCCCTCCCTTCGTGGAGTTTGCATGTTCTCCCTGTGTCTGCGTGGATTTCCTCCGGGTGCTCCGGTTTCCTCCCACAGTCCAAAGACATGCAGGTTAGGTGCATTGGTGATCCTAAATTGTCCCTAGTGTGTGCTTGGTGTGTGTGTGTGCCCTGCGGTGTGCTAGCACCCTGCCCAGAGTTTG
Organism: Erpetoichthys calabaricus; assembly: GCF_900747795.2. Lineage (NCBI taxonomy): Eukaryota > Metazoa > Chordata > Cladistia > Polypteriformes > Polypteridae > Erpetoichthys > Erpetoichthys calabaricus. The sequence goes on from NC_041401.2 coordinate 87,508,605, forward strand.
TTTCCTGCCTTGCGCCCTGTGTTGGCTGGGATTGACTCCAGCATACCCTTGTGACCCTGTAGTTAGGATATAGCGGGATGGATGGATGGAATGGATGGAAATAACGGGTTCAAAATACTATGTTATATTGCTACCATTGTTGAATACCATCCATTTGGTGAGCTTTAATTTACAAAGTATATGTCCTTGTAGTTTTATTACATAAATTAAATATCATTCATTTACAATCAACAAGCTAATTTAAAGGGTAAGCTTAGTCATGGGATGCACTCTGTATCCCCAGAGGTTGTAGCGAAGGAGAAGATTAAAACAAAACTGAGTGTCATCAGGAACATGTTACATATCCTCTCTCTGATGCACGAACACTGATAATTTTCAGCAAACAAATTATTTAGCAGAAGTGTGTCAAGAAGTGCTACGGGGGCTCCGTTATACCAACAGCAATATGTCTGAATATTTTTTATTTTTATTTTCTTGCTTTATAGCCATTTTACTGTGTGTTCAGACCAAATTGTGGGAGTATATTTATTTATTCCCCCACACTATGCGACTCTTCAATTCCACCCAGGGGGGTGGTGGGGGGTAAACGTTAACATTATACAAAGTTATTGTCTGTTTTACCTGCATTTTTATCACTCTTTAATTTAATACTGTTTTTTATCAGTATGCTGCTGCTGGAGTATGTGAATTTCCCCTTGGGTTTCATAAAGTATCTATCTATCTATCTATCTATCTATCTATCTATCTATCTATCTATCTATCTATCTATCTTTCTGTCTGTCTGTCTGTCTGTCTGTCTGTCTGTCTGTCTGTCTGTCTGTCTGTCTGTCTGTCTGTCTTAACAATAAAAAACATATACATATAGCGGAATTTTATAATTCTTGTGCTACAGATATTCTAATTGTTTGTATGTAAAGAATATGCTATCCGTTTTTTCCTGGAATGAACTAATGTATTAATATCCTGTGCAACTGTAATGCAATGCAAAGTTCTTGCTTTTTCTTTTTTTTTCCAGGGATACAGATGTTTGGAAGTTCATAGTGGGTTGTTTTTGTGTTAATTTATATATGATTTCTTTAAAATATATTCTATTCCAATTATATAAACTTTCAAAGGAAATAATTGTCCTAGAGTTGTGAAATAGTGTGCAATAAACAATAGTAACTTACCAGAGGACTTGTGAAGACATACTAGCTGCTTGTGCCCAGGAATGTCACATATTTTTCTATCTACTCTTCAACTTGTCAAGAACTGTTAGGCAAAAATCAAACTGACTGTTTTGTTTTTTATAAATACAATTGCAGAGCGGTTTTAATGTTGTGTGAAATAATTCTAACATGTTGCTTTAATTGTTACTCTAAATGCAATTTTCAAAACAACTCATTAAATAGTGCTTGGTAAACAAAAGCAAAGTCATAACCAGAATTATTCAGAAGTCTCTGGATAGGTCATTCCTTTGGACACTACTTTAACTGTATGGTCGTCTTATATACCACAGCCTCCATTATGTCACATGTCACTAGGCACATGTATTGTTGCCTAGCTAACATGCAGCATTATAGTGACCCTACACTCAAAATGACAGTGGCTATGAAAAATAGAAAAACAAAATGGCTGAACAATAAAAAAAACTTTAAAAATGGCTTGATATCACCATCATAATGACATAATTAAAAACAAATCATAAAACAAAAATGAAAAAATATTTATACATTAACAACATAGAGAGCAAAGTAGTTGACCCAACTATAAAAGGAAGCTGTTCCACAAATTTTGCTGAAGTGTACTGCTTTGTGTAAAGTTTTTGAGCAACATGGCTACACTTATGTGCCCTGCCAGTGGCAGACCGTGCATTTCACACCTAGGCCTTCAGTAGTGCTCCGTCTGAATCAACCCGCCCCTCAAAAACTAATTTATGGTTATAAAAACCATCTTAATATGCAGAAATAAAGTATAAAGAGCTGTTGCATCGCAGATAGATAACTCCTGTAGCCACAATAAATGCCTTTATTGAATAGACAAACCAGGGGTGAACAAGTTCCTTTCTACTGCAGCTGCAGCCTGCGACACACATAAAAAACATCAATAATAACTCCTAAACTTGCAATTTTATTTAGGAAAATCACAACATTTTACTCACCAAAAATTCAGATTATTTGTAAACAAAATCCATCCTCCTCTCTTTCCTCAAAAACAGTTCAATTATTCTATCGTACAGATTATCCGTGCGCTTCAGTTCCATCACAAAGTCCCTTTCTATTGCCATCGAAGCTAATGCTGAAAGTCGAACCTTCCCTGTCGTATTTCTGGAGTAAGTTTTAATTCGCTTTAGGGCTGAAAATGTCCACTCGACAGAAGCAGTGGACACGGGAATGGTCACCGCCAAACATACGAATGTGTACAGCTGCCCCATGATGCTCTCATTCAGATTTTTCTATTACACCATCCGCACCATCCTATCCAATCAACGGGTCTGAATACGGTAACATTGCTGTACGCCTGCTAGAGGGCCCTAGTGAAACCAACTCAAAATCTGATTGGTTGAAGCAACAGTTTAATCGACATTTATTTTGTGTTAGAGGGCCTGCAGAACGGATTGTGAAGGCCTCCAGGTGGACTTCTTTGACTTTGACCCTGCCTGGCAACAAATGATGGCTGAAATGTGATTGGTTAAATGCTTTAATATGAAAATACATGTCTGGAAGCAGCACAACCATCGGAAAAGCTATGAAAGGACGTGGACAGACTATTTGGAATTATTTAATAAGTATTCATGGACAAAATATAATTAACATCAGTTTGTGATTCAGATATTTTTTTAGGCCAGCAGAGAAGGCCCTGACGGCCTGCCACTGCGCCCTGCTGTATACACTCAGGTCTTTGACTCTCATTCGGCAGCTGAGGGCAAAATCATTTTTCCCTCATGTAGCATCACCAGAGTCTGGCTTTAGATTGAGCCCAGTGTGACCAATAGTGCACCTTTAAGATCTCTTTTAGAATGTTGCATCCTATGCTGTGGGTGTGAATGTTTGCCACTTTCGCTATTTAGCATGACTATAAGCATTTTACATAGGTTGTGGTATAACTTACCTGGAATCTAAAGATGGAGTGTTGTGCTTTTGAATTAAATAGTAAGAACACATGCTCAAAACACTGACATATTTGTTTAAAACAGCTCTCATTTACACACTATATACAGTAAATAGCAGCACAAATAAGAAACTTAGCTAGCATCAAACTTGAAAATATAACCAAAGTAAATAATCATTGAAAACTAAGTTAAAATTTAGAAAATTTATATGAATGATGAATAATCTAAGTGTAAATAATGCTTGCATTGTTTATGTTTTATTTCATGTTAATCTTTAGTTTTGGTGGATTACTGGTGAGCCACTATAACTACTTCTACCCCTTGATCTTTTGCAATGATGGCCAGTATTTCAGAGCTAAGGTGAGAGCTGGGAGGGTACAATACCTGCATTGGTTCAGCTGTATATTGTTTTATTTTGTTCACATTATCTTTGTATGCAGGTGTGGTGAGGAGTGTGAAGGGATTGTTACTGATTGTTTAATGTTCCTGGGACAGAGTGGAGATGGAGTGTCTTATAAGATGTCTCAAATGTGCCTGTATTGTCTCTTAACTGGAATTTGCAGTGTCATGGCTATGTCTTGGTGCACCTTTCTTCTTTTCTGTTTTACTTCTCATATTCTCTTATTTATTGGGCCCATGGCTAATGTACTCGTTGGCTCTTGGAACATATTTGGTGGGGGGGTCTTGGATTGCATAACAAACAAGCAAGTGTCCTTAATAACATATGGCAAAAGAGGACCTATTTTGGTTTCATACAGGATCAAGGCTGTTGGTCAAAGATGTTCCCAGATGCTTTAGTGCAGGTTACTTCATTGATAGCTCCAAATTTGTTAATTCTAAGAAATTCAGAGTGATTATTCTTTTTAAGTGCAATTTCTGTTATATGCTCATGGAGATGGATGTTAAAAGAGTGGCAGTTTGTTTTGTTATTTTGCTACTCCTTATCGGTCAATTTTTCTACCATATATAAATTGACAAATTGTAAAGCTGGATGGTTACAATATTATTGCCAACATAGAAGCAAATGCCTTTATTAACACAGTTAGATAAAAAAGACAGATCCATCCTGCTAGTTCTTTAAATCTGTTTCTGATTTAAACCTGATTGGTTCTTTTCAGCCTTTGAATCTTCCTGCCAAACTATATTTCTTTTCCCATCAATGTTGTGTCCGTATCGTGCTGAAAGAAGTTCATTTGGACATTATTTTAATCAAGTGCAGCACAGATGAGCAACTGTTTTCTTAAAGACTTTTAAAAAAATATTTGACAGGATCTGGTAAGTGTCTGAGGGATGTAGTTTCATAAGATCTTTCAGTAAAATTTGTCAATTCTGGCTCTGTTGATGTATGTGTGAATGGCTGTAAAACAGTCATTCATAACTTCACTATTGGCTCTATTAGCTTCCACATGTAATTAAAAACATTTTGAACTCTAGTTGTATCATTCATCTTTGGAAGAGTGTGGTCAATCGGGAACATGAGCTGTTGATATCATACACAATATCTGAATTAAATGTTTTGCTCTTACAGAAACTAAAATTTGATGTCCACTGGACAGAATATTTTGTTTCTTGTCCCTATTCAAGCAAATTACTGTTAAGTCTATGGAAACATGACATGTTTGCTTGCATATTAACCCTTTTAAACCAAGCAGGTATACTCACTAACAACTGTTTGGAGACCAATAATAGAATTTTTAAATTTTATTCTGAAATATTTTCTGAAACTGTAACCATTCCTCTTCTGCAATTAATTCTTTGTTATGAAGCAGTCTTTTTGTGGCTGTCTGCAGAAGATGCTGCCATGTTGGACTTTATTGTCTGAGCTTAAGGATGCTCTAGCTTATTCTATGAGGTTCATTAGATGGCCTTCCTCCTAAGTTCCTTTATTTTTTGGAAGTAGTTAGAACTTTCATTTATGCAGATACTGAACTCTGTACTAAATTCAACCTTTCTGTTAACTCATTCCTACTATTAAAACAGGCTAAATAGCCCTGATAATGTCCTAATTATTGCCTTGTGTTTGTGATGAATGCTGATGCAAACTGCTGACAAAGCTTCTTGTGCAATATCTGCAGAAAGTCATTTACAAATTAAAAGAAGCAATTTCATTCATTCCTCTACTTCTTCCCACCCAGCAGCCCTCCTATCATTTAACAGAAAGAAAGCTTTTGACCGCATGAACTGGTATCTTCCGTGGCAGATTGTTATCACTGTGTCTTGGTGAGTGTTATTAGCATGATTAAAACATTATACTCTTTCTCTATGGCGACAATCCTCAGCAACTTGAATTCGTAAAAATGTCAGACAAGGGTGTACCTTATTCCCTCTACTTTTTAATCTCTCACTTTAACCCTTTGCTATTGCTCTTCAAGATCTTGACTTGATGTTGTTGCTTATGTCCCCAATCATAAAATTTCTCTATGCATGATTGGTTGTTTGTCCTTTTTCAGCAATGCCCCTTCTACTCTTCATCACATTGTTAGTTTTCTGAGTTCTTTTGAGACTGGTGGTGGTGAAATTTGACTCTTACTTATTTTAGCTATTAATCTTGGGAGCATTTTATTTTATTGCTATTGTTCATGTTTTCTTGTTCATGTAAAATAAAATGTCATCGCAATAAAAGAATTAAATAATGTAACTGGGTATTCTTTAAAGTGACAGTAAATTTGGTCACATAAATCTATAGTACTGGTTACATGAACGCTTGTGCTATGATGTTGCATCTTATAGCACACCGTGTCTGTAGTATGTCTTTTCTTAGTTTGCATTAAAATTTATTTTCTTTTCATAAGATGGAGTAGGGACCTATGAGTCAAGTTGTATGCATGCATGTACTTTCATCACCTATTTGGGTGTGTCTGTAAAAAAAATTAATTATTACATTATAGTGTTGTATTATGTGGAAGTAACCTGCTTTGTCCATTTCTTCGGAAGCAGGGTTATAATAAAAATGTTACAAAATCAGTGGCAGGTTAAGAAAAAGCAGAGAAGGGAAATAATTTGTCAGGCAACGTTAAATCGTACAGCAGCCCTGAACTGTCTTGTATGTATGACATAATATTTCATAAATATTTAAAACTATATCATACATTCAAGATAATGGGCCAGTTTCTCAAACACCTTTCACTGGTGAGAAGAGCTTGTGAGACTCTCATTGGGTTTCTTGAACTGAGTGACACTCATGAATGTGAATGAGAATTGATATAAGCGCTTACTGCCTCAAGAGGTGATGAAAAGCTCGTCATATGGTCTGATGGACTGCTGTTTTACTATTCAACATCTGCTTAAGACATCAAAATGTTTTAAACTGCTGTTTTCACCAAAACTTTAGATGGCCAGTGTTAAAGATGTTTACCAGCTTGTAGTTGGTACATACCCAGTCTGTTGATGTAAATTTTATGTGACATGATGGTGTCTTGTTTTAATGGTGCGTCTAGTAGTGTAAGACATTTATTAACCTGTGTAATACAGTGAAATGTTGGGATAGCAATACAGATCATCCCTCAATAGGAAGAAAGCCAATTGCTGTCTTACACACACACCTTCATTAGGGATCAGTTTAAAGTCAACAGTCAGGTTAAATGGCATCTTTTGAAAGGGGGAAGAAATTGTCCAGAGGGAGAAAATGCAAGTTGTTCCCAAAGAGTGCTTGGTAAAGCGAAGTTTTAAATTCAGGAATCTTGAAAAAATGAGATAGCAGAGAGAACCACAACCAAAAGGTGTCCAGGCTGCACTGGCAGCTCTAAATTAGTTAAGTATTTATGTGTGAAGAGTGGATTTGTGTTTTGTCCAGGGTTGGGGTATTGTTCACTCAATGTTTCTGGGAAAGACTCGCGCGCGCGCACACACACACACACACTGTATTGACAGAACCATAGGCGGAGCTTAAGCGTGGACTGAGGGGGTCTGGCCCTCCCAACAGATGCACTACAGTTAGGTCCATAAATATTTGGACAGAGACAACTTTTTTCTAATTTCGGTTCTGTAAATTACCACAATGAATTTTAAATGAAACAACTCAGATGCAGTTGAAGTGCAGACTTTCAGCTTTAATTCAATGGAGTGAACAAAACGATTGCATAAAAATGTGAGGCAACTAAAGCATTTTTTAACACAATCCCTTCATTTCAGGGGCTCAAAAGTAATTGGACAAATTAAATAACTGGAAATAAAATGTTCATTTCTAATTGAAAACCCTTTGCTGGCAATGACAGCCTAAAGTCTTGAACTCAGGGACATCACCAGATGCTGGATTTCCTCCTTTTTAATGCTCTGCCAGGCCTTTACTACAGCGGCTTTCAGTTGCTGTTTCTTTGTGGGTCTTTCTGTCCGAAGTTTAGTCTTCAACAAGTGAAATGCATGCTCAATTGGGTTAAGATCAGATGACTGACTTGGCCATTCAAGAATTTTCCACTTCTTTGCTTTAACACTAGAATTACCAGAGCCTACGAAAAAACTCGTAAATCCGTCCCACCTTAAATCGCGTCTTAAAGCCGTTTGCACATCTCCGCCAGAGTCTTTTGTCATCTAAATGTGATGATAAACAAAAGCTACTAGCAGCCAGCTATTCCATCCCCCCACCGACTTAGAATGAACTCCTAGCTCATGCCTTGCCTTGATTTGATTATTTGGGATTGAAGTGGAGTTTTACAGTGGAAATAATTCGAGCGTTATTTGGAATACACGCATTTCATGTGTGTTCCGTTTCTACAGTATAGTAGGCTGTGCAAACACATTTTTAAAACAGAAACGTTTTTCATATTCTAATAGTAAATGACAAAATGTAGGCATAAACTATATAACGTATGAAGCCTGAAGTCCATATATCAAAGAAACACTTTCACAAAAGGTACAAATAAGAGAACACGTGCGCTTTTCTTCAAAAATATAACTGCACAAAAAAAAAAGCCGCGTTAGCATGCCGCATTGACACTCTTACTACTACTGCCGCGGTGGCGTAATGGTATCAGCTCCTGACTGGGGATCAGAGGGTGGCGAGTTCGATCTCGCACGGCTCCACTTCGAGAAGTATCCTGCTCTTATTCTTACAATTTTAGAATAACAACATAAATTTCATTTCAGTCTGTAACAGCCGGTGTAACTTATGATACTGGTAAAGGTTAGCTTTTTTTTTTTTTTTTTTTTTAATTCACTTTTCATTCTCACAGTCGATGCATACTAACGCCCCCCCCCCCCCCCCCCCCCAAAAGGGTTCTGACACATAAACGCTGGCGAAGCTGCCTTCCTTCGTATCTCACCGTCACTTGATTTTCTTTTTATTCAGTGTTATTGAGTGTTCCTGCCAGTCCCCGCATGTTGCTGTATGCTGTTTCTTTTGTACTCCAGGACATGCAGAGGAGAGAATGATTTCACATTATTTATGCTGTTTACACATAAAGACTGCAGAATACTCGTGATTGCATTCTCGTACCAATGCACTTTTTCCATCACCTTTTCCTGTAAGAAGCAATGTACTCACTTCTGTCTATGCTGTGGTTTCTATTACACACCTGAAAGAGACAATATATGTGAAAACTTCATCGCACTAATGCAATATTATTTGAAAACGAACAGCGTCAGATCAGGTGTGAAAATTTTATGTGAGATACTGGTAAAGGTTAGCTTTTTTTTTTTTTTTTTAATTCACTTTTCATTCTCGCAGTCGATGCATACTAACGCCCCCCCCCCCCAAAAGGGTTCTGACACATAAACGCTGGCGAAGCTGCCTTCTTCGTAGCTCACATAAAATTTTCACACCTGATCTGACGCTGTTCGTTTTCAAATAATATTGCATTAGTGCGATGAAGTTTTCACATATATTGTCTCTTTCAGGTGTGTAATAGAAACCACAGCATAGAGAGAAGTGAGTACATTGCTTCTTACAGGAAAAAGTGATGGAAAAAGTGCATTGGTACGAGAATGCAATCACGAGTATTCTGCAGTCTTTATGTGAAAACAGCATAAATAATGTGAAATCATTCTCTCCTCTGCATGTCCTGGAGTACAAAAGAAACAGCATACAGCAACATGTGGGGACTGGCAGGAACACTCAATAACACTGAATAAAAAGAAAATCAAGTGACGGTGAGATACGAAGGAAGGCAGCTTCGCCAGCGTTTATGTGTCAGAACCCTTTTGGGGGGGGGGGGGGTGGGGGCATTAGTATGCATTGACTGCGAGAATGAAAAGTGAATTAAAAAAAAAAAAAAAAAAAAGCTAACTTTTACCAGTATCATAAGTTACACCGGCTGTTACAGACTGAAATGAAATTTATGTTGTTATTCTAAAATTGTAAGAATAAGAGCAGGTTACTTCTCGAAGTGGAGCCGTGCGGGATCGAACTCGCCACCCTCTGATCCCCAGTCAGGAGCTGATACCATTACACCACCGCGGCAGTAGTAGTAAGAGTGTCAATGTGGCATGCTAACGCGACTTTTTTTTTTGTGCAGTTATATTTTTGAAGAAAAGCGCACGTGTTCTCTTATTTGTACCTTTTGTGAAAGTGTTTCTTTGATATATGGACTTGCTTCATACGTTATATAGTTTATGCCTACATTTTGTCATTTACTATTAGAATATGAAAAACGTTTCTGTTTTAAAAATGTGTTTGCACAGCCTACTATACTGTAGAAACAGAACACACATGAAATGCGTGTATTCCAAATAACGCTCGAATTATTTCCACTGTAAAACTCCACTTCAATCCCAAATAATCAAATCAAGGCAAGGCATGAGCTAGGAGTTCATTCTAAGTCGGTGGGGGGATAGAATAGCTGGCTGCTAGTAGCTTTTGTTTATCATCACATTTAGATGACAAAAGACTCTGGCGGAGATGTGCAAACGGCTTTAAGACGCGATTTAAGTTGGGACGGATTTACGAGTTTTTTCGTAGGCTCTGGTAATTCTAGTGTTAATAAACTCCTGGGTTGCTTTGGCTGTATGTTTTGGGTCATTGTCCATCTGTATCATGAAACTCCACCCAATCAATTTGACTGCATTTAGCTGGATTTGAGCAGACAGTATGTCTCTGAACACCTCAGAATTCATTCGGCTGCTTCTGTCCTGTGTCACATCATCAATAAACACTAGTGTCCCAGTGCCACTGGCAGCCATGCAGCCCAAGCCATCACACTGCCTCCATTGTGTTTTACAGATGATGTGGTATGCTTTGGATAATGAGCTGTTCCACGCCTTCTCCATACTTTTTTCTTGCTATCATTCTGGTAGAAGTTGATCTTGGTTTCATCTGTCCAAAGAATGTTTTTCCAGAACTGTGCTGACTTTTTTAGATGTTCTTTAGCAAAGTCCAATCTAGCCTTTCTATTCTTGAGGCTTATGAGTGGCTTGCACCTTGCAGTGCACCCTCTGTATTTACTTTCATGCAGTCTTCTCTTTATGGTAGACTTGGATATCGATACACCTACCCCTGGAGAGTGTTGTTCACTTGGTTGGCAGTTGTGAAGGGGTTTCTCTTCACCATGGAAATGATTCTGCGATCATCCACCACTGTTGTCTTCCGTGGACGTCCAGGTCTTTTTGCGTTGCTGAGTTCACCAGTGCTTGCTTTCTTTCTCAGGATGTACCAAACTGTAGATTTTTCCACTCGTAATATTGTAACAATTTCTTGGATGGGTTTTTTCTGTTTTCGCAGCTTAAGGATGGCTTCTTTCACCTGCATGGAGAGCTCCTTTGACCGCATGTTGTCTGTTCACAGCAAAATCTTCCACATGCAAGGAACACACCTCAATTCAACTCCAGGCCTTTTATCTGCTTAATTGATAATGACATAATGATGGACTTGCCCACACCTACCCATGAAATAGCCTTTGAGTCAATTGTCCAATTACTTTTGAGCCCCTGAAATGAAGGGATTGTGTTAAAAAAATGTTTTAGTTGCCTCACATTTTTATGCAATCATTTTGTTCACTGCACTGAATTAAAGCTGAAAGTCTGCACTTCAACTGCATCTGAGCTGTTTCATTTAAAATTAATTGTGGTAATGTACAGAACCAAAGATAGAAAAAAGTTGTCTCTGTCCAAATATTTATGGACCTAACTGAATGTTACTAAAATACATCTCTAAGAAATATATTTTTTACACAATTTAAAACAGAACAGGGCCTCTAAAATAAAGTGCTGGGTAGTCAACTGAATATCCTATTCAATAAGAATTGAAAATGAGAAGAAAAATGAAAAGGCACATGAGTCTAAGCAAGTGCAAAGAGCACCTAGTGATTAGGGTCAGACTCCATGTTCTGAGTGAACATTGACTTCAGATAGTCATGGTCCTTTTATAAAGTAATCCTGGAAGAGATGAGCTTGTGCGGAGGTAGTAATGTCATTGGACTTCTGGTCCTGAAGCTTCTAGACTGTGGCCAGAGAGGAAGAATGCATTAACGTTGGTGTCCCTTTTTGGAACGAGGTGGTACTACTTAACTTTTCCAGAATCGTGAAGATGACTCTGAAGCACTTGTGCATGACAAAAACTAATGTAAATATGTTAATAATCAACAAATGCATAAGTAAACACTGTAAAACAAGCAAAGAATCATTATGCACAATTTTATTTTATGGATTAGTTTACTGTTTCGAATTTCAAATTGTTTTCTTAAAGATTACCATTCACGGTTAAACACCAAAACTGGCAAATCATTCTTATTGGGCATTTAAGGTTTGTTAGCCAAGGGCTCTGTTTGTTTAAAAAGCTATCCAAATCAAATCCGAGCACTCCCCCATCCCCCAGCTAATCATTAAGCAAGCAGAAGACCTCAAGGTAACCACCCTTTAAAAACCCTTTTTATAAATAAAAAAAAGATCACAGACTGGGTTGACTGGCGGATCAGGTGAGTTCAGTCTCGACACACACACACACAGACTGCATTTGCCATAATTGATTTGTGTTTGTGTGTTGAGAGTGTTCACCATACAGATGGTCTGGCCTTGAGATGCTTGTGTGCCTGGATCTGATTCTGAAGTTTGCTGCCTGGAGAAACAGCAGTGTAGCGGTCTGAGCAAACTTCAATCGCACATTGTGAGAACATATTTAATAAACAAAATGGCTGTTTGATGAAGTTAATAAAAAAATTAAAAACTGAACTTTCCATCAATCATTCCATTTTTTTATACCCAGTTACCCAGAGCAGAAACACAGAAAGTTGAAACCTAACCCACCAAGCATCAGGCAAAGGCAAAAGCAATCCTGGGATAGGATGCCAGCTCATCATAGGGTGAACACAACCAGACACTATGGCCAGTTTAACAAAACCAATTCACCTAAACTTGTATGTCTTTGGACCATGTGCAACACTGGAAGAGTCTTGAAACTCCCACTGCAAGGTCAGTAGTGGTATGGTGAGTAAAAGTCAAGTCTCCAAAGCTGTGAGAGGCATCAGCGCTAAAAACTTCGTCACTATGCTACCCAAAAAATAAAACCACAAGTTTTGATTATTTTCTTCAAAGGTGCATGTCTTTCAAAGCAGTTAACCCATTCTCACGACACCTGTATAATAGTGCATACATTTTCTAACTTTTTTAAAGTAGAGGAAACTATTTATTTGCCACAAGTACAATAACCAAACAACTTTTCTGTCATTGCAATTTGTAATACATAACTTGGGACATGATGTAAATAAGTAGTAGTATGGTTGTAACTAAAAAAAAATACAACTGTTTTTTTTTCAGTGCAGTGTGAAACGTTTATAAACTGAAAAAATTCAATTTTGCAGACAGCAACACGGGTCATCCCTATACAGGAAGCAAGGTGATTGCCTGCCAGACTCCTGCATACCCTCACACCTCCAGCCTAAATGGCAAAGAAAACATTCCAGCAGCAACTAGCGCAAATTGACACAAACTAACCATCCTCATCGAAGGGCACAAACAGCCAAATATTATTATATATAATTTTAATCAGTAACATTATACAGTGTAACTAATTAGAAACAGCAACAGACAAATAATTGTTTTTCTAAATGAAAATGTATAACTGTACCTCCGGCTATATTTATTGATTTCCTAAACCCTAAATACTGTTAAATGGATAAGCAGTCAAAGTTAGAACTTCCTAGGTTTAAATCTAGTGTGCGTGCCCTTCTTTCCAAAAAGAATGGATCTATCAAATTTACAAGAATTACATTCACTTCAGCTTATGGATGTTTTTAATTCATGCAGTATCTTTAAAGATCAAGGCACATGGTACAAACCATTGTAGCAGCTGGTGTAAGAGAAAAAAAAACAGTTGAGGTAAGAGGAATGTGCTGTAGCACTCCTGCTACTAATCTTAAAAGGTATTCACAACATTATACAGTATATGCCATAACTCATTTAAATGGACAGGCTTTTAATACTATCATAACTGCTTCTATGCCTATGTTCTCCCAATTTAGTAAGATAGTTTGTAAAATAAAGCACTGTTCCTAGGATCATATCTTAAAAAAAACTACCAGCATTAACGATTGAAACTAAACTTATTTAAATTTTGTTTAATATTATGTGCAGTCTTTTTGAAATATCATCTTTATATTATTCTTTAATAGACTAACTAAGCTACAAATGTTGTAATTTGAGAAAAGAAAATTTCAAAATTAGAACTTTTTTACATTTATTATGGCAAAAATGTATACAGTGTGATATTTGAATGAATCACATTTTACTTTCATTTACAAATCAAAACACATTGTTTCATACTTGGATAAGTTGTTGCTACTTCAACACAAATATGTCTGCTTATATAGCAATTCTTAGCCACTCTTATTAAACTTTGGTGTTACCTACACTTGGAGGCCTTTATACAATAAAATAGTGCAGCATTTATCGTGTCAATATCTTTAGTACACTGATGACATATATCAGGATTTCTACGAAAGTTTCATTATTTATTTAAAAAATAAGTTAATATTCTATTATGATAACAAACACATAGCCTTAAAATGTTTTAAATACACATCTGTATACTTCAAAAACAGTGTTTTAAGTCTGAACTACTCAAATGTTGACAAACCAATTTTAAATCTTAAGGGGTAATCTTAGTGCAAAGGTCACATTATGGATTACTATGTATGCTTCTCTATCGTTTGTAACCAAATATTATCATTATTACTTTACAGATTGCTGAGATACATGAAAACCATTTTCCTATTAAAAAAGTATGAATTGTTTTTTGAATGAGGTGTACTTGTTTGACACAATTCACATATGATTTTAATTTCAGTCAAATGATAAAATGGAGTTAATTCTAATATATTGTGGAACTTCGACCTTAGCCCTTTTGTACTTAGACACATAGTTTTCGTGAAATATCTTACACAGACCCTTGCGTGGCTTTGACTTTTCTCTCCTTTAGTGCTGTTAATCTTTATGTCCTGGTTATTTATAGTCCTCACAATAATTTGATGACTTTATTTTCATAGCCATTAACACATTTGAATTCTGAAAATAAGGGGCTCTACCCTTCTGGCCTAATCTTAAACCTGGAAATTTCAGGTTGCACATGCGCACACCAACAATTGTTATCATAAGCAAAAATTAGAAAAAAGATGAAAGCTAGCACTGAAAAGCATTTTTGTAAGCTGAGATAAAATAATTAACAAAACTGAGATGAAAAGTAAAACCTATATGAAACTAGCTGAAAAAACTCACAGAAATAAAAAGCTATAAAAAATAAGAGTAACAAAAACTAAACATGTTTGCACAGACTACCCTAGGCTGTTTGTTCCTTGGCTACAGGAGCACCAAAACTAATCAGAAAATATGAAAAAATATGTGTTCATTATTTTTCAAAGAAATATTCCTGTTTCTAGACTGGTTGATTGAGTCCTCTTACCTCCTTACTCTTAAGATAACTCATCTACCACTAGCCCCATGCTCGTCATCCCTGAGTTAACTCACCCCTGTGAACACTGGCTATTGATGGGGGCAGCTGTAAGAATGGTGTACACATCAACAGGGAAAGTGGAACACAGTCTTGTCTGAATATAAAGCGCATGAAGAAGAGCTCCATTGATCGTGTTATAAATGTGACAATTCTACAGAATTGGACAGTGACAGTATGACAGATTCTAGTTTTAGTGATAGTGAAGCATACAAAGGTTTTTTTATTGTTGCTGCAAGTTTTGATGCTACTTATGTATGATATGATCTCCAGGGTGCAAGACAGATAATTCAGAGATAGTTGATCTTTTACACAATTTCAGTCTGTTTATAAGTGATGGCATATTAGAAGTAATTGTGATTGAGCCCAACAGACACAGCAGCTAATCCAGCTACAGACACTGAATCCAGATTACATGGTGCTGACTTTCTTTGCACTTGTTGTATATCAACAAATGCAGCCTGAAGTGTACTGGTGAACAAAACCTTTATGTGAAGGTTATGAGCAGTATATTGTGAAGTAAAATCATTACAGCTGACCTCTGACAACAACTTACCTGTAACTTCACACAGTAGTGAGAAATCAATTTTTGAAAAATTAAAGTGTTTGAACAGAATATCATTGTGAGTGAATCACTTATACTTTTGCAGATGGCAGTGTCTGTACTGAGAAACAGGTAAAATGTATTGGTAGCTTGACAAAAGTCTCTAATATCTGCAAGTTGGTGAAAAGATAAACCCACTGACATTTTTTATTTTTGTTTTTATTTTCTAATTAGTTTTAGATTCACAGCTGAAAATGGCTGATATTGTGAAAATAATTCACTGACAGAAAAATATTTTACATTTTTTTCCTTTTCTATCTTTCATTCTCTCTCAAATAAATAGTTGAAGAATTATACTGTTGCTGTTCTTAAAATATGACATATTATGCTGCTGCTTCTGAGAGATCACTTTTAGTTCCTTGTTTCATTCTGATGGCCTACAAATTGTTTCTGGGCAAAGGAAGAACAAAGATTGAAAAGTACCAACAATTAAAGTGCATATACAAGTTCAAATCAACATAACACAGCAAAAGTTAATGTCCTGTTTGCAAAGGGCATCGGCTTGGGAAACAAGCTCTGTCAAACACAAACAACTCAAAAAGCCTAAGTTAATTTTTTCCTTGAAACCTGCATGTCTTCAAAAAAAATGTTGCACCTATCAATCCCAAATTTGACATACCATTTGCTGCATGTGTAAATGTTATGTTGGGAATGTAGGAAAATAAATTGTGCAATAGAGAAAGAAGCATTCTTCTCGTTTTACATTTTTACAGTATTAGGGTACTTAAGCCATTTGTTGTTTGCTTTATTCCAGTTAAATTTAAATGGAGCATTTCTATGTAAAAGTACCATTCCTTTAACTCAAAACATAAAAAATATGTCTTATAAAATTGTTCATATTCAGTATCTTTTTTTAAATGTTTTAATGGGACATGCTTATAAGCTTCTAGTAACATTAAACAAATATTTCCAAACCTGTTCAGTCTATACCAGGGGTGGGCAATGTTGGTCCTGGAGAGCCACAGTGGCTGCAGGTTTTCATTCCAACTCAGTTGCTTAATTAGAAACCAATCCTTGCCAATCTCAGACCTTATTTAATTTTATGGCTTGTTAGTCTGCAATGCAAGGTTCTTATATTGTAGATTTTTTCCTTTCCAAAGATATCATCCAAATGATTTGAAGCCTTAAACAGATAATTTTCAGTCTGCCACATTTTTCTGTTAAGTGTTTTATTAAATCAAACAGTGCATGATGAACACACACAGATGTAAATGGAAACATGCTAGATGGAGAACTGCTAGCTGCTTTGTCATTTACATCTTATTGCTAATAAGGAGCCATTAAAACAGTGAATGCAGCTGTTTAAAATTGACATAAACAATTACGGTTGGGGACCCTTAACAAGCAAGACCACTAAAATGAAAAATCAAAATGTCACTTAAGCAATAAGTGGTTCATCAGCAACAATTGACTTCTCATTTAGAAGGTGGGTTGGAACAAAAACCTGCAGCTACTGTGGCTCTCCGGGACCGACATTGCCCACCCCTGGTCTATAGAGTGCCTATACAAAATACTCTCCCCCTTTGAAGTTTTCATTTTATTATTATGAGGAAATTGAATCACAGTGGATTAAATTTGGCCCTTTTGACACTGGTCAATATAAAAAGACTCTTTAGTGTCAAAGTGAAAACAGATCTCTGCAATGTGACCTAAGTTAATTTCAACTACTGTATAAAACACAAAATAATTGATCACAAACGTATTTACCCCCTACAAGTCAATATTTACTAAATGCACCTTTGTCAGCCATGAAGGTCTTGAGTCTGCGAGAACAGGTCTCTGTCAGCTTTGTACATCTGGACACTGCAAATGTTCCCCATTCTACTACTCAAGCTCTGACAGGTTTCATGGTGGATCTTGAGTGAACAGCCTTTTGTATGTCCAGCTACAAATTCCCAATTGTATTGAGGTCTGAACTCTGACTCATTTATAAATCCTGTATATGCTTGGAAATGTGAATAAACAATTTCTTACACAAAAGTCGGGATTTTTAAAATACAAACTTGTGAAAATTGGCTTAAAGTTAAGGCACAATTTGACCATCCATAAGTTCTATGCTGACCTTTTTGGATGTTGGCATTTTAGTGACTCCAGGCAACAGGACAATGAAGTGAACAGAGAATTTCATTTCATTGAACATTTCAATTACACATCAGTAACATTCTGAAGTTCTTAAACTAATTAAATCACAGTTTATTAACATATTCTCTTATTATAGCAGTTTTCATTGTTGGCAATAGCAGCTAATGTATTTGCTTAATATCAGTTGCTTTTAGTATGTAGTTTATCATGCTGTGTGTTGTACATGATAAGTGGCAATGGCAGCATTATCTCTTTTGGAAGATGTCGTCAAAGACAGACTAAGGGAAGTTTTCAGGGATCACAATGATACTGATAACTGGCTAGATGGTTTAGTCTATCCAGAGCCTTTCTCTTGGAATTATTTGCTGAATTGGACCCCACATTAATAACAGTGACCCTCATGCAGAAATTACGCCATTCCCGGTTTTAACAACCATAGGGTTTTTGCCAATGGACGCTTTTTAGAATGAACTGGCTGACTGGTCAAGAATCTTGCTGTCATCCCTGAGCAGCATCATGCCTTCTACGTGAGATGGTGTAATTAAGATGCTTTCCAGAAAAATCCAACATCCTTTCCTTCAGGATTTGCAAGTTGAAATTAAAAGGCAATTGGTAATGATTGCTGATTTTCCTAATGTAATAGCTGTATTTTACTGCACATATGATAAAGGCAAGATCACAAAATTTGTAATTGGAAAGCAATTTAATTCAATGAATATTCAACTACTATGTGATGCTCAAATGTATCTGACTAATGTTGCATGACATATCATATCATATATAAGTATGGGAAAGAGATTTCAGGATCATGCTGTGTATGATTGTTGTCTTTTTGGTAAGTAAGCAAGGATCTCTTACTAAATCATTAAGTCTATTTTGAGTGAATGGCCTTGGATAATTGCTTGAATGTGTTGGTACCAATTCTACATTGTCACCTGAAGTACTTTCTCCCTCTTAGTTTGGTTCTACAGAATCAAGACTGTCATAGAGTAGAGAATGAGTAGGGAACTACAGTATTTCTTTCTGATTCTTTATGTTAAATCCTTGAGTTTTGCTTGAACAGACAACAATTATGGCTCTGATTTTTGGGTTCCCTTTATATTATCGGAATACTAAAAACAAACTTCTTCTTCTTAGCTTTAATGCACAAATAGAGCACTCACTGTAAGGGGTTCACTGTTTGTTCTGGACACTAAGTTTTATTCTAAATTAGGCATAATACGCTTTTTTTCACAAACTATGTTCTGTCTCTAAACTGAATTTCCGAAATAAGGTTAGAGGTAATATAGAAAAAAAAAATTTTAAAGATAAAACTATAAAAACCTTGGTGCACATAGATCCAATGGTAAACCATGAATATTAGGGCTAATAAAGTTACCCTGTTCAGCCTTTTTCTGGGTTCTCACATTTTCTCACTGTTGATTTGTTTGATTTCCAGTTTAACCTATGTGCATACTGTATATCCTGAATATATCTTTGTAAATAAATTATAAAATTATATAAATATAAATTAAACTGGTCTGATTTTAACAGATGTTTGTTTCTACTAGAAATTAGTTGTGCATAAGGTCAATGACCTTTTTTAATATTACTGTTTAAAGGGGTTTATCTCTTGGTGACGCCAGGTTCAATTAAGCTGTTTTTATGATGATGAAAATGTATGAAGAAGACCAATGGAAAACTTTAGTTACTATACTGCAATAAAAAAAGCTTTATTATAAGTGTTTAATGTCTCAGGCAGATGACTCTGAGAGGGCCAACAAAAAGTGCTGTCAGCTGCTAAAAGCTGTAGTTGTGCTCTTCAAGATGACCAGCAAGAAGTCTTACTTAGCTATTAGAGCTGAGCTGCTAATCAGGGTAATTTATTACTTCACTTTTGGAAGGTTAATCCAAACCAATATTCTCTAAAGAAATTTTGCTTCAGCAACCTCAATGCCAAAGTATTTTTTTCACATAATTTTAACACAGCATCATCTCTCTATCTGTCTACAACTCTACATATGAAAACACTTTGAAAGCTAAAGAGTTTTAGTTGTTGGTTCCATTTCTCATATTGTACAACAATTACACTAACAGTTAACTCATATAGTCCAATCAGTTAATGTCCAATTTTTAACAGAAAGACTTGTGTTGAAGCTTTTTGTTTCATGTTAACTGGTTAAAAAAAGCTAATACCTCATACAGCAATACTCAAGAACAAGAAACGTAAAACTGCAAAATCAGAATGAATATTTACATTTACAAGTTGTATGTGTATGTATATCAATGAGGTACAGATTCCAGTGGGACAACATCAACTGAAAACATCGCAAACTAAGCACCAAATTGTTGATCCTGAATATCAGTTGAAAAGTCAAGAGGTATGCAGGAGGACGATTGAACAGTAGTAAGTTTTGTTTCTGCAGACTTTTCAGATGCACGATGAAAATTGTGTTATTAACATTTTCACTTCACCTGCTCTTAATAAATGAGTCAAAGAGCTTTACTTTTTCCAAAGTGTATCTGCCATCTATTTGTTTTGGCTGCTAAAATTTGTTTAAGTTTATAAGGGGAATTTTACATTTGTCTCAGTGAATCAAACCTGTGCTCATTCATAAAGCAGAATCCAGAAGTATTGCCGTAGCTAAATGTGATGGATAACTGAACAAAAATTAGGTAGCCAAAATTAGAAAAGAACTTTTCTACTTGCACACTTTAGACTTTAACTGTGTTCATGTGCTATATAACAGGCAAGAAATGTGAGTTTCCCATTGAAAAATTTCATTTGAAGGACCTTTATAGTGGTGGCTACCAGTGGGGCAATTCAGAGAAAACCATACTGTCCAAATTAGGTGAATTTTTAATATAACATTGATGTTTCATCTGATTCAATAATGTGAAATAAAAAAATAACCATGTCAACCAGAAATGTAATTTGTGATTCTGTTTTACAATGTGAAAAATGCTTAATACATTTAGTTTGTTGTTTACTTTCCTGAAAAACAAATCAATGTAGTCCTTAATTGCTTTTTAAGACAGCCAAGTAGCAAGTGACCTGTTGTTTCACCCAAAATACCAACTGGAGATTCATATTCACAAAACAAAGTGGAAAGGTGAGATGTTACACTCTCCTGTATTAAGTTAGCATAGCATTATTCACTGTTCCCCTGCTTCAAGCTTCCTTTTCACTTGTGTATCTCTTTGCCTTTGCTTTTTCAATAATATGATATTTGTACTTATACCACTGGACAATGAAAGAAAAATAACTATATTCATGTATGCGCTAAATCTAAGACCATTTGTTCTTTCCGACTGTTGAAATCAGTTGGCCACAAAGAACAAATCAAGAAAATGTGTATGGCCTGCTCTTTGCTTCCATGTCTACTTTGTTACTTGATTTTAATCTCAAGAAAGATTCTGTTCAGATATATTTCCTAGGTTGCACTACAGTATGTACAACCAAATAAGCAAATAATTCAAGTAGTGATTTTGCTGTGTTGCTCGTATTAATGTTGTTATACATAATATACTTGAAAATGTCTTACAAATTATTCATATATTTTCTGGACCCCTTAATCCAGATATAAGTGTAATAAACAGTGGCCTGTTCTTATAGCTTTGAATACAAGCACGTATCATCTCCAGTTGGGGTGCAAGTCATTTTGTAGAGCATGATCACCTAAAATCGTCACTTTACCTGTTTTTAGAAGAGAAAATCCGATGTAGATTTACTGAGAATATGGAGATTTCAGAAAGACAGTGATTTGGACCATGTCTTCTGGAGATAGTTGGCACTAACTATAAAACACTTTGACACTAAATCTCAGCAAAATGGCTACTTAGTTTGCCATGATGTTTTCCTTCGATTGTTGTTTAGACATATTCCAGGCTCATTAAAAAAATGGGTGGCTGGGCAATAAGAATGGTATCTTATACATAAGTAAGAATTTGTTCTCTGGGAAACAAGCATAATTGTTCTATTTTCTTGGATCTACAAGAATTTCCCCTTGATTTTGCTTTTTTTATCTCATGGCTACGTTATCTAATTCAATGTATTTTATTCTGTATCTGTGCTACTGTACATAGTGCACCCGTAAATGACTTATGTCTTGTTTTATTTGCTAGCACACAATGCTTACTTGTTTTGTCTTAGAGTTTCATTCAGCTATGTACAAGCTCAACTGTCTTAATTTATTTTCAGTTTCACACACAAAATTCAATTCTGTGTCTGTTTTATTCCAGTTTCTTCCAGCTTGTATTTTTCAACTGTACACAGTATTCAATTCTCTGCCTTAGTATTGTAGTTGGAACACTCTGGCCAGAATCATTCTGAAACACTCACATGCTTTTCATTCAGAATGTCACGCGTTGTAATGCCTTGACCTTAGTATTTATTTTTTATGAGCTAGTCATTAACTCTCTGAGCCTTGCAGTGAAGTTTATGAGATTTAAAAACTTTTAATATCTTTTCTGCAAATGAGACGATTACAAGCTACTTTATTGGTTTATGTAAAAATTTTGGACAGAAGATTTTTCTTTTGCTTTTTGAGACACCCTCAGAGTTCTGGAAGCAGGTGTTTAAAGTTAACTACAAACATGCCTTGTAAGCCTTTATAGGTTTTAAAAAGAATTATTATTTACCCCTTCCTATAACCTATAAAATGTTAAAAATGGATTACTTTGGATTACATTGCTAATAGCTTTAATGTAATAAAGGGAAGAATTAATTAAATTAAGCATGTTTGAGACTGTTAGGATTTGTTACATAAAAATCTGTGATTATTTATGTGAAAATAAGTTGTATGAAAAACCCAACTTCTGTAATGTAACTAATGATAACTTTTTCAGAACCCAAGCAATCCTTTAACACTCCCACAAGCATAAGTTTCTTTAAAAAATCTTAAGTTATGGCATAGAGTAATATTTTGAAAAGCCCCATAAATTGCTTCACATGGCTTATCAACTCATAATTATAATAAGAATGAAAGTCCAATTTCTCTTTGTCAGAAGTTAGGCATGACATCTTGCTATGTCACTGGTTTTGGTCCTTAGCGCAATAATAATAATATAGTACTATATATAGTAATATAGCACTGTTACTATATGCAATTCAGTCAGTAGATTAGGCTGTCATGATTTGAGGTTCTGGCACTCGTAGAACTAAAATATTAACTTACTTTTGCTCATCTGTGAGTTTTGGCATTGTCAGTATTTTTATTGTTATTTTATGAAGTTTTAATTATTTCGATAGTAGATATTTTGGTTTTTGACTGCCATGGCCATATTGTTTTATGAAATGGGTCCCAGTTGATGCAACATGATGGCCAGAAATGCACCATTGGACATCATTGTACTGGCAGTATTTAAGGCATTTTTATTACTTATTGCATAATAAATATTACTAGGACAAGTAGAATTTTTATTTCTGTTATTCTATTTGTGCCTCCCTTTACTGCATGGGTGAGTGCGCTATCTGCCAAAATTAAAAACCTGGCTTGACTTTTGCCAGCTGCTTTGCTTGCTTTTGTTAAGAAATATCACAGCTGCCAAGTGGTCCTATGCAACAAAATAGAAAATGGATTTCCTGAGAAACAAAAATGTTATGTTGACCGATGCTAGCTGTTAGACAAAGTATTATACTACCAACAGGCCTTCCTGTAGCAAAGTCAAATATGAATGTAGGCTGGAAAAATAGTATGAATTTCTTTATATCTTGTGCTAATAAGTCTTAACAAGATTAAATTGGCAGAGGAGTTTAGAATGGTAATCTTTTCCTGAGGCTTGTGTTATACAGTATATATGTAGGTTCAAAGGAACAATTCTTTACATAATAATACACAGACATAGATGACTCTTGTTTTTACAATTTGTATTTTCCTTGAAAGATTTATATATTCAGTATTAATTATTACTTGTGTTACTTCTGTTTTTCTGATTATGCCTGGAATGGAGATGCTAATATTTTACATTATGTCTTAATCCAGTCAATTTTCAATTGCATCCTTTTAAAATGTTTCTAAAACTATTGTAGGCTTATGCATTTAGGAAGTAAAGGAAAAACTTTACATATGCTACAGATGGTGGGAATCATGTCTCGTGAAAGTTCTTCTATGCCTGTCTCACAGCACAGCCTTTAAATGACTAATCACTTTGAACCATTAAGTAGTGCAGACAGGGACAGGTACAAAAGAGATAAGGATACGGTAATCGGCTGAGGCAGTAAAATATGTCGATAGTTTTCTACATTTTGGTTCTCTAGAAGAAAAATATAGTAGTACATGCTTAAGATTGTCATATGCAGAATGGATGAAATATTTGTTTTTAGTAATATGTTTTATTTAATTACACCTTACAAGACACTAAAGGACACATTAAAATATAAAGCCATAAAATATATACACATGTTAGCATAAAATATGTTAAATAATTAAAAAGAAGATTTGTAAATTAGAAATAAAATCTGAGAGAATTAAAAGACAACTGTGGTAGTGGAAAGATTAAAGAACTTGCCTTATTTTTTATTTTTTAAGAGAATACTAGAGCTGAAGAGAGGTATAATCAGGTGAACTACTGGGCCAAGAAAATGGAGTGAAGTGAACAAGATGGTGTATAAACTTGGAGGAGATGTTTTAATCAATTCAGTTTACACCTGGAACTTAGTGAAGCTTAAATAGGACAGGGTGATGTGATCATGGGCCTTAGTTTGACTTAGTAAACATGCAGCAAATGTATGAAATTATGTTTGTTTGTAAGTTTATTATAATTGGTGATGTCCATCCATCCATTTTCCAACCCGCTGAATCCGAACACAGGGTCACGGGGGTCTGCTGGAGCCAATCCCAGCCAACACAGGGCACAAGGCAGGGAACCAATCCTGGCAGGGTGCCAACCCCACCGCAGGACACACACAAACACACCCACACACCAAGCACACACTAGGGCCAATTTAGAATCGCCAATCCACCTAACCTGCATGTCTTTGGACTGTGGGAGGAAACCGGAGCGCCCGGAGGAAACCCACGCAGACACGGGGAGAACATGCAAACTCCACACAGGGAGGACCCGGGAAGCGAACCCAGGTCCCCAGATGTAAATTGTTGTCAAATCATGAGATGACATTCAGAAAGATATGAAAAGTCAGGAATCAGAAACACAAAGAAGGTCGATTGTTACTCTTACCAAGGCTGTTTCTACAGCATTCTCAAAATATAAAATGTTAGCAATATTTATTTGCGTTCAAATGGGCCTGAATCTGGGAAGCAGGACCACAATTTTGGTAAAATGGAAGATTAGAAATAGGATGACAGTTCCTGAAATTATTCTGAACACTATCACCATGTTTGATGATATGCGTAACATTGTCAATTTTAAGATATTCTGGGACATCACTATAGTAAGCAAGTTTTGACTAAAACACCGGGAATATGATCAAGGTGAGAAGTCAGTGATTTATGTTTATGATAGATTTGAGAATGAATTGGGAGGAGAATAATAACGTGATACCAAAACTTGCACTACCCATTTGATTCAAAGATATTGTGCCTCAAGAACTGTGAAAGCCATGGGGACATTGCGGGTTGGCTCCACACTGCTGGGTCCCTTCCGGGAGCCTGTGAACCCTCCACTGGCGATAACATGCCCGAGGGAAGAGCCAGGCAAATGAGAACATTCGCACATAGCAAGGAGTAGGTGCAGAAGTGACAGTGCTTTTATCAAAAACAATTCCAAATCAAAACAGTGTTTAAATAGTGCAGTGCTCCATCCGTTAAAAATAAATAATCCTTAAAAACGGTGCCAAAGTGGAGGTTAAAACAGTTCAATAAATAATCCTTAAAATGTGGTTAAAATAGTCAGGAGTCTGCCCTTTAAAATCAAGTTCCTGGTGCTTCCTTTTAAAATGGACGTCTCCCCGGCTTTACCCAGTTTGGGTCTTGGAGCCTAAAGAGATGTCAAACCAATAAGCACAGCCAACCTTCTTCCACGGATCTGAGTCCCTGCTGTCCCATGGCTCCCGGCAGGCCTCCCAATCCAAACCCAGGCTCTGTCCCTACTGTCCATAGCTCCAACAGGGCTCCCCATCCAAGCCTGACCAACTCCCGCTGCCTTACCAGACTTACACAGCGAGTCCCACCATCCAGCACCACATCATTCTGGCTTTCTGAACAGCTCAGCCAGAGTGATTAACTTTAGCAACCCCTAACTTCAGCAACCCCTTAGCATTGCCTACACACTCTCCGGAGGGCTCTCTTTATGGCTGCCTGCTCTCTCTCTCTCTGTCTTTCTATCTCCGTCTCTCGCATCGGCACTCTCCCATCTTCCTGATTCCTCCTCTATTCTTTCTTTCTTCTTCCTTTTGTTTTCTTTTTCTCCCTTCTGTCCGGTGCAGGCACCTTTTATTCTACCTTTCTAATTAGGTGTGGGAGTGTTGCACTTCCCCCCCACCCCTCATGGCAATAATGAGGCACCTGACTGATACTCGCACTTGCACGTGTATATGCAAGCCAGCCATGCACCTCCACCTTTCACAGAGTGTTCTGCACTGCACCCTTATGCCAACAAAGCCTGATACGGAAGTGATAGACAGATCACACAAATAGCACCACAAACCAATAGAGTGGAAGGATAACTGAAGATGGAGCAGTATCCTGGACAGGAAAAAAGACATGATCACATTTTGAAATGAAAAGAAAAAATTGGGTGAAGTTCAAAGATGATGTTACGCTCCATTGTTAGCAAGCACTGTTGTTTGCTGCACTCTTAGATGCAGAATGGCTCAAGAAGTATTGGGTTGAGGGTGTGGGAAGGAGTTCTCAATGAAGCATCAAAGGGTGGAAAGGTGCAATAACAGCTGCATAGCTTTTCCAAACTGCTGTTTACGGGAGGGGGAGCAAGTTACATGATAACAGCTGCAATGGCAGCTCAAAAGGGACCATTGCTCCATTTAGAGGGAACATAGCTGATTACCCATTTCAGTTCAAAACAATAACATTTCCATGCAGAATTGTGTTTTGCGATGAATATTGGAAAAAGCAGGAATTAATATATGGTAGGAATGCTTTACTCTGGAGAATTGTGTAAATCATGTTCAGCGTAAGCAGCTTCTTTGACCTAAAAATATTATTTATTGTTAATTATTTTTGGACTGATGCCTTTATCCAAGGCAACGCAGCACACCTAAGATACAAGTGGTTTCATTTCTTTTATTTTCCCAATTGGAACACTAGCAGGTGAATTGGCTTGCTCATGGTCACACATTGTCAGTATCAGGATCTTAACCCGCAATCTCAGGGTTTGAATGCCTAAGTTCACAGCTTTAACCACTACACCAGACTGCTTGCCTAAAATATTAGCCCTTGTTAAAAAAATTGCAAATGCTGTGTACAGGAAATTACTTCAGATACAATACACCCAATTAATTGACGGCACTATAACTGAGGCCTATTTTTTTTTGTAAAAGTTCCCAGGTGACGCTGAGTAAAGCAGCTAGTACATATCCATATTACTAAACGAGAATGGTAAACCGGATATGGACGCAGGGACCTGCCCGCGGACGCAAAAGACATAGTGCGCAAGTGCCACACAAAGCCCCCCCCCAGAGTGAAACGGGAGAGACTACGCACGTGCGCAGGCGCCACACAAAGCCCCCCCCTGAGTGAAACGGGAGAGACTACGCACGTGCGCAGGCGCCACACAAAGCCCCCCCCAGAGTGAAACGGGAGAGACTACGCACGTGCGCAGGCGCCACACAAAGCCCCCCCCCCCCACACACACACCAGAGCAAAACGGGAGAGGCTACGAACCGTCAGAGTAGGAAACGAAGTAAAACGTCATAAAGAGGTTAAAGAACAGGGACAAACACATGGAGAGCAGGTTACAGAACAAAGGCCCCCTGCCCAGAGTAAAACGAGAAAGACTACGAACCGTCTGACATGTCGCAAGCAGGATAAAACGAGGTCAGAAATAAAACACAGGCTTGCGGCATGTCAGAAATAAAACACAGAGTAGGTAATCAGCATGGTTAAATCCGACACAATATTGGAAGGCGCAGGCGTCGCCGCCATATTG
The DNA here is from genome assembly GCF_900747795.2 of Erpetoichthys calabaricus. Lineage (NCBI taxonomy): Eukaryota > Metazoa > Chordata > Cladistia > Polypteriformes > Polypteridae > Erpetoichthys > Erpetoichthys calabaricus. Next base: position 87,536,295 of record NC_041401.2, read on the forward strand.
TGAGTGGCACTAATGCGTGGTGAAAGCGCAGGAGGAGACATAGTAAAATAAAAGAAGTCAACGCCCCGCCCCAGAGTGAAACGGGACACACTACGGAGTCCACAAAGGTTCATACATCAAACCCGAGATGGTACGGACACGTGTCTGAAACCGCGGAAGCAAAACTGTCTCGGCTCCAAAACTAAACATCTCAACAACTAACACAGCTTCGACACCGAGCCCGCATGTACAGATCTAATGAACGTGGACGCCTACAACGCGCGTCTCAAACTGCGTAGGCAAAGCAGGCACGGATTCAACACGACACAGCTCGAGTGACCGAGATACAAACACGCGCCTGCCTGGATATAATTAATGAACGCAGGCGCCTACAACGTGCGTCTGAAATGCCGCAGACTAGGCAGGCACTGCTCCAAAAAGAAAGAGCTCGACTAAACGAGATACAAAGTGAAACGGGAAACACTACAGAGTCCGCAGTGCTCCACAATGCACCGCATAATAGTTTGGAAAGAGCTTCGTAGTAACAGTGGGGAGACCCAGAGTGACACGGGCGAACGCTCCGTATTAAACATACGTCATCCTCACACGTCCAAACTGTACAGCATAGGTGAATCATATTACAGTGATGCATTATTAACAGTATGATAAACATCACAGTATCGCAAACAAATGAAAATTATTACTCGAAAAAGGGAAAATATATTCACCACGGACCAGGTGTCATTAAAACAAAAGCAGAATAAAGTGAGATCAGAAATGAAAGACAGAGTAGAAAGCAAAGTAAAACGTCATAAACAGGTTAAACGAGGGGGCCAAACACATGGACAGCAGGTTACAGATAATGAAGACCAGAATTCAAAAGCTTCAAAAACAAAAGCTCGACTGACCGAGATACAAACTGAAACGGGAAACACTACGGGGTCCGCAGTAGTCCACAATGCAACGCATAATAGTACGGACGGAGCTCCATATTAACAGTGGGGGACTCCAGAGTAGTACTTTTGATCCTGACTGTTTAAATATCAGTTAGGATGGCTTATTACAGAAGTGTGATAGATAGATAGATAGATAGATAGATAGATAGATAGATAGATAGATAGATAGATAGATAGATAGATAGATAGATAGATAGATAGATAGATAGATAGATAGATAGATAGATATGGGGCACAAAGAGAGGACACAGGCAGTTCATAGTCCCATTTTTATCACTTGTCCACTAGCTTGAGAATGATAGAGTATGTTATTAAATATTGATTTCATGGACCAATACATGTTGAGATCTTGCTGTAACCAAAATACTTATACGATGTACAATGTCCCTTTTTCTCTTTAAAAGATTTTGCTGCAAGTGTTTTAAGAACTGTCGGTAGTACGTGTTTTCCTTACAATTTTGAATATCTGGGAAAATAGTGTTTTGAGTCATTTTTACACTAAAGCAACACGAGTTTTCTCTTCAGTATCACAATGTGCAAAAAGTACAGTCTTTCCTTTGTTTTTTCTTTTAACATCAACTGTTAAATTTTTGGTTAACATTGGAACGGATTATACATGTAGCATCACTTGCTTTTTCGTTTGTGCATTTATTGTACCCAAATGAAGGAGAGTTAAAGTTGTTTTATCTGTAATCAAAACTGAACAAATATACACATATTGCAGATAAAAAATATATGACATCTTGAACTATATACATGATATATATATATTGAATTCTTTGTGTGCTTTCCTGAGTTTGTTCAACTCTTCTAGGGCACTTTACGGCTACAGTTAATATATCTGAAGATTGATCACTGCTTTTGACAGAGCTGCTATATTAAGTAGCAGCACACTTAGCTGAGTATTAAAATGTACACCACCTTTAGTTAGGTCAGTCAAGCAAATATTTTATTTAACAAGTGAGCTCCCATAAAACAGACATGAGTAAGTATGTGCGAATCTGACGTTTGTGTTTTTGGTGAAAATGAAGGACACTTTTCTTGTAGGGGCCTGAAACCCCCATGTTCTTCTGGCCTTTTTTTTTTTACAGCCTAGCTATGAAAATGTCTTGACCTTTTAACCTTTAAACTTCACTTGAACTTCCAAGGAACTCTTGTGGAAAGGAGTGGAAAAAAGAACTGATTATATATTATATGTAACTGTAACAGTAGGAAAATAATCCTCCTCTTGTGTATGATGTGCCGCTACTACAGGCCGGAGGGGTAATAAGCTTAGAGGGCATTCTCCCCGGCTAATGTTGGCTTGCACTTTTTGTATGTATTAAAACAAAGGCTTATTATCCAAGCAAGAATCTGAAATGTTATAACCTGACTGTTTAAATTATTGTGAGTAAACCTTGTCATCATGAGAATGTGAAGCCATAATTCTTTATATTTTTTTATTTTTAAACTGAGACATTTGCATTCTTGCTTCTAAACAAATGTCCAGTCACACATTTACATGTTTTGTAAAGGTAGAATGAGGATTACTAAATGCATACTTTAATGTAAGTTTATTGCATTTTGTATGAATTTAATATTTGAATGTTATTTATTTCTTTATATATACAGTATATACTGTATATATTATTTTTTTTGTAAATTATTATATAAATCAACATTGACCTACAGTATAGGCCTACTTAACAGCATTTTATTATTTTTAGTAGTGCTTTGTTTATTCATGACTTGCAGGAAAACTAAAGAAATTGATAGAAAGTAAAACAAAAATCATTATATTAAAATTAAATACTTGAAATAAATTTTACAAAAACTGCAAAGGAACCACAAATAGCTTAAATCACCTACTTACTGCACATAGTTATACATATTATTTTTTTCTGGTTGACATTGCTATAGAAAATGTAGTGACAAATGAGGGCTGTTTTTAGTACATATCCAGATGGTCTCCCCTTATACCCACAAAACAGCAGGTTGCTTTTTTTTGACAACTGCAGTTTAGAAAATGTTCATGTCCAATGTGTATGTATTACTGGGAAAAAATATTTTAAAACTTGTTATTATTGATACATTAAAGTAGAAAAGTTTATTACTTTATCATTTTGTTGTTAAATCGTAGTGCATGCTAAAGCACTCTTAATTACAGTACAGATTCCCTATATAGAATGTTGTGTGAGCAAGTACAATTAGATGAAAAGTGTCTTCTTACTGCCTACAGTATATTATTAAGTTTTACACAAACATCTTAAACCAGACAGCATTTTTTCCAATCTTTTGCTTGTGTGTGATTTTGTTGCTAGCAAAAGTCTCGACAGCCAGTTAGCTACTCAAGTCCCCTTGAGACAGTATTTTGTTTGGGAAAAGTTTACATCGTCTCTTTGCATAATCTTGAATCTATTTTAGATGGTCATCTACAGTACTCTGTAATTTTTTTTCATGATTAATCGCTTTGTTCCTGACCCATTACTTTAGTTTGGTGTTGACCTTGCGAAGATGTTTTCCGTCCCTTACTCTTTGCCAGTCTCCTAACTAATATTTGTCCCTTGTCCATGTGAGTATGATCTTACCTGTTTTATGGACTGATCCCAATCTGTTGCAGGTCATGTTTCTGCCTTTCAAAATTGTTGTCTGCTAATTCATATCTTTGATCCCTACTACAGTCTGCTTTTATTGTTCACCATATGCAGCAGAAATACAGGCAACGAAAAGCAATGTTAATGGCATATCAATCGTATCTTTGTAGCTGAAGATCTCAACTCTACATGTGAGCAGCATTTAGCCAGATTATTACCTGCACCCCAGCACTCACTTGAGGAGAACATAAAAGCTCAACACATAAAATTATTCTGTATGAGATTCAAATCCAGGATGGCAGGTCTGTGAATAAGCAGTGTTAACAACCACGCCTTCCTACATAAGAAATGCTCATCTATAGAATTTGCTAGTAAACAACATTTCCATTGCTGATACTATGTGGCACTATAACTATGTTTTTACCCCCTTCACCTGTAGTGACTCACCCAGATAACTTTTGGAATCGCTTTAAGATTCAAATCAAGCAAATAGGAGCATTTGTTTTTTCTTTCATGCTGCAAGTAGTCATCCTTAGAAAAGTGAGTGCTAGAAACTTGTAGATCAGAACCGAAATTAACAGGTGGCTGGTACTGAGCAGACAAAATCTCTAATTCCAATGTACTTTTTTCCATTTTGCTCTTTTGTAAACTTTACTAATTTATGTACTGATTACCAAGTAGACTGTATATAACATCTGATACGCCTCCATGACATGACACAAAAATGGGCATGTTTCTAGTCAAAATAAGGAAAACAGCCAACTTCCAATGAGAACCAGGCAAAGAAGACCTCTAGTAACAGCCTTCAGGTTTCAGAAAGGAAAAACATTTTGTAACAATGTTAATTTATATAAATATTAATGTTGCCACAAGTTATTGCTATATTATGATATTGCCTCTCATCAGAAATATGATACTTTCACTAGATTCTTGGTGCATTTTTTTAGATGCTTGTAATTGTGGAACACCTCCTGCCATTTCTCCATAATTGAAATGATGCCAAAGGCCAAGCTAAATCAAAAATTGGTACTTATTTTAAATAAAACACTAACTGTAAGGAAAAACATGGAGATAACAAAGTATTTTCTGTTGGCTATCTTTAACAGGTATTGCCCTTGTCTATCTGATAGAGCAGCTCACTCAACTGTTTACTTGCCAGGTATCTTCATATATAGTATCATTAGTCCATAACTTTTGTTTGATATGTGTGAACAAATATCTAATAGGACCACACACTTACCCTGCACATATAATTAAAATATAGGGATTTTGACAATAGCTGGGGTATCAGTTAATTTATTAAACAGGAGTTCATTGCTTTCTTCCATTCCTTATTTTTCCTTTGGATTACATAGTTAATTAATTGTATTTCTTTTTTCTTAAATAGTTTATTAAAACTTCCACATGGAAGATATGTAATATGGTAACGTCGTGACACAGTGGTTTGCACTTCATCATATTTGTCTGTGTGGAGTCCGCTTGCTCTTCACCTTTCTACATTGTGTTTTTCTCAAGGTGCTCTTGTTTTCCTCCCACATTCCAAGCACATGTTTAAAGTTTAACTGGTGATTCTAGATTGGCACCACATGAGAGTGAATATGTGCAAGAGTGAACATTGCAACTGACTGGCACTCCATCCAATGTTTGTTTACACCTTGCACCTGATGTTGCTGTGATAGGCTGTGACCCCCACACCCACCAAAGGCAAATATGAATTATATGAAGTCAGTTTGAGAAAATATTATGTTTAGGTTATAAAATTACGATAGAATCATTTATAAAACATTAGTAAATCATTCAACATCCTATACAATTCTGTTTTTTAACATTTGTACAGTGATAGGGCTCCAAATTTCAGAAGATTTCACTTTTCTCATTTATTGTGCAATTTAGCCATTAGACAATTTGCACTTAATATATTTTAAACAATTATTATGTATGAGGAAGTGGGAACCTGGGTTAAAAGCAGTGTTGAGGTAACAGATAAGACCCCAGTTCGAGTAGGTCTGCACTAGGGCTAGGGATCTTCTTTAAGTTGTTAACTCTTTGATCTGATCTTTAATCTGATTATGAATGTGTTGAGTCGTGGGGTAAAAGACTAATTGCCCCAGTGCATGCTTTTTGCTGATGACATTGTGTTGTGCAGCACCAGAAGAAAGGAGGTGGAGAAGAAGTTGGTAAAATGGAGAAGGGCTTTGGAAGTGTTTTGAAGATAAATGGAATGGATGGAATATATGAGGTTTAATGATGATCAGGATTCAGAAGTTACCATGAAGGAAGAGATATTGAAATGAGTGGATAAATTTAAATATCTGGGATCCGTCTTAGCCCAAGATGGAAAACTAGATGCAGAGATAACCCATAGAGTACAGTGTGGATGGAACAATAGGAAGAATGTACTGTGTGACTGAAGAAGTAAGGTGAAGGTTAAAGGTAAGGTTTTTAAGACAGTGGTAAGACCAGCAATGATGTATGGAGCTGTGATATGGGCAGTAAAGGGAGAGCAGGAGAAGAAAAGTTGGATGTTTCAGAAATGAGATGGATGTGAGGACTTACAAGAAGGGACAGAATAAGAAATGCGACCATCAGCAGGAGAGATATCTAAGGAAGTAGGCTGAAGTGGTATGAACATGTGATGAAGAGAAATAATGAATATGTGGGCAAAAGATGGATGGGAATGGAAGTACTGGAGAAGAGGTAGCAAGGGAGGATAAAGCTGAGGTGGATGGATGAAATAAAAGAAGATCTGAAGGAGAACGGCTTGACTGGTTTGGAGGTACAGGACCAAGTTGTTTGGAGAAGGTTGAACAAGAACATGGAACCCCACATAGAAGTGGGAAAAGAAGAAGAGGAAGGTGAAGATATTTTAAACAATTAAAAGGATATAGAAGCTAAGATGTTGTCATCTAATTGTTACGTTAGTCTGAGATAGATGCAAATATTATGATCTCTCATTCAGCAGGAGAGAAAACAAAAATAGCCTGAGTGCACACAACTGGATACTTTTTAATTTATAAAACAACAAAATAATCAGGACTTGGCTATTGAAGTTTCAGAAAATAATTATACTCTCTCCATATTCAGATATTTCCCAATACATTATGTGAACATAATAACTATCCAAACACATCCTAGACTTTGTTTAAAGGTATTTATTTTTAATTGAATACTGCTGAACTTTGAGACTTGAAGACCTAAAGCAGTTTTCAGAGCTATTGAAGTCACCTTGTATGGTGGTATCTTCAACAGTTCACTTTTGAAGAGAGAAGTTAAAATTAATATGTTGCTTTTTAGTTTTTAGCAAATTCATGTGCTTGTGAAAAATAGCTTCTAATTCTCATTATTAAATTGTTTTGTTTGTCATCTTAAAATTTTCAGTCTTGTAGGTTACATCATCAAGATCATACAAGCAAACAGTTATTTTTATATTTTCTTGGTTTTCAGCACAAATCTTTGCATGTAGAAGCCATCACATGAAGGGGAATAAATAACAAATATTATTTTTGTAGGTGATAGACAGTTTTGCATTTTTTGAAGCGTTTGCCAAGATTTTGTATATTAGATTCAGCAAAAAGGAACAAACTATGCAGTATTTGTAGACATACTTGAATTTTTCTAAATAAGCACACTGTAGAGACCATTTTTTATTGTTTATTTTCTATTGGATTAGAGGTAGAGTTAGGCCAATGTCACTTCTAGTTGCGGGGTATGTTAGATATGCTGATCATAGCTGCTAAATCACATTGTTGGAGCATATCAATTTAAACAACTGAATATCACTGTCCATGTCTACATTTTCAGCACGGTCGTGCTTATCCGTTTTTGTGACAGCCTGACAGAAGCCATGCTGTATGAAGGGATAACAGCTGTGGCAAACTCAGCTGCAATCTCAGCTTTTTTTTCTTGTTTCCATTCAGTTGTGGTATGTAAGACATGAAACATCAAATAGAAAAGCTTCTCGTCTGTTTTTGAGGTCTAGAACACCCACATTCCTTATTCCTCCTCACTGCATTAAATGCATTGTACTTCTGAAAGGGAATTCATTGGTTGTCATCTTTCATGCACATAGATCCCGCCCCTACGACTAAAGACTAGTTGGAGTGAGATGTTGGTTATGTCACATTTGGCAACCAGTTTCACTGGAGTGGCACAGCTGATTGCCTCCAGCTTTCTAAGATTATGTAAATGAAGGCTAAAATTAAATGTTGCTATTAATATCATATAATGTAACATAGCCTATAGGCAAATAGATATTTGAGATTTCTTTTTTTTTATTTTATTGATTTTATTGTAATCATTCCATACAAATAGATCAGTTTTTACAAAACAAATAGGATTGAAAACAAATCAATCCCCACCCCTATATTTGAGATTTCTGAACATGATGATTATTGCTTTCTACTCCCATATTTTATTGTTTGAGCATTTTTCTTGCTGTTCAGAGTATATCAGTAATTTTTTTGTCTTATAGCAAACAATTTTTTTGTGTCCTGCATATCTCTGCATTTGTATGCTCATTATTAGATATTAGATAACTATACCATTTTAAAAGTGATTTGGCTGTGTGTTTTTGATTTATAGTTGGAAAAGGTTTTCTTTGAGCTTTACAAATAAATGTGGTGTTATTAGTAAGGAATGTTATTTCACAGAATATCCATGTTATTCCTTTAAGAGATTTTAGCAACCAGTTAAATATTTGTTTTGCAAAATGGCAAAATCCCTGGTACTTCCCTTGCATCAGATGTTTTACTTCTGCATTTCCTTAGTTTGTTTTTCATTAGTAGTTATGGAAAAGTTTGTGTCATTCCTGTAGACTTTGTATAAAGTATTCATTTTAATAAGAGGAGATCTACATTCATACCTGAATCCATGCCATTTTAAAATATACCATTAAGATGTAATGTGAGATAAAACATATCTTTCTTAAAGTTTCTTAATTCATGTTCACATTTACAGACAGTGTGGGGTTCCATTCTAACAGAATTAATTGAGTTCAAGGCAGGAATGACCCCTTTCTGGAATAGCAGTCCATTGTAAAGTCCACTTGTGGGCACACCCACACTCACTTGGGGCCAGTTAATAATGGCCAGATATCCTAACTCATACTGCTTTGGGATTTGGTAAGAAAATCCTTGCAGACTTGGGTAGAACATGTAAATGAAATAAATTCTGGATAGTCACTTTTGTTTCAGTCCCTTTCTTTTCCCATTGGTCTTTAAGAAAATGAAAAGCAATTGATTGTCCTCTTATAAACATTGTAAACTTCACTAACATTTTATTCATTGATTGTTGTAGAGCCCTGACAAATAAAGCACATACCTCTACATTCTTACCTTGTGAAAGCTGAATGCGATAAAAGCTATTTTTTCTTAAATATGAATCTCCTGCTTTGCTCTTGCATATATATGAGTGCTGTTGTAAAGAAAGTACATTTTTAGCCAGTATGGATTCACATTGTTAAAATAACATTTTTTGTGGTATATTTTGTGAAAGCTTTAAAAAGGACTCTGTAGAAAAATGTGACCATTCCACAGAAACTAAACAGTTTTAGCATCCTTTTTAATTACAGCTCTGTGTATTTTCAGTGTAGTTGTTTTTGGCAGCACTGTGGAGATAATCCTCCTTTGTAGAGTACAGCACATTAAGAGCAGCAAGCTTTCTGGCCCTGCGTCAGGTCTATTTATGCAGTATATTATTTGTAGCCAGTACAAATCACAGAAATACAAACATTTCTCTCAGGAAAATCTAGAGTCATCAAATCTTAAAGTGTCTACTAACAGCCTCCAAGGCCACACATCTGAGGCAAGGATGTGTGTGCAGGCAGTGAACATGGAGTTTTGTGGTCTTGGTACCATTAATGATTTTAATATGTTGTTTTTTTCAGTTGGTGGGCCAGATACTTTTCTTTTTGACTTCCACTGGCATATAAACTTAGATTTTTTTTAATGGTAAAGTTTGAAAGATTTAACAGAAGTTTCATCCAAAGAAGCTACTACATGTTCTCTGCTTAATTTCATAATTATAGTACATTACAACATTTCGTGTGGGTTGTTTGCTTTAAATAATGCCCTCATTTTTAGGATTTTAGAATGTACTGTTATCTAATGAATGATCCTACATTATATTAACATAGTTTTAAATATAAATTTTTTATAAGTATGTATAAGCACTTAATAGATAGTGACCTTTCTGTTAGGTACAACAACAAGAAGTCCATAACCATTTGCCCATTTTAGCTTGCAACCATTGCAGTCATCATAGCCCTGCGTCTATGAAATTGCCATAGTATATGTGTTGAAAACTTAAATAGTAATATTGTAAACTGTCTATCCAGTTACATGATCATTAAACAAGTTCAGAGGACAAAAAAAATTTGTAGTCAAACCAAACATATGTTACATCAAAATTCTTTCCTATTTAATAATTTCCTCAAGAGGTGTTTTTTTGTGAATGTGTTCCTTGTTTAATGCAGGTGGCCAACTTATGTATCATGACTGCTAAGATGTAATGTAACTTGCTGCCACACCTGCCAAGTTGTTTTGCCTGCCTAAGGTAAAGTCATCCCTGATGGAGGATCGCATGAATCGTGGGGTAGAGGGGTTCTTTCATCGGATTGGCTGGCCCAGCGCTGTTTCAACTGTGGAATGGCCAAAAGGGGGAGGCAGCTAAATGGCTGAGGTCTCCAGGACTCTAAACAAATCCAAATCATATTATGGGATATCATCTACTGGTAAATTCTGCTCCATACTTGTAAAATTTTTATTTTTATACTGAATTGAGGATTTGTTCTGCTCTGTGTATTGTATTGTATTGACCCCCTTCTTTTTGACACCCACTGCACGCCCAACCTACCTGGAAAGGGGTCTCTTTTTGAACTGCCTTTACCAAGGTTTCTTCCATTTTTTTCCTTACAAGGTTTTTTTGGGAGTTTTTCCTTGTCTTCTTAGAGAGTCAAGGCTGGGGGCTGTCAAGAGGCAGGGCCTGTTAAAGTCCATTGCTGAACTTCTTGTGTGATTTTGGGCTAGACAAAAATAAATTGTATTGTATTTTATTGTATTGTATTGTAATGTGTCACATGGCATATGCATTATGAGCCTAGCAGCCATGCATTATCATAGTGATCAAACACTCAAGTTGGCATCGCTCATGAAATTCAAAACACAAGATGGTGCTGCTTATTCTAAAAAATGCACAAAATGGTGGAAGAATGACTTATGTAAGGTAATGATAAATATATAAAAATATTAATGTGTTCCTGACATTTAACATTTTTACAAATGAAATTTGCATAATTAACCACATTGCAGTTATGTAAGATATTACTGCAGTACTAAGTGTTGTTTCTGGTGATTTTTTATAGTCTCATTTCAGTTTTTTATTTTTTTCAACACTATTTTACACCACACTGGAAATTTTACTTCATTTTGCATACTAAAGCAAGCATTGTATAAAACAAAGCAAACTAAAATCACCACGGCAAGTATTTAAAAATGGTGGATGGAACTCTAGGTTGAAGCTTGCCATCCATCTCTATGATGAAACTACTCTATGCCAATCATTGACCATAACACTACTACTGCACCTTTGAGACATTCCCAGATAAGCACAGATAGGTGACATCATTCTATCCTATAAAATATATTCTCTGAATGTTAAAAATATATTTTCATTATTTTCATTTTTATCTCTGTTGATTAACTACCATTTTCAGTATGAACATATGTTTTTAATGTTTTAAGAAATTATCAAGCACCACCAACAAGATTCTAGCACTGACCTTGACTCCTAAGTAAATTTATTTTTTAGTTATTAGAATAGCTACAGTTTCTTGAACGATGTTGAGATAAGGTCAAGCCCTCTGATTTCAGTGACTGCTTTAACTTGTTTTTTAGTGGTTGTATCTCAAAAGATGGGTGAGGTTTTCCCCTGACTGTAAATTGAACAGAAACTAAGCAAAATTAGCAGCTGTGTGAATCTGATGGGTCTTTACAACCTCAGAAGGTGACTAGGTACACTGTGGATCCCTCTTACCACAGTCGTGACATCTGCATGTTGATTGGTTTTAGACACCATTGTATACTTCCCCCTTCCTACTTTGGTTATGCCTGGTAATCACAAATAGAAATGAAAAGTCAAAAGACCAATGGAAAGCAGTCTACAGAAGCAAAAATATATTTTTAAAATGTTAACTAGCCTTCTGAGTTATTATCTGCTGTAGCTTTTGCGATGACTCAGCAATTTCCTAACTAAAACATTCATGTGAGAAAGTGTAGTTTCTCAGTTGTAACCAGGGCCGGATTTTCCTATAGGCTAACTAGGCTTCAGCCTAGGGCCTCAAGATCAAGAGGGGCCTACATTCAAATTGTTAGCAAAATTTTATTATCTCTCATGTAATTTACAAATTTAAAAATGGAAGGTGAAGGGGCCTCATAAGTGGAATAGCCTAGGGCCTCTTTTCATATAAATCCGGCCCTGATTGTAACCCACCACAAATGAAAAATGACACACATATATTATCTGTCTTATAATAAATAGAATCATCAGAAACTATTTTTTTATTCTTCTTCTTTCCCAAAAACTACAATATCCAATGAAACAACTGAATTTTATATACAAAGAAAACAATGAACATCCTTCACACATTTTAGAGAAATTAGGTAAAGTTGGCTATGTGTATTTGGCAAAAACCATTGACATTAGAAACGTTTATTAAGCAGTCTGGGAACAGGCACAAAATCAGCAGCCAGATACTTTTAGAAATGTCCAAGTCACACTTTTCACTTCACTAGTCTACTGTACCATCCTTCTATAACCACACTTTTGTTTTCTTATCTGATCAAACTGCTTTACCCTAAAAGCTAAAATGACAGTTTTTTTGTCATTTTGAATGTACAGTACTAGTTGTTTTTGTATGCCGAGACTAAAAAGATATAGTTAAACAATTAACTCACTTGTCATCCATGTGCTTGCTGCCACTACAAAATGTTCTCATGGCTGTCTAGATTAAAAGTGAAGTGAAGACTGTCTGTATCTGATAGCTCATGTAGTATATGTGATAAACATCACTGTTCCCATTATTAATAGGCAAAGCTCTCAAGTGAGAGCACCACAGTTGCCCTTAGCTAAATGTTGCTGATTAATTTGTACAGGTTTGGCCTAAAACCATCTCAGACCATTTACAAAGACTAATCTGGGTTGTTAAAACAAGGTGTTCCTTGAGAGTCGATTCCCAAAATACATCCTCATAAACTGTGCCGCTTTAAAACTACAAGTAGTTGCTGAGATTGGAGAACACTTTGATCACAAGCAATGTGATATGTCTTAGGTTTAAAACTTTTTTAAAGGAGGCATTTTGGAATTTGTAGAAAGCAGATACAGCGTGTTTGCACGTCAACACCAAAAGCTAAATGAGGTCTTTTAAAAGCAATTTTATAAAGTGCATTTTAGCAGTAAAAATTTTTCCTTTCATCTCGAGCTTTTGGGCCACAGATTACAACACATTAATAAGATTTTGTTTAGGGTTTGAGTTTCTGATGGTTTACAAATGTAGTCTGTAGAGATTAGGCAGAAAAAGGCAACTGCGGCAATGCATTTCAAGTGACTTTATAGAGGAAAGCAGTGTGGTAGGATTGTTATGAAACTGTAGTGTATATAGGAAATAGCACTTAGCAGGGTCTCTCTGAATAGCTGCCAGGTCAGGAAGCAGAAGTGCAAGGCTTGGCCCTAGTTCAGGGCCCCTGATCTCTACTCCCTGACCACACAGTATGTCAAAAAAATGTCACTTGACAAGCCTCACCCACGACTTGCTGGCTTGGCGAGCAGTCTTGTTCACATTTTCACATAACCCAGGACTCTAAAGGGGAGGCTGGGAGGCAAGCCTTTCAGGGCCTAGGGAATGGAGGGAGTTTTTAAAATAGCAGCAGATAAATAAGAAAGCATGGGAAACAAGTATTTGCTGCGTTAATATGCCACATTTAGCTTCATCCTTGGAGCCAAATTATTCATTTTTCACAGTGAAAAATGCCTGGTACCGGAATCTGGTGAAGAGAAAATGACACATTGTGGCCGGCCACCTTCCTCTTTCCCAGTGCTGTTTCTTTTCTTCTTTGTTTTTCCCACCCATAATGAACGGAGAGCTTTTTTGTTTAGATCTAGTTCATGAGTCTTTTGATGAAGCATCTTTATCTAAGATCTCTGGCTGTACTGATTGTAAGTGGGGGTAGGCTCTTAATACAGCCGCTTGATGTTCAAAACATCAGCTCATGAATAAGGTGTATGAGAACATTGGACTTTTTCAAAAATGAGAGGTGCTCGAGTCCATGAAAACACTAACAGTTTCCCCACTTGTCTGTGGTGTGAAATAGGAAGAAAAAACCGCTGGCACGCTATTTTTCATGGATAACTATTTTCCAAATGAAGGCCTTTGTATCCCACTGTCTACCCACTCAGCATGTACAGTACAGCATTCAGTGTGTTAAATATCACAGCTTAATGCATAATTGGTTACTAAATCACAGTGTTGTTGGTTAGGACTGTCTTGTGAAACTTCTAGCTCAGCCTTTTGCCTGAAATATTCCTCTGTAATAAACCACTGAATGCACAAATGCTGTTTTACTAAAGTAGTTGTATTTATGTACATACAGTGTACAGTATATGTACATATATGGAGAGGCATAGTGAGGGGAAAGAGTACACAATAATCTATATTCTTCTGTATCATTTTCGTTAATTTGCTGAACTGTTTCAGGTTAGTAACAAACTATTGATTTATAGTTAACCTTTAAAAAAAAAAAAAAAAGACTTTATTAAAAACAAACAATGTCACCCAGCTTTGCCCTGGCAATTTTGCAACACAATTGGGTGTATCAGAAGTACTATGTACTGTAACTAACTAAATCGGGTGTATCAGAAGTATTATGTAACTAACTGCTTTCCTGTACACAATATTTGTAGTTTCGTGTTTTATCTATTTATTTTTTTACCAAGGGCTAATGGTAATCAGCAGGCATTGTGGTGTAGGCTTTGGACCTAGGACTTCAAACCCTGAGGTTGTGGGTTTGACACTGTCACTGTGTTACCAAGAGCACTTTACTTCACCTGCCTGCACTAGAACTGGAAGAACAAATGGCATGTTGCCAAATGTTGTAAGTCACTTTGGATAAAGGTGTCCATCAAATAATAAGTAATAATAATAGTATTAGGCACTGAAGCTGCTTATTGTTCAGTTCTATATCCAATTGCATGTTAGTAAAGCATTCTTATCTGTGCATTTCCTAGTGACTTGGCTTTTGTTGATGGTCATTTTGAACTGTGGTGCAGCTGTTATCACGCTGCTCACTCGCCCTCTTGCGCAGCAGTTTGGAAGAGTCATGCAGCTGTTATCGTGCCTTTCACCCTTTGATACATCATGGGGGTCCAGCACTTAACCACTCCCCTCCCCCACTCATCGTCCATGTAAGAGTGCTTTGCGGCGCTCAATACTTCACGCCAGGCATTCGATAAAGCAGTACAGATAACCAGGAGGAGTGCCTGTCTGCATCTAAGAGTGCCAGTAGTCAACATCAAACAGCAACACTTGCTAACCATGAAGCTTTGCATCTTCTTTGAGCTTCACCCAACTTTCTCTTTCCATTTCAAAATGTGATTGTGTATCTTTTTCCTGCCCAGGACATACCCTGTCTTCAGTCATTCATCTACACTATTGGTTGGTGGTGTTGTTCACATGGCCCATTTGACATGTGCTTTGTTTACATAAAGTCCCATGTCATAACAGCACAGAGCATGTATGTTAGTGTTATATTAACAAAGATGGACAAATAAAAAAATGTGTTGGCTAATTTCCTTTTTTCCATAATGCCACCAAATTTCAATCCATCAAGGCATTTTTGAGATTTTGGGGTATTTAGTTCTTCTATTGTAGGGGGTGTTTTTACCCCTAAATATTGATATATCAAAATGTCCTTTATTAGTAGGTACCTACTACCCTGGATGTACTATTCTGCCAAATGTCATTTTTTTAACTTAAGGGGAAATTGTTTTTTTGTGAGTAAGTAAATGGCTGAGTAAGTAAGTGAGTGAGTAAATGAGTCAAGTTTGCATTTTATATAAATATATATACACCAGTAATGGCGCACTGCACGATAATGTGCGGTGAATACACTTGACTTATAGTTTTCATTCTCTTTCTCTGTATGTTTAGCATTCGTTTGCTCAGAGGTTGATGCGCTTGCTGATTCCTGAGCAGCTCTTTTTTTCTCCACCCTAGCAGCCCGCTGCTTCTCTTCTTTCGTCGGCATCTTTTGCGTTAAAACTGATTAAGTCAGTGTTTGTGTTGCAATTACTTAGTACATTTTCCTTACATTTTCACTTAAGCTGGCACTTAAGTGTTCAATCTGCCTCAAGAATGATTTAAGATATGAAGAGGTACCACTGGCCACTGCTGAGATTTGATTCTACAATAAAATAAAATGAAAATAAAAAGAGGAATAACCTTGGAGGTCAATCATCACCACGAAAGTGGACAGTACAGGTCACGTAGTATATGTGTACCAAATTTCAGGTGAATAGTTCAAATGGTTTGCAAGCTACAAGTGATTTAAAATCCTGGACAGACAAACAAACAGCCACAGTAGCTTATTATATAAGAAGATATTAGATATCTCATTAATGCCTTAGTAAACAGAGGTTTGGACTATTATTTGGATTATTATTGTGTTTTTCATAAATTGATTCATTATTGGTTTAAGTACTAAATTATAGTTTTAGCATGAGGACAGCACACAATTTCTGTTATTGTTTATATATTGCAATTATTGTTACTTCTTATGTCTCTCCACTTCATTTACAGATATGTTGATATACTGCATTTTTTCACAGTTTCTGGACAGTATGTAAGTAGTTTGAGGAATAGTGGAACATGTTAAATAAAATCTGTATTTTCTTTTGCTTGTCATTTTTGGTAATGGTTTTAAGCACTTAATACATATTATGGATTAAAAACCTGGGTTTGTGAATTGGTGAAACCCACCCATTTTTGTTTTTTCAAGAGGAACATCTTGTTACATATTAGTGTGCCACTCTCCACTCATCAAAATATTCCTAAGGATCTGCATGATATAGTGTGTTAATCACCTCCAAATATTGTCTAAATTAAAATCAGCAACTTGTATCTGCACAGTGTTCATTCAGAAGATCAGTTGGAAATGCATATTTTGATATGGTAGTGCTTTCTTTGGCCCTTACTTGTTTTACACCAGAGTAATAGGATTATCATGTTTCACTGCATCACAAGCCATTACAGGACAGATGTGTGATTTGTACGTTAGACTGACAGTGTGCACCAGACAACTCGCTCTTGTCTTGACCTCCTTTTCTTTGAGACCTATGATTAAAAGATTGTGAGTCAGAGCATGACCTGCTTTCCTTGTGCTGTCTCCACTGGGACACAGCATCTAGAATTGACATACATGGCTGCTTTCTCTACATCTCTCAGTTGCTGTCATGAGTGAACCCCTTATTAAATCAAGAGAGCATTTCTGACACCTATGCTGTCTGGATGTCATCTCTAGGCTCTTCACACAAACACTCTCTCTGCAGTACACACGCTAGTCAGTTCAGTTTACATTCTTTTGTGATGGGCCCCAGTAATTAATCAGAAGAACTACTACTACAATGGGTTGCAGAAAGACAGATGCCACTGTGGGTCTTCCAGTAGCAGTTTGTGTTTTAGATCCCAAAGGAGAGCAAACGTTGTGTTGGATCCCTCATGGGCATCAGCTACTGTAGTTTTGTAAAAAGGCAGATGCTGTTATGCCCTCCACAAGGGAATTTGTTACTGTAGGACACAGAGGAGTCAGCAGTACTGTCACTTTTGCCAAATATGCTGTTATAGGTGCCAAAGGAATAAATACCTATGTATAGCCCATAGGTGCTTGTGTTGCTTCAAGTTCCATATTTACTGTTTTGTCATTGTAAGCCTCTTCAGCATTGGAAAAAGGGTAATATAGAACCTTTTCTATACAAAAGCAAATCATAGATAGACAAAGAATAAGTGCCACCACAATTAGTGCTCTGGTTTACGTGAAAAACATCATATGGAACAAATAACATTTATAAGAAATGGTGCAAAATCAAATGATAAAGATTAGGAAATGGTACAAAATCAAAGCAAAGGAACGTTTTATTAGTGCCAATCGATATTTACAACATTAATACTGAGTAAAATCTGATTGACTGGCAGTTTACCCAGCTATCTGCTGTTGCATGGAGTCCTACAGGTTCAGAACAGTGTCAAACAAACACTCTTTCCTGTTACTCAAAGATTATAATCTTTGTCGCATAAATACTCCTAGCACATGGAAGCCTGGCTAGGCATTTCTTTGCTGGAAAAAAATTAAAGACAAGCCTTGTACAAATATTTAATATAGTGCTTGACATGATCTTCTCACAGTATAGTGTGCTGGTTAGCAGCATATGTAACTGGCTATCATAGGTATAGACTTCCCATCATGACTCCCAGTATTGTGGTATTGCAACATTTGTGAATGTGCTACAGATTCCAGTATAGTCATCTCGATGTTTTAATTCAGTGGTTATCAATTAAGATTGGTTAACACCAACCTGCAGCATTCCAGGCTGTTAAAGGTCAATCTAGACACTGTTGGTAATGGCAAGCAGTCTATGGAAGACTTAAGAATATTCTGATGAGTGAAACTTTGTGAGTCGTGAGCTCTTGGTCCAAGGTGTACTTCTTTGATCCACAAATGGCACCACATCTCTGCATATAATGGAAGGTTTTGCAGTAGGTACTATCAAAGCCTTTTGACTTACACAGATGTCTTCCCACAGTGATGTCACTCGGGTTCCTATAGATCCTTCATTTTAATAAAAGTACATTTTGTGCTGGTTTTGTCATTTACTTTCTTTTACTTTTTTTCATTTTGTTTTGTTTAAAAGGTGTTCTGAGGGCGGCATGGTGGCGCAGTGGTAACGCTGCTGCCTTGCAGTTAGGAGACCTGGGTTCGCTTCCCGGGTCCTCCCTGCGTGGAGTTTGCATGTTCTCCCCATGTCTGCATGGGTTTCTTCCAGGTGCTCCGGTTTCCTCCCACGGTCCAAAGACATGCAGGTTAGGTGAATTGGAGACATTAAATTGTCCCTAGTGTGTGCTTGGTGTGTGTGTGGGATTTGTTCCTGTCTTGTGCCCTGTGCTGGCTGGGATTGGCAGACCCCCGTGATCCTGTGTTAGGATATAGCGGGTTGGACAGTGACTGACTGACTGCCTAAATGGTGTTCTTACATTGTTCCATGGATCCATGGTGGCTACAAAAGGGTGACATTGTAGGAGTGTGATGCAATAGGTCATGTGGTCTTCCTGCCACTGTACAGGTCTGCTTTTAAAGTGGGGATCATCAGCTTTTCTAATATTTTTGGGTAACAACTGGCACCTTCATTGTTTCCTTTTTTTGTTTTAGCGGCTTTTGTTATTTTGTCTGTGATTCTTCTTACTCATCTCTTTGCTTTTCTAATAACCTTTTGTTTTTGTGTTCCTGTTCATTTTTGTTTTGTTTAAAGTTTGTTTTTGTTAGTTAATATAAGAAGATACCTATGCTAACTGCACAGAATCAGAGGGTGAAGTGAAATGTTTCAAGCGCAGTGTACTCTGCTATTTTGCTTGCTTTACAGTAAAGACCCGATGGCCTATTTGGTGCTATTTCTTCTGTTTTACTCCCATTGTTGCTGCTTCAGTTCAGGTGACTTGATGGCAATGCTTGTGTGCTAGCAGAATTATTTTGTGTTCTGCTGTGTGTTTTTATTTAGATATATTAACTGGTTATGGCAATAACCACAGTGGTAAACTTAATTTCATGGTCAACCTCTGCTTGGTTATATTCAAAACCAGTCTTATCTGGAAATAGTATAGGTTTGAAATATTGTGCTAAAGGTAGGGATGCTGATTTAGTTACCTTTTTTCTAGCAGTAAGTATCATCATAGTGTGTTGATTTTACTCTTGTAAAAAAAGTACTCTAAAAACTA
Source organism: Erpetoichthys calabaricus (assembly GCF_900747795.2). Taxonomy (NCBI): domain Eukaryota; kingdom Metazoa; phylum Chordata; class Cladistia; order Polypteriformes; family Polypteridae; genus Erpetoichthys; species Erpetoichthys calabaricus. Next base: position 87,555,836 of record NC_041401.2, read on the forward strand.
ATGGGATCCACTACTATTTGCAAACACTGCTGCAGATACTCATCAAAAAACAAATTATAATTGACCACTTGTTAAACGATGAAACAATTCTGTCCATTGTGCAACAGAGCTAATGTTTGTTTCTTTACAAGTGAAAACATGGGCAAATTTGAAAAACATTCCTTTTATCTTACAGTAGTTTTTAAATATTTGAAATGATGGTAGAGAGAATGCTAATGTTATAAGGTCCCATTATATATTGCATTTCCTACAATACCTAATATACTTTAAAAGATTTGTTTTAGTGTCTATTGTGAAACTTTACAAGGGTTTTTTCATTTTCTCTTTGAGGTCTGCAGAACTGAGATGAACATGGTGTAAACCTATTAAACCTGATGTTGTACTTGGACAGAGCTAAAAGTCCTTCAATAGCACAGATACAGACTTTGAAAACATCCCAAGCATAATAAAATAAAAACAAGGGTTTGAATATTCACAGACCAGCATTGGTGGATACGTAGACTGGAAAAAAATGTTTTGCAAGCTTACTCCAGCCAAATTACCTGGCCCTGTCTGTTGGGTTCCTTCAACAATGCATGCCCAAAATTACTCACCAGGGGTCAGATTTATAAAGCTTGCATATGCACAAAAAGAGGCTTGAAATATGTGTACACAACTTCCCACACAAATGTTGGACTTTATAAAAGAAAACTTGATGCAGTGACATGCGTATATTTATGGTAAGTCTGATCCATCTGTGTTCAGCATTTCAGAGAAACTGAGGAATAGCAACACCCTTGATAAAGTAGGGAAATGCAGCCAAATCAGCTAAATGATGCCTCACGCATATACTGATTCATATCACTGAGACAGTATTATAATGTGTTTGATCTGACAAGCATATTGAACCTAAAATATGATGGCTATGATGTACAGACTCTATTTTAGTTTCCTTTTAATAAGAGCCAATGCTGTGTATTTGCACTGAAGAAATTTTTAGTTTTTTCATCAGTTTATATCAGCTTTCCTGTTTTAATTTCAAAGATTAGAAATCAGTGCACAGTAAAAATACAGATATGATTTACTCTCAGCGTACAGAAAGGTCTAAATCTCATGCCCTATAGCCTTATTAATAGTTTGACACAATATGGCTTGCTTGTACTGCTTCAGGACTATGCAAATTGTCATATACAATGGGAATTAACTTTTAGGAAATGGTCAGATTTTTTTGCCCATGATGATGTCTGGCTTATGAACCAATTTAGACTTTCAAGAGACCTTCTCTGAGTTGGCCCCATCATTAGAAAGACAGACTGCCTGAAATCAGGCTCTACCTGTTCACATGCAAGGTTTTACAATAGTAGGCTTTCTAGCTACAGGTACCTATCAGAAGGAACTGGCCAGCAGGTCAGGAATATCTCAGCCAAGTTTTAGCTGTGTCATGCCGGCCGCATTGGGAACCATAAACGACTTGATGAGCCACTGCATTCGATTTCGGCATGGCTTGATTATACATGCCAACATAACAAGAAAATTTGCAGCACTGTCCAGTTTTTGTAATGTTATCGTGGCAATTGCCTGCCCTTGTGCATTAAGTCCGCTAAGTGAGAATAACACTGCTTTTATTAACTGTAAACAGTGATATTTCATTAACAAACTAGTCATCAGTAATGCCAACACGAGGCTCACAAAGTCATGGCTTGGTTGTTTGGGTCAGCTCATGATTCATTTATTTTAAGGCAAAGTAGCGTTGCTCAGACAACTTGCTGATGGCTACACTTCTATGTGGGTCAAGAGTGGCATATAACTCTTCAAATGCAATTGGCGGTGGCTGGATGTGTCAGGTGGGAGGCTGTTCTCCTACCCAGTGATTGTCTGCAGCATCATGTTTGCATGTGTATGAGAATGTGTATGGATTAGTATAATCCATGTGTGGCTGTTCCAGGGTGACAACCTTGCTGGGTTTAAGGGAGAGTTCATGTACACACATTTACAAGAAGATTTTGATTTATAAAGGTAAACTGCATAGAAATGTGCACATGGCAGGCTTTATAAGTCTGATTTTTATTTTATTTTTTTGTGTACACATTTTCATGTTTTTTGGTGTGTGAATATTTTCACGCTCAAGTCCACGCAAAGTTTTATGAATGAGACCCCTGTTCTTTGTCTTTGACATGTCACATCTTTGATAAGCCATTGGTATGTCACCTCTCTCTTTGCTGTCTCGTATGAAGAGTGTACATCAGTATAGATGACACTGATAATGTTATGATTGCAGTAGCGCACAAATGGAAAAAAGGTGTGGCCTTCAAAAAGGACCCACAAAATACTAACTGGACTGCCCCAAAACAGGTCTCATCCCAGGGGAGCCTAACTCTAGGAAATTAAATGGCTTCAGACCTTTCTAGGTCTCAAAAGGGAGAACAGACTTTTAAAGTTTAAAATGCAAAAGACATTCTCAAATATCTTAAAATATGTCTCACAAGAGGGGGTACACTGTAACTCCAACCTGCACAGAAAAGTGATCAATAGTATTGAAGTCTCAATACAAAATATTAATCAAAATTCTAAGACAGAAGCAAAAATAGTAACAAAAAATAACCTCCAATAGTAATATGTACAGATACAGCAGACTCCATCAGAACACATTCAATGAATGGCAAGGGACTGCATTACCCATCAGCCTGCATAGGGCTGAAAGCAGTCCCTCAACTGTGATGGACAGGCAGCCCCACCTCTTGGGGAACTACCCACAGAATTCAGGGAAGATAGAGACATTTAAAGAAACAGTACATAAATATTTTAAACATTAATATGTCAGACATATTGACTAAATGATAAACGAACAGAACAATATTAGCAGAAATAACCATACTAAATAAATAAAACTGAAAATGACAAAAACATAAGCCAGGGAATGAACCCTGGCCAAAACAAATAATGAACACCAGGCACTTTCTTTTTTATTTTTAATGTATATTAGATTGAAGACCACTGGGCATCAGCTGTGCAAAACACACTTTGCAGCCACAATTCGACCTTGCTTAATTAACCTCAGTGATTACAGGATTGTAGTGCTTACAGTATTGATAAGTTCATTATTCATATGACGAATTATTGCTAAAGCTAAGAACAACATGGGCCTCTGCTAGTCTAATAGATCTTAGCAATACTGAAGTCTAGAGAAGTGCCAAGAAAAAGGATGCCGGAAGAGATTTCATAAGATGGCATTATCCATCCATCCATTTTCCAACCCGCTGAATCCAAACAGGGTCACGGGGGTCTGCTGGAGCCAATCCCAGCCAACACAGGGCACAAGGCAGGGAACCAATCCCGGGCAGGGTGCCAACCCACCGCAGAAGATGGCATTATAACTGCAAAAATAAAGATAATACTTAGGGCTTAACTGAGCAAAACATTCTTCAAGAACGCGGAGGACAGTTGGATGGCATAAACATCATATGCTGTGCATTTATTAAGTTCCAGGTCTGACCGTTTTCATTTTTGCAAGAAATATTCTACTGAACCTTAAAGTAAAAACTTTGTATATTGCATTTGAAGACCACAGTGGAGCACAAGTGGTAGACCCTATTGTAGAAAACAAGACAAAGAAGGCAGTTAGTAACAAGGTTTTGTGTGCTTTAAACATCTTTGCTTCCACAGGTGATCCCATCTATCCAGTCTCATTTATTATAATAATGTGGCACCTAGGAGCAGAAAGTGGTCGTCACATACCCTCACACCTGACCCAGCATTAATCCACAATTTCATAGTCATTGCTCCTCTCCCAAACATTGCTGAAAATAAAATAAGCAGAAATTGTATAACACACAGCCAGGTCATAGGCCCAACCATTAAATGCATATCGTTTTATAGACACCAATAGGTACCACCATGCACATAATAAAATATATAATGAGTGAACAGCAAGGTTATATTAAACCACCTTGTATGGTGTTGTATATTTATATGTGAATAGCTTATGTAAAGTCTTTTATTTGAAGTAAAATACTCTTTCTTATTAATAGACACTCGGCTTCAGTTTAGGTCACAGTTTTTAAATCAGCTAGTTGGTTTGTTTTGCAGAATTAATCAGCATTTATTTGTGGCATGTGTCTTTGCTGAGGGTACAGGTTAGATGCTATTCTTAAAAATGAGATTCATGTAGGATGCTGACTTGGGAGAGCATGTGTAGGAAAGGCATAGCAAACACCCACCTAGTGAAGTGTGTGTTCCTTTGGACTTTCTTTCTCTAAGTGAAAGGTAACAGATATGAGAAAAGTGGATATGTTTTCTTCAGTATTCATTTTAGAATTAAGAAAAAATTAATAACAAAATCAGTGGTAAAGGATGTGGCCACTTAACAGGCAATACATACCAAGCTTGGATCTGTCAGAACAAATGAATGAAGGTGTAACCAAAGGCTGTATTCATAATAACAAAGCAAAAATCCAAAAAGGCAAGTAAATAGAGACTACATAAACACAAAACTGTCACATTATGCACATTGACACAACTGCACCATGCTTTTGACTATGCCTCTTTCGCAGTTTGTCTTAGGCCATGAAATTTCCTTTTGGCAATGCCTGCTGGTTTCATCTATCTAGCAGTTAAGAGCAATTATCTGGTTGTCACCTCAAACACTTATAGTGTTCTAGCCAGGCTCCTGATTTTACACTGTAGTTCTCATTCAGTCTGTTAAGTGTTTATATCTTGTAACATTAGTCAAAACTCCATTGCCTAGATTTTACTTGGCATCAGCTGGCTTTGACTAATGTGGTGCATATATATTTTTGACTACATCAACACCACTTGACTTCATCTGTTTTTAAAAGTTGACTCTTGATATTCTTTCCCATTTTGAACATGCACCGTTACTCTTAAGATGCCCGTCTCACTAATTATTTCCTTTTTAAAATAATGTTTCACTTGTTTTCCTCTTAGTATCTTTATATTTGTTGCAAACGTATTTCTTTCCTGTTGAAGGCTTTACAAATCAAGGAAGACACTTCTGATTGTTTCTGATTCATTGGCATTTGTTCTGCAGAATGTGCATGACAGGAACTGAATGTTGCAGTAAGCTGAACTGAGAGAAAAAATAATTAATACAACTCTAGGCCTTCTGGGCGGAGTGGTGGCTCTGAGGCTAGGGATCTGCACTGGCAATCGGAAGGTTGCTGGTTCGAATCCTGTAAATGCCAAAACGGACTCTACTCTGTTGGGCCCTTGAGCAAGGCCCTTAACCTGTAATTGCTCCGTCCTGGGTATGATGTTAATCTGCATCCAGCCCTGCAAGTAGGCCCTCCAACCTGCAGGGAAAAACTTGGGCATTGGTGGCAGAATTGGAACTCCAGCCACCATAAAAAACCTCACGCTGGTTCCACTCCATCTGAACTAGTGTGGTGCTGAGGTGTCACCCGTTGCATGGCTGCACTCGGGTCCTAATCTGGATCCTGAGTTGGTTTGTTGTGATGTTGTTAATGTTTGTTTTTCAGTTTCAGTATGGCATTAGTGTACTTAATGTAACCTAATTTAATATTAATAATGAAAGTGGCCCAGGTTTCTGTAACATAGGGAAAACAAAACTATTTAAAGCTCATTTGTCCAGATCAAGCTTAAGAATGGGAATGCCTGTTGACTGTTGTTAGATATTTCAGAAGCCTTCTTTAATATACAATTTTTCTGTTAAAGCAGTTAAAAACATACAGTATTTTCATCTTTATAATGTACCTGCAAAAGCATGTATTAATTATTTGTCAATATACCATACTCAGATCTTATGGTATTTTCCCATAATAACCCTAATTAAAGACTAGGTGTCTCAGGCCTTGTTTGAATCGTGTTATTAAAATGCATACTATCGTATGTGTATAAATGTGCTTTGCAGGCCTTAAGACCAATTTGATTTTCTTCAATTATTATTTTCAAGCACCATCCAATCGGCTTTTTAATTGTTTTGAAATTTTAGCCATGTATGTGTTAGAAAACACATTTGTGATTCAACTTTATCTGACAGTTCCTGACATATACTTTATAAATGTACAAAGCAAAAGATCCTGTGCATCATCCAGTGTTTACTTTAGAAAGTTTTGTAAGCATAAAGAATAATGACAAGTATCTGGAAATAATGTCTGTAATCACAGAATGCATAAAAGTGAAAACAAATTTGAAAAATAGTCATTGATTGACATAGCAAAGATAGCCTGTACTGATGTTTAGCTATAATACAGAATTTCTGTGTTGCAATGCAAGAGGGTGACATTGTGATAGCTTGACATAGTAACAGGATACATAGTAATTACTCAATAACTAATTTTAAAGTGAATAGGAAACATGAAATAAATAAATCAGATTGTGTTGCTCTAAGTAAAAATACAGTTTTCCTTGCAACCCCACCATCTACATTCAAGAGTATCTGGCAGTGCTCCACAACTGAGAGTGTAAGATCATGTGTGGCCTTTATAGTGCCTCTTCTCTGAGTTCTGGGGGTCAGAGAAAGATGCAAAGTACTAGTGTCTTGAGTGAGTAGGCATTATTGCCTGGTACATGTTGATATCATTGCTGTTATAATGACTAGTACAGGCCATATGAAAAACCGAGGGTTTAGCCAGTTACAGTACCAATAAGCCAGCAACCACATACAGCACCATTACCTCTGTCAAAGCTACTTTGCCTCAAAATAAATTAACCATAATTTCACCCAGACCACTAGGCCATAGCATTTGTCAGTCTAATTCTTGACATCACAGGTGACTTGTGCGTTAATGGAATGTCACTGGTCATGGTTGGTAAAAGCAACTTAATTCTCACTAGATACTCTTATTGCAATATTAGTACAGTAAATTGCTCCAATTACAGTAGAACTGGAGACACTGCTGAAAATTGCCTTTTAATCTTGGCAAAAACATGTTATGTTTGATGTATGTGCACCCACACTAAAAACTGTGTGCAGCGCGTTGCCAGTCAGTTAATGACTTCTGGCACAGCAGACATGAGCGAGTGAAGCTTACCTAAGATATTCCTGACCTGTCCCCAACTCCCTGAGAAGTGACAACAGGTAACCAATAAAAACTGATGAATAACCGAAAAAATCCTTCAGTGCAAATACGTAGTATTGGCCCTCCTAAAAGAGAACTAAAATACAGTCTTTTCATCATAATTAGCACTTTTGAGCTGTAATATGTTTGTAACATCAATGCACATTGTATAAACGGCTCAGTGATATGAATTATTATGCATGTAATGTCATCATTGAGCCGGTTTGGCTACATTTCTCTATTTGATCGAGGGTGTTGTTATTTTCCAGTTTCTCCAAAATGTTGTGTGCGTATGGGCCAGAGTTCACGTAACTATACACATGTTCCCCCATCAAGTTTTCTTTTATAAATCCTGATGTTTGCATGGGAATTTGTGTTCACACTATTTCAACCTCCTTTCGTGTGTACATGAGCTTTATAAATGAGGCCCCTGGGCACAGTGAAAGTTGATGATGCAAGATGTAACACTAATCAAGTATAATAACAGCACAACTTCAGCATGGAATTTAGCTGCTTCAAGCAAAGAAATGTCTGTCACAGCACAGTGCTTTAACCATGCTACTGCTGGAAGATACTGTGTTGCATGTATATTATTGATGAATTTGTTGATTATGTCTTACCTGAAGAAGGGGCCTTAGCTGCTTCAAAAGCTTGCATATTATAATTTGTTCAGTTAGCCAATAAAAGATCTCATTTTGCTTGACTTCACATTGCATCCATAATGGCTAATATGGTACAACACTCTTCTACTCTAAGTTTGCTATAATAGTAAGATTCTTTCATGAGTGACCTCTGAAACTTTAAATTCTTTAGTTAGTATTCTGAGAGTGTGAACAGCATGGAGGATCTGTGGTGGTATCTGGAAAGTTGCTCCTGTTACTTCCAGAAGGGATCTTACTTCGTTGGGCCCTTAACCAAAAAATTGCTCCAGGAGCACTGCACAATGGCTGACCCTGCTGTCTGACCTCCAAAGGTCATGTGAAAAGACAGCATTAATTGCTATATATTGTCACGCGTTTGTGCAAAGGGGACAGCTTAAGAGTTCTGGAGATTGTAATTTTGCCGCTCCAGGGGTTAGTGCTGTGTTGTAATGTCTGCTCTCTTCCTCCCTCTGCAGACCAGATGATTGACAGCTGTAACATCTCTGACGTCACTTCTGGTGTCTGTTCGCTTGGACCCACTTCTGTCTACCAGAAGGACATATAACCGGAAGTTCGATAATTTTGAAATCAGTTCACTGTGGAACTCCCATTTGAAAAGACATTCTTACTATATAAGAATGTAAGAACATTTCTAACCATATATATGCACAGAACTTTCACGCATGTTTATTGCAAGATCGATACCGACATAGCCAAGTATATATATATATATATATATATATATATATATATATATATATATATATATATATATATATATATATATAAGCGCTGCTGCCTCACAGTTGGGAGACCTGGGGACCTGGGTTCACTTCCCGGGTCCTCCCTGCGTGGAGTTTGCATGTTCTCCCCGTGTCTGTGTGGGTTTCCTCCCACAGTCCAAAGACATGCAGGTTAGGTGGATTGGCGATTCTAAATTGGCCCTAGTGTGTGCTTGGTGTGTGGGTGTTATTGTGTGTGTCCTGCGGTGGGTTGGCACCCTGCCCAGGATTGGTTCCTGCCTTGTGCCCTGTGTTGGCTGGGATTGGCTCCAGCAGACCCCCGTGACCCTGTGTTCGGATTCAGCGGGTTGGAAAATGGATGGATATATCTATAATAATAAAAGGCAAAGCCCTCACTGACTGACTGACTCACTCACTGACTCACTCATCACTAATTCTCCAACTTCCCGTGTAGGTGGAAGGCTGAAATTTGGCAGGCTCATTCCTTACAGCTTACTTACAAAAGTTAGGCAGGTTTCATTTCGAAATTCAAAGCGTAATGGTCATAACTGGAACATATTTTTTGTCCATACACTGTAATGGAGGAGGCGGAGTCACGTATCGCGTCATCACGCCTCCTACGTAATCACGTGAGCTAAAAACAAGGAAGACATTTACAGCACGAGTCACACGCGGGAACGAAGGTAAGTTACGTTAATTTTTGACTGTCTTTTAATACTGTGTGAGCATACATATTAACACATGTGCAATTAAACGTGTGCATTTACGGGGTGATTTCTCAGGCTTAAAAGCTCACCTTTTATCAAACGCGGGAAGAAAGGTAACTGACGTTGTTCACTGTCTTTTAATACTGTGTAACCATACATATTAACACATGTCCAATTAAACGTGTGCATTTACGGGGTGATTTCTCAGGCTTAAAAGCTCGCCTTTTACTAAAAAGGTAAATGCAAAACTATTTTCAATCAGTTTATTGAAACGCTCCCGTTAAGGATTGCAATAACATATTCGCGAGATAAAAGAACGAAGTAGGGGGAAATGGAGGAACAGCCGCAAACAGCGAAGAGCAAAAAATTAATTAAACAATTGAGAACGGAGCGAGTTAAGCATACAAGCATGTTCATAAGGGAAACAAAGCACGGTGTAAAACGTAAGTTTAAATTAAGTTAATAGAAACGCTCCCGCTGCGGATTGCAATAACATATTCGCGAGATAAAAGTTTAATGAGAAGACACGAGGTATAAACGAAGCACACGCCGTGGCGCAACGTTAGGGGCAACAGTTTCAACCATTCTATGATCTGCTTCTCGCAACTGAAAGACGGCACATGGCGGATGTTAGCCGACTTGCTGACCGCAACGTTAGGGGCTTCAACTATGGCGCTGACGCAACATCTCAGTGCCAACACTTTGCAGACTGTACTTAAAAGACACGCCCTCCTCACTGGACAGTTAAAAACACCAATCAAACTAACGATGACATCAAGTATTACCCAATCAAAAGTAGGAAAGGAGGCATCTTCATAAAATGCGTGTGGGATGATTTGCATGAGACGCTGCTTTAAAAAAAAAATGATAAAAAAAATACGGGATAAATCCCGTCCAGTATTGATTCAAAACGGGACGCGCAATTTCATTCTCAAACGCGGCACGATTCCGTATTTTAAAGGACGGGTGGCAACCCTACAGTGCCAGGTAACCACCCATACAATCAGATTGTGATTCAGACTAGGAATGCAATGAATGTAATTACCCCGATCTACATACAAGGCGAAAGTCTTGCAACATTCAAAGATGATGGTTTGGGATAATTAGTACTTATTAAGTACAACATTGAACATAAAAGAGCTTATGAAGCCTTGAAACGAAAAAAGCAAGATCTCAGAGATCGTAAAAAAAAAAAAAGGAGGTAATGTCGTTTTACTCGCTGTAGATTTTACTCAAACATTACCAGTTATTTCACGAGGGAGACCAGCAGATGAACTCAACGCGTGTTTAAAATCCATGCTTCTCCCACGGTCGGTTATATGTCGCGTGTTCTCGGGTGGGTACACCAAAAAATGTATACATTTAAGCATGTAATGGGCAAAGAAAAAATGAGGTATACCCAAAGGCACTGCAGTAGTACTCAATGTAACTTTACTTCTTAAATGTTAATGTTTTACTGTTTAATAATTTATACGCTTCTTATATATTGTTCAAATTCTTTTATGAAAATACCAGTGACAGCGCAATGCACGATAACATGGAGTGAATACACCATACGCATCTGCCCACGGCCGCCCTGGTGTGCGCAGATAGGAGTTGATTCTAAAATAAAATAAACATAAAAAGAGTAATACATTCATCACCCATAAAGCGGATAGCAGACGTGACGTATTATATGTGTACCACATTTCAAGTCAATACGTGAAACGGTTTGCAAGCTACATGTGATTTAAAATCCTGGACAGACCAACGAAAAGCCACGGTAGCAAATTATTGATGAAGATTTTACTGTTCAATAATTTATATTTATATGAAATGTGCTTCTTATATATTACTTCATATTCTCATATGATAATGATGTTAATGTTGTTTATATTGATTTCTATGTTATTGTAAGTGCATCTATGTGTGTATATGTATGTATGTATGTGTATATATATATATATATATATATATATATATATATATATATATATATATATATATATATATATATATATATAAAAAATATATATATAAAAAATATGTGTATATGTATATATAATATATCTGTATATGTGTGTATATGTGTGTGTATATGTGTATATGTATATATATATGACAGCAACACTCATAACAATGACAACACAATTACATTGACAATCATGTTACATTATTTTTAAAATGTTTCCTTTACTTTTTCATAACCTCTTTAACACACTACTTCTCCGCTGCGAAGCGTGGGTATTTTGCTAGTATATTATAAAAAAAAATCTTGGGAGGGAGACGAGATGTGATCTTCTCAGAAGACACTTTGACGTCCCGTGAGATAAGGCAGTGAGACAAAAGGACAGCTGCTGTACATGCTTTTAAATGATCGACGCACAGTGTGACAAGCAGAACACGCAGCTCACCAGCAGCAAGCCAGCAGATGATACATCTGCATCTCCTTAGCTTGCGTTCAGCCCTCCCCTTCACAATGCGAGCAGCAGAGACGCGAAGTGGCAAAGGGACAGCTGCTGTACAGGCTTTTAAGTGATCGACGCACAGCACGACAAGCAGAACACACAGCTTGCCAGCAGCAGCAGCAAGCCAGCAGCTGATCTGACCGCATCTCCTTAGCGTGCGTTCAGCTCCCCCCTTCACAACGCGAGCAGCATTATACGTCCCGCGAAAAAGAGATTTAACCACGCCTAGGGCCAGAAATAAAGGACAAAGAGTAGATGACAAAGTAGAACATCGTTGAGAATTCAGAAATGTTGCCACGATACACATGCACAACAGGGTAGAGATAATGGAAGTAAGAAAATTCCAAAGTCTCAAAAAAAATATTTTATCAGGACAATAATTTTATATGTTCTAGATGACATGTCAACGACAAAGCGAAGAAGAAAGAACATGGACAAACATTCGAGAAAGTCGATTTATTTATTAGAGAGAAAGAAACGATATTCACTCACAGGTAGTTATACATTGCATTGTCACAATGTAAGTCCAAACACGGAATCAAAATTCAATGCAATCTTGAAGAAAAGTTAATTCCAAATATTGTTTTTGCTAAAGTTTTAAAGTAAAAGTGAAAATAATGCATATGTAACAATTCCCATGAAAATAACAATCTGTTTAAATTGTATATCTGGTAAACCAAACCCGAGGGTGGGCAAGCAAAGCAATCAGGGGGCAAAGCCCCCTAGTGTAATATATATATATATATATATATATATATATATATATATATATATATATATATATATATATATATATATCTGCAACTGGAGCCTCCACCCCAGAGTTAACTCCAATAGACACCACTTTACTCTAGCTGTTGACTTCCAAAACTCCTCCTGGTTACACTATGTTCAATAATTATGCTGGTGTTGACCTAACATTATCTAACTTGGGCATTACATGGCATGTCATATGATGTTCCAAAGAATAATTTGTGAAACTGAACTGGTAAAATATTTTAGCACTAGTAAAAGTAAATTTTATGGTGACTTCTTTTGACTTCCTGATTATGTTTTTTCTTCTTTACTTTTTCATCTTTGTCATTTACTTGAAGCATCTCCCATATAAGATGATTTTTACATTCTAATCAGAGTCATTTTACATATATTCAAATAGATATTGAGAGCTGAAGATATTGGTGTCAGATACGTATCTTCTTCCAAGAACTTTCATCTGTCGTAATCATTAGGGTCACACCTGCTATTTAAATATACTGACATATTATAACAGGTCTGTAATATGTGCATGGGAAATGTTGAGCAAGGCGCAAGGCATGGAGTGGGAATGTGATTTGAAATGTTCTGCCAGGCTCCCTTTCCCCTGAGAGCCAGAACGCGGGACACAGAGGTTGACAGCTCTCTTCCTGTTGTAGGTCAAATATCTGTAATCTTCCCACCATTTTCACTTTCTTCAGGGGTGAGTTGTTAAAATTAGGCTATAGCTGAACTTTTGGAGCAGATCTGTTTGAAATCTTTCCTTACAGGAGAGTTAAAATGTACAAACCAAGCAATTTTCACACAGTAACGCCTTCTGCCAAAGAGACGCTATCCATTTTTCTCTTGGCTGCAGTGCTGAGAAAGTTGGGGATGACAGGAATCCTGACTGAAGTTGTTTGATTGGAGCAGATGAACTTTGCTTGAACTCAGGCAAACTTCATAGATTCTTACTTATCTCTGCTGATCTTATCATAAGCTTTTTCTTCTTTATAGGATTCTGCATCACTGCTGTTAAATGTGATTAAAATTTAGCAGATTATCATATGTCTTCATTTATTTACTTGAGCAAATGCAGAGTTCTAGTTGTAGCACATTACCTTCTCTATAGTAATTCAGCTGTTAGGTGTCACTAACACTTTACTTTTACAAAGAGTTGTTGTTGATTAGTTTAAATCATTGTGAAAACTGTGTCATAAGTGATGCCCTTTACCTGTTTACAAAAATTGTAAGCATCTGCTGAATGCATCTTGAAGGTCAGTCAGTCAGTCAGTCATTATCCAACCCGCTATATACTAACACTGGGTCACGTGGGTCTGCTGGAGCCAATCCCAGCCAGCACAGGGTGCAAGGCAGGAACAAACCCCAGGCATGGCGCCATCCCACTGCAGGGCACACTCACACACACACACACACACACACCCACACACCAAGTACACACAAGGGACAATTTAGGATTGCAAATTGGACTGTGGGAGGAAACCGGAGCACCTGGAGGAAACCCACACAGGCACGGGGAGAACATGCAAACTCCCATCTTGAATGCATTTTTACTAATGTAAACTAGTGTAAAGAAAAGTTCAGAGATAAAATATAAAACAAAGGGGTGGCACAGGATTTTGCAGTATTTGCCTTTCATGTCATGTTGGTGCTGTGGTCTGTGTTTGAATCCTGGTCCTGGTTGCTGTCTTTGTGGTGCTCATATCTTTTTCCTGTGTCTGCCCCGGGCAGTCAGGTTTTCCTCTCACCTCCCAAATATGTGAAACTTCAGGCTAAACAGCAACAAAAACATAACATAACACAACATTCTTAAGCCTTTTTTAATACAATTCAGGGACTTGAGGAACTGGAGCCTATCCACAATAAAAACATTATGCCAAAATAGATTAAAAGCATTTTTTTGGCGATTTTCTAATCACACTTTTCACTTAAGTAATTTGTCATATGTATGCATAGCTATATTGTAACTTATTTGACCTTTTAATTAGTTTATATTAACTTATCCTTCAAAAAGCATTCATTTTGCTTCTATCAAAATTATCAAAATAAAAACTGACAAACTACATTTTTAACAGATATGATTGTAACTGCTGAGTAGTATGTTCGTGACATGTACAGAGCTGCCTGTTACCTGATTATCTAGCTTTGTAAAACACAATTCTTGCATATTCCACAGATAATTAGCATACAGTTTCATCGACCACATAGTTCATTTCTGGGTGGCTATAGTTTTCCCTACAAATGTAAACCATGGTAAATGCCAAAAAGTGTAGTAAATCAGCTATGAAACATAAAAACTGGTGCTGAATGTAACTATGTTTTGTTTTTTTTTCTTTGCTTTCCTAAATTGTAATAAATATAATGTAATAGTCTTAAACTGTTTTGTATGTTATAAGTGCTTCACACTGCTTAGTTTGATATAACGTTCTTGAAGTCTGTAGTGTTTCTATTCGTAAACTATTGCAAGTGTCCTTTGGGGCTCCACTTCGCACAACATCTTGAATAAGTGCCTTTTCACATTGTTAATTTGCCCCAGTGTTAAATGTATTCATACAGTACATGTACCATACAACTTGCCTTAAATTTGGCCATTGTTGCTAAAATAGTTTTATTTTATCATCCTCCAGATCTGAACTGGACAAGCTGTTTTGGAAAATAGATGAATAAACCATCATGTTTTCAAAACTTAAGAACCTACCTGAACATTTAAAGAAACTGCAAATTTTAAAGTTAAATGTTAAAGTGTTATATTGAGTACTGGTTAAGTCATACATAAGCAAAGGTACAGAGGAAAGAGAAATTATGGTGGAAAATGGATACAAGGTCAGAATGAGATGGTTTTGGCTTAAGAGAAGCAGGGTTCAGTCTTAGAAAAGCAGTATTATAAATGACAGATTTGTAAGAAGCAGCCAGGTTATTAAAGAAGAATGGATAATCTTCATATCCAGTTATGCAGTGGAATTTGATAGTAAAGAAACTTAAGCAGTGAACACAAGCTACAAGAACGTCAGGAGCAAAGAAATGTTGCAAAGTAATACTGTATTGAAAATCAAATTGTTTTAGTCTTTCATGAATATACTAAATGACTTATTCATCCTAGACATTTATCATTTTTGAAAGTGTGTCAAATTGTTTTACCCTAAAAATGATCCATTATTTTTTCACCTGTATTTTGTCAGTTAAAGGATTCTTGGTTTAATTGGTTTTTACATATTGGCGTAGTATGAGTGAGGTTGTATTTGTTTATAAGAGTGGGTCTTCAGATGGACTGGTAACCAATCTTGGGTTGGCACCTTTCTCGTGCCCATTGCACGGTTGAGACATTTCAGTGAGAAAGGGCCAAATCTAGGTCTGCAATATGTTGAGTTGAAGCAGGTGTTTGAGTACCAGTCTTGTATCAGTGCCCCTAGTATGTAAAGTAAACATTTATTGTTTATGACACGTAACGACAATATACATGTTATGATGGACTATAAACTAGGTTGTTTTTTTCTTTGTTTTGTTTTTTTTTTTTTAGAAGAGGATTTTTTTAATTCAACATTTAAAGTCAGATGTCTTTGCATTTTGCTTCAGAAGGGCACTATCACTTGGCATCAATAATATATGTACTTATAAAATATAAATGTATTTTGCATTTTGCTACTCTTTACACTTTCTTTCACTTAGCATCTGTGTGTGAGAAAGAGTTATATTATCATAATAAGACGTTTGTTATGCTTACATTAAATACATATTTAGACTATGAGTGTTTAATGCGAGCCTGGAGTATAAATCTTGTATTTTACTATATTTATTTAAAAAAGAAAACCAGCCTTACATCTACTTCAAGCGCTGACTTGAAAGATCAGTCTTTCTGTTTTATTCTATGAAATGTCTGAGCCTATAACTGATCCCAGGGTATGTTGTGAGTACTATTTTTTCCTAGGCCTTACTGATATCTTCAGACTTTCTTTCATATAAATAAGCAAGCTATTTCTTTAAAAAGTAATTTTATCAGTGCAAATAAACAGAAATGAGTTAAGTGGAGAGGCGAATTGCACTAGGAGTCAGCTGCTAATGAAGCAAAGACAGGTTTGCTATGTGTTATTTAAGATTGCAATTGTCCTCCTTTTAAAATACTAAACAACTGTTTATAACCAAGATTAAACACTGGATGCTTATTTATTCAGCCTTGTAAAAACAAAGCATTTTATTGGATTTTCAGTGTTTTTGAAAATCTTGATGTTAATGCCTTTTCTTCCACTTTTGACATGACATATCATAATTAGTTCGGTACCATGTTAAACTTTGAAATATAATGCAATGCCAAATTAAAATGCTACAAGATGACAGCCATGATTTGCAGTTATTTTGAGCAGAAGAATAGTTTCTGTTTAAAATTATGTTTATTTTTATGTTCATGCCATAGGCATTACATTTTTGTGGTGGGCAACATTCTGCCAGTGAGACTATCTATAAAGGAGATTACCTGTGTTGTGATATCTAGAAGGCATAAAATAACTGAAAAGCCACCAATCAGCATTTTAAACATCTAACAATCCAAAAGTTACATATGTTTATTATAATAAAGTGTTCAACTTATTTTACCTTGTCAGAGAGTCACATTCTTTCCAAGCTATAATGGGTACATTATTAATGCCAGCCTTGAATGGGGCATATAGATGTAGCCACCACTTTGAAGGATACAGACATGCACATACATTGGATCACACTAGATCTTTTGGTATTTGGGAGGGAGAGGTGTTGGAGTGTTCAGTGGAAAACCCTAATCTAAGAATCAAACTAGAGGTCAACTACAATGCGTTAGCTTCAATCCAGCCATGCCCCAGTAGTTTGCAATTACTTCTGCAGATTAAGTCTTGCTTAACTTCTGAATGTTTCACCATGTGTATGCAGAAATTCAACTTAGACTATACATGATTGCTTCATTTGAGAATTATGTCCTCAAATCATTAATAGGTAAGAAAGTAATTAGCTCTTATACTGTACAGACATATTAATGTAACTTGAATAAAATTTTGATACATCCTGCAGGATTAACATAAACACAGTAGAGTAGAAGTACTCACTCTAAAAGTAAGGCAGAGCAGAATCAGTAATATTTAATGTCCCCTTGAGCTCAGTGTTGAGTCAGAGATATTAGAGTTCTTCTGAAAGTAGGGCATTTAGGTGTATAATGGGGGAGTAACAAAAAGCAATTAACACATCTTAGTTATACAGATACATTGCATAGAGAAGGTATTCAGACCAGTTTGCTATGTTGCATCCTTACACTAATATCACTTAATTTCATTTTTCCCATATCAAGCATCATTTAGTACCTTAGAATGCCAAATCAAGAAAGCATTTTAACATTTTTTGCAAATTTATTAAAAATAAAATACTGAAATGTCCCATTGATACATGTATTCAGAACCTTTGCTCAGCGCTCAGCTGAGGAATAACTTGCAGAGATTACAGCCTGGAGTCATCTTGGGTGTAACACAATGAGCTTTTCTAACCGTGATTTGGGAATTTTCTTCTATTTCCCCTGCCGATCCTCTTGAGCTGTGTCAATTTGAATGGAGATAGTCGGTGGACAACTATTTTCAAGTCTCACCAGTGATGTTTGTTTGGGTTCAAGTCTGGTCTTTGGCTAGATCACTCAAGAACATTCACAATGTTGTCCCTGAGCTATACCCGTGTTATATTTGTTTTTTTCTTAGAATCATAGTCCTGTTGGAAGGTGAACCCCTGACCCAGTGTGAGGTCCAAAACACTCTGGAGCAGATTTTCATTAAGGATATCTCAATACTTTGTTCCATTCAGCTTTCCCTCAACCCTATCTTATCTCCAAGTCCCTGCCACTGAAAAGCAACCCCACAACATGATGCTGCCATCACCATGCTTCACCAATGGAACTGTATTGTGCAGTGACAAACAGTACCCGGTTTCCTCCAGACATGATGCTTAGAACTGAGGCCAAACAATTCAATCTTGGTTTTGTAAGACTGCAGAATCTTGTTTCTCGCATACATTCATACTCCAAAAGGCATTCATGTGTCTTTTGCTGAGGAGACTCTCCAGTCTCTGAGTCTTCTGTCATTAAGCCCAGATTGGTGAAGTATGGCCTGGAAGACTGTCCTTTTGGAAGTTTCTGCCATCCCCAGTTTCTCTGGAACTCAGCGATTACCATGGCCCTTCTCACACACAATTGCTCAGTTTAGGCAGGCAGGTATCTTTAGGAAGAGTTGTGGTTGTTCCAAACATCTTTGATTTGAGAATTATGGAGGTCACTGTGGCCTTGTAGACCTTAAGTGCTAGATATTTTTGTAGCCTTTCCCAAGTCTGTGCCTGAACACAGTCCTGTCTCTAAGCGCTGTAGGCAATTCCTTCAACCTTATGGCTTGATTTTTACTCTCATTGTCAACTGTGGGACCTTGCATAAATGGGTGTGTGCCTTTCCTAATCAATCAAATTTACCCAAGGTGGACTCCAAACAAGGCATAGAAACATCTCAGTTTTTATGTTTTTATTTTTAATAAATTTGCAAAAAAATCTTAAATTCTATTTTTGCTTTGTGATTCTGGGGTATTGAATGGTGCTTGATGTTGGTAAAAACAATTTTAGTATAAACATGCTACATGAAAACTCTATGTGGTCCCTAAATAAGAGAAGGAGCTAGCCTGCATTCCCCTTAGCTCTCTTTTCTAGTTTTATCTTGTCCCTCTCTTTACCATCAATATCCTGGGGCCTCATGTATAAATGGTGCATATGCACAAAAATGTGTGCGTACGCCCGTTTCCTCGCCCACTTTGAAATGTATAAAAACTAAACTTGGCAAAAAGCCACACACATTTTCACGGTAGCCCCCTACACTGCGTATGCACATTTTTGCTCAGTTTTACAAACTGGCGGCACAGGCATTAAAGCAGTGCTACCACTTCTGTGTCATTTACTTTTCATATTGGAATCAATGACAGGGGATTTAATAAATACACCAAAATTAATTGCTTATCATTTACTAATTTAATTCACTTGAATGTAATCATTCTCTAACAATAAAATGGTGCACGGAATGGCCAAATTATTCTAAATACCATAGCTACTTTAGCATTTTTAGAAGACATCGCAAATGGAAGAATTAGAAGAGTGTGTATTTATAGATGATAATGACTGGCTTCTAAATCGATTTCGATTTTCAAGAGCTATCCTCTTGGAGCTGTGTGCTGAACTGGCGCTGGCTTTACAAAGGCAGACTTTAAGGAATTGTTCTGTACCTGATCCTTTGCAAGTTCTGTCCAGTCTCCAGTTTTTAATCAAAGGAGCTTCTCAACATGAACTTGCTGACCTATCAGGTATTACACAAACATCATCGACTTGCGCCATGCCAGCTGTATAGGTTAGTATTATCCACTTGTCATCCAAATATATAAGATTTCCTTACACGGTGGTTGAACTGTGAAACTTCAAAGCGCAATTTGCAGCAATGTCCGGTTTTCCAAATGTAATCGGAGTGGTCAACTGCATGCATATTGCTATTGCAATGGCGCTGGACAAGTTATATCAGCCAGGGAGGAATCATCAAAAGAATGAGCTGGCATTAAATCATATATATCTGGAGAACCCATAAAAATGGCAATTCCGTACAGTCACAGGTGCTTTTTCCAACTAGTGTGGCAAAATGCAAGCAGTTCTTTTAAAGATAGCGTCTCACATTAAATAGCCATCTAAAGAGAAGAAAATCGATCCGTTGTGTCGCTCAGCGCCAATGCTACACTATAAAGGCACCTTCAGAGAATTTATTTGTTTTTGTAAATAGAATGCATTTCTGCTCTATTAATGTGTTGCTCTATAGTCCACAGAAACCATGTCACATTGTGCAGGCATAAAGCATCCTACATAATATGCCACACAATCATGGCTTGCCTGTACCTGAAGAGATGTGATATGATGAACCTGACCCTGACCCACCAAATGATCAGCCAAGTTGGACAGCGTTACAACTTCACTTGAATTTAATTAGCAGAATGTAAAAACAGGTTATCAGATGCAGCATTTTTTCTTTAACCAATTAATTTAAATTGTGGTCAGTATTACATAGTATAACACTTGTAATCCTTAGTTAATTGGCCACATCTCTTACAGCATCCACTATTGCATTTTGTGACTCCAGAACATTGTCAATCAACACACAGCCAGATGGTTACCCAGCGATTTCAGAGGTCTGTGCAGCCAGCGTCTGAAGATGTGCTGGGCACAGCAGCGCTATCACCGCATGGAGTCACGTCAAACAGACAGTGGGGCTGCAACTTGCCTTTTCATGTTGACTTTGATATCTGACCACTGCTTTTTTATTTTGGGAACTGTGTGACTTTCTGAACTTGAACTTTTGAGTGTCTCCACCACACTGTATCACTCCATAACTTCCTTTTCATGCTTATACCACTGCTTAAGCCAGAAAATAGTACATTTTTCCTTGCCTCCACTTCACATTTGCGGAAATTCTTCATTTTTCCATGTGATTTTGCAGTTGTCTTTTAACAAAACACTGAGCAGAAGGTGAAATGCAAAATTCTGTGAGAAGTCAGGGTGGGGCTGTAGGCACGTGTATGTGCGTTAAATTTCGTGTTCATTAGGATTTATTAAGGGAAAGAGCATGGAACTTGGCGTACGCACAGTTTTATGCATCTGGATTTTTTTGTGTGTACACACATTTCTGGGTTTGTCTGTACTCCATGATTCAGTGTGAATTCTACGCACAGCATTACACATGAGGCCCCTGGTCATCTTTCTTTGGTTCCTTCTAGTTGCAGGTTCAATGTGCTTTCTTGCCATAGTTATGTGAATTTTTGTTTTGGACCAGAAACCTAGTGGGTTACAGCGAAAACTATTAGAATGGCTACTAATTTTGGACTTGCTCCTCATCAGACTTATTTCTGCAAGTTAGGTTGATTTTAAATACTTGTGCCTGTATGAAAATTTTACAGACAATGGGTAATATAAAAGTACTAAGAGAAAATGTAAAATTTAAAAATGCAATTTGCAATATCAATTACTAGCTGTAAGTGCATAGTTGCCACTGGAACAGGTTGTCTTTTCCCTATTTACACTGCTCAAGAAAATTAAGAAAACAATTAAATCAAACATTGGATCTCGATGAATGAAATATTTAAGTGGAAAATCTTTACTGAATAATACTGTGTAATTCGGTTGAGAATAAAATGATGTAGCAACAGTCAGTGGAAACCAAAATCACCAACCTATTGAGGGCTGAATTCAACATTACACCTAAAATAAAGACAGAAATTGAAATCACAGGCTGATCCAACTTGCATGAATTTCATTATGGCAACACATAATGTAACTGAGTAGTGTGTAAGTCCCACACGTGCCTGTATGCACTTCTGACAACATCTGGCATGCTACTGATGAAAAGGTGGATGGTGTCCTGGTGGATCTCCTCCCAGACCTGGATCAGGGTATCAGTGAGCTCCTGGACAGTTTGTGGCACTACTTGGCAGCGTCAGATGCACCAGTGCATAACATCCCAGAGGATCTCAGTTGGATTCAGGTCTGGGGAATGTGTGGGCTAGTCAATAGCCTTTGTCATCCAAGAATTGCCTAGATATTCTGGCCACATGAGGCCAGGCATTCTCTTGCAGCAGGAGGAACCCAGGGCCCTCTGCACCAATTTAAGGTCTGATAATGCCTAAGGATTTCATCCCGGTACCTAACATCAGTCAGGGTACTGTTGTCTAACATGTGGAGGTCTCAGCAACCTTCCTAGGATATTCTTCCCCAGACCATCACTGAGCCTCCGCCAAACTGGTCATGCTGGATGATATTTCAGACTGCATAATGTTCACCATGGTGTCTCCAGACTCTTTCACGCATGTCACGTCTTCAGTGTGAACGATCTCTCATCTGTGAAGAGAACCAGGCGCCAATGGCAGAGCTGCCAATTTTAGTATTCTCTGATGAATGCCAATCAAGCTGCATGGTGATGGGCTGTGAGTACAGGTCCCACTAGAGGACGTTGGATCCTCATGCCACCCTCATGGTGTTTGTTTCTGACAGTTTGGCTAATCAGTAGCCAGCTGGAGGTCATTTTATAGGGCTCTGGCACTGCTCCTCCTGTTCCTCCTTGCACAAAAGAGCAGATACCAGTCCTGCTGCTGGGTTGATGCCATTCTATGGCCCTGTCCAGCTCTCCTTGTGTAACGGCCTGTCTTTTGGTTTCTACTCCGTGCTTACGAGACCGTGCTGGGAGACACAGCAAAGCTTCTTGCAACAGCATGTGTAGATGTGCCATCCTGGAGGAGTTGGACTACCTGTGCAACCTGAATTGGCTACAGCTACTGCCTCATGCTACCAGTAGTAACAAGGACACTAGCAAAATGCAAAACTAAGGAAGAATCAGTCTTGAAGGATAAAGAGAGAACACTTGTCTGTGGCCAACATTCTCTTTTTGGGGGGGTTGTCTTGCTGTTGCCTCTCCAGTGCACCTGTTGTCACTTTCATTTGCACGAAAGCAGGTGAAGTTGGTTCATAATCACTTGTGCTTCTTAAGTGTACAGACTGACATTCCTGAAGCTTATTTGACTTGGTGTTAGACTGTGATGATTAACTGTTACCTTAATTTTTTCGAGCAGTGTAGTACTAACCACTGTACCTGTCAAGGACAGGTAATAGAATAATTTTAAAATATCACACTATCACTTGCCCTGCATGTTCTTTCAAAGCCTTTCCTCTGTATTCGAGTGTCTCTGAACATTTCTTCACTGGCTGTCCCTCTCTCGAGCACGTTCCTGTAAAGCCTGCTTCTCAGACTCTATCATTGTTTTTGAGGGGCCAGTTTTATAATTTCCGTCTTTTAAGTTGACTTTCTCAATGAGTTACCAAAGCCAAACTGACCAATCAGATTGCTCTGGACACACAGACCTTAGTGTTTTAGTGTTTTTAAACTTAGTGTATTTTAAATGCATGTTTTGGATTTTTTTTCATTTTGAATTAATTTCAATGTACACTTAAAGCTAATCTTTTCTGTGTTTGAAAATAAAAGCCATGTATTTTCATACGTCATACATAAAATACAGAGGTTTATATTGAGAGAAGGGAATTCTGAAATCATAAGTTTAAATGGCACTCCAAGAAGCCTTTTTATTGATTTATTGGTAGAGTTCTCAAAATATGTTTTGTTACCTATGCAAATAGTTAAAACTATAGATAAACTGAAGGAAAGAGGGAAAGATATATAGATATAGTTATTTAGCATATCTATAACAAAAAATATTTCTGACAGTAATATGAAAGGAGTATTAACACAAGACTATAGCTAAACAGTTTAGAAACTAACAGAGTGTAGAAACATAATACAACATTAAAAGTGCCCAGGCAATTTAGTGAACTGTTCTTCTCTTGTAAGTACATTTTTTTGCAATTGCATGCAATTGCAGTTGTAAATGTTCTACTATCTTTATTACAGAGTGATTGAAAGGTCACATAACCAATTAAAGTATGTATTGATGAATGTTATTTAATATTTTCATTCATAACAACATATATCAGTTTGGGATTGGATGTAAGACAAGTAATGGGAATGAACAGGGCAAATCTGAGCGGACTTGACCTTGGCAGTGGAAGCTGACTCTTGGGATGTGAAAACTTGCTTCACTGGCAGGGAAAGAGATGGAAGCAATGCAGGAGGTTGAAACGTATCTGCTAGATATAGTAAGAGTCCGCCCCACACACACACACACACCCCATAAATTCTTGATTTAGGCTCTTCTACTGAGGTGGTCTGTCTCTCACTATCAAATTACCATGTTGGAGAGACCCACACAGTTTTTGTGAGGGTAAAGCTAAATGGCTTGTTACTCTTAAGTTAAGAGGTCACCTCAATATGACTAAGTTAAAGAGAGAAAAACGTTTATTAACCCCATTCATGAAACATTTATTTGTGGGAGCTTATAGCTGAAGAGTGTTTGTTTTTCTCCAATTTTGATGGAGAAGATCTTTGTATTTTTTTCTTTTTTATACTAATGTATTTATTTTTTCAACATAGTTTTGTCTTTAAGGACAGTCCTGGTTGAACTGACTTTAAATTATTTAATTTGTAAATCTTTTTATGGATATATGACCAAAAGAACTTTCACCAATTTGACCTTTGTAGGTTGTGTTTGCTCCATGGTGCATCTGTGCTCCATGCTCAGCATGACTAGTGTAATACTCTTCAGTCTCTTTCTTGAATGGAAAGTAGAACAGACCCTGAGTAATCTACAGTCCTCACTCAGTAGAATTAACTGTAACAGTACCTTTTAATTAGAACGTAAGAACAGTGTAGATGAGAAACAGGCCATTCAACCCAACAAAGCTCGCCAGTCCTATCCACTCAATTCTTCTAAAATAACATCAAGTCTAGTTTTGAAAGTCCCTAAAGCCCTACTATCCACCATACTACATGGTAACTTATTCCATGTGTCTATGGTTCTCTGTGTGAGAAAAACAAGTTTCCAACTGTGGCCCTGTGTTCTTTATGAATTCATTTTAAAGTGACAATCTCAATCTCCTGTACTAATTGCCTTCATAGTTCTAAACATTTCAATCATGTCTCTTCTTAATCTTCTTTTGTATGAACTGAAAAAGCTCTTAATTGTTCCTCATAGTCATCCCCTGTATCCCTGGAATCAGCCCTAGTCACACTTCTCTGCACTTTTTCTAGCGCTGCTAGGTCCTGTACAAAGTACTCCAGATGAGGCTTTACCAGTGTGTTATAAAGCTTCAGCATAATCTCCTTGGACTTCAACTCTACACACTCTACTTGTTGTACTCTATTTATTATATTGAAGGCAGGGAACATTATAATTAGACTGGCAAAGGTGAAAGATTACCAGATGTGTAGCATTAATCAAGTCACTACACTACTCAACCTCCCGAAGACTGAAAACTGAGCATTCCATCCTGGCCATAGAACAGTGGCCCAACTCTTTGTCTTTGTGCAGATAGATGAGCTAATCTTAATCAGTCCTGCCTACAAGTGTTTTGTGACCCTGGAAAAAAGTTCTGCCCGTGACAGGTGGGATAATTGTGTGGGCAGTACTTCATTATTGTAAATTTTAAGAGCTGTTTTATTTGCCATTTGTTTTCTGTTTTTGCAGAGCAGAGGTGTTCTTATTCTTGACACTAGACTTAAAATGGAGTCTGACTTCTCCAAGCTTGAGTCTTGTTCCGTTAATTGAACAAGGTATAAATGTATAGCTGGGATGTAGCGACTATGAAGTTTGGATGCTGACCGATTGCACCTTTTTGTGGAGATGATGTTCTTTTTACTACTTGTTACTGTGGTCTTTTGCTGGCCTTAAAATGGTCAGGCCCCAATTCTGATATGATCAGGATGAGATTAGAAACTCCAAGTTTAAAGTAATGTCTTTTTATAGAAAAGAGTGACAGGGTCTCTGCACACAAGGGAGCAGTAGCTTATCCAAGTCTGGGAACTTAAAACTTTTTAGTAGGTGATTATAGAATTTAGCAGTAGAGTGGTGATACAATCTCAGTTCTACTGGTGTTATACCAGCCAAAATTGGTAAAACTAACATTTATGGGTCAATCTATATTCTAAAACTTGCCTATAGTTGGAAGTTGTTGATACCAACTGAAAGATGAAATCAGTGGAACAAGTGCTTCAGTGGTTTGCTAGAATAACTCTGCATTGCTGGAAATTGGTTCATAATGTCTCGAAAGACTTTAAAGCAGGGCCTCTGGTGCTCCTAATCTAATGAATATGACCATCAAACATCTCATGCAGTAGGTGTACTGGGCATAGGCCATTAG
Source organism: Erpetoichthys calabaricus (assembly GCF_900747795.2). Taxonomy (NCBI): domain Eukaryota; kingdom Metazoa; phylum Chordata; class Cladistia; order Polypteriformes; family Polypteridae; genus Erpetoichthys; species Erpetoichthys calabaricus. Next base: position 87,581,955 of record NC_041401.2, read on the forward strand.
GAGGATAACTCGGTTGTGGCCTCAGACTACTTTACTTACTTTGGATGGATTAGGAAAATTTGTGAATTTCCTAGAAGAGTGTACAAACTTGTTTGGAGAAAGAGAACTTATGTCTGTTTCAGTTTTTTAGTTCAGCAGACCTAACCTACAGAAATTCGCAATAGCAAAACAGATCATTTTGTTCTCCATCTGTACAATTTGCTCAGTTGTCTTTCAAATGGTAAAATGAAAGATCTTTTTATGCCAGTATTCATTTTTGAACACTACCTTTTACCTTGAACTGCCAAACTAAATTTAAGGATTCTTTTTCGCATTTTTTATATTAAGCATTCTAAAACAATATCACACATTAACAGAAAGTATAAAGTACTGAACTGCTTCATTTTATTTGAAATGGCAAATCTTTCTAGTGGGGTTCATAAATTGTGCCAGAGTTTCAAGACCACTAAAGTCAGATATTTCACATGTTAAACACATTTGTTGTTTTCTGGTTTTAGCATCATCCATTTATTTGTTTTAGCCTGTTTAATTTTTCAATTACGTGATTTTTCAGACAGCTTATGTTATTTGGTGTATGTGTGCTTAGGAATGCAAAGATGTATAATAGTTGTGTACTAAGGCTATCTGGGTCAATGTGAAATTCAAATCTTTGTATTATTATGGTGTAGACTGAAGAAATAAAAACAGTTTTTTTAGATTTTGCATGAATTTACAGATTGTTTCTGGTCCTCATATTATATTTAGGGATTATTTCTGATTTTTTTTAGAGAAAGCAGAGTCCAGTGTGATGAATATACATCAAGGTCTGTGAGATTTTGTGAAAAATGTTTTTTTGGATTCAAGCATAGTGCTCACTTGTGTTTCTGAATTAATGAGCAAGGGGAATTGGTTCACTGATATCAATTATCAGCATCCGCACTATCATTGTTATCCTTATTTTTTAATAGGGGTGCATTCTTATGGCAATCTGGTGTATGTACATTGATGGTACATTAAATGTACCAACTTATATATATATTTAAATAAAAATATTGAATGCCCCCTTCATTGGTAATGATATTGTACATAGAATGTAAGGACTGGGTGCAGCTTATTTTTATTTCATGTTTTTCAAATGGCAGGCCAGCCTATGACTTAAGTGCAGGGCAGCTAATCAGTTAAAGGAATCAACAGGGAGTGAGGATGGAGAGAAGAGTAGGGGGGACGCCATGCTGTCTCCAGATTCAGAGGCCCTCCTCAAAAGCAGAGACACAGGAAGAAGCCGCTATAAATCACAGGAGATTAGAGAGCCCACTCTGCACTGGCTCGGCAGGGCTGTGCTGCTTAATGTCAGAGTCTCACGTATTGCTATAACAGTCTCTTGCTCTCTTTCTCCTCCTTTTATTAAATCTTCTTTGAAATAAAAAGAAATGATGATCTTTCCAGCAACGGAGAGAGGTTCTGAAAGGATTTACAAAGTATCTGTTATGTTGCATTACAGAGACTAACGATCACTTGGGGAGATGGGCCATTTGGAAAAAAAGCTGTTGGAATTCAAGCTTGCTGAACATTCTGGAGAACTGAGAATGTTCACCTTGTCTGCTGGATTGTGATTTTCTTTTTACTGGTGTACTGAACCCAAAAAAATCATCTTTGACTTGTCAAAGGCTACTGATTAATAGTAACTGTATAGTCTTTGATATCATTATTAGTGTTTTACTTGTGCCTTCTTAGAAACATTGAACAGGTGCATCTGTTGCTTTATGACTTTTATTTCAATTTCCTATATAAATAGGTTTCATGGTGGTCCATGTTCACCTTGTGGGCTGTATACCCCATTGTCCCTTTCGATTGTCTGTATTTGAACAAAAAAAGAAGTAGATGTCAGTATTTTTAAGTTTTACAAAGCACAACAAATGTATTTTATTCTGTAGACCTTTAAAGGATTCTGTGAGAAGTACATGGCTTTGAGCCACTGTCTCACAGCTCCAGGGACCAGGGTGCACTTTCTCTCCAGTGCCTTTTGCATCAGTGATCGTATATTGCATTTGGCATGAGTGTTATAGAGCAGTTTATATGTATTTACCATCAAAGGATGAACTGATTAAGTGACAATCTATGTGTCACGCAGTGTTCTAAAGTTGTGAATTTACTTGGTGACCTTGTTGTTTCAATTTCATGTCTTTAGGGACTTCACCACTCTGTGTTCCTGTTGCCCAATTGCTGTCATCTGTTCTTAAAGTTGTTAAAATCGGTCTTTTTACTATGCGGTCTCTTCAATAGGATAATACATGTGATCTTCTAAGATGAAACTGCACAAAGTAAACAGTATATATAATTTAAAATACAAGTGTTGGTATTTTGGGCAGCACGGTGGTGCAGTGGTAGCGCTGCTGTCTCACAGTTAGGAGACCCGGGTTCGCTTCCTCCCTGCGTGGAGTTTGCATGTTCTCCCCGTGTCTGCATGGGTTTCCTCCGGGTACTTCGGTTTCCTCCCACAGTCCAAAGACATGCAGGTTAGGTGCATTGGCGATTCTAAATTGTCCCTATTGTGTGCTTGGTGTGTGGGGGTGTGTGTGCGCGCGCCTTGTGGTGGGCTGGTGCCCTGCCCGGGGTTTGTTTCCTGCCTTGCGCCCTGTGTTGGCTGGGTTTGGCTGCAGCAGACCCTCGTGACCCTGTAGTTAGGATATAGTGGGTTGGATAATGGATGGATGGATGGTATTTTGGAGAGAAAGAAATGCATCTGCAGTGAATACCGAAAATCAACAAACCTAAAATTTGAAAAATTAGACCTTTTTCACCTATAATAACATTTTGTAATCAAGAATTTATACGCGAAAAACAAATGGATCGTTGTAGAAAAAATATAAAAATAAAAAACTTTCAATGTCTTGGTTACATAAGTATTCAAACCTCTGAACTAATACTTGGTCAATGCATCTTAATGCTTTGTTTGTATATTTGTCTGGATTGTTGTCTATGAATTTAGCACCTAAAGTTTGCATTCGTGTCTTACTCTTTCTTGTGTAAGTTTTCAAGCTCTGTCAAGCTCTGATGCAATCTCTTCTGCTCAGCCCTCTTTAGGGTTGAAGTCTGGGCTCTAATTTGGATGTTTCTGCAATTGTTCTTTTTTAGAAAATATTATTAGTTGAGTTGACTGTGTGCTTTGGAATTATTATTGTACAGAAATTCTTCATTAATTTTAGCTTTCATGCAGAGGCAGTAGATTTTATGTCAAAATAGCTAGATATTTAGAACAATTAATTCACTTCCCTCTTTATCATGACTAGAGCCCCCTTCTCTGTAAGATATTGCCACCACCTTTGAGTAATGAGCTTTGTTGGCATTGTGCCACACATATCTTCTGAAATAAAGGGAAAGCATTGGTTTCATCAGATTATAAAACATTTCCCAAAAGGTTTGGGTGATTGAATGTGTCACAGTCATACCCTACATTAGAAAAGGTGTATACACTTTGCAATGAATGACCTTTTATAACAATTATCAATGTATTTTTCTCTCAGATATTGTAGGCTATAAATATTATAGGTGAAACAAGTTCTCTTATTTCATGTTTTTATTTCATTCTGTACATCAACAAAAAACTGAAATTTCAATAGCGATTTACAGTATAGACTTTTGAAGTATACTGTATGTATGCAACAGCATGTAATTCCACAAGCACAGGAAAAGCTGTTTAACCCTTAACTATTCGCACTATTTCTCGGCTTGCACGGTGTACTTTATGCAGTATGTTGTGAGGTTGTAATGTAAAATATTGCAATAATTTTAAATTGTACATGTTTTTAATGTAATTTAATACCATAATACTATATAATATGACATAATCTAGGACTATTGGAAAATAAACCTGATCCACTTCTCCAGTGGTCATTCACCGGTCACACTTTCATCCACTGCAGGATTTGCACATGTATTACATTTCACTTCAGTTGTTGAATGTTCTTTGCAGACAAAGTCATTGCAAGAAGAACATATCATTGTTATCATACATATGTAAGTAGCCGCACGGTGTACCAAATGCACCATATAGAACTTGTGAATGTGTATCCACTCATAAAATCAGCTTGGGGCATACTGGAGGGAAACCATTGCGACACTACACTTGTAGTGAATCAAGCTGAGGATAGATGGCGGATGCTGACGGTAGGTTCAAGTAAAAGAACGATGGACAAAAATAACTGAGATTGGTGTACAAAATACACCAGCGTGAGTAGGTAAGGGTTAAGAAAATAAAATGCAATTAACCCATGTTTACAATCACTAGCTTCGGCCTTGTCACACCTATTATCCTGCCTTTTTTTGCTGTTCCCATAAACCTGCATCATTTAAATCGGTTTTTAAATCTGTTTGAGTTTACTAGCAGTATTATTTGTGGCTTCTTAGCACCCAGTCAATTCACTATTATAGGCAAATTCACCAAATGTATTTTTTCTCTTAATTTCCTTGAATTTCCCTTGCATTCTGGTCCTTATGTCTTTGTGCCTTTATTAAGTATTTTTGCTTTGTCCTTTGCTTACGATATGTGCTTCTATGATCAATACTTTCCCACTTACTCATCTTTTTGACCATTCACTTCTCCATTTATTATTGTCTGTGTGCTATAATTTTCTTGTCTATGAGTATGCCTAACTTGTCTAACTATATCTTATCATTTTCAAGTAATCTGTCCTACAATATTAAATCTATTTTCACAAAATGTTGCCAGCCACATTTGTCTGTCTAATTTTGGCTAAGTATGTGAATGGCATTGCATCCATTTGTAAGTTTATCACAGATGCATAAAAGGATGTAGAAATCTGGTGTGGGTTTGGTTATGTGTAAGTGACACAGTACATTTTTCTTTAAAAAAAAAAAAAAAGCATCCTTCTATCCATTTTTAAAAACTTCTTTAAAAAATCACATTTGTGGGGTTCGTTTTCTAATCCTACACCTTTATTTAAAAAACAAGAACCAGATTTATGCTGGCTGTAAATCGATCACAAGTTTATCAGGTATGGCATATTAGAGAAAAATGCTGCTTACTTGTCGTAAGTGTTAATAAAATTAAAAAGAACTCAGCAACTGACTTTGTTTAAATTGTAAACCCAACTTAGATGCCCTTGAAAAAAGATGTATAATTTTATGTGCAGCCCATGTAGTCTTTAATATAATCTCCAAGCAGCAATTGTCTTCTTAGTGGGACATTCATCTTGATATAATTAGTTTCTTATTTTAGTTGAATTGCATTAAAAAAGTAGTTAGTGATCAGTGGCTTTACAGAGGAGTCAACAAAATATAAAGTTAGACATCAAATTTCAACAACTTAGTGACATTTAGTACATTAAAAGAACTTGGCTTTTTACTTCTGATTTAGTCAGATAACTGGGAACATACCTTTCACTGTGCACAAGGGAGTGGCTGTTTTGCTATGGTACATCTGTATTTCTCAGCATACCCTAGTAAATGGATGGCTACAGCACATTTGCATACCTCATCTCACGCAGGAAGTGTGGTAGAAATAGTGCTTACATGGCATTACTGTGCTGCCTCTGTGCCTCTTATTACTTTACATTAATAGTCGGTGATAACTGTGGTGCCTCATTGTCTCTCAGTTCACCCAGAGTATGTCATAAATGTACTGACTCTTTATCTTTCACTGTATTCAGGGTGGTAAAACTGTTGAACTGCATCTGTGCTTCCCATTACCTAGAAAGTGTGATGTCTAACATGTTTCCCTATCTTTCAGAACACCCAGCTAATGAGATGGGCATGGCTGTCTTTCTCTCCTAATAAATACAGTAAATTGCTGTGAATAGTTTGCCAAAGATGCATTAGATGACCTTTTCAGTGTATTGTTAGCAAGTTTAAAGCCATAGAAGAGAAAAAATATATTGGTTTATGAAAGAATCTGAAAATGTAAAATCAAGCTACTACAGCTAGCAAATATGAATAGCATACACAAGTTGATCATTTACATCTCTTCCTCATCTGGCTCATTCGTTAAGAGTTTCTCACCAGGAGCAGTAAATTCCCAAATTGTATTTTTACATTGATAGATGGGAACAATGAAGTACAATTTTGGCAGCGTGGGAACACACTGTTTTCAGATGAGAAAGAGAGGAGCTAATTTTACTGATGCTATAGTTTGTTAATCCAACTGTTTTTCAGCAGGAACAGTTTGGTGAGTGACTTACTTAAGGTTTTCAAACCACTTGCAGGTTCATTTGCATATATTCTCAAAGTAATGCAGACCACTGTAAATTCTGATAAGTACTTTGTTGAAGATTGGCTGCTTTCATGTTGTTGTTTTTATTACTTTCTTTTTTGTTTTTTTAAACTCAGTTATTTTAAGCACAGTTTTTATTCCTGATTGCATGTAACAAAAACGTTTTATTTGTATAGACTATTAGTGCTTGAATTTCTGCTACATGTATAAATTCTTGTGAGCTGTACTTACTGAAGTAATTGAACTGTGCACTGGATGATGTGTAAGTTACTTTGGGTGGAAGCATTACCTAAATAATTTAAACAGAATGATGGGGTGCCAGAATAACTAAGAACAGAAATCTTAAAAACCCCACCCTGGCTTTACTCTGGGGACAGTCCTCAGAATCACTTCTGGAGCCTGGAATGCTCTCCTTTGACCTACTCCCAGAGTTTACTCCAGTGGTACTAGGTATCCTTCCTTAACTTTGCCATTATTTCACATTAACTCTTTGGGCTCAAAGCCCGAAAACAGCAGCCTGGACATATCTTGGTATTTTTTAAATGTAACTTAGTGATATTTATACTATCATCAAGTGTTTTACACTCTTGGATTCAGCACAAATTTAGCTTTTCAGCTGTGCTACATAGAGTAATAACATTGGTGAAAAAAGAAAAACAAAAAATCAAAAACAGAAATAAATGTTTAAATTGCCATTGATGAAACACTCAGAACACAGACAACTGAATGATTTGAATAAAGCAGTGAAAGCTATAAGTAAACTCTGGTTCATTGTTTCATAATGTCTCGTAATGATTACTGTAATTCCCTCTTCATTGGCCACCCTGCAAAATGTATACAGAAGCTACAGTATATTCAGAACTCCGCAGCTGGAGTCCTCACCCACACAAAGCGTTTTGCTCATATCTCCCCTGTTCTCTCCCAGCTTCACTAGTTATCGGTTCCATCAAGGATTAAATTCAAGATTCTGCTTCTCACCTTCAAAGCCCTACATAACCTTGCCCCCCCCTCTACCTCACTCAGCTACTAGCTCCTTACACTCCTTGTCGCTCTCTCAGGTCCTCAAGCAGTAATCTCCTTACTGTCCCACGCACCAGACTCTCCACCTTGGGAGGCAGGTCCTTCAGTGCTATAGCACCTCAACTCTGGAACGCTCTTCCTCAGTCTCTCCAAGATTGCTCCTGTTTCTGCACTTTTAAATCTCAACTTAAAACTTTCCTCTTCTACAAACTTTTGTCATCTGTGTAATTTTTTTTTTGTATGTAAAGCGACCTTGGGTTTGTGAAAGGCGCTCAATAAATGTAACTTATTATTATTATTATTATTATTAAACAAATACAAGTGTCTGGTGTATTATGTAAAGTTCTCAGCCCAGTTTGGAGATTGTTCCCAACAAATAGAAGGCATTGCTAAAATATAAAGTGCAATATAAATAAAATTTATTATTATTATTATTATTATTGTTATTGTTATTATTGTTAATGTATCAACTCGAGCAGAGTAAAAGCAAATGAAATAAAGTGGTATTTTTCAACATGACAACAGCCTGCTGCCTTCTTAGAAAAAGAATGCACCATGGATGCATGCAATTTCAGTACTAAAGCATAATACAATGAGTGAAAAAAAGAAAATGCACAATCAACTTACACAAAGTCTAAATCTGATTAAATACTCTCTTCCAAGGACTGGCTGTCAGGCACAGTCATGGAGGAACCACCTCTTCCCCACTGTCACTGTAGAAAGAGGGTTTTGGAAGCCTCATCTAAGAAATGTTTTTCTGAAATCCAAGAAATTGTCAACAAAAGATCACTCTCTGCAGACAATGAACACCACCTGCTGTTCTCATGTCTTGGCATTTCAAGGTAATACTCTGTGCACAGATTGACTATAGCAATTTGTAAATTGACTTCAAAATTTCAAAATTTGCTGCCAATATTTGAAATATGCCCCCCTGATTTTCTGAAAAACTCCTCTTATTGGCAGAAATTACTCCTGGTCAAAATATGGAAAATGTGATGGAGAATGCTGGCCGAAAGAGATGAGGAGCATTCTTAACATGATGATTTCAGTGGCAGGTGAACAACACACAGAAAATTGTATTGAGGAGACTGAAGCATCTTCATGTCTTCAACCAATCTATAATTTAGATTTGAAAAGGGCTCACAAATGTGTCCTCTGAAGTTCACTGGTGTATCACCAATGATGTGTTAGAGCCATTAGGTTTAAAGGACCAGGCATGCTTTCTATCCCTAATGTTATATAGCAGGGATCCAAGTGTTAATCTGGGAATCCTCTGCTCTCATATCACAAAATGGGGAAGTTCTGGTCACCTGGTCACCTAGCATTTAAAGCAACACATCACACTAAATCATTGCAGTTATTTCAACAGTATGCCCTTCTTCTCATAACAGTTCCTTGTAAGCCAAGCAGACTGTTACCATAGAGATATGTAAATGAAGAACTACTGCATACAAATAATACCATGTACTCTATATATATATATATATATATATATGGATGTGTCTCAACCTCTGCTGTGATGGCAAAATGTCACAAAAGCAGGGTGTTTAGCTGTGCACAGGTTATATTCCAAAAAAGATGGACATTTTGTTGAGAGAACTTTGTCACTAAACTCAACAACCTTTACTTGCTGCTTCTCTTTTCATGTTTGGCCAAATATGGAATTGTAGTTGAATATGGCTTGAGCTTTAACTCTTGTATCTTGGCTACAGTTGAAACGTCAGCGTTTCATCTGTGTAATATTTACATTTGCTTATTTAAATGCTGGTTTTATCCAAAGCATTATAAAAATCACAGGTAAAGTGCAGTTGTTTACCTTTTTTTACATTTGGAGTGTTGGCAAGTTACATGACTTGCTCAGAGGCAAGCAGTGTCTTTCTTGCTGGTGAGAATTTAACCAGCAACCTTATGTGTTTTACAGTCTAGTTCCTTTGGCACTAAGCTATACAGCCTCCACAAAAAGATCTTACCTTTCCTATGTAAACATACTGTATAATTTAGAAACTATTTCATTTGTGATTTATGTTTGCCTCTATTTAATGACTTTTCTGTAAAAAACTATGGGGTTTTGCCCCCTGCTCGCTTCGCTCACCAAACCCCCCACCCCCGGCCTGTGCTACGCACCAGCCACTTCACGTCTCTGCTGCTCGCGTTGTGAAGAGGAGGGCTGAACACACCCCAAGGAGACGTGGTCGCACCTCTGAAACCCCCTCTTAAACGGTGATACAATGGGAAACAAATACAGATTTTTTTTTTTTAACTCTTCTTTGCTCGATCTGTTTGCTGGCTTGCTGCTGCTGCCGTGTTGCGTGATCTGCATCTCGTGTGGTGCACTTCTGTCATATCACCTATGTCCATATATTCAATCTCTTTTCGCTTTTACCTTTTCATCAATATCGCATTGAATTTTGATTCCATGTTTGGCATTACATTGTGACAACACAACGTATAACTGCCGTGAGTGAATATTGTTTCTTTCTCTCTACAACAAATGTGTCTGACAATAGCATTCACACAAATGAGAAATGATTTCTTTCGCAGGATTTCACTTTCACCAAATAACAAATCTTTTAATTCTCGCGGATACGCCTCTTCATTTGGAAGAAACGCTACTTTTTTTTCCCCCTGATGGCAACATTCGCTGATTCGCTGTTCCAGTATTTCACCGAGTAATAATTTCCGTTTGTTTGTGCTAATGCGATCTTTACTGTCCTTTTTTTTGAGACTTTTGAATTTTCATACTTCCATTATCTCTAACCTGCTGTGCATGTGTACTGCACCAACATTTTTGAATTCTTTAAAACGTTCTACTTTGCCATCTACTCTTTGTTTTATTTCTAGCCCTGGGCATGGTTAAATCTCTTGGCGCAAAGACTCGTCTCGCAGGACGTGAAAGTGTCTCTCTGAGAAAATCACGTCTCATCTCCTTCCAACCTTCCAAGATTTTTTTTTATAATACAGAGAAAAGTACTTAGACCAGCACCAGAATGGAGGGTCAGACACATTGAATGTTGCCAACAAGTCCTTGTGCACTTTTGTTTTTCTTCCATATAGATCTAAACAGCCACACAGTCTTCTGTCACTTTTGTTTCCCAGGCCTCAGGAATGCCTCCAGAATATTAAAACTGTCACACTCCTGCGACTCATTTCTTTGCCACCTTTGTCTTTCCTTCATCTTAATGCTCACCACTTGCATGTTTTTCTGTGTGGCACTCTTTGTGACTCCTACGTCTCTGTGGGTTTCTAGAATTTGTCATCTTCCTTCTCAAATTGTGCCATTTCATTTTCTCTGTCATTTGTAGATGCCAAGTAGTAGGAAGCACTTGTGCTCTAATATAATTTTCCTGGCATTATACACTCGGGTACAAACCCCATTTCCAAAAAAGTTGAGACACTTTCTAAAAATGTAATAAAAACGGCATCAGTGTCTAAATTTATTTTTGTTTAACAAACTGAATTAAGTTTGTCGGTGAAAACACTGAAAATCTTTTCTTTGTCCTTTTCCCTGTTAAATAAGGGTTCAAGTGAATTACCAAATTACACACTTTAATTTTTATTGCATTTTTAGAAAGTGTCCAGTCTTTTTTGGAAATGGGGTTTGTCCATCAGGCTATGATTAAATTTCAACTTGATGAAAATGCTAGAGGTTTGATGAAAACTAAACTTCCAAAGATGTGTTCCTATCCATTGCAGAATAATGTTCAATTCCAGCTACTCATTAAAATCTGTAAAATTTAAATAAAAAAAAATGCCCATACATGCTCATTCAGCTTTGTGGTATCCACTTTCTGCTTCCTTCTTCTACTTGCAAACTTCAGATTAAGCTTCAAAATTGATCTTGTGTCAATTGCATTCTGAGAGCTTCATCTGATATTTTCACTTCGATACATCTTTTTTCTTTAATTAGCTTGCCAACTGTTGTGATCAATAATGCACATCCCTTCTCTCACATGCTCTCAATTTAGAGTCACCAGTTAACTCAACAAGCATATCTTTGGGGTGTGGGAAGTAAATCAAAGCCTCCACAGTAAAAGCTATGCAGACTTAGAGAGAATGCTCAGGCTTGGGATTCAAACCCATCTATAAGCCAGCAGCATTACCTGTGATTAGACCAAATTTCTATTAATCGAAATAATCTAATCGATAACCTTAGTTATTGTTGTACTGATCAAAACATCATTTTGTTGTTTTGTTAAGAGTATGCTACATCTTATGACAGTGCATGCATTTTCCAATAATTCTGTACTCAATTGCCTACTCCAAATACAGTATGTGGCATTTAGCCAACTAGGGTAAAGCCTTTAACTCCACTTTGGTTTGACATTAGGGAGAAGCTCCAAATAGAACTGTGGCTCATAGTGGTGGACAATAATACAGCACAGGTTGACTATGTTACTGTAAGTCCAGAAACTAAAATTAGCAAGACAGAGGCTACAGGTGCGATGGGAGCAGTGTAAAACTGCAGAGAAGCTAGCGGGCTTGCAGGCAAACACAGCAACAGTTTACAGATTATTACAGATAATGGGAAGTTAAACAGAATATGAGGAGAGTAAAAGATGAACTGTTTAATAGTCATCTTTCTGGAATATGATGGATACCACAGCCTGTGTATCTCAGTAAAATAAGACATCAGTGCATTTAATAATGAAGGGGAGAACTGAAATTACATGCGGTGGGTTGTAAGTCTCTAATACAACCACAGGTTATCAGTGGACTGGCAAAACATTAAATGATGAAAGTGCATCGTCAAAGTTAATTTAAAGCCCTGCCTGTTGTCTGAGATGATATTTTGAAGATCATGTCAAAAAATAATTAAAAATCACATCTGGTAAGAATCACTAAATAAGCAACTCTTTTGAATATTATAAATAAATAAAGGAAGTTTAGCGAATTATGGCCATGTAAGAGTACATTTGTTAGTACTTCTGCCTCAAAGCTCAAGAGTTCTAAGATCGAAACCCTGTTCTCTCCATGTCTGTGTGGGTTGTCACTATATTCTTTGAATTTTCTCGCCTATCCCAAAAGCATGTGTTATATTAATTTTTTACTCTTAACGTACATAGATATAGTATGACTGAGTGCAAGCTTGACTGCCTGTTTTGAGCTTTCAATGAAAAAAGCACATTGATGTCCCTACATACTGTATAATGCATAATGCCTTTATTAATTTCCCAGGTTGTCTATTTGTTTTTTTTTTTTTTTTACAAATATCTAGTTTTTTCATTTCAAAGTCTGAACTCTGCACATTCAGTTCAAGACCATCACACCGGTGTGACAGAAGGTGCTGGTTTCTTCTTCTTCTCTTGTAATCCTTAACATATTAACTGAAACAAACCATAAGTAATGAAATAAATAGTTGAAGTAATGAATTAATTATTGTTTAAATTTAGTCCAAATGTTTCATATTTTTATTTTTTATAGATTTGCCTTTAAATGGTTGAGCTTTATTGAGTAAAATTAATGTAGTAATTAAAGATTAAATGTAATAAAAAACATTAACTGAAATGCTTGAGAAATTAAATGTAATTAAATAAATACGGTTACTGTTATTATGTATGAGATATTACCTATAATTTTCTGCATTCCATTTGTAATATTACAGGTGTGTATACATGAAGTTTGTATTTAGCTTAAATATCAATATTATTAGAAATAGGCCAAGTAATATTTTTTGTTGATAAAAAACCTAAACCTAACTATGCCTTAAGTAAAATTGATTTAAATAAGGAAAAAGCATGACTTTTAAACAGCTTTTTTCATATGACACTTGTGAAAGTTTTCTGTGCCCGATAAGATTTAAATAATATGGGAACTCTCAGTGACTCTAGCTGCAGAACAAAAAAGACAAAGCTGTAGCTTGCAGTTTTGTATATAAAATGAACACATTACAGTTGATAAAATAGGGTAGATCTTTTGGTATTCTGTATGAAATCTAGCAAACAGGTGAGTGGTAAGTTTAACAGGTTAAAGAGCTGGATTCCAAACCAATACACAGCCTCTAGAATAACTGATGGTGGTGATTCTGAAGTTTCAGGCTATAATGATCACTTAATGCAAATGATAAACTTGGTTTGATTTATTGTTGCAATGATTTTCTTTCAAATATTGTTAAAGTGAATATTTTTATAGCCAGTTGATGTTCATTTTCCTACTGTGTGAATAATTATGTGTATACCAAGAATACATAAAGGTATTATAGTCAAGTATGTCATACCAGACTGTTGCAGTTGTCATTGTGTAAGTGTTCAAATTGATAACCAGTCTTCTTTATTTTTACAACACCTTATTTACACAAAACATCAATAGAAGATGAACATGCTGTTTACTGTATGAATATGTATCATTGCATAAAAATTTTCTCCTGGAAGATGACCATATCAGAGATGCCTTTTTACACTTAAATATTGCAATCGGTACTCCATTCTTTTAATATGTTCTTTGGAATACAGTACTGTATGTTCTTCAGTAACAAGAACAAATCAAGCCACTCCATATTTATTTTGTTTCCCTTTTTTGTTTTTTACTTTATCTGTTTTTCTTTCTTCAATTTTAAAACAACACCTTTATAAGAATGGGTGTGAGAGTACTAGTGGTTTTTGTTCTGAAATCTTAAAGTAAATTACTGCAGATTATATCAATACTTCCATGAAGATCTGCTTGATTAGTAGTGCTCTGCAGGGCATGCATTATGATTATACTTTCATGTCCTCATTAACATTAAAAATATATAGTTGAAGAATATTTAAATTGATAAAATAGCCTTTCTGAGGTGGACTGGTGCTGTGTCCATAGTTCAGTCTTATTTATAGATGGGGAAAGACTGTGACTCCTTATACCTCCTCGTGGAAGATGTCCACCCTAACATCTGAAATTGGAGATTTTTCTCAGACTTAACCACTCTCTTCCTGTTCTCTGTGGCAGTCTGTTTTATTGTTTAGCCTATGTTGCAGTCTTTTGGAATAATGAATCAAATTCCAATAGTGTAAGACAGGAATCAGCCTAGTGCAGGTGTTTTCCATAGTGATGTCTTAGATCAGATCTCAGTTTATTAGATATTATTTTAACTACCCAGGATTAAACCTCTTTGCAAGTCTGGTGGTATGGCATAGAATACTATGGCATGTACTTTACTTTAACATTATAGACTACTTTAACATTATAGATATTTTTATGTTGATTAGTAGCAAAAATCCTAAGTAAGTATATTGACATCATATTGAAACATATTAATTAGAGTGCATGTGTCTCTTTGCTTTTGAAGTATTTTTTGTTTTTGCTTTATTGAAATTAATTTTATTGGAAATCAGTAGGGTTACATTTTTTGCAGTGAGCAGCTTAAGTAAAACCCTGACTGAGACTTGCCAATTAAATTTTTTTATTTCTCTGGTTGATTGCTACATTAACAAAATATATATGCAGTAATCGAGTTAACAATGTTTCAGTTACATTAAAAATTTATATATAACCTGTTCTGAAAACTTCTGTCTAAATAGTAAATGATTAGAGTATTGGTTCTATGTCCATACCACACCATTTTAAAGCTTTATTTTTAGTGATTCTTCATTTTTTCTAAATATTTCCTGCTAAGCAGATTAAACATAGCCGTGGTACTGTGTGCGTGATTTGTAATATATTTTATAACAAAGCAGCAAATATACTGACTGTGTTGCTGTCTGCACAAATTCAACACTTAAGGATGCAAGTTGGTGATGCCAATACCAAGGGGCCTTATCTACAAAGCTCTCTAAAGTGGGCATTCCTAAAGTCAACTAGCACTGTATATGTGCTTCGTATCAGTACTGATTAGTGAGGTTCCCTTCTCCCTTCAGATTTTTTTTTCACAGGAAGTTGTAACAGACTGTATCTCTAAAACACAAACCAGTATGTATGATGAATATCTCTTAAACTGGCCTCAACAACTTGGTTTTCTTAGGACATTTCTAATCCAGTAAGATGTTAGTACTCTTTAAAAAAAATCAAATTCACCTCAGAAATACTTGTCTAAACAACTTAACTGTCATCTGCATCAACATCAGTCCTTACCTGTGTAATTTAGCATTGTAGTGATTTTATGATGATCCCTTGTATTGCATCCTTCTCCACTGTTGTCAGCCAATATATTGCTTAATTGCATTGGAACAGTGGTATTATAAACTTTTATATTTTGTAAATTGCATTTTCTATTTGAAACTTATTTTAAGAATGCCAAGGAAAATATAGTTGAAGATAATACTAAAGCCAGGACTGATATATGGTACAGAGATATGAGAAAAAGAGAAACTAAAAGTGAAATGAGAATGCTGATGTAGGCTTTGGGTGTCTTGCAGAGGGGAGAGACAGAAATGAAAAGGTTAGGAGTAGAGCAGTAGTGGTAAAAAGATGCAGTATTGAGATGGTATGGGCATTTGTTAAGGAGGAACGGGCAAGTGCATATTGAGAGAATAAGGAGATGGCTTGTCAAAGGGAGAAGGTCAAAGGCAAAACATGCGCTCAACTGAGGTGAATGTGTCAGGAGGGATACAAAGAAAAGGTGGCTGAGTGAGGAGGATGTGGAATATAAGCCAAGATGGAGGAGACTAATCAGTGCAGCTGATTCCTAGCAAAGGATAACAGTGTAGAAGAAGAATGTAAAAAAGATTGTAAAACAATATGAGACATTCTGCAGATTTTTATATAAAGGAAACATTGATATGATGTCTCTGGTAACAGTCTAATAAGACCTGAATTTAACATAAATTGAAACAAATCTACTGCACTATATTTATTTCAATAATAATATAGGTGTCTTCCAGAAAAAGCTGTTATACATTCCATTTACTGACACTGTCAAATGTTTTTCAATGACTAAAATATGAATTCAAAATAAAAAAAAGAAATTCACATTTATGCACATACTTAAATCTACTCTGCCTTTTTGCATATTTCATATTTCTTTTTGCCTTTGCTGAGGATCATCTTACAGACTATATCTCTAACTCCAGCTTAATACATAGTTATGGCTCTAAGTGGGCCGGCTGTGGCTGCACTACACTAGAGATAAGGTTAGTAGGGCTTGACTGCATGAATCCAAAACCCCCAGAGAGCTCTTTATGCTAATATAAAAGAAAAATATTGGATATATGACTCCTTCAATTCAAACTCCATTACAATTAAGGAAATCTTAGAACTAGGATGAAAAGCAATGCTGCAAGATCTATTGCGTTCCAGGGGGACACATTTTGACATAATTACATATGTTCATTTGTTTGGTTGTCAGATTGCTGACACTTCACTGTTGGAGGGGTATTATGTAGTAAATACCTCCTATATAACATTCTTTCTCTTTCTTTGTTAGCTACAGTAATCAAGTATTTTACATGACTGCAAAATAAACTAGCTATGTCAAGTAATTCTCATTCATAAGTGTCATTTTATTTACAGATTTTCCAGATTTTGCTAATGGTTTAAATGATTCCTTTAAAGGGACAGGGTCAGACAGGGGTGCTGGCAGCTGTCATTGAAGAGACCAAATTATTTTTTCTCTGCAACATTCTCTTTTCAGGTGCTGTTAATGTAGCTACAGTATGCCTCTTAAACAAATTTTGTATTAGGAATGAGATATAATTTTGTTTGTAATAGAGAATTCAAGAGAGTTTTATTGAGAGTAGTACCCAAAGTAATTCAGTATTGCTTTCATTTTTAAAATATCCAAATGGTTTGGTCACTAGGATGTTTTGGTGGAGTTAATTTGCAAAAATAAAAATATATGTTGCAGAGTGAGTGAAAGAGGGGGTTTTATTTGACCTCCTCATAAACATTGTTAGGATGCAAGTAACTAAATAAGAAGTTCTATGAAAACCAACAAAGACAATTTAGCACTGCAGTTTTCTTCCTATATCTCAAAAATGTGTGTTTTAGGTTTTGTTAGTGAATGTTGGTGTACCTGTGAGTGTGCTCTGTGGCGTTTTGCATCCTCTTCCTGGCTTGGTTTATGCCATTCACACAGTGCTGCTGGAATCAGCTTTCATCTCCACAACCCTAAACTACATTAAACAAACTCAAAATGGATAGTATTCTGTATGTTTTAAGTCTGCTACACTGTTACCAAATGCAACTGTCAGTTAAATGTTTGTTAAAATCTTGTATACTGACACTAACCTTAACACTTAAGTTTATATTCATTACATACTTAATGGTACTGCAAAACTCCTAAAGTAATGTGTGACCCAAGGTTTCTGATCGTCTTCCTCACATTGTAAAACCTGATGATTTAATTTGTGTTCACCATAGTTAAAAGGATAAGGAAAAAATTACATACATCCTTAAGTGGATGAAGACGTCCTGCAGATGAATGGATAGATATTTATCAACCCTTTACAATTGCTAGCTAAAAACTGAAATCCAGCCCACAATATACACGATTACCTTTACCATTCATCTTAAGGTAATAAAAAAGACCTTGGTGTCAAAAAGGAAAATTATACTTCATAAAATAAGATGATATCTTCAAGATGTAGTTGAATTAAAGTCATTTTCTTTTGTGCAGCATTTTACACTTTTTGTTATGTTGCTGCCTTTATGCTAAAATCATTTACTTTTATTTTTTTCCTCATCAAGCAAAACCCAAAAAACCTAGAATGACAAAGCAGGGACAAGACTATAGAAATTTTTTAAAAATTAATTAAAAATAAAAAACTGAATTATCAGATTGATACATGTATTCAGACCATTTTACTAAGTACTTTGGTGAAGCACCTTTGACACTGATTACTATGATGTGACAACCTTTCCACACCTAGAATTAGCCATTTTCCGCTATTCATCTTTGCAGACCCTCTCTGTCTCTGTCAGGTTGGATGGAGACTTTCAGCAGACAGCGCTGTTTGCAAGTCTCTCCAGAGATGTTCAATTGAGTTCAAGTCTGGAATCTGGCAGGGCCACTAAAGAACATTCACAGAGTTAACCCAAAGCAAATCCTGTTTTGTCTTTGCTTTGTACTTATGGTCATTGTCCTAATTGAAGATGAACCTTCAGCCAAGTCTAAGGTTCAGAGTGCTTTGGAGCAGGTTTTGATTATGGCTATGCAACCATTAAAAATATAATGTGAAAATGAAATGAAGAATAAGCACAGTACTTGGTGTTGCAATCTAAACACACACACACAACTAGATACGTACAGTATATGGGGTGGCTACAATTGTCCTAGGTCAGTAACCTATTATGATATTCTTATTCTGAAAAACTGATAGAATATGCTACTGCAGACATTTTAAAGGGATGCTCATTTCTGGATGTGACTATTGCATTAAACATACCATGATGTTTAATTTTGCAATGCACAACTTCATCATACTATTGATATAGAATTATTAGCACCTCCTGCCTGCTGACACAATTATACACCCAACAAAGTCAGTCTCACTTACACCGGGCTGTTTAGAATCATTGCTTAACTTAACATGAAAATAATATAAACAAATTAGTTAAACAAAAAACACTGAAAAGCAGGGAGAACAAACACACTCCACACAGAAACTATCTGGACTGAGTTTTGAACCTAGGACCCTGGAGCTCTAACGCCGCCATGTTGACCACTGCATCATGCCATCTGTAATTCCTTGTTAGTTTAATAGATCTAAAGGATTAAAGCAAGTATAGAAGCTTTTATTTTTTAACTCCTAGTGAAATGTATTCATGCTTTTTAATCTATGCTCATTATACATAAATTTTGATTGATGGAAAATTAAAACATAAACTGACTTTTAAGATCATATTTTGACCTGCATAAATCTGAACATATTGCAGAAAGAAATTCTGGGTGGGTGGGTCTGTGAAATGAGTTTTGTCTGCTGTGTCCTGATCTGATTGTGTTTTTTAGAGGAGGTTAAATGGGTTAAGGATCTTAGGCAGCCTAAAGCCCTAGGAGCAATTCCTTAGTAATCTCTTTCACCCCCTAAGACATTAGTGCCAGGTTTAGGCGGATTTACCTCACAAGATAACATACTAAGCAGTGTCAAAACAATCCAACTCCTTTGAAAGAACAAAAGAAACTGTTGTCTTTGGATTCAGCATTAATGTTATATTTCCCTACATCATGATAGGTTAGGACTTCTCCTGAGTATGTGTTTGCTCTCTCCAGAGTCCATGCACCTGGGACTTGCTTGGCATGAACTGGAAAAGAGCAGCAGTCAAACATCCAGGTGGCAATTTTCAAGACAGAATACATTTTAAAATACTGCCATACCATTACCATTTTCTAAGCTGCCTTATCCTAAGCAGGGCTGCAGAGCGTTGGAGTCTATCCCAGCAAGCATGGGGCACAAGGCAAGAACAATCCCCGGACAGGGTGCCATTCTATTGCAGGGTGAACACACTCTTGCTCAGACCACACATACACACACACACACGCACGCACGCACGCACGCACACACACACACACACACACACACTTACTAGGGCCAATTTAGTATCACCAATCCACCTAACCTGCAATGTCTTTGGCCTGTGGAAGGAAACCAGACCAGAGGAAATCCACACGGACATGAGGAAAATATGCAGACTCCACACAGTTAGGACCAGGGGTGCGAATTCCAGTTTCATTACCGTAAGGCAGCAGCACTACCACTTTGTCACCATTCCACCCCTAAAATATTGCTTATTATGATATGTACAGTTAGCATTATAGGGATTTACTTGGGAATCAATGAATGACCTTGTAACAGCATTTCAATATTTTTATACTAGGTACAGTAAATGTTAGTGTGAATTTCAGCAGTAGGAAATACTCCAGAACTCTTGACTATCACAGCAAGTACAGACAGTTGACAGGTTAGGATATCTGGCATCTCTGAATAGTCCAGTATGACTGAATCTGGGTACATATGCAAGTGAAAAGGACTAGAGACCCATCTATGGTTGGTTCCTGCTATGTGCCCATTGTTGTCAGGTTAGGCACTGGCTCCACACAACTTGGAAGTGAATAAGCTGGTTAATAAATTGATGGATAGACAGACAAGCAGGAATCTGTTTATCTGTCAGATGTACTTCACTAATGATTAGAAGAATGCAGTTTCTGCCACTCTACCATTTTCTTTTTTCGATGGTTCTACCTGCCTCAGACAGGTAAAGATATAGAAACAGATTTTCTGCTTTTCCTGCAGCAGCAGTGGTGGTCCTTGTCTGATTTGAAATAATTTTCACCTGATTAACAGGTGTCTTAGCACAGGCAGCCTCCCCTGCAGACGAAGAGGCTTACTCCTACTTCACCTTTGTACTCCCGCTATGCATTAGAAGTAATCAGGATTTAGTGAAATTGACTGACTGTAGTACCATTGACACAAAGCATTATTTTATACCAAGTACATCAGTAAATAAAATGTGTTTTAAGCTTTGCTTGTTCCTGTCTTCTGCTTAGTTTTCCTAAATATGGGTCATTTGGTCACTTACTTTAGCCATTTCTGTAAACTGCTTGCTCAGGTTCTTTTCACTGTTGTTCACCTGCTCCTTTTTGAATGTATTCATCTGTGTAAATGTGCGCTGGCTAAACTGTTCTGATTACTCATAAAATGTGGAAAAAGAAAAATGGTGCTATTTATAAATTACTTTTTAGGTTTATTAATAGGCAATTCAAGTGAGAAATATATTTATCAAAGCCAAGCATAAAATATTTTTCTTTGTGAATAGTAGATGAATGAATTTCAACATAAAATTGTGAATTTTTGTTTTATTGCCTTACTTCTATTGAAGGTAATTAACATACATGGAATTATCTCTGGTTGACAGACTCATTTTTATGGGCTCCTCCAATCAAAAATAATTCTTATTTAAACCTAATTATTTGTTCAGATATAAATACTGTTTTTCTTTTTCTTTCCAACTATGGATTTTAAGATAACTTTACACTACCTTTAAGTACTATGTGCTTCATACATCTACCTGATATACTAACTGGAAGGAATTTACAGTGTCTGCCACACACGATTTATTTGCACGTGGCCATATTTCTTGAGAACCAGGCTTGAATAAGGTACCATGCACACCAGCCACATCTCGTCTAGAATTGCCCAGGTTATTGCTTTCATCAGAAACTGACTAAATCAGCCAAAATGCAAAAATCGAGAAATAAGATATCTACATAAGCACAGAGTTAAATTAAGACATAAACCAGGCATTCTTATTTCCAGGAATGAAAGCTCCCCAATCTTAGATTAGTGACTGTTGCTCTTAGGTAAAGTGTGGACATATCTGGACCTACTGATCTCCTCTGGCATTTTACTTTCAAATCTTCTCATTTTCTTACATCCTATTATTAAACAACACTGCAGTTAGACTTTGTGGGAGACTTTATAATTGAATATTTTTTTTACTTCTAGTAAGTGGATCCCAGTTAAATTTTAGTTTTTTTTAACAGAATGACTGGACGGAGAATAGTCTCTTGATTAAAATCTGACAGCATGGTGTTGCAGTGTGCTGCTCTGTTGCTTTGCAGTCTTTCATGTTCAGTGTGATTTTCAGCTGGGATATGTGGGTATGTACATTGACTTTGATAAACCCAAGCTATATATTACTCTCACCTGGAAAGAGCAGGTATAAAAAATGGATGGCCATATATAGTTAAAACCAGCTGAGAGCTGTTGTGGCCAGAAAAAAATTCAACACCATGGATAAGGGCACAGAGTGCGTTCACAGCAACACTCAAACGCACTCATGCAAAGCTAGTTTTTACAATGCAGACAGTCTTACTTAAATGTTTTTGGAATTTTGGAGAAAACCGTAGTACTTAAAGAAGAACCCATATGGACATAGGCAGAACATAGAACATGTATGTTCCTGTTCCACTAAATCAGTAAGCATTTATTTTAAAGAGCACTGTTGATGATGAGTGCAATTTTAAATGAGCAGTAAAACATTGATTGCAGAGAATCATCATATTATAGTTGGTCAATAACCCTTTTTAATAGCTGCTAAAGTATGCAGACAGCTAATAAAACTAGATCGGGATAAACAATATTAGCAAAGATTTCATGTGTCGCTAATAAAAGGAACCATTGTCATCTGGTATACCTGCATTTATAAAACAAAACAATTCAGTGATAATATTGTTCTGCTTATATTGGCTTAACATCCTGTGTTGATGGGGAGTTTAGATGATGGATTTTAATTTCTAGTGCTCTGAAGATTTAACTCTAATTCAAGAAAAAACTTATGACATGTAAAGACCACCATCAGCCCATCCACTGAACCCACTAACATAAAGGAACAAGTTGCCATATTCCTTATTAACTAATATGATGGTGTCTCAAAGATGTTCTAAAGAGAAACTATTCAACAAGTGTCTCTCTGGCCTGCCATCCATCTATCATTCTATCTGTCCATTTTCTAACTCACTTATCCAGTTCAGAATCATAGGAAGCCAGTGACTATCCAAGCAGCTTTGTGTGCAGGGCAGAGACACACTCCAGGCGGGGCACCAGTGTAGTTTATACTCGCCCAAACTTACTCCTACAAGGTCAAGTAGAAATCAGTGCTTTATCATAAAATGTGTTCAGTGAATAAACCTTACAATTTTAAAGTTTTATTCTGATTTTGATTGTAATGGATTAACTTTGACAGCCTTTTTTGGCACATGGGTTAGAGCTGTTACTTCATAAACTCAGAACATGGGTTCAAATTCTGGTCTGGTCCCTATGATTGGAGTTTCTATATTCTTTCTGTTTCTGTGCATACAGCAAAAGTTAACTGGTTAGTTTGAATTGAATTGGCATGAGTAAGTTTAATTCACAACAGACTGGTGTCCCTTCCTTCTGTGCAGTTCTGCTGAATAGGCTTCTGCTTAACCACGGCCACCAAAAAGTAGATTAAGTGGGTTCAATACATAGGTGAATGATTTTCTTAGTTTTATCTGTTACCATTAGTTTGAAAAGTAATGTGGTGTTGCATTCCAGCCCAGTGATTTTCCATAATCTTAACAACATGAAATAATAAAATCTTCCCCTGAAATGCTAAGTGTGCATTTAAGAAAAAGTGGCTTGGCCTGTCAATGTGCAGACATTACAGAATCATGTTATAGAACATTGCATAGTACGATTTTTTAAGTTAATTAAAGAAATTCAAATGTATGTATTTTTATTTTAATGTTTTGTTATTATCTATTAGAAAACTATAGTTAAATCATATATCTTAAGCCTTGAAGTTCAGCTGTATTTTTTAAATGCACACTTTTCACATTTTCCCTACACAATTTAGACTGACTTTGTTCACAGTACTGTTGCTGACAGTTGTCTGCTCTGACACAGGCAGCTCTTAAAAACTTATTTTTTTCCTGAGAGTAAGAAGTGGTACTCATAGCACTTGGCAGTGGCATTTTCTCTGTCTCTCTTCACCTTTGTTGGCTGTAATCTGTTCTTGTCTGATTCTGGTCAGCAGAATGGCTGTGTGTTTGCTGATAGTCTTAGCCACTAATTTACATTACTTTTGGCACCTGGCCTCACATGACTCAAATAAGGCTCTTAGACAGATGATCCAGACTTTTTGGGTCTTATGTCGCCAGAGTGGGTCACTGGTGTGAGGCTGCACAGCCAAAGGTGCGAAGTGTAGCTCAACATGTCTGCTCCACCTGGCTCTGCACTACAGTCTTAGCCTTCCCAGGATCTCTCCTCTCTTTTGTCTCACTGAAGCATTTCCCAGCCCTGCCACTGATAGGCTTTAAAACAGCGTGTCTGTGAAATGTTCTTTATTGTTAGTTAATCTGCTGACAGTGGCGGACACATTTCACACTGGATTCCACCCTGTGGGGCCATGTCTAATTGGACAAATTTGCACAGCAGGCAGAAAAGCACAGCCTGGTTGGAGACTTGATATATGGGCACAAACTAAAATAAGGCTCCTTGAGAAACATGGCCTGAAATGTGGCCTTTTTCTTTTCACACACACTAAGCAGGAAATCAATGAAGGGATTTAATGACTCTGTAATGCTATGGAGTGCAGTCCACTAGATGGTACAACTGCACAGTCAGACTGACAGTAAGACGTTTAAAAGTTATCGATTTGTTGTTATATTGTCTCGTGGAGTTCTGTTTTAGAGTGATCATTTTTAAAAAGTAAAGTGTAGGTATTCCACTAAATTAAAATTATTTTCAACTTATTTTTGGACTAGGACATTTAATTGAAAAAAAAAAAAAAAAGCTTAAGATTCGCAGGCCTTGTATTTAGTGTTATAAGCAATGGAGAAGATCCTTCATATTGCCTACCAGCATGAGTACAGTACTTTTCTCTGATATCTTTATACTGTTGCTCTCCTAGAATCTCCATCTTCTTACTGTACAAATGGAAGTGGTAGTAGACATCTTGTCATTGCCTACATAGCAAAAGGTCATGATTGTACTTCTTTTACTTGGCACAGCAGCCAAGTGCTGTAGTTTCTTGCTTCAGGGTGTTGGCAGCCACATCTCAATGTGTATTGACTCAGACCTTTTACTGGTATGTTTAATTACTGTAAGAACGCAGTAGCTATTTTGTTTTTCTTCTGCTCTATGTTTAGCTTGGTTGCTTTATCTACCAATTAATCTGTGTTTTGTATCACAACATATATGTCAGACCTCAAGCACTTTATAGGGTCCCTATGATTTTACTTTATTTTTGAAACTGGAAGAATTTCAGTCTGTAACTTAGGGCTATTATGGAGATCTCAAAAGCTGATTATACCATAAGTTCATTCTTTTGATCACTTTTGGGACAGACTGTTATACATACATTTAACAAAACAATGTCTCATCCTGCTCCCTCTACTTCCATCACTAAATCTTTTTCTCTGCTTCAGTCCTACTTTATGCTAAATATTACAGCTGTGTAAAATTATACTGCATTAACCATGATGTTGCCATATTTGTTGATTATATTGTACTCCTTATATACTGTAGCTCAAGAACAACAAACATTGTATTAAATAATAAGCCCAAAGCATTCAAAGTACAGTAATCTAGTAAATTAGAGGGTGTTAATTAGAGCTTGAAAATCAGCCCTTGAACTAACTAATGCATTATAGCCTTTGAACTAAAACTGACAGAAATGAACATGCTTCTTTTCTTCAGCAAATACATTATATAAATTCAACTAATGTTGCTAGGATTCCCTTTGTGATCCCACAGTATGCATGATGGCATCAGTATTGTCAAATTTTGCCAAGCATGAAAACAGCTTTACTAATACCTCCTAATATTTTATTTAAAGTCACTCACATGCACAATTTTCGGACAGAATGCATTTTATATTGTGGACTTAAGAACTACTTTGTCTTTACTAGTGTTTTCTAAATTGTGTTTTTATTAATGACTTGCTGCATCTTTTTGAGATAATATCCTACATTACATTTCCCTCCCTAAATAGGTTTAAATGTGTCAGTCACACCCCCTCAATCAATCTATTTCTTTATCTATTGTAACCACCAGGGTCCATCACTGAGCTCCAAACCTCAGACACAGCAATGGCGAGTACACTTTGGGTTCAAATAAAATATATTTATTTAAACCCAGATAGATAGATAGATAGATAGATAGATAGATAGATAGATAGATAGATAGATAGATAGATAGATAGATAGATAGATAGATAGATAGATAGATAGATAGATAGATAGATAGATAGATAGATAGATAGATAGATACTTTATTAATCCCGATGGGAAATTCACCCAGCACCTCTCCAATAAATACCCATCCAAAGATTAGCTAAAATACACAATAAATAAACACATTCTTCATCCTTTCGTCTTCCCATTGAGTGTTACCCACAACCTCCCAGCTCTGACTTCCTGATGTAAGGCAGCGGGCTCCCTTTTAAGCTGGACCCGGTAATGCTTCTGGTGCTATGCTGTGTCTCTGTGAAAGCATTTCTGGACCATAAAGAAAGTTGGGTTGCCATAAGAGGACAACTGCCACCTGGCATCTGGGGGATAGAACCGCCTCCCGACTCTCAACTATCTATCTATCTATCTATCTATCTATCTATCTATCTATCTATCTATCTATCTATCTATCTATCTATCTATCTGTCTGTCTGTCTGTCTGTCTGTCTGTCTGTCTGTCTGTCTGTCTGTCTGTCTGTCTGTCTGTCTGTCTGTCCTTGTTTGTTTCAAGAACATTCCTGTCTTCAGAAGCAATCGTGCCTGTTTGGACTTTTCAGTTTAGATATGGGAAGCAGGGAAGAATGGAGGCAAGTGCAGCCAGAGTAGATGAAAAGTGGCAAGAGAATATGACAGTTGATTGGGAGAGCAGTAGCTGGTGCAAAGTGCTTTGGTTGTGAATGAGTGTGTGAACAACCACACTTGATAATCATGGACCCTATCTGTATGGTCAGGGTCAGCTATCTATCTGTCTATGCCACTGTCTGTCTCTTTCTTTGTCTAGTTATCAACATCTCAGATGTACTTTTTAATCACACTTAATAAGTATAATGCATTCACCAGAGTATGCCTTTCATGTTCATAGCACAGTGTTACGAAATGTAAGGACTATGATAAGATTATATAAATGCATCTTTATGATTAATGATATACATTAAAAATCAAGTGCAGTTAATATCAAGACACTGTATTTCTTGTCCTCTGCATCTGACTTGGTCACTGTTTTTAAGCATTGTTTTTAGAATCAATTCACTTAATTGGCCGTATACTAGGAATTTGTGTTGATCGTATTAGTGCAACATACAAGAACAACACAGAATACAAAAGATAAATATTAAAAGATAAAATGCAGCATAAAAAGATATGATGCAGCATACAAGAGCAATAGAAAAATATAGATAGTAGAATTAAAATGTCCAGTGTGCAGGTCTACATGGATACTGAGTAGAAGCTCAGACCTGATTAGTCGGAATGACTGCATGTGATGACGTTTTGTTTTAGCTTCCACTGCATGTTTACTGGAGTGAAATTTTTGGAATGGGTGATGCCCTGGGTGAGCTGGACCAATGATCTGTGCAGCCCACATAATGAATCATTGTTTATTGTAATGGTGACCATTCTATAGTATAGAGGCCATCTGGATCCGATTCCAGGTTTATCTGGCATAAGACAGGAGCAAACTCTCCATAGCCTGCACACATCCACAACTGCCCATTACAGAGCCTATTCATAGTCCCCAAAAATTTAACATGTACATCTTTGTATAAGAAAAACTACAGATTCCGCCCCCCCCCCCCAAAAAAAAACAGGAAAAACATACAAACACAGCAAAGTCATTGACTATGCCAGGAGTTTAATTCAGGATAATGTAATTGTGAAGCACCAATGCTAACTACTGTGCCGCTATTCTATCATAAAATAAACTGTAAATAAAATATAATTTTATTATATTACACTGGTGACTTTAGGCCCTTTGTCTGGATGTTAACTGCAATGTTTGATTAGGATTGTACTGTGGTGTGTATTGTATTATAAAGCATATTTGTCAACGCTTTGCTTTAAAGAATGCTGCATACACTGTACAATAAACTGTGATTGATTGTCTGATTGATTGATTTTTTAATACATATATTCATATGGATAGTTATAAGAGCCAGTGTTTGCTGTACCATTCTTATTTGTCTTAAACAGATTTCTTGAATTTGTTTGGGTGACATTTAAACCTTTATGCAGAAATGACATGCATACTCAAATATGGATTAATAAATAGCTAAACAGTGAAACAGAATCATGACTCTGCAGCTTTAAAATTAAGGTTAAATGAAAAACAAATTTTGTGTTTTAAGTGCTATGTGAAAATGCTATTGTGTTGAATAATCAGCTTTTCTTGCAGAATTAAGTGGTTGCGGTAAACACTGCAACATGTATTTATTTTATGCTTTTTTCCTATTTTAATCCTTCCTTCTTTAAGCTTTTTTTTTTCTCCTGACCTTGCTAAACATTTTGCCCATTCCATAGAGGTCACATAATTCCAGCACTAGCTTGTTAGAAGCTGCTGATAAAAATTAAAATACACATTGTGCTCTGTCTATCAGAATCATCAAGCATTTGTTGATTTTGTTGGTTACATTTATTACAATATCTTTAACGAAGTTAGAGAGTGGCAAACAAGCTTGAGTGACTAAATAAACATAATTTATAAGAAAGTTAAATAACTTAAAAATGTACAAGTTTTTAGGAGTTAAGAGAGAATTAAAGCGAAAGCAAAAATACTAAATAAATAAACAAATTTTACTTTACAACACCATTTCAAATGAATGTTGTTCTTATTAGTATGAAAACTTGCCAGGAACCACAGTAATGGTTTTATTGCCAAGGAAAGAGGAGAGTTGATATATCTGTAAACATGGACCTAATGACTGTCCACTTTACATATCTACCATAAATGCCTTTGTTGTTCCTAAGGCTTTGTTAGTACAAACTATAGAACATCATAAAAAAGAAATTTACAGTCTCATCGTTTTAAAAAAAAAAAAAAACTGTCAGTGTGATAAGATCATAGATCCTGCGACACATGCATGCCGTGTCAAAATGCCACTGAAATTAACCCTTCATCTTTAGTACTTTAGGGAGCTCCTCTGTACTCCCAATCAGCATCACAAATTGCATCATT
This sequence comes from Erpetoichthys calabaricus, assembly GCF_900747795.2. Taxonomy (NCBI): domain Eukaryota; kingdom Metazoa; phylum Chordata; class Cladistia; order Polypteriformes; family Polypteridae; genus Erpetoichthys; species Erpetoichthys calabaricus. The sequence goes on from NC_041401.2 coordinate 87,610,734, forward strand.
ATTGTGGAGTGACAGTCATTTTAACTTTCCTCCATTTTTTATTTACTGCACATAAATTTATTTATTATTGGTATGACTTGTGGTCCTGCATTTACCCAGTGTTGGTGGGCTATTTTAGTAGCTATCAATATCACTTAGGTTAATTTCTTCTTGCCATGATAATGTTGATTTAGCTGTTTCTATTAAGCAGGAAATATAGGTTGGTGGACATCATGAAATACTTTGTTGCCTTCCCACATTTTTTAATGTCTTTTATTTGAGTTGAGCAATGGTGCTATAATGTTTTTCAAAAACTTAACATTTCTAAGGGGAAAGTTTTTTTATTTTACATCTCTGAGTATCATTTGATATCTTAATTTAAGACATCTGTTTAAAGCACAGTCTCTTTTCTCACTCCCCCTTCTGACAAACAGTATAAGTCCATGCAAGCTTTCCCCAGTAGTTTCATAGACCATTTCTATCCCAAGATTGTAAGGTTACAAAACAGCCGGTCATAACAGCATCTGCAGATGGTATTATATATATTGTGTGTATATATATATGAAAACATTTATCCATTAAGGCAACCCCTAATGGGAGTGGCCGAAAGAAGAAGTGAAAAGATAGATAGCAGGATAGATAGATGAACAGTGAAGTATATATGTATATTCCTGCTTTCTTACTTTATTGATCCAAAAGAGATATCAAATAAATATAAAAGAAAAACAAAAACTGTTTAGAGTATCTTTAAGTCTTAATAATAAATATATTAATATTACTAGACATTAAGCCCGTTACAATAACGGGCGCTAGAATAGTAGTACATAAACATTAGTAGGAACAGTCTATATTAAACGGCAAAGGACCGTCTATTTTCTGTTACAGTAATACTGGCTTGTATGTGGCTGTAATATGCATCACTGTATTGTGTGCCTTTAATTTTCTCTCACAGTAATACGTCTCTCCAGCAAGTATTTTAATCTGTGCTGGCGTGCAGCTGATTATTGTATGTATGGCGTCTCCCCAGCAACAGATTGTATGTGCGCGAAAATAAATCTACATTTAAAAGTCATCCTATTGTAATATCATGAAAATTCGTATATTTAGGAAAATACTTTACACTTTACCGGGCCAAGTTTGTTACTCGCAAATCTGACATCCTCAGAGTGAACACTTGCACAACAACAAACACTAATCCCACCTCTTTGGGGAAGCTGGTCTCCGCGTCTCAGTACCCGATTGGATTTTTCGTGCGTTATGTTTTAGGTCTTACCTCATTTACCGAAATCCGATTGGATCGTCCGCGTGATATTTTATAGGTCCCATCCTCTCTGTCTTGTGTGACACGTCAGGCGGCCTTTGAAGCATCGCACCGTGCCCCACGCATGCGTACTTCACCAGAAGACACACACACACGGACACATGGATGCACACAGGGATTTTATTAAAGAGGATAAGTATGTCCATAGTTTGATTAAAAGTATCTCATTAAAATGTCAGAAAATTATAATCTATCCAGTGAAAATGTTGCTAGTCTAATTGCAGCTAGTAAAAAGGACATACAGTATACAGCTTCATGAAGCACCTTGGTAGGATCAGCCTGTGCTGAAAGTCCTAAACAAGTTGACCATTTTGTCATACAGTGTGTGAGGTCTTATTCATGACAGCCAGGAGCATAGCCAACATCCTTTTATATTCTTCTGCCTCCAGAGAGTCGAGGCTGGTCCCAAGAACAGATCCAGCTTTTATGTTTAATTTGTTAAGTTTACTAGCATCTCCCCCTCTCCTCCTACTATCCCAGTTGCTTTGCTCATTTCTACTTAATTCCATAAGTGGTGTTTTTACATATTTTGTAAAACGGTAATGAATGCACTGGTTTAATTTGACACTAAACAAGGCATTGTCTATTAAAGCCTTTACCTTGTAATGATTTGCTTGGTTATATAATTTTCATAATTACTTTGTTTCAGTTTTAAAGGTTTGCAACCTAACTGAGGACTTTTCCGGCCCAAATACTGTTTCAGGGTCACAGGGAGAGGAAGCATCAGGCATGGGGCAGGAATAAGCAATGGCCAGGCTGCCATTCCACTGCAGGGTACACTCACTCAAACACCTTCATTAACTCATACAAAGACAATTTAGTGTCATCAGTTAAAGTAACCAGCATAATTTTGAAAGAGGAGTAAAAACAACCTGAAGAACAATGAGTGTGCAGTCATTACACACATTATATTTCTGAACTGCCTTTTTTTTCTTTTCGTAAGTAAGTAACCTTTACCTTTTTTTCTTTTGTGTTGTGCACTGGCTCAGCCCTTCATTACACTCCATAACAATCTTTAAAGATTATCTGAATATAAATTGCTATCAAATAATACAATTAATTCACATTGGTTGTGTAAGTTGTGATATAGAACTAAAATGCTATAAACTTGTTTTAGGTCTATAATGCCACAGTGCTGAAATCTCATTAAGCAACAATTTATTCTAAATTAGGCTCTCATAAGATTATACCATTGAGAAACACAGTTTAAGAAACAGACCAATTCTCTTTTCCTTTCATTAATGAAATATCCTGTATGACCTGTGCTTCTGAAATGTCAATGTTTAGTGGCTTTGGTTATTCATGACTTGTTCAGTTAGCCACCATTATTTCAGAGGGTTTGTGAACTCAGGCTTTGACTAACAAAACCCTTTTGTTTTTTGTATTTTAGAATTGCAACGATGGGAAAACATTTATTTGAAAAATTCTTTAATGACCTTTACAGCTAATTGACTTTTGAAGTATGGTATATCCCAGTGGGTTTTCTCTGATGTAGACAATATTAACTTGGCTTTTGGAAAAATAAAGCAATTCTTATGCAGAAAGAAAGGAAAATATTTGAAGCATATTTTAAAACGAAAATGTTTTCGTTATCAATCAATGTCCATAATTGGCCTTTTTTAAAAACAGAGGGGAATTTGAAACAAGAGGGTGTACATGTGTCTAGATTATTACTGTATCAAAACTGTTAAATGTTTGAATTATAAACAGAATCAATAGGAGAAGAGGTTAGGGTTGTAGTGGAATGATGTCCCATATGGGACTATTTTCCACAGTATACTTGTTGTTGCCAGGTTAAGTACTCATTGAACAACGTGCCTGCACAGAATTAAGTGGATCCTAAAAACTGCTGGATTGAAGGATTGGTTAAAGACACATAAATTGCTGTGATATGCAAAAATGTGTTGGAGCCTAAAAAACACTTCAATCCTTCATTATACAGAGTATTTTGTAGTAAATATCTTCTTAATATATTTTTTAGTATACAGTAATTACAGTTGTAACAAAACTCACAAAGCAGCCACATATAAAGTGAAATGCAGTGCATTGCTGCATAAATAAATAGTACATTTTGGAATTCTTTCTCAGATTACATGGACATTCTTTTATATCTTCAGTTGTCTTTTTATTTTTGATACAAACATATTTATTCTTATTCCACATGTTTAAATAAATAAAAATATTTCCTTCCAAAATATTTGACCAGTCAGTCATTAAGCCTCAGAAATTGCCGTACCTTCTATTTCTTAGGTAAAATGTCATGGGAATAGCTTGTCTTAAAATTTTCATTTTATATTACCATTTATGTTTATTATTCATAGTAAATACCATACCAAAGCAGGAAACAAGGAAACTAATTCTGTAACAATGTAAAAATAATGTACATTGCATGCACCTTGCAGTTTACTGCATATAGAAGAGTAGTACTTTTTATTCAAAAACAAATAAGAAAACCTGTGTAATACATTAAAAATGCTGCTAAACTGTTGTGATTTTAGAGTTTTAAAATGTGCCAAATCTATTTTTGTACATACTATATCTTGTGATTTTCTATTCATATGGAGATGGTGATTATTTTTTTTGTACCGATATTTTTTATTTTGTTTTAAATGTCACTGCCACATTTGTGGGCAATTTTCTGATGGGCTGTCTATTTTGTTGTTGACAACAGTGCCAGACATTGTAACATGCAATAACATTAGACTCGTGCTATTTAAGATTGTGTGCACGTCCTGAACTGTGTATAAAACATACTAGTTAGTAAAAATCTTATTTGTGAGTCAGGAGTTTTGTATGAATTTCAACTCTGATTTCTGGTAAGCAATTTTACTGAGAAATTTTGGTATTTTGATTTCTTCGTTTAGGCCCTTTCTTTTTTTATTTGACCTTGTGCACTCTCGTCTCCTAGGCCTTGTTGCAAAATCTTTACCGTGCCTTCATCTTCTATAGTGGCAGAACATAAGCTTTAGATACAGTGGATTCAGAAAGTATTAAGAACACTTCATTCTCTACACACTTTATTGTCCATTTTAAATAAATTGTACATTTTACATTTTTAAATTTAAATTTTAAATGGATAAATTTGCAATTATTGCCCATCCATTTACACTCAATAACCCATACCGACAAAGTCAAAACATGTTTTCAGAAAGGTTTGCAAATTTCTTGAAAACCAAAAAGTGAAATCTCTCATTCAAAGAAGTGCTCAGACCTTTATGTACCTTGTAGAAACCCCTTTGGCAGCAATTCCAGCTTTGAATCATCTTGAGTATGTCTCTACAAGCTTTGTTACCCTAGAATTTGGGCAGCTTACCCTATTCTTTTTGCAGATCATTTCAAGCTCCTTTAGTCTCAATGGGAAGCACCAATAAACTGCCATCAGGTCTCTCTACAGATGTTCTATGGGGTTTACGTCTGGGCACTGGCTGGACCTCTGAAGGACAATCAGAGACTTGTATCAAAGATACCCCAGTGTTGTCTTGGCTATATGCTTTGGGTCATTGCATGCTTAAAGATTAACTGTCACACCAGTCTGAGGTTGTGTGCACTCTGGAGCAGGTATTCAAAGTCTTCTCTGTATTTGGCTCAGTTCAGACCAGTTTTCATGTCCCTGCTGCTATGAAGCAACCACATGTCATTATGTTGTTGCCACCATTCTTCACTTTAGAGATAGTATTAGGCAGGTGGTGAGCAGTGCCTGATCTTTGCCAGACATAGTGCTCGCAGTCTGCCCCAAAGAGTTCAATTTTTGTCTCAAAAACTAAAAAATATTTTTCTTCATGCTCATAGTGTCCCTTCCATGTGCTGTTTAGCCAACTTCAAGTAGGCTCTAATTACCCTGTTATTCAAGAGTGGCATCCTTCTGATTGATGGAGAACTGCTGAGATGGTTGTCCTTTTGACATGTTCTCCTATCTCAACAGAGGACATTTGAATCTCTGCTAGAGTTACCAGTGGCCATTTGGTCACCTCCCCGACCAATGCCCTCCTTTCCGAGTGTGACAGTTTGAGGTCCCTCTTGACCCTTTGAACCCTCGACCAACACTCCAGACTCCAGATAAAAAGTCCCAATATTATTTATTTTAACAATAATGTGCACAAAGCACCACCACTCCATTATACTCTTCAATAAATCAATAATTACAAAATACAATAAACAAATCACAATTCCCCACTCCCAGACGCTTAGTCACCCTGCCTCCCAACTCAGCTCGTCCATCTGGGATCTCCCGCAGTCTTTTATAGTCCATGACCCGGAAGTGCTTCTGATCCTTCAGTCCATGTGATTACCCAACACTCCCGGGTCAGATGAAAACTCTTCTTCTTTATCCCAGAAGTACGTCATTTCCTCTGTCGCTGTGACTAAGACGTACTTCTGGGTTATAGGGCAAATAACAGTCCCTGGGCCTCCCTGCAGCAACTCCTGGAGGCCCCCATGGTATCCAGCAGGGCTGTGCATTAAAACTCCATTGTCCATGATTCCCTGCTGGCATTCGGGGCACCTCCATGCTGCAAGGAGGGCTCCATCTGGCGGCCTGGGGGTATTGGCCGGGATGAATGGCCGGCCATATCTCACACCAGATACACACTTTATCCAGACAGCTAACTCAAGTAAGAATCCTTCTGGTTCTAAACTTCTTCTATTTCATAATTATTTAGGTCACTCTACTCCTGGTAACACTCAAAGCTTTAGAAATATTTTTGCACCCTTGCCCTGATTTATGCCTCACCACACTTTTATTGCAGGGATCTACAGAGAGTTGTTTGAATTGTGGGACTATATTTGCACAGCTGTATGACTTTCAAAGCGATTTCCAATTAATTTAGTTTGCTACAGGTAAACTCCAAGTTTTAGACACATCTCAAAGATAATTAAAGCAAAAATGATGCACCTAGCCACAGTTTGTACCACAGTAAAAGGTCTGAATACTTATATAAATGAGAGATTTCCATTTTTAATTTTAATAAATTTGCACTCCTTTCTTAAAACATGTTTTTACTTTGTCATTATGGGTTATTGAGTACAGACTGAAGTGTAAAAATAGCACATTTGTCCATTTAAAATTAAATCTACAACACAAAGTGTGTGGAAAGTTGAGTTGTCTGAATACTTTCTAACTCCACTGTGAATAGCAGTATAGAAGTGAAATGGTCAGAGCCCCCTGATTTGTTAATTCCTAACACTCCTAGTATGAGTCATTGTGACATGCTGTGAAAGGCTGGTTTCTGCATTGAAACCTATATACCTGAGATAGGAATTGGCTTCCTAAATTGGACCATGTACACTGGAGAACCACCACCAATGTGTAGCATCTGCCTAGATGACGTGGAGGTAGTCATTCTTGTATTACTACACTCATAGTTAACCAATAAGGGACATAAGGGAGGCAGAATGACCAGGCAATGGACATTGGGAAAAATCCTTCTCTTTTCAAAAGATGTCCAGGGATCTTTTATGAACAAGAGAGGCAGATGTCAGTTTTAGATCTCATCTGAAGGATGGCACCACTTTTTATAGCGCAATGTCCCTGTCACTGCACTGGGACATTGAAATCCACACACACAAACCACAGAGTAAGCATCTTTGATGGCCTCACCAACACCTCTTCTAGCAGCAATCCAAGATTTTCCTAAATGTTTTCCCATCCAAGCACCATTTGGTCCCGAACATGCTTAGCTTCAGGTGAATTATCTGTTCTGAAGTGTAACATATTTAAAGAAGTCTTCCTAGATCTTAACACCGTTGTCCCATTTTATCAGGAAATGAAGGGAATAAAAACATGAACTTAAAATGTGAGTAAGATTAGCAGACAAAATTACCATTCTTTGACTTCATGGCTTCCTGACAAGGGTGAGGTTTGAAGGTTGATGTTTAAATAGGGAAGACATTCCACTGTAGTTATGTTGATATATTACACATATATTCTTGCAATTCATGGGTCTCTCCAGTCTTGCTTTCAACTGAAGTGTTCCGAGTTACTTTGTAATCTTTGAGTCTGTGTTCTTGATCCAGCCAGTTTTGTTCCTGGGATATACAGCTCATTGCCATTTTCAATGGAGTCTGTCTCCTCCTGTTATGGATCTCAAGCCATGATCATCATTCTTTATCGGCAAAAAAATTAGGGCCTTTGTGCATTCTTAGGTTTAGTGTCCAATGTGCAAAAATTATTTTTTTATTTGCAATATTGCTGATAAAATTAATTCAGTTTTAAGGACTTTTTAGGACCCTTTAAGGCCCTTTATTGTACTCTATAGTTTATGTCAATTTAAAGCAGATGTTCTGAGAGATGAGATCCTACGTTTAGTGTGTCCAAGTATTACTTTTCACTTTTAAGGGATACTTGCAATCAAGTAAATCTTCCTGTTTTCAGTTAATTGTATATTTGGTTCTGGCAGTAATACAATAGTTAAATAAAACTTTCTCCACACTTGGTAAAATAATATTAATTTATGGCAACTTTCTACAATAATATTTGCATTGCATTTTGATGTCTTTAGCAATTCACTTCAAAACCATTTATGTTCACGGTGCATTTTAAAAAATTTGAAGTAATTGCTTTTGGAATTCTGCTCTTTAACTGCAGGCATTATAAAGATAGTAAGTAGACTGGTGGAATTGGAAACTGGCTTTTCTTTTCTCTCATTTTACTGGTTCACAAAATAAAAGAGAACATTTTATTATTTACCTTGGCAAAGAGGTATTGCAGATCGATGATCTGCAAAGTGGATTTGTTATTCGCTTATTTGTCTTGGCAGCTCTTCAAAGTAGCAGCCTGATTATAGCCCCAGATGTCACTGTGCACATTACTGTTCAGTGTTACTTTCTTTAAAGTTTTCTTTCTTTTTTTTTGCTACACATAGTTTAAAAATAGTCTTTGAACTCCTAGGCTTTTTGCTTTGTCATAGATTAAAACATGGATTCTTCTATTCTGTTTACTTTTCTGAAATTTAAACTTATGCTAATTGGAAAAGGCTACTGGGAAATTCACATTTTAGCCATTTTCCAGCTTACTTATTATAAGATTTGGAACACCCTGTTCTTGTCAAGTGAGCTGCAAGCCACTCATTCATGAGAACATGCTACCAAAAGAAGCCTGATACTGCCTTTTGAATTCCTTTGCAGTTTTAGATGAAGCCATCCTTCTGGAATGACTTATATGTACCTTTTATACAGGAACTTTATATCAGCCACAAATTAGGTGTCAAGGCTTGCCTATTTTAAAAAAAAGTCGTTCTGTATTTTTGATGTGACAATTTTTTTTTATTAAAGTAAAATAAGCAGATACTGCCATGTCCACATCTCTAGCTAAGAAAGAAAATATTGCTTATTGTCAATGCTGCTCGCATTGATGACTACTTTTTATTTCATGCTTGTGGTTAGAGGTTTGCATCTTGTGAGATGGTCTGCTTTTTTTGTTATTAGTTGATTTTATGTGTGTAGCAAATTGTTGACAGTGCACTAGTAACAAAGCCTATATGTTTTGAGTTGCTATGTGGGAATTTGTAATATGTAGGAATACTGTTAATATTGGTGAAAATGTATGGCCGTGAATTCTGGTACTGGCATTATAGCAGAGGACTTGAAGTGTGAACAACAAAGTAATTACTGTATAATTATGCATTATTTTAAGCTAATCATGAAGGCACCACCCGCCAACTCCATTTAACACTAAAGTCTTTTTCATCCACTACTATAACCCAAACTAAAAAATGGGGAGGGTTTACGTCAGGAAGAGCATCCGGTGTAAAATTTTGCCAAATTAATATGCGGACAACAATACAAATTTCCATACCGGATCAGTCGAGCCCTGGGTTAACAACGACCGCCAACAGGGTGTTGGCAGAAATTGGGCTGCTTTTGGCTGAAGAAGAGGGGGGAGACGTGTCCGGAGGCAGGAGGAGAGGAGGAACGTAAATTAAGTGGAATTGAGGGTAGGAACTTTGAATGTTGACAGTATGACTGGTAAGGGGAAAGAGTTAGCAGATATGATGGAGAGAAGGAAGGTTGATATATTGTGTGTGCAAGAGACTAAATGGAAGGGGAGTAAGGCCAGGTGGATCGGAGGTGGATTCAAATTGTTCTATCATGGTGTGGATAGGAGGAGAAATGGAGTAGGGGTTATTCTGAAGGAACAGTATGTCAAGAGTGTTTTGGAGGTGAAAAGAGTGTCAGACAGAGTAATGATTATGAAGCTGGAAATTGGAGATGTGATGATGAATGTTGTTAGTGCATATGCACCGCAAGTTGGGTGTGCAATTGATGAGAAAGAAGATTTTTGGAGTGAGTTGGATGAAGTGATGAACAGTGTACCCAAGGGACAGAAAGTGGTATTTGGGGCAGATTTCAATGAACATGTGGTGAAGGGGACAGAGGAGACGAGGAGGTGATGGGTAGGTATGGTGTCAAGGAGAGGAATGAAGAAGGTCAGAGGATGGTGGATTTTGCCAAAAGGATGGAAATGGCTGTGGTGAATACATATTTTAAGAAGAGGGAAGAACATAGGGTGACATACAAGAGTGCAGGAAAGATGCACACAGGAAGATTACATCCTATGCAGAAGAGTCAATCTGAAGGAGATTGAAGACTGCAAAGTGGTGGCAGGGGAAAGTGTAATTAAGCAGCATAGCATGGTGGTCTGTAGGATGATGTTGAAGATCAGAAGAGGAAGAGAGTAAGGGTAGAGCCAAGGATCAAATAGTGGAAGTTGAAAAAGGAAGACTGCAAGGTTGAGTTTAGGGTGAAGGTGAGACAGGCACTGGGTGGTAGTGAAGAGTTACCAGACAGTTGGGAAACTACAGCAGATGTAGTAAGGGTGACAGCAAGAAGTGTGCTTGGCGTGCCATCTGGACAGAGGAAGGATGAAAAGGAAACCTGGTAGTGGAATGGGGAAGTACAGGAGAATATACAGAGGAAGAGGATGGCAAAGAAGTGGTGGGATAGTCAAAGAGATGCAGAAAGTAGACAAGAGTACAAGGAGATAAGGCGCAAGGTGAAGAGAGAGGTGGCGAAGGCTAAAGAAAAGTTGTATGATGAGTTGTATGAGAGGTTGGACACTAAGGAAGGAGAAAAGGACCTGTACCGATTGGCTAGACAGAGGGAGTGAGCTGGAAAAGATGTGCAGCAGGTTAGGGTAATAAAGGATAAAGATGGAAACGTACTCACAAGCGAGGAGAGTGTGTTGAGCAGATAGAAAGAGTACTTTGAGTGGCTGATGAATGAAGAGAACGAGAGAGAGAAGAGGTTGGATGATGTGGAGATAGTGAATCAGGAAGTGCAACGGATTAGGAAGGAGGAACTGAGGACAGCTATGGAAGAGGATGAAGAATGGAAAAGCTGTTGGTCCAGATGACATACCTGTGGAAGCATTGAGGTGTTTAGGAGAGATGGCATTGGAGTTTCTAACCAGATTGTTAAATGGAATCTTGGAAAGTGAGAGGATGCCTGAGGAGTGGAGAAGAAGTGTACTGGTGCCGATATTTAAGAACAAGGGGGATGTGCAGGACTGTAGTAACTACAGTGGGATAAAATTGATGAGCCACAGCATGAAGCTATGGGAAAGAGTAGTGGAAGCTAGGTTAAGAAGTGACGTGATGATTAACGAGCAGCAGTATGGTTTCATGCCAAGAAAGAGCACCACAGATGCGATGTTTGCTCTGAGGGTGTTGAAGGAGAAGTATAGAGAAGGCCAGAAGGAGTTGCATTGCGTCTTTGTGGACCTGGAGAAACCATATGACAGGGTGCCTCATAAGGAGTTATGATATTGTATGAGGAAGTCGGGAGTGGCAGAGAAGTATATAAGAGTTGTATAGGATATGTACGAGGGAAGTGTGACCGTGGTGAGGTCTGCGGTAGGAGTGACGGATATATTCAAGGTGGAGGTGGGATTACATTAGGGATCGGCTCTGAGCCCTTTCTTATTTACAATGGTGATGGACAGGTTGACAGACGAGATTAGACAGGAGTCCCCATGGACTATGATGTTTGCTGATGACATTGTGATCTGTAGCGATAGTAGTGAGCAGGTTGAGAAGACTCTGGAGAGGTGGAGATATGCTCTAGAGAGGAGAGGAATGAAGGTCAGTAGGAACAAGACAGAATACATGTGCGTAAATGAGAGGGAGGTCAGTGGAATGGTGAGGATGCAGGGAGTAGTGTTGGCGAAGGTGGATGAGTTTAAATACTTGGGATCAACAGTACAGAGTAATGGGGATTGTGGAAGAGAGGTGAAAAAGAGAGTGCAGGCAGGGTGGAATGGGTGGAGAAGAGTGTCAGGAATAATTTGTGACAGACGAGTATCAGCAAGAGTGAAAGGGAAGGTCTACAGGACAGTAGTGAGACCAGCTATGTTATATGGGTTGGAGACAGCGGCACTGAGCAGAAAGCAGGAGATAGAGCTGGAGGTAGAAGGTTAAAGATGCTAAGATTTGCATTGGGTGTGACAAGGATGGATGGATAGGATTAGAAATGAGTACATTAGAGGGTTAGCTCAGGTTGGACGGTTGGGAGACAAAGTCAGAGAGGCAAGATTGCGTTGGTTTGGACATGTACAGAGGAGAGATGCTGAGTATATTGGGAGAAGGATGCTAAGGATAGACCTGCCAGGCAAGAGAAAAGTGGAAGGCCTAAGAGAAGGTTTGTGGATGTGTTGAGAGAGGACATGCAGGTGATGGGTGTATCAGAACAAGATGCAGAGGACAGAAAGATATGGAAGAAGATGATCCGCTGTGGTGACCCCTAACGGGAGCAGCCGAAAGAAGAAGAAGACTATAACTCAAACTATTTTAGCTCTGGGAGAATCTGGTCACCCTATATCTTTCTATCCTGTGGTTTTTATACTCTTTCTTTTTGGTTGACTGGTTACTTTGAACACTACAGAATTTATTTTGAGTTTTATGCCCTTTAGTGACTCTGTGAGAATGTTAAATATATTATCCATTAATTGAGAATGCATTTTACTTTAAAAAACATAATTGAAAATACTTGCAAAGTAAGAATATAATGCAAGAAAAATCACATAGTCAATTATGGAATGTCCCTACTAATAGCTCTAGACAGTTAAATAAAGCTATATTAGTTATATTAAATATACAAGAGTGAAGCAGGAGTGAAAATGAAGTGTCAAAGGAAATGAAATACAGAAAATACATGTCTTCCTGCATATTTTGAATGTTAGGAAAGGGAAGCTTTATGAACTGAAATTTGAATGAAAAAGTATTGGGAATGTGAGAGGATAATTTTGACAGCATTCTTGCTGCTTCTAAAATGTACATGAAGCTAGTGTAGTCCCTGTGGTTTAGGGTTAGCATGGCTGTGTTTGATTTGTGAAACTCAACTCTAGCAGGAGAGGTTGTCAGTGATCCACCAAGGTAGAAATGATAAAATGCTTTAGTATTTAAGATGCAATAATATAAATGTGCCCTTCAATTTTTCTTGCTTTAGTATTTAAGATGGAATAATATAAATGTACCTGTCAGTTTACTGCATGGTGTCCAGTCATTTCTATATTATACTATTCAAGCACTGAAAAAATGATTAATAGTATTTTTTGCATTCTTGTTTAATAATCATTAGTCAGAGTGACCTTGTACCTAAAATGCAATCTGTCCTGCTATTTCTGGATTTTGGGAAGTAGGCCTTTCTCACCTACATAAACAAGATGTGAAATATGAGGTTCCTGGAGGTTCTAGTACACCCTAGCCCTTTGGATTCCCTGAAAGTCTGAAAATGAAAAGTTTAGGGGGTCCATAAAAATAAATTTTTAAAAATTCTATGGTGTTGTAAACCACATATTCATTCGTAGGTTTGTTAGAAAGGGATGTAGCAGCTGGCAGACTGATCCTCCGAGGTTAGAAGACAGTTAGCTGTCTGTCTCACTTCATAGACAGGGTGGGGCTAAATGCTTGAGTGGCAGCAGCCTGTCTTGAGGGTTAGGGAACCCACATTTGTTGATGAGCCTCATAAAGATTTGAAAAAGAAGACAAAGACAGTGAAAAGTAGAATTAGTTGCGCCACACAGCCATTACTGCTTGCTTTTGGTCTCAATGAAACTGAAGAGTCAGTAGGTGAATAGCAGAATATGATGATGGATATTACTGATACTGTGATGCCAACAGTGTTCACATTGCATAGTACCAAACTAAGATATCAGTGTTCAGCCAACACTGGAGCTCTAGCAGGTCCCCTGATTACCATGAGCAGGAATCCTAATTACTGCATGGACACTATTCCATCAAAAGATACACTCACATATTTTCTTATATCTGGCCAATTTGCTGGTATTAATTAACCTATCTTGCACATTATGGCACATAAAAGGTAAAGTACAGCCACCCGTATAATTTGGTATCCTGGCTGCAAAGTTGCTTTCTTAAAATATACAGCACTGATGTGCATACAACCGAGTCCAAAACAAGACTGAGGGAATAGGGAAAAGGTGCAGGCTTTTAAAGGGGGAGACAGGAAGTGAGATCATAAGGATCGGGCTCATGTTCTTCAGCCATTGGTTCGAGCCCGGACGTGACATCACAGGGGCCGGAGCCGGCAAGGTCTCCTTCCATTGGCTCGATCCCGGAAGTGACATCAAGAGAGCCAGGTGGAATCTCCCATGAATGGTCTACAGGGAAGGGAGAAAAAGAGTCAGTGCACTCTGCCACATCCCGGCATGTCCTCAGAACTGCCTTTACTCAAGCCCTTTAGCCGCCTCCCATGCGCACGTGTGTGACAATATATATATATATATATATATATATATATATATATATATATATATATATACAGTATATATATATATATATATATATACAGTATATATATATATATATATATATATATATATATATACACACACACACACTGTATAATTAAATTCCTCTGGCCACTGTTGAGCAACTCAAATGCCCAAACATGTCCATGAATACTAATTGTGGATCAGTTAAAGTATGTTTTATTAACAAAATATTACATAGAAAGAATAGTTCATACATTAAGTAACAAGCAAGCAAGTAAAATAATAAACATACAAGCTCTCTATACACATATTCACTGGCATTGATAGCATACCTAAAGCAGTTTACAGCACTACCACCAGCCACCACAAACACCTCCATTTCACTTCCTCTGTCTTATATTCACTGTCTGATCTCTCTCTCTCTCTCTCTCTCATTGTCTGTCCCACCCTCTATCTTTCTCTTTCTCCCTGACACTATGGAAACCTTGTCTAGCTCTTCTCCCAACTCCAAGGTCAATGTTCTGGTGATTGAAGTGCCCTAGACTTGACACATACACTATAAGGAAATGAATGTCCTTGGATACTCCTGGGTCCTCCTTGTGGCCTCAGGTGCGTGCACCATCCTGAGTGAGCATAAGCTGCATTTTCAGAAATCACAGACATGCTTAATTTACTTTACTTTTAGGTTCTCAACAGTTAACATAATTTTTGCCTGTTTCGGTTCATCCTTTGTATTGTGGCACATTTCTGCTTAAAACCTTTTTATATCAACAAGATAATTCCATTTAAGAGGGTTTATATTCAGGGAGAGAAAATATATAATTGTGATTTTCTTGGCTAAGGCTGCAGAATTCCTCTTACTCAGCTATAATAAATAAATCACTGGATTAAAGGCATGTCAGACAGCCAAATGGCCAGCAGGGAACCGGAAAGCTGCCTCTGGTGACATTTTCTCAACTTCAGATGACTTTTTGCTTGTTTCACATGTGAGGCCTTCTATTTTTGCATTGGACAGGACAGTCTCAAATCTGCTTACTTAACTACAGCAATCAATTAGACCTTTATTGATTATGTAAATAGGCTGCACACTCTGTTACATTTTCACCTGTTTATGAATTGACTGGTATCTCCAAATCTGTTGCTGACTTACAATCGATACGTTTCAGTGATGTCATGCAGTGTGACTTCTGTAAATAAATTAGAACACAATACATAATTTTTAATATCAACATACAAGATAATCTTTTTGTTGTACTGCTGTTGTAAATGAAACCCCAACCTCAAATGCTGTTTTTTATGTGGTCTGGCTCAGCCAGCTGAAATCTCTTGAAAGTCCAAGGTTCTCACAAGCTTGAGCCAACAGCTCATTCTTCTAAGTGTTGCTTCAGTGATCAGTACCTGATTGATTCCTGCTAAGAAGCTATGCCAGTTTTTGAATGGTTACTATTTGACAATGATAAAGTCTCCACAATGTGTGCTTATTTAGTTGAGATCAGTTAATTCACTCCTTTTTGTATTTATTTTATCAGTTACCAGTATTTTTAAACATTATTAATGGGTCATTATTTATTTTTAGATATTATTAATTGATTGATATGCATTTTTATGGCAATTAAACTCTTGTGATAGAAAGACGATACAGAGATTATTTTCCATAAGTTAAAAAATAAAATCTACCACTATAAAAGATAAGTGTCTCTGTGTTTGTGTGTTTGTTGGTTGTTATGTTTCTGTCATTCCAGAAGACAGCTCATCACAAACATTTTTAGTAATAAAATGCATTGCATTTGTCATTCTCAACAGATGCCACATCATAAACATTAATGGTGCTTTTACGAATCCCATACCAAATGGTGTATAACAGAGACACATATATTGGATGATGCACTGTAAACGTTAACGCTGAGGTCTATGTTGATTACTCTTAAACGCGTAGCACAGTTACTGATGAGGTAATCTACTTTCCCTTAAATAAACCTCTGACATTAATTTTTTTATAAATAATAGCTGCAAACTAAAGGAACTTTTAAAATATTATATACAAGGTGCATCAAATATATTGCACAGTAAGATTAAGTGATCCTTGTTAAAGAGGGTACAGTTTACCATTGACCACTCACCACTTTAAATATGCCCATTAATTTAGTATTTTTGAACAGTGCTATCCATCCTTTTTTTACCGCACTTATTCAGAGGCTCAGATGCCTGTCCTAGTAACACTTATGCAAGGTAGGAGAACCCATCCATCACAGAGATTGCACCAAGACTCACTGAGCCAGCTCAGAGTTACTAGTTAACTTACCTGCATCTCTTTGGAATGTGGAAGAGAGACCAGTGTACTTGAAGAAAAACCCTTGCCGGCTGGGGAGAGTATAAACTTTACAAAGGGAGTGATCAGGCCTGGATTACCTAGTTAAGTTTAATAGCTAGAGAATTGAAATACCAGATCATATTCCAGAAAACCTGTATGTGTACCTGTTGATCATATTGTATAATCTATCAATAAACTGGCTCTTCAACCACTGCTTTTAAAGAGCCATTAATAGCTTGAACCATCATAGAATGCTTTTCATAGCATGTAAGATCACATAAAATTATTAAATATACAAACTGATCTTTTGTCTATCCATTTTCTGAACTCGCTTAATCCAATTCAAGGTCAGAAGTCTATTTTGGCCACATCTGGAATATAGCAGGAACCTGCCATTTATAGCGTGTTAGTCTACCACAGGGCAGATTAATTTAGGTCTCCACTACAGGTCAGTTTACAGTTGCAGATCAAACTGACTTGAAGATATCTAAGATGAAATAAGAAAAATAGGGTATCTAGAGTAAAACCTTTGCAGAAGTAAGAGAAGTATGTAAACTCCACACAGTTAATGACAGGATTGGTATTCAAACCCATGTCTCCCGGAATTGTGAAATAGTGAATATGTAACCTCTTTTTATTTTTTTTAAGAGTGAAAATAACATTTACCTGCTTTTACCCCTGTAAATCGTATTTTTACAAGTTTGGGGAGCTTTGAAGATGATTTGATATCATACAGGTAGCATACAGAGGGATAATTTTTATTTTTTTTATTAAAGTAGCATTCTAAACCTTTTGTGCCCTGTTGATATTTCTAACAATGTTAAAAAGAGTAGTACGGCTGTCCAATATAAAGGTATAAACACATAAATGATTATTTTAATATCTAAAAAGGTAGGGTCAAGATTTGACAATATTTCATAGATAATAAATGGAAGCTTTCACTACAGCAGAGATGCAGGATTCACAGATCAGGCTGCTGTCAGGTATGTCTTCAAGACTTCACAGTGATAGATGGCATATTTTTCCAAGGAGCAAAGTTTAGTAGGACAGCATTAAGTAATTTGAGATAAATGACTGCTTTCAAATCCAAAATGGCTTCCTTGATGATTGGATGATACAATATTAGTGGAGAAAAACAACTACTTACAAACTTTTTCTTTTTTTGTGTAGATCACACCTGAGAAGCATGTTGCAGTACAATTTTTTTATTATTTCTGAATATCTCTTGTACCTTTGCAAATAAATAGTAATATGCTGAGTTTGGAAAACAGGGTTACCAAAAGATTCTGTCCAAAACAAAAGACTTTAACTTTTTGGATCAGCTTTAAGTCATTTGCTATTATGTCTTCCTTCATTCGCAGTACCCTTATTTCATGTTTGGCCTAATTTAGACATCATTTGTATGATAAACAATTGTGACAAGCCATAACCTTCTGAACATCTTCCACTGCCTTCCATCTGATGACCAGATGAGACACTCTGTAGGCTTTCATAGTTTTGAAGACTAATATTCTAAACATAACAAAGAGCACCTGACCCATAAGCAGAATTAAGCCATTTTCCTTCTTCTTAAATATTTGATTATTCACCTGTTCCCTGAGATTACCCTCATGGTACCAGAAGCATTGCAAAAAAAGTTCTTATTATGAAACTTTAACTTTTTAAATTTGTCTAAAATTGTTCCTCCAAGAATTTTTTTTTTCCTTTGTATAGAATACTTAGGTAACACTCTAGTCTGTGTTGTACATCTTCAGCAGACAATACAGAAATATATTTCAGTTAAATAGAGGCTCAATTACAGAGCCTTCATTTATATTATGTTTTGCTTTTCTCAAAAATGCCTTTAGCATTTATTCCATCAAGAACCCCATCAATTTATTTTCACACCTGCTTAATCGAATTTAGGTTCACTTGAAGCAGGAGCCAACCCCAGCATAATATGCTCCCAGAGAGCATGCCAGTCCATTGCAGAGTACTCTGTAAGAGATGCATTTTTTGTATGTATGTTAACAAAGCTGCTTTGACTCTAAAATTGTTCTCGTCTTTTATGGTCTGAGTGACTCACAAGGTCATTCAAAGGAAATAAGTGCCAACGTGCCACTGGCAGACCCAAATTACAAAGTAAAGACTGGGTTGCCTAACAAGTAAGAAAAAACAGACAGGGTAGAAGAGCATGCTTAAAAAAGAAGTTTATCATCACTTTCCAATTCTAGAGTTAACCAGAATGTGATAGAGATGTGGTTTATATTTATGGGAAGTGCAGCCTCTAAAACACGGGTGTCGAACTACGGGCCTGGAGGGCTGCAGTGGCTGCTGGTTTCGTTCTAACCCTTTTCCTAATCAGTGACCAGTTTTCACTGCTAATTAACTTGTTTTCCCTTCATTTTAATAGCCCTGTTTCTAAGGATTCAGTCCTCTGAATTGATTCACTTCTTCATTAAATGGCAGCCAAACAGAAATGAGATGTGAAACAAGCCAACAGATGACCAGCTAAACTGGGGCTTCAGACTCCTGGCAATTTCACTCCAACCAGTTCCTTAATGAGAAGCCAATTTTTGCTGTTAATTAAATCAATTATTTAATTCCACGGCTTGTTGCTGCTCTCATTCTTCCACAGAAGACATTTTCAAAACTGTTGATTTTCTTTTTTTTCTAAGAACACCGTCAAGATGTTTTGGTGACCTTGGAGATCAGCCTTACTGAGATCTTCACCTTTCTTTATGTTCAGATAATGTGGTTAGCTGGTGATGGGCACCTTGTTTTGTGTCTCATTATTGTTTGGCTCCTCATTAAGGAAAAAGAAAGAACTAAAGGGTTTGAGTCAAGTTAATTAAAACAAAGGCAAAAGAAGTTAATATGCAGCAAACACTGGTCACTAATGAAGAAGATGGTTAGAATGAAAACCTGCAACAACTGCGGCCCTCCAGGACTGGAGTTCGACACCTTTGCTCTAAAGCAATGGGAAGGGAGTCTCACATCAGGTTGATTGGCATAATTCTCAGATGAGTAGTGCAATGGATAGTGTTGATGTTGCACTCCAGTTGAATTACTGACAGCTGTAGCCTCTGTATGGAGATTCTGCCTTGGTGTAGAATTTACTGTTGATCCTCAGGTTTAATCACAGGGTTTAAACTTTTATTGTTTGATTGTTGAAGCAAAATTAGACAGATTTGAAAAATAATGGATAGACTGCCCTCTATTTCAGGGTTGGTTCTTGTCTTGCTTTTGTGGGGTTTAGCTCCTTCCAACTGTACTAACCCTGAGAGCTGGTAAAAGATCAAAAATTGCTTGATGGATGATGCTCCTAGGTGTAGTACACAATGTCTGGTGTATATATGCGTTTTCTGTTTCTAGCCAACCACTGACTGAGTCCTGTATTATAGAGAGCAAAGGAAGAACAAAGCCTTGACAGAGTGCTGTTCTGTTACTGGGCACAACTAAATATATACATATTTTTTATTTTTGTTTTCTAGTTACTTGAGGTAAAATAAATGCAATAACACTGCAAAATGAAATACAGTTAGCCTCAGATTTAAGTTGGGTTGAGGGAAAATATTTTCACTGCTTGTAAATACAGTATCTTTATGGTACAAAATGTATGGTTTGTGTATTGCTCTCTAGTTGGCAACTGCCTATTCCAAAATAAATCTGTATACAATAACAACTTATAAACAGAGAGAACAAATGGTGTTTACTTTATGTGGTGCCTTTCATAGTAAATAGCATTCCAACACCCTTACTTGTACATTCCATCACAGTGTTTACAAACAGATGTTGTATGCAGCTGGCAAGAGATTGCCAGAACCTGTATTCTCGAGCTGTCCATTTTGAGGCCGCAAGGCCACAGAGTTCATTTACCTTTTAGAAACCTTAAAGACAGTTATTATTTTTTGAGTTCTAAAGTTGCTGCTCACACTAGCCTTAAATATTGTAGTTATCGAAAATGGAATGAGCTCATGGCTTCTTCTTATGGAGATGCTGTAAGTACACAGAATTGTCTACATGAGAACACCTTTGACAAATATTTCAGTGTTTTGTAAGAGTTGCCTGGCTACAGGCGATTGCAACACATAGTGCTGAGCGAAATGATTTACATGAGATTGAATTCAGTCAGTCATTTTTCTAACCTGTATTGTCCTGAACATGGTCACTAGGAGTGCTGGAGCCTATCCCAGCTAGCACAGTGCACAAGGCAGGAACAAACCCTGGACAGGAGACCAATCTTTTCACATACACACACCTCAACCACACAACGGCCAATTTAATATCGCCACTCCAACTAACCTTCATGTCTTTGGACTGTGGGAGGAAACCAGAAAACCCGGAAGAATCCCGTGCACATATGGGGAGAATATAAAAACTCCACACAGGGAGGACCAGGGACGTGATCCCTAGTCTTTCACCATTGCGCCCCATGAAACTGAATTCTTCCAGCAACATTTATGACATTGACAAAAGAAGAAAGGTGTTTAGTTGCTGTGTGGAAGAGTTTTCATTCATTAATTCTGCATGTATCTGCCTATCATTTATTATTGAAATAAAGATTTCTATTGGAAAAAACAAAAAATCACTCATTTCTTGTTACATCAAGAAATCTGTGTGGTGAGATTTATTGCAAAGAATATGCAGTAAATGTGAACACTGATGTATTTTGGTGTGTCTTTGTATAAAAAAATATGCAGCATGTCACATTTTTAAAAAACTGGGCTCCTCCAAGGTGGTGTAAATGAGAGGCATAAACAGAATTGATATTCCTGGTGTGCTAAGGACTGATTACCTGTGTTCTGCTCCTGTAGTAGAAAACACAGGTAAAAATGACAATGTAACCAAGGATTTAGGAAGAAATATTTTATGTTTTCTACCCCAGACATCCTAGTTTAACATTTTAGGAATTGTGAGATTACCTACGTAAAAGGTTTTATTGTTAATTTTGCGAAACTGCATGCAAACTGAAGCTTATCTGTATCACTCATCAGTTGCTAGAGACAAAGGTGACACCATGATAGCTTATGATAGGGGACACTCCAATTGGAGTCTAAAGAAATGGAAGCCCTAGAGTATAGAAACATATTCCACATAGGGGATCATTGGCAGTTGTCACCACAGTCCTGTCACTATAAAAAGTGCCTTATAATTAAAACCTCTAAGGGTACCAGAGTAACAGAGAGGTCGTGAGTGAGTGTGTCTTCCTGGGAGACTTTTAGATTTCCTCATAATATTACAGGACAGCAGTTAGCTACCCCAGAGTCAGGTAAGTTGTTGCTGTTGACTGTGGGCAGGTAACCCAAAACATGCTGAGAGTAGTTATCTCTTTACCCCCTCTTTAAACAGTGAGACCTATAAAGGAGCTAGCAGTGGGGTAGTGACAACATTGTAGATCATCAGGCCATCAGTAGGGCAAGTGGAACCCTACTGCTCAGGAGGGAAAAAAGAGAGCTTGGAAACCACCTTGGATGTTTGCTTTTTTAACATTCCAGGAACACTGTGGACAATTAAAGAATACTAATTTATTGTA
Source organism: Erpetoichthys calabaricus (assembly GCF_900747795.2). NCBI lineage: Eukaryota > Metazoa > Chordata > Cladistia > Polypteriformes > Polypteridae > Erpetoichthys > Erpetoichthys calabaricus. Next base: position 87,632,587 of record NC_041401.2, read on the forward strand.
GAAATAGTTGTAGAGGGTCACTTCTCACTCCTGGATGTGATTGCATGTCTTGACATTGGATGGAGCTTAAAGGCTACTTTTTGTCAGATGCTGATTCAGGCAACTGCAGACCTCCAGGTCACTGATAATAAGCAAAGATGCAAAAAAAATTGTTTGTTAGAAGCTGAGAAGGGAGCAGGTTGATACTTGAAGGGGTGGATTAGTGGTGAAGCTATAACATTCAGAAAAAAAGCCTGGGTAGCTAGACTTCATTTTTGTTCTTTTTTGCTACTTTGTGCTCTTTTTATAATCATCGGTCCTCTCCCTAAAATGGTCCCTAAACACAGCATTCTTCGTAATTTTTAACATTGAAGAGTGTTTCAGGTTTCGAATAATGTTAACAAAAATTAGAGACGCTAAAGCAGCAAAATTACTAATAGAATGCAAGCATATTTGCACTGAGTGGTTTTCTGAAGAAAAAAAAAAAACTGACAAATGATCCAGAACACAAAAATCCAGTCAAATATCTGTCATCCTCTATCATCGCAGCTCAAGACCTTTGCACTTTAGATGTCACTTATTACTCCCATATCCTATATAACAGTCAAAGCACTGTCCCAAGAACATCTTCTCTAGTGCATACTGGCTAATCCTCAAGCCCCAGGACTACTATAGGTTCCTTAAAACACACCACAGAGTGAGCTGTCTCATAAGCGGTTTTCTCTTGCAGGATATGGTAAATAGAATAAAATTGTAATTCCGTGAACCCCTACTTATAATACAAGAGAAATTGACTATTTAAATTCACGAATGGAAGAAACAAGACACTGTGGGATTTAAGCTGAGCTCTGACCTCCCTCGGAGTGTGGTTTATGTAATGTGATGAAATCAGTGTGGTAATGTTTAGGATTTCTAAGGAATAAATAATAAAAAGTGAATAAAATCATACAGAGGGTAGGCTTGTATGTCAATATCCCAATCATGTATGGAATATTGTTACACTTTTTTATTCATATTGGTAAACATCTGTTCAGAGCCGCATCCACACTCGGTACCACATGTGTCTGTGGCTAATATTTCTCAGGAATGCTCTGATCCTGCTTCATTTTTCCTGTAATCTGATGCTTCCTGGCCTTACTTAGGGACCAGTAGACCTGTGATGATCACTCTCTTTCTGACTGGCTTTGCCTTTGTGATCTGTGATCTCTCTCTCTTACTGTCTGTCTCTTTAGCTCATTGGCTTTCATTTTGCATCTGGGGGGTCTTTAATCTTTTTCACACTGGTCTTTATGTGATAGTCTGGCGTTTTTGTTATCTCATTCTGACTGCCTTTGTTTAGGCCCCCTGTGACCTACTTCTTACTGTCCTTGGCTTGGTGATCAGGAGTTTGTTTGATCTTACTTCAGTCCTGGTCAGGGTTCATGGTATTCTGTGATTCAGATTGAATAGTCTTGCCTTTGGCTTGATGGTGGATACTGTCTCAAGTGTTTATCCTTAGTGTGTGATAGCCAGACAAGCAGACTCTAGGGGCAGTAATAATGTGAAAATGGTAAACAGCCTGCCATTATGCAACTTAGAAATCATTTATCTGAGCCACTAATATGGCTTTTGCTTTTCAAACAACATTTAAGCTCTTGTTAGGACAAATTTATTTTTAGAAATGTTCAGTTTCTTTTGTGAAGTATTCTTTCTTTCTTGATATCATTTTCAATGTGATTAGACATTAAATTGTATTTAAAGTAGAACCTGTAGTCCTCTTTTTTATTTTTACCATGGTGTTGGTGTTTTTTGCAAAATATATACAAAACATAAGGTATGCATATTTTTAAATCACAGTGAAGTTTTTCTGTATTTTGTGATGTTTGGCATGCTATTGCTAATAAGAATATTGTTGCTAAAAATATAATTTATTATTATTTACTTCATTGCTGTCAATTGTGATAAAATTAAACAAAATCTTTTTACTGCTTAAAACTCTCCCATTAATTAAAAGAGAATAAAGCAAACATAAATTGGTACCTTGCTGTGTATATTTATAGAAAGTACAGTAAATGCTGTCCATACCACTACACAAACGTACTGTACACCTGAAAGTCTCAGCAGGCAGAAAAAGGCCTTTTTGAAAAACCTGTCCACCTTTCTACAGCATAGCTTTTGGTCCTCTCAGCAGCTTTTCCCTCTCTGTGGCCTTCAGCTGTCAACCTTATAATTTTCAGTACAACTTCATTACAATTATTAAAATTAAACTGTTGTGCCTTGTATGCTAGTGTAACATAGCTCAAGTGAATTGAGCCCAATACAGGATGAGCAGTCACTTGAGAACAAGATGTCCCTTTTCTCTTGACAATTGCTTTTCATTCTCCATTGGTTAAGGGCAGGAGGACCCATGAGCCTATCTTAATGGGAAAGAGCAACTCACTGCAAAGCCACAAACCAAATAAGATGAAACTCATTACACTATTACAGATGAAACTGCCAAACCCAATTTATCTTAAACTTTTTTTAAAGAAAGTTGCTCCATTACTAATTCACCACCATGTTAGCTATGGAATAATGAAGATAACCAGTGTCACAGGAGGCTGGGGGCCAGACCTATCCGGGATGCCTGGAAGGACTGGGAGGCAGTCAGTACGTCCCCCAGGCCGTGAGGGGGCAACCACCCCTGGATAAGCGGGGGACCACGGGGATGGAGCAAGGAGGCACAAACCAGTGGGGGCCCATGGCTACCACCAGGGGGGCACCCCAAGTCTCATAAAGCCCAGAGCTCTGCACTTCTGCCACACCTGGGAAGGTGGGGGAAGGTCCTTTCAGCAACACCCGGAGTGCTTCCGGGTGCCTCATGCGGCACTTCCGCCATACCAGGAAGTGCCGCCAGAAGAACGTCATCAAGCACCTGGAGCACATCCAGGTGAATATAAAAGGGGCCCGCCTTCCTACAATCAGGAAGCTAGAGTCGGGAGCTGGAGCAGGACGAAGCTCCAGTGACAGGAGAGAGAAAGGCGGCTCAAAGTGGACATTGGGAGAGGCCCGTGTTGGGAGGGATTGGTGTGGGAGCACGAGTAACGGGGGTTACGTTTCTAGAGCACCCGCGAATTGTGAAAAAACCGCAAATTATGGAGGTGGTTAAAAAAATGCCTATTTTTATAGTTTAAAACCCTAAATATGCCCCAAAGCACTTTAATTTCATTTCAACCTAAGCTTAATACATTACCTAAAAAAAAAAGAATGTAAGGTAAACCTGTATACTGTACAGTACTGTACTGATATGTCACCCGCAGTGCTAGAATGTAAAATACCGATGTTACCGCTATATGTACTGTAATTCATGCAAGCGCGTTTTCATTGCCAGAAGCCTTAGAAGGTACAGGGCGTTTTGATGGCATCTTGGGTCTTTAACCCTTAAACTGCCACATACTTGGGGATTAATGCATCCCTGGACGCCAAGTACTTTTTTGCTGCACTTTAAGTAAATGTCACAATTCAAAAAGGCTAAAGTGAAATTTTAATGAAACACATTTTTTTTCATGCAAAGAGCATCACAATTACAGTTCTGCAACACTGATTTTACACACTGCCAATGAACTGTACAAACTATTTAAAAAACTACTGGAACAATATGTACAAGGTGCAACTGACGCCATTGATGAAATTCAGTAAATCACCGAGCCAACTGCACTTGAACTGGCTGCACGCAAGCACACAGAGGTAAACGCTGATGCTGGCAGGTTAGTCTAGTGCAGCGGCTGAATCCCAGAGACAGTGAGGCTGCAGTGCTGCAGGGGGCAGCAGTGATCATGAGCTGGCTGCTCAACGAATGTGCAGCACTGACTGATCAGCTCCGGCATGCTAGTAAATTGCACTGGGAAATGACTATAGCCGGTTGCGGCGGTTTAAGGATTAAGAAGAACAAAATGGAAAAAATCAAGAACACTCAGCTGGAGATGCGTCACAGAGCAGCAAGGAGAAATGAATAACACTGTAGAGGTCCGGTGCTGCTAAGATTCACACTGTCAAGAAGACGGTTATTTATTTATTTTTATGGTGGAGATTCCAGGGATGCACCCAGCCTTGACCCGACCCGCACGCTCTCACAAACAGAGACAAAAACAAAGCAAACCGGTAATCAAACAGCAAATAAAGAACGTAATGAAAACAAATGAAAACAACAATACCACCTCTGTTCCCCCTACAGCGATTATGCATTAAATACAACAAAGCACCAACAAAACAGACACAGTAAAATCCATGAAAAACGGCAACAGATGCAATGTAATAATGAAGATAGATAGTCCAGAGATCCGCATGTTGAATGGGAATGTAAAGATAGTCCTACCAGTAGTTCCTGAAATGGTGAAGACAGGTGGATGAGTTCAGGAGCGCTCCTTTCTTCGCAGGATAGCAATGAATCCACTTACATTCCTCACGTACACAGGCAGACGGCAGACAATCCAGACCCCAAACACGAAATGATCCAGGACAAAACGAGTAAGTACAGTTAACTCAACAGAAGGCAGGCAGAGAGACAGGAACTTGAAAACAAATAACAAAAACTTTTATTTCCTTTTGGCCCCCTTTTTAAAACCTGAACTTTGACCCCAACAGCCCCTGCACCCTCAGCAGAAGACCAATCGGAGCCACTGCAGGGACTGCTGGGAGTTACAGTTTCAAATTCTAGTAGAGTACGCTCTCGGATTGGCTACTTTCACCATCCCAAGCCGCGTTTCCCTCTATGGTTGCTTCCTGTTCTCTCTACAGTGCAGTATTGCCACGAAAAAAGTCAGAAAAAAATGTGGGGGATATTTGCAGTTTTCCCTAATAATTATTGGTTAGGTTCTAAGGAAAATTCCATGAACTGAGGCCACAAACCCTGAACCGCATCTTCGCGTGGGTTCACTGTATAGAAAAAAAATGGCTCTAAATCCATTAAGTAGTTCTCTCATGAAAAGCGGACAGACAGACAGATGTGGGATTTTATAAATATACTGGCCGTGCCCCGCAGCTCTGCTCTCTTACTAGAAAAGGCGATGGATAAAGCAAAAGAGGATACAACATCGACAAGCTTCTGTTCCAAGACCGCTGCTTCCCCAGCCCCTTCAGTGTATTAGTAACCACAGCACAGAGAGAAGTATGTACATTGCAACAGGTACACATGTCATAAACGTAGAAAGGACGGTCCTTGGGTGTGTGGGAAATGTTAACATTTGAATCTGATGATTGCATATAGTGCAGAACTGACCTCTCTGTACTATTCTTTCCTCTGCATGTCCTGGAGTACAAAAGAAACAGCACCATGCAGCAACATGTGAAGACTGGCAAGATCGGGGGGGAAAAAAAAAACGCGGTCACTGATTACAAGCACAAGAAGGCGTGCGAATGAATATGAATAATGTTGTATCAGTGCCACAATGTTTTCCAAAATGTACTATACAGGTCATAAAATGAGTTATTCCAAATATCATATATACCTATGTCTCTGTTTTTTGTCAATGCAGCTTTGACATCATGGACCATAAGGTGCATACAAATTCAGCGTGACCAGGAACACTCAATAAAATTGAATTAAAAAAAATCAAGTGATGGTGAGATACAAAGAAGGCAGATTCACCAGTGTTTGTGTGTCAGCTTTTATCCCTCCAGATCGAAGAATTTCCAGTTCCATTGTCTTAAAAACCAGTCACATCTACAGTTATTCCCAGTTTCAGATAAAAAGTAACCACGTCAGATCTTGGGGGGTGGCTGTTGTACTATAAATTTACACCGGCTGTTACAGGACACAATCAAATGTATGTTTTTATTGTATAATATTAACAATAAGAGTAGTTCACTACTCAAAACGGTAAATTTGCCGTTTTGAAGCTCACAACCTCCGGATTATAATTCAGTGGATCTTACCGCTGTACCATGGAAGCTGTTATATTGTACTTGTACCTTTTGTGAAAGTGTTTGTTTGATATTTGGCCATCAGCCTTCACACATTATATAGTTCATGTCTACATTTTGTTATTTATTACTAAAACATGAAAAACATTTCTGTTTTAACAATATGTTTACATAGATTTTTGTAGACACAAAACACACATCAAATTATTTCCCCTTACAATTCTGGGTAGCTCACTCCCAGATACTCAATCAATCAAGGCAGGAACTGGGAGAACTTCTTACCAGTTCTGAAGCGGTGGGGGGATGGTATAGCAGGCTGCTTGGGCTTATCCTCTCATTTAGAAGACAAAAGAGGCTGATGAAGAAGTGCGAAGGGATTTAAGGTGGGCCAGATTTACGAGTTTTTTCGTAGGCTCTGGTAATTCTAATGTTAAGGAAAAAGAGCCTGCTCTGCCCTTTCTTAATATATTTCCTATGTGTTCTGAAACCAGTCCAGTCTGTCATTAATGTGGACCCCCAAGTGCTTGTAGGTTTTTATTAGTTTTGCATAATATAAATTCAGCACTTAACAATTTAAGACTGAAATAAATTGTGATACTTTAAAACTTGGAGACATTTGAATTCATGGAGGTAGAATAACAAGAAAAAAAATTGAGAATCCCTGCTAAAGTACATTATGGAGCTGAAGCATTTTTAATTCCAGTCCAAAATGTTTTACTCACTATAGTGTTTGCCTTTCAGGTACTTCTGCCCATTGCATACAGTTTGAGAATGTTACCAGAAATTAAATCCTAAATAATTTTCAGAATTTGACTTTATACACTTGTACACACTGAACTTTATTTTACAAATGTTTATTCAGTAATGAAGATTGCGTGTGCTAGTCCTGCTTCCTCCTCAGTATTTTTGCTGTCCCTCCAAATACTGTGCGATCTACAGAATTTTCAAGTTTACTCAACTATATGTAAATCAATGTAATTGAAATAAATAATATAAATAAGAGAAATGGTCCCAGTACAGACCTTCAAGGAACTGCTCTGATGACCTAACCCCATGTGGAGCATTCTCCTTTTATCTCTGCTATTTGTTTTCTGTCAACTAACCAGTGTGCAATCGAGTTTTGTAGATTACTGCTGATGCCAATGGCTTCATAGCTTCAAGATTAATCTTCTGTACAGAATTATGTTAAAGGCTTTGTGGAAGTTGAATCAAAACAGTATTGTGAGTTTTCCTTTAGTCTTACTACTCCTGTTTAAAAAGTAATAGACAGCCCATGGTTTTTGTGTCCACCATGAAATTTTTTATGGGATTCGTTCACTTTAGACAGTAATGTAACCATTTATACATAGGAATAGGAATCAGTTTTCCTGATCTTTCTTGTTAAGACAGTTTTCTATTTAATTTTAAATAAGTTCAAACTACTGCTTTAATGTATCTAAAATCTTGGGGATATGCTACTATTCTATTATAAAACTATAATGTAATCTGTCTGGTCTTTTGTGAAATGTTTATTTGGTTTGTTTGGTATTTCCAACTCAGTTCTGATCATAATTACTTATGTACCTGTGTTTTGCTAGAATTTGTTGCTTCATGTACTACTGAATTACAGTATTTCGTTTTTGCTCATTTATTTCTTAACTGCAGCTTTTTTGTTTTTTGCTGATTTCAGTTTTTTCTTAACTACTCAATTTGGACATTTTTGCGTACATATGTTTTTAAATCCACTTTGCATCACACATAAGGTAGGAAACCAGCCCCATTACAGTATATGGCAAGCCAGTTCATGTTTTCATTTGTAATTGTTGATCTTTTTTTACTTTTATATGGAGAGTTATTATAACATGTTGCCTTTGTTCATACATTTTGGTTTTCATTTTATTTTTTCCAGAATGTATTTTTTCAGTATACATTAGAATACAGTATCTCTAAAATGACACTATCAGTATTTATGTTTTGCATTCTGTTTTTTGAATGTTTCATCTTTGTGTAGCATTTGATTTCCTCAAATGTCCTTGTTTAATGTTAGTTTTGACGGGCATTTGGATATACAAAGAATACTTCAAAGTTGATCAGTCACTTCTTTTTCTTTTAACCTATATTGATTGTTAAAACAGACTAAAGCGTCACCAGTGTTGTTCTTGAGACAAACTGAGTGAGGAAGCAATCGTCGTCAATGAGCATCATTTTTAGTTCTTCTGTCCTTCCCAGTCAGTGTTTGGGAAGTTGAGTACATTTATAATTGCCATATCTTCTTTGTTGTATATACAGCATGTCTTATATCATTACACACAATGGTTTTTTTTATTTGCTACAATTTGGTGGCTTGTAACAACCCTCAACCACTAAATCTCTGAATGTCTTCTTTACAATTTTAATTTACAGTGATTCAGACATTTGTGGTCTTCTCAGTTGATATTTGAACATTTTTTGACATGAACTGCTACACTTCCAGTCTTATCCGTATTTTTACAAAAGATGTATATCTACTGATATTATATTCTTCTCCATCATTTTTAATTACATCGTATTTATTTTACTCCAGTATTACAGCTTCTAGATAATGTGTTTCCCTTTAGATTCATATTTGTTTTAGGATGTATCTTGTTTTTTTTTATCAGATTTTAATGCTGTTTTTTTCCCAAATTATTCTGTAAGTTGTTTTTTTTCTGTGTTATTTGTTGTATTACTGTTTTCCAGTCATTTTCTGTCACAATAGTAGATTCACTTAGAATGATGTAGCTTGTTCAGTGTTGGCAGAATCTCAATAAAAATAGCAGATTTTGCTTTTCCGTTGTATTTGTTTTCAAGTTCTTTGAATTTGTTTTCCAAGTTATATGAACCTCTGCATCTATCCATCCATTTTCCAACCCGCTGAATCCGAACACAGGGTCACGGGGGTCTGCTGGAGCCAATCCCAGCCAACACAGGGCACAAGGCAGGAACCAATCCCGAGCAGGGTGCCAACCCACCGCAGGGCACACACAAACACACCCACACACCAAGCACACACTAGAGCCAATTTAGAATCTCCAATCCACCTAACCTGCATGTCTTTAGACTGTGGGAGGAAACCGGAGCGCCCGGAGGAAACCCACGCAGACAAGGGGAGAACATGCAAACTCCACGCAGAGAGGACCCAGGAAGCGAACCCAGGTCTCCTAACTGTGAGGCAGCAGCACTACCACCGTGCCGCCCCCCTTCTGCTTTTGAAGTCACTTATTCCAATTTTAAATTAGACAGCAATACAAACTAGAAAAATGCTATAAGTTATCCTGAAGTATGGTTTTCACAATTATTAGTAATAGTAGTATGCAAAAGCACAGTTGCGAAGTATTTTAACAAACAAGTAAAAAAAAAAAACTTACTAACCTATTGAAACACATTACCAGTTTTTCTATAGAAAGTATTTTAGAATTTATATTAGCACTGAATACAATTAAGCTGTATGGATAAAAGCTTTTAGGTTGTTTAAAAAATGCTAGCTTCTACAGACTTTTATAAATTAATTTTACATGAAATAAAAAGCTCTGAAAGGAGCAGACTTTGACTAATTCTAAGCGGATGAATGTGTTGATTTGATTAGCAACAGTGTCTGTGCTACAAAAATGGAAAAGGAGTAAATGATTTCAACCTGAAATGCACTGTTAGAATAGAGAGAGGGCAAAAGCTTGCCTCCAGTCACTTTCATGTGGTTAATCCACAGAGCTTACATGTGCTTTAACACAAGTCTGCCACTGCTCAACACTTGTGGCCTCTCACAGGCCCTGATTGGAAAGGCAGCACTACACTTGTCTGTCTTACTGTCAGTTAAGTATCCCAGGAACTAGCAGAGGGATCAAGCTTCTTGTTGGACATTAGTGAAACCGATCTCTGACAACACTTCACAAGGAATGTGTGCATGCTACTCTTACTGATTGTGTATTATTTGAATGGGAAGCCAGTGCTTCTCACAAAAGCTTGTTGTGCTCAGTAGAGAGAGAATAGTTTTGGTTTCTTGTTCAACCTGAGAAATGATAGTGAAATACCAATGTAAAGTAACCATTGTTCCAGCTAATTTACATAATCAGATACCTCATTTCTGCATTCACTTGGCACAGTTGGAGGTAGAATGTAATTAACCTGGGTAAGAAATTTACAGCATTGAGTGTTCTTATCCCACAATCCTAAATGGGGTATACAGATATGGAAAACAAATGAATAAACATATTAGTGTTAATGCTTTTAGGACACAAGACCCACTTAATAGGACTATTGTGTTGTATTTTCTTTTCAATAATTTTGTTCCTTGTTAATGAATTTCTTTCAATTACTTATAAATAGTTTCTACTCTATGAAATTGACGGGCTACACACACTGGAGCAGATGGCCATGTAACCTAAACAGGAGTGGCTAATTCAGTTCCATTTGCACCTATGTGCTCATGTTCAAGTGGCTGCTGCTTTAATCAGAGAAATTTTGAATTAAAATAGCCAAAACCATCCAAGTAAGTTCAAATAAAACACCTGTTCAGTGTGTGTAAAACACAGCTCTTCATTTTAAAAATGAGTGGATGGATATTTCTAGTTTGATAAAAAACAAGTTGCATAAGCATGTTCAATTAAAGCAATGGCTACAGTGGTGCTCCACGACCAAGAATAAGTATAACTGCCTCAGCTGCACAGGTGAGTGTGTGCACTACCCATCATAAAACTGCTAACATTTTCATTATAATCTGTAAGTAAAACTCTTCTTCTGTTTTTCCAGAAATATACATTTTTGATTGATGGCTTATATTTAGAATAATAGTTTCTAAATTTTTAAACATTCTCTGACTTCAGTCACTATCATTCTTCTTTATGATAATATACCTAAAGGAACTACTTTACCCTTTGGTTATGGCATGCCATAAAGCAAATTGCTTTTTTTCTAATTTTTGTTTTATTTTCCTACCTCTATTTACATATTTAAATTGCTCCCTGGTATCATGGAAACAGAAAATTTCAAGTGGCCTAATGATCTTTGCCATCTCTCATTTGTGTGACTCAACAATGTTAATGTAATAACAAATTATCCATCTAGCGCTCTTTTAAGATTTATGACAAAATATTTTATTTGTATTTGTTTTGTCTTGGTACAGCATTATATTACTCTACTTTCCCCTTTTGTATTATTAATATGTAGCCTTTATCAGAATGCCTCAAATCTCACAGACTTACCACTGTTTATAAGGTATTGTACCATATAACTTCTCCCCACCTTCCCTTCTACATGTATAACCTCAGGCAATTAGGTGTAGTAAAAGACAAGCAGGGGTTAAGTTAAATTTAAACAATGTATTACTATTAATATTCATAAATAATGCAATATGCAAAGTACATTTGAATATTGGCAACCATACAGCCTGATAAATGTAGATGTGTTTCAGGCAGCACACAGACTTGTTAGTTACTTAAAATGTCTCTAGTTAAGGCATCATTGGTGGTCAGCTTTCTTCAGAACAGGTCGCATGCCTGTCTCAATATGGCTGTCGAGCTGTGCTCTTCATTGTGTTGTCCTTTTCAGTTCACGGTGTGTGATGGTCTTTCATCAGTTTGGTAAGAGAGAGAGGGTGAGGTAAAGCAAGTTAATTTATAGGTTTTCTGTCCAAACCCTACAGCCAATAGGATGTCATGGTGCTTAAAGGCTTCTGATACAAGACAGTTTCAAACAGCCATTCTTCAGACCAATGAGGCAGAGAGCACCTTCACATCTACTCATGTGAAGCTTGGCAGTTAGGCAGCCTGGCTTTCCTGTGGGGGTTGACTGGGAGTCCAGCAGAGAGATATTAGCCAAACTTGTTTGAGGCACTTCCCCCAACCCTGTCATAAAATTACAAAGAGACTCATAACTAAAAGGGGGAAGGGGTTCTTAAACCATCAAACCATTGCTGTTATTATTAATAATGTAACACTAATATTACATTGTTTTGTCTAAGTTACAAATAAAGACATATACAAAATATTTATCAACTTGTATGCAAAATTTCACATCACAACAGATTCATAGTAAAAAGTAATTTGTAAAGATGAAAAATTATATGTATAAATAAGAAAGGTCTAACATTTTTTGTCCAGATTTCAACCTTATCATAAAAGTTGCGCTAAAGGTTGTGTGTAAAATGTTGACATGTACTGTATAAATGAGCAGTTAGGAGACTCTTTTCTGTGTTGTTAGTATTAAAAAAAACAATACATCACTTCCTTTTCCCACATGTTCTATTACATTGTCATGGGATGCTAGTGCTTTTCCTGACAACAATGAATTAAATGAAAATGCTAAACCATAATGGAGCACCAATCCATCGCAGGCCCCTCACACACATACATTCATACTTAGCCAGTTCAAACTCCATAGGCAACATAGGGTTGAAGTCTTTGGAAGAAACTAAAGTACCCAAAGAAAACAAATACATTTACAGTATAGTCACTATGTTAAGCTTTTAAATATAAATTATATTTTAAGAGAGCTTTTTCCATATCACACTCTTCAACATGGTTTCCTGGAATACCTTATTAATTATAAAGCATTTTTATTATTATTTAAGATTTGATATGATTTTCATATTTAAGAGTAATGTTGTGAGTATGCTAGTATTAGTCTGACATACAGTAAATTTGAAACTGGGCAAGCTGACAAAGGAAAACAGTAAAATGTTTACATCATTTAAATAGTCTGTACTCTTTAAATCTGCTGTGGCCAGGTGCAGGAATGACAGGTCACAAAACCAAAAATTTGGGGCGCCAACCAGGTCATCTAGTTTAATTTTCGAATGATTCAAAACAAAAGAAATGCTCTTGGGCATATTTGCCCTATGGGGTTCTGGACTGAAGCTAAAACAAAAGGTATTGTTATCCACAAGTTAGATCTGTTCGATCGGGAGCTCTGTCTAGCAAGCAGCTCTTACCAAAACAACACCTTCTTCCAGAAAGCCAGGGTTTTAATGGAGGGTAAACTGGAAAGGGTGGAGTCAGTTGCCGTCCCTGGGTGGTTTCTCAGCATTATGGAGAAAGAAGTAGACGATAGTGTAAGGGGATCCTCCGATGTGCATGTATGACATTGTTTATACAAAAACTTAGTTGTGATTTGTTGATAAAATAAATGCAGAAAAATATTATGAGATAATAAATATTTGAATCTGAATCAGCTGATATGATATGAGGAAGACTGACTGTCACTATCAACATAGAATTAGCATATGCCACCTAAAGGTGATTTGTTCATTTATGTCAGTAGAATGCAAAGTGAGAAGCTGCTTATAATCACAGCAGGTTGTAGCTCCTATTAACTGAAAACATATTTTAAAATTCCTCTTTATACCAATGTAAGTTGATTAATGTTAACCTTTGAAGTATTGTCCAAAATCGGTCAAGTCAAATTTTGAATGACTTTTTATCAATCTAGTATGCAATGCTATTTAGAACAGTTTAGAAAAGTTACAGGGCAAAATTGGTTTAGTCATGAGGAACATAACTGGATACAGCATGCCTGATCATCTTCATGAGTGAATAAATTAATTATTTGTTTGATCTTGAATCATTATTTAAACACACCACTTACTAAATACATTTTCAGGTGCATTCTGTAAGAATTATTACTTATTTATAGTTACTTAATGTATAGTATTACATAATATGAAGTAATGCTTAAAAGGTAAAGTATCTGAAAATTTTTCTCGTGTCATCCTGGTCCTTATGGGAAACATTGTTTGTCATATGTACAGAGTACTGACCCTGGCTGTGTTATTTTTCTTCTACATCATCAAGTTGTGCATGTTGGGTTAATTAGTGACACTTAATTGGTCTGAATGAACGAATGTGGGTGTATTTATTTGATGTAAGAGCGACGCTATATAGCACCAGACCCGACACAGATTGGACACGGGAGGCACGTGTAAAATAAATAAACTACTTATTTTCTTCCCCTGTGGGTGCACATCTTCCCTATGTCCCACAGGCAATACACAGTCCCAAAGCACAGACACAAATAAATCACGCACTTTTCTCTTCTCCTTGGCACCACCACTCCTCCCAAGCAACCTTGTCCACCTCCACCTGACTCTGGCCACGGAGTGGTGGTCGCTGGCTCCTTTTATAGTTCACCCGGAAGTGCTCCAGGTGCTTGATCATCAAGTTCCGGCTGCATTTCCGTGTGTGATGAATATGGTGCCCACACAGGTTCAGGAGACCCAAACACAGAACCCCCTGGCGGTGCCTGTGGAACCCAACAGGGCTGCACCCAACTCCAATTCCCATGGAGCCCTGTGGGAAACCGAGGCACTGCTCCAACCCAGGGGGGCGGCCATCTAGCGTCCAGGGGGAGGTATTGCACTGTCCAGGGCTGCTCCCCCTGAATATAGTGTGCAGGGGTGTCCTGGCTGGGCATGGACCCCAGCAGCCTGCCACAGTGAGTTTAAGAAACTATAGTATTTTCTATTACATTGTATTTTTCATGTATGAATACAAATTTGAGATTATTTTGATAAGATTATCATTCATCGCTTTAGTAGTCAAGATAGCGTCACTCTGGTTCTTATATAAATTAGCCAGTGAAGCTGAAGAGCCAACATAATTTATTTGGGTTGCAATGAAAGTAATACTTTCTGAAATAAACTTTCGTGTGCAAGAAAGCTAACAAATTTTATGTTCCATCATGTCTTTTTTACTAGAACTGTTTTAATTATAAAAAAAAACCACATGGTACACAAGTAATTAGTTAAGTTGCTAAGGTAATTAATGTAGCACATAAAGAGCGATGTGAAGAGTGAATGTCAAACCATCCAATAATCTATTTTTCTGAGCTTACTTAATCCAGTTTAAGGGTTGTGGTAAGACAGAGACTTTAGGAAATAAAATAATGAGCACATCAGTTTTAATAATTTTGAGCAGCTGATTGAGCATGTGATTTTATTATTAGAGTTAAAATGAACATAAAGTGGTTTTCACTTTGACCCTGGAACACTTCTATCACTTTCTTTTCTACCTTTAAATTTCATCACCTTCTGTTCCTAAAATAAAACATTTTTTGGTTGATCTCACGACTTTGTATTAAATCTTTATAGACACTGTAATGAGGTTTTTAATGGCTTTATACAATTAACTTCATTAGTTAGATGTACCAGAACTAAAATATAAATACAGTAATCCCTCGCTACTTCGCGGTTCACTTTTCGCGGATTCACGACTTCGCGGGTTTTTAAATACAAGTGATTGCCCGCCTATCGCAGAAGTTATGTTCCAGACCCATCAGCAACAGGAGAAAATCCGCGCTATAGAAAGACCATATAAATAAACATTTTTATAGTTTAAGCCTTCAAATACCCATCCCACATGCTTTAAACACATGTAAACTTATAAAACACACTTTGTTAGCACATATGATATTTTGGGTGTCGGGCTAAGGATATGAGTAACATCTCACTATTATAAAACATTTTAACTTCACTCAAGACAAGACAGTGAGACAGGAAAATTGGTGATGTACAGGCTTTTAAATTATTGACAGGCAGGGTGACAAGCAGCACAAAGCCAGCACAAAGTCCACTTCTCCTTAGTGTTCATTCAGCTCCCCACCCCCTTGACAATGCGAAGTGGCAGGAGCGTACTGCGCCTCCGGGGAGGGGGGTTTGAGCGAAGGTGCGTTCAGCCCTCACACACCCCCACTCCTCCTCATCCTTCCAAACGCGCAGAGCGACAAGGAGGCATTTTGGCAGAAGCAGCACAAAGTCCATTTCTGCTCAGCGTGAGTTCAGCTGCCCCCCTTCACAAAGCGAGTGCAAACACATCGACGTCTGATCGCTGCGTGCAGTGTGCAGTGTTGGTCTGCAGTGTTTAAGAATGCAGAAAGTGTTTAAGAGCATATGAAGTGTTTATAAGAGTGTGGAAAAGGCTAACAAGAGAGTGAGAAAGGTTTATAAGAGTGTGGGAAGGGTTTATAAAGCCTTAAAATATGTATAAATAATAAAATAAATATAGGTCGCTACTTCGCGGATTTTCACCTATCGCGGCGGGCTCTGGAACGTAACCCCCGCGATAGGTGAGGGATTACTTAACTTCCAACTCTACAAGGGTGCAAGAATTGGAGCCTAAACTAGCATTATTTATTTATTTAAGACATACCATTGGACATGCACTAGTCCATTACGGAGAAACATAAGCAATTTTATCAAGTTTTTAAGTTTTTTCCTGTTGATTTTATATATGTTATAGGTATGTTCAGAATGAAAAGACAAAAATGACAGTGGATCATAATATGGCCTGCAGGTGAATGAATCTTTTACAATAGGCACATGCTGCTAAACCATGGTTAGAAATGAAATTTCAGTTTGCTGACACCTTCAGAAGTAAACTAGGAAGTGATAAAGGATGCCGGATTACTAACAATATTACTGGAATTATGTAAGTGATGTACAATACATCAAGACAATGAATTTAGTCTAGTTACTAAGATACAGTCAGGTTCCTAAGTATGTGGACAGTGACGCAATTCTAATAATTTTGGCTCTGTACACCACCACAATGGATTTGAAATAAAGAAATCATTATGTGATTGAAGTGTAGACTTGCAATTTTAGCTTAAGGGGTTTATCAAAAATCTTGTATGAGCCATTTAGGAATGACACATTTTTATATATGGTCCCCCTGTTTTCAGGGGTTCAAAAGTATATGGACAAGCTAACAATCATAAATATAATGATCATTTTCAATTTTTGGTTGAAAATCCTTTGCAGTCGATGACTGCCTGAAATCTGGAACCTATGGCCTTCTCTAAGTTCTGGATTTCCATCCTACTGATGAATTGGCAGGCCTTTACTGCAGCTGTCTTCAGTTGCTGCTTCTTCGTTGGACTTTCTCCCATCAGTTTTATCTTCAGCAAGTGAAATGTATGTCCAATTGGATTGAGGTTAGTTGATTGACTTTAACTTTGAAGAATATTCCCCTACTTTGCATTGAAAAGTACTTGGTTTGCTTTCACTGTATTGTATGTCTTGGCTCATTGTCCATCTGTACTGTAAAGCGTTGCCCTATCAGTTTTGCAGCAGTTGGCTGAATCTGAGCAGATAGTATAGCCCTGTACACTTCAGAATTCATCCTGCTACTTCAGCCAGCAGTCATATCATCAATAAATACCAGTGACTGACTTCCATTGGTAGTCAAGCATGCCCATGCCATAACACTACCTCCACCATGTTTCATAGATGATGTAATATGCATCAGATCATGAGCTGTTTCTTCTCTTATCCATACTCTTCTCTATCTAATATTTTAGTATACAGTATATTAATCTTAGTTTCTTTTGCCCATAGAAAATTGTTCCAGAACTGGACAGCCTTTAAAAAATGTTTTCCGCCAAAGTCTAATCTGCCCTTCCTATGCTTGAGGCTTACCAGTGGTTTGCACTTTGTGGTAAACACTCTATATTTATTTTCATGAAGTTGTCTCTTGATTGCAGACTTTGGCAATGATAGGCCTACCTCCCGGAAAGTGTTCTTTGTTTGGCTAAATGTTGTGAAGGGGGTTTTCTTAACCTAGGAAAGAATTCTGCAATCATCTAGTACAGTTGTCTTCCATAATTGTCCAGGCCTTCTGAAGATACTGATCTCACTAGTGTGTTCAGCCACACCTTGTGTTTCTGCTCTGTCTCTAAAGGGTTGTTTTGTTTTTTCAGGCTAATGATGGCCTGTTTTTATTACTTGCATGGACAGCGCTTTGGAACTCATATTGAGAGTTCACAGCAGTGGTTTCCAAATACCAAGTCCACACTTGGAATCAATTCCGGACCTTTTACCTGCTTAATTGTTAATGAAATAATGAAGGAACTGCTATGGAACAGCTTGTCAGTCAAAAGTCAAAATATTTTTGAATTCCTGAAAATGGATGGACATGTACAAAAATGTCTGTCTTTTCTAAACAGCTCATGCAATATTTTTGTTAAACCCCTTGAATTAAAGCTGAAAACCTATACTTCAATCACATATTGATTGCTTTATTTCATATATATTGTGGTGGCATACAGAGCCAAAATTATGTAAATTGTGTCATTGTCCAAATACTTAAGGACATGACTGTATTTAGTGTAGCACTTAGAGAGGTGGATGGGAGTCAGAACATACATTGATCCTTCCACCCATCCATTATAGTGTGCTGTTTGAGGAGCACCTTCAAATGTAGTATAATTTCTTTGACTGCTTCACATATTTATGCTTTACTGGCTTATTTCTAAATAGATTCTTGAGTTGATACATTTCTATGAATGTTTTACTGGAATATTGCATTTGTCTGAACAGATAATACAAGGTTGAAAATTGAAAAACATCCATTGAGGGCTGTATTCTGATTTAATTTAAATTATTTTCTGAACATATAAATTAGTCCAATAAAAATGTTTGTAAAAATTACAAAGAGATTCATAATAAAGGTAAAGTGTCATGTGAAAGAATAAATTCCCCTTGGGGATCAATACAATGTACTCTTCTGCTATATATAAAGAAAAGTAAGATGATGTAAAAAAATTCAGCAAAGTGAAGCAATTGAGGTTATTACAGATGTAACTTTTATGGGCACAAATCTACATGTGTTGATAGTACAGTAACAGAATTAAAAAAAAGAATTTAAAAATCATCTGGAAACAAACCATTAATAACGAGTAGGGTATTACAGTTTTGAAATGTGACTTTGAAAGCATATGTTAGCATTTAATGACAGTTAAGGTCTGGTCCATCGTTAATACAATACAAAATTAAACCAATGTGTTTTATAGAGTACATAAAATGGCATGTACTACAAGATGGACAGTTCTGTCATTTGTACATGTAAATGAGATTGAATTCTTAAAACCAGAGTATTTAGAGTCCTCTGTAGTCAACCTAAAGTCAAACTTTTATGTTGGATGAAGATAAAGATGGTTACTCTGTAGAAGACATTAATGTCTGGGAAGTCCAAACATGAAGAAAATGCAAAATAAAAATGGATTAATAACTCTCCATTGAAAGGCCCATCCACACTTTCAACCACATTGCAATGACATTGTATGACATACATTAATACAACAAAAGAAATGATTACTACTTTGTGTAAGCTTTCTTTTCAATTCAGTGAAATTCTCTTCAGTTAAAATTTACTAAAATATGCTTCCCATGAAACTGATGCTTGGCAAAACTATTGGGTTTTTTTTTGTGGAAATACAAACTACTACACAGGAATAGGAAGGTATAGGAATGAGTTTACAGATAGTCTCTACATCAGCTGCCTGGCCTGCTTGAGTACTTACCAGCAGATATCAAGGGATTTTCTGCAGCACTATCAGGAAAAAGCTCACCAACTGCCAGCCTTGGTCTCTCACCCTGGCTATTAGCAATTGTCTAACTTGAAGAGTGTTTAGTGACATTGAACAGGTACATTGGACAAGTGCAGATAGGTCTTGCCTGCTGATCAAAGACAACAACTCCGACCCTGATAACCCAGCTGGTTTTCATGTATTGGGAATCTTGCAAGAAATCTTTTGGGGTTACTCTTTTTTTATAAAAATTATTTTCTAAAGTGCCAGTATATCAACAGTTATCACTGCAAAGGTGTGAATAAGAAAGCACTGTGTTTTGTTAGATTTTTTATTTAATATTTACCTTGCAAACTACCCTGCTTTAAGTGTGGTAGCTGTTCCCAGTTAGGAAAAATTTAAAGGACTGGTTTTGGTAAACACTTAATAATTGCCTTTCATGCATTTATTACTGTCTCAGAGGCATTTTGGCAGACAGCAACATTTTATGCATTAGTGGCTTGAGTGAAATAATTCTGGCATTGGACTGATGCAGGAGAGAAATGAATCGAATATAAAGCTGTAATTGACGTGTTTTTCTGGTTTAAGTTTTGACAGTCACAGACATTATGAGAAGAAAAAGTTTGTCTGCTTCGGCCGAAACCCTAATTTGTAATTTCTTCTGTGGTTTCACAAACATTTAAAAATACTTAGATTTGTACTAATTCGCTTATAGTCAGCACATGCTAGGAGGCTTAGGTACACTTTTAGGTGAAATGAAGCATCAAAATATATGTGGTTCTCTTTCTTAGCTGCCATCTCATTACATCATTTGTTTTTAGTTGCTACTTAAGAGTCTAGCAGAGTCTATTGTCTTAAAAAGAAATCTTCATTTATATTGAAATACTGGGATTAAATATACTGTGCAGTGGACTAGTGCCCTGTCCAAGGTTGTTTCCTGCCTTGCAACCATTGTTGCTGAGTAGGTTCCATCACACCATTATCCTGAAATGGAAAAAGTACATTCAGAAAGTAGATAGTATGATGAAATGGATTAATTATTATGTGAAAGAATGGCAGCCAATGAAGAGTCATTCATAGAGAGTAGTTAAGCAAAGCTCAGGAAGTGAGAGATTTATATCATCTAGCAGTCTGAGCAATTATGTTCAAATATTCTACTTTTCAGGGTGTTCTCATTGCAAAAGCTTAAGGGGTTTGAGTAACAGAAAGAAAGCTAGTCTTAGACACCTGAAACTATTAGGCCTATGCCACTACTCAAGCAGTTGCATTTTATACCACATTTAATCCGTTACACTAACGAATGAAGAGAAAAGTACAGTAATTTAGACAAGAGTTTAAGATGGGGCAAACACGTTTTACAATCCGGATAGACTAGGTAGGTCAAACTAAAGAAATTTTTATGGATGATAATAAAAATGAAAATATAACTGTGGTGTTCAGAACTGGTCTGGCCTATTACAATCCTGAAATGATATAACACAACAGTTTCGGTACATATAACTTATCACATTCCTGGGTATTTTATTTTTTCAGGAACCTTTGACCGTGGTGTAACTATGCTTGAAGTCTGTGGCAGCTGGCCAGAAAGTTTTGGACTACGTCACATGTCTTCCATTGACAACACAGAGGAAGGGCTTCGGGAGAGAATTGCAGATGCCATGTCAGAGTCCCCAAGCCGGGATGTTATTGGTTCTGGGCCAGGTAGGTGCAAAACTGAAAGCTTGGTTTTTATCATTGGATCCTTTTGAACGTGATAACGAAATGTAAACTGTTTTAATCTGAGTTGTGTTCTATTATTTAGTTACAGTTTGGGCTATATGTAACACATTCACCAAATATCCCATTTTTGACTTAATAACTAAAACAAAAACAGTCAATCTATACAGATTACATCAGCAGAGGAAAAGGTACTTAGCTTTAGAAGATCAGGAAGTGTGAATTAATAAAAATAAAGTACAGGTTTCATGGAAAGTTGTGTGAAGCAAAATTTCAAGGCCTATAAACTTGCCGTGTCTAATTTTGGTGAATGTGCTCAGATTTCTTGAGGGAAACGGTCTATGTTTATAAAGTATGGGGCAAGTCAGACCTCAAAAAAGAACCCAGAGAAAATTACTCCAGGAACAGATGACCACAAAATGTAAAAAGCAGTTTGTGTGGATGTTTCTTGTGGTATTTCTTATTATTATTAAATTAACAAACTGTTTGAAATCTTTATGTTCTAATCTGATTTGAAAATACATACATACATACTGTGTATATATAAATATATATATTATATATAATAATTTTGCAAAATTATATGTGGTTTAGTTCTCTCAATTATTTGCATGGACAGGCTTGGACTCTAATTTTCAAAGGTTTTTAAAATACAGTATAAATCAGGTCATTTATATTAAAACCAAAAGGGGAAATTGCCATTCTGACAATCCAAATGTTTAACTCATTTAGGAAGCAATGGCACTTTCTTCTGCTACTTAAGTGAACAAGAGTTCCTTTGATTTTGAAAGGAAGATGGAAGTTGGACTCTGGGTTTTGCTGCTCAGAGCAGAGAGGTCACAATGTCCTAATGCATTTAGCATTGACTGCTCCTTCTTGGAGCGCGTCTATTAGCCCCTAATTTAATTTGTACCTATTCATTTGCAGTCCCTGCAGCAGCAGCAACTTGGCCCTCTCTGTAATTGGTTCTGTCTCTATTTTTGCATCATTAGATTAACTCTGACTCCTGGCCACTTGTTGTCTGCGCTTGTCTGTTCAGTTATACAGCCTAATGTAACACAAAATTCATTAGTGATCACATTACATTCAACTCTGTGCCCCGGAGCTCTCTGATAAACAGATGTTTAACCCCTTCAGGTAAGACGATTTCTGAGGCTAAACATGCTCCAAAAAGAGACCCAGTCCAAAGAGCTTCTTACTCAATTAATGTAACTCATCAGAAGTTGCTCCAGACTCATGTGAGCATGGTAAAGTGTCTTTTGAAATTAAGACACATGGTGTTACATGTTTCATGTTTATTTCTCATGTTTCCCTGTATTGTATTAATCTCCAGCACGATACTTATGTGTGTCTGCCATTCCAGCTGAACAAGAGCCAGAGAAGTGTGTCTCAGAGCCTTAGGGAATTTGTAACACATTACTAATATGACCCCAGGGGAAGAAGGGAGGGTGTGTCTATTGTGTTTATCTGCAGTTCCAGTACATGGCATCAAGTATTATATGAACTTTGAGAATGAAATTAAATACATTTTGTATACACAGTAGAATTGTAGAATAGATGTACTTATAAATACAGAGATAGATATGCAGGAAAATCTGAATTATTGGTGGTTATGGCAGGAACTTGAACATGAAGAACTGAAAAAGAAAAATGACCTATTATATCATTCATATTTCATTACTCAGTAGCAGACGGTAAGACCTTTCTCTGACCTGCAGGTCTGCAGCTTGGATTTCCTGCATGTGCAGGCACAGTGTCACAAAAAAAAACCAAGCTAATGAACACACATTTTTATATTGACCATTTCCTGATTTTGAAATTGTAAAATGTCAAAGACTGCTTTTCTTACTAATATCACTGGGTCAAATAATCTTTTCCCTATTACTATAACGCTTATTTTTCCTAGGAAATAATATATATAAATGTTATTGTAATCCTTTACATCAGCACTGTAGACCTTCACAAAACTTCAAAGAGGATGTATTTGTCAGATGACTCCTTTGAATATGCCAAAGGTCACTTTTTTGTGATTTTTTTTTTTTTGTTCTTCCACTGATTAAATAATCTGCATGCTGGTAAATTACTCCCACTCCACTTTGACCTTTTCCTGTGTTATGATTCAAAGTGTTTGTTCACTTCTAAAAATATGTTTTATTAACAGTATTTTTGCACACTTTTTCAAGTAAATTAGCATGCATTGCTTTGCAGAAGTTAAGAATGTCATTGCATTGAAAATTGTGTCCTTATACTTGTCATATATTTATAACTATTAATTGAGACGCGTCTTCTTCCAAACAGGTTTATTGTACTCTGTTTCATTTACTAAAATGTCTTGAGGACATGCTTTCTGAAATCATTTCCACAGCCAATAAATCTTTTCCCTGTCTAGTGGACTGACATTAGTTTTCCATTGAGTATCACATTTCAAGTACACTGTAAATACAGGTAACATAAAAATACAACATCCCAAAAATTGAGATCAGCACTGCTTCATACAGTAGATGCAAAATGGGTTGAGTGCCAGAGTTCTTCAATTTATCAAAAAAGGACTACAATCTGTTATTTGAACATTCCAAATCAAATCAATTACTAATTTAAATACTAATGAAGTACTGTGATAATTTCTAAATTAGGTGTATGTTGATTAAAATTTATTTATTTTTTCAGCATTCTTTATACAAATCTGAGTAAAAAAAAAAAGCTTGTTTAACATTTTGAAATCACTTACATTTTCTTATGTTTATTAACAATTTTATGGAAAATAATTAATTTATTATGTCTCTCTTGTCCTGCTGCTTTAGCGAATGTAATCGAGAGATCTGCATTTTACTGGTTTTTCCATCCTGCTTCCCACTGCTCCTGACAAAATCTCATCCCATTTCCACCCACTTCTGCCTGCTTTCTCCCATTCCTGCAATTGTCTCATTCCTCACGCAACTGCATCCCCATTTTCCCCTTTAGTAAACAATAAATTTTACACATAACCTAGTGCATTCTTAAAACTGCCAAATGTACAGAAAAAATACAATACTTTATTACTGTTGTACATCTTCCTCTACAAACTGTTTTGCATATCCTCCACAATGACTCTAGTAAATCATTTGAAGACTTTGTTTGAAAGAAAATGGAGATGCCACTGAGTCACAGATACGCATAATTTTGTTCTTCTCCGACTGTATGTATTCTTTCTGTGAAATAGTGCTGATTGGAATAATAATATGAAAATAATTATATACCAGTCATCCACTACATTAGAACCACCTGCCTAATAATGTGTAGTTCCCCCTCAGCCGCCAAAACAGACCTGTAGAGGCATGGACTCCACAAAACCTCTGAAGATGTCCCGTGTTATCTGGCACCAAAACATTACAAACAGAAACTTTAACTCTTGTAAGTTGCGAGGTGGGGTCTCCATGTGTCACACTTGTTTTTTCAGCACATCCCATAGATCCTTGATTGGATTGAGAGCTGGGGAATTTGGAGGCCAAGTCAGCACCTTGAACTCTTTGTCATGTTCCTCAAACCATTCCTGAACAATTTTTGAAGTGTGGCAGGGCACATTATTCTGCTGAAAGAGGCTACTGCCATCTGGGAATACTGTTGTCATGAAGGGGTGTATATGGTCTGCACCAGTCTTTAGGTAGGTGGTATGTTTTAATGTAGAGATGACACTCTGATGTCTCTCCTGAGGGATCCATGATCAGTCAGCAATGGGTTTTCATTCCATTATTATGCCTTTTCAGACTCTGACGTACGGTGCCATTATTTAAATCTGTAGGATATTTAGGCATAAAGTTAACATACACTGTACCTACCCATGGTTCATTTTAGGTAAAGTTGTGTTTTTTGATTAAAATACAATAATAATGCTTCACTGTAATTTTATTAATATAACGGCAAGATTTCTGCTAATAGGCATTTTCAGTGCAAGTTCTGATTTACATTTAAATTTAGGTTATGAACACTGGCAGGAACAGAACTTATTCAAAACCCAAGGGCCACGTGTATATAGTTTATTTGCTTAGTTTTTTCCAAACAATTTTCTGAGAGATTCATCTACTTTCTTACTATCTGCTTCCGACCGAATATAGTCTAATCACCTGCCTGTGCTCATACTTCTATAAACCTTTAGTCAGGTTTCAAGGCATTTGTACTTTTAATATAGTCTAATATAGTCTTGCTAAATGTATACTTTGATTGATATTGTCTTTTTAATTTAAGTATAGAGAATACATGACATCAGTGAAATTTCAATTGGCAAGAGAACATGTTCAATATCAAAAGTGACTCTGATTTATATGTCTTTGTTTTTTGCTTTGTTTTAATGCAGCTGTTTTTTTCTATAAAGTTTTTCACAGCAAGCTCAGTCAAAAGACACTTTACCAAGCACATACAAATGTACAACAAAGGATCACACAATGATAAAATGGATTACAATATAAATCAAATCACAGTGAAGCACTGAAAATAGCTTGCAAAATGTCCTGTCATCCATTAGGAATATAAAAATGCATCGATTTAGATGTTACTAAAGACTTTGACTTCTGAGCCATGACTTTGTTTAATAGTAGCACAGCTTATCACTGCGCAATATTGAGTTTGTTAAATTGTTGCATAGATAGATGATTACCAAGAGTTATGACAGTGGAAATGTGAAATGTGGATAGGACAGAGTTTGAAGGTTTTTCATTTGTTTTTAACACTGTTTAATTTTCAACAGTATTTATATTAATGTACTTATAGGCATTGGTTTTTCCTAATGATTCATTTTAATTCCTGCTATTATGCATACTGTAGTATTTTGGTATGGTAAGAAATTTAAAATTTACTGTTGCCATTGCTATTTTAACTGTACATGTTCTGCCAAGTTATTGCATTAGGATAAAACTTGATTTCTCAGGTGTAAATTACATAAAGACCCTTTTAAACTCCTAGATTTAGCAGTACATTTTAGACATTTCAAAGATTCCAAACTGATCTTTTTTTTACTAAAATCATTTAGAAAGTGAAACTGATAAAAAATTAGTCAGCATGTTGTGCAATGTGTTTAGTGTTGCTTTGATGGCTAAGTCAACCCATTTAATACAATGGGCATTTGTTAGCACCTATACCTAAAGGAAAATGAGTGTATAAAATTAGACAGATTTTATTGAGAAAGCCATGCTGAGCTTTACAGAATATGAAAAAGAATGATATACAAAATTATTAACCTTAAGACACTTTGCAGGTGTCAAATTATATTAACAGTCAACATGATTTGTCAAGGTGGTGTGCTCCTCTTTATTCCTAAATATGACCATAAGTCTCTCCCTATTGTATACTTATGTTTCTGTTTTACTACAGCTCACTTGCCTTCTGATTTGCTAGTAAGTTGCTGCATGCTCGAATGTCTGTGAGTTCGGGCAGGTGGGCGTCGCATTATCCTTCATTTCAGACATGCCTACTAAGGTAAAGAGTTCCTTTTAAAAGGCCTGACCACTGTCAAGCTCCATCTTACCCTACACATATAACTCCTTGAATGGAATAAAGAAGTAGGACTGGCTCAATCTTGCTTCCCTCAAACACTTCTTATGCTCAGTTTCAAGTGACTTATGACAGCTAGACTTCCTAGGAGCAAACACTTAAACTTTCCTTTGGGCTGCCTATTCCATTATGTGACTTGCTGGATCCAATCACTATTTTTCTCAGTATTTTTTTCTGTGTTCTTCTGTGTCATTTCCTCAGAAAATCTACCTTGATGAATTTGTTTGTGAGCAGAATGTGAACATTTTCCTATGAAGAGCTTATCTCTCATTTATACTCGTATCCTGTACTCACGGGCAGGCACTTTCAGTCCTGGTTTGAGTGGAATTATTAGTAAGCCTTACTGATGTTCCAACCTTGCAGTATGGCTTGTCGAACTTTCACAACAGTGTGAAACTGGGTCAGCAATTTGAAACACAGGTTTGAATTACATAAAGGTTTGTTAGTTTTCATGATGTACTATTAAATTGGAGAAAATTGCAACAGTGTGTATTTGGGGTATCTGACTGTATTCAGGCTGTTTTAACACACTTTTGTACAGAACATTTTTTATTTCCACAATATTAAATCCTTAAGACTATAATTTTTGCCTCTTTGATCAAAAGGTATTACAGTTGCTTTATTGGAATACTACATGACCAAAGATGAGTCATCATGAATGTTTCAATGCACTAGCTTTGCAGGATCTGATTACTGTGGCTAAGGAAATGGATGTTACTTACTGAGATTTAAGTAGTTATTTTTTTCTTCCATATTTCTATACTTTGAAATTTAGTCCATATCCTGGTGAAAAAATATAAAATCCTTTAGCATTTTTGTCAATACTCTGATTTTAGGATGGTTTTTACATAAACAAATTGGATTGTCAGGATCCAATTTAAAATACAAAAAATCTAAAGTTAGACTATAGCCTTTTTACTTATGCTGTCTTAAACCTAAAGATACACTATAGTTATGAAAGTTCCTGCCCTTAAAAAAATCCTAATTGAATTTTTTGCATTTAAATAAAAAACAGATGAGTCCTCTGAAGACTAGGCTGTCAATGTGGAAGTGAGAACGGGTCCTGTGATCTGGATAAACAGTGTGTCTTCATTTAGCAGCTATTATAAATAATGGGTTTTTAAATGCTTTGCAGGGAGCTCTTGTTGGCTCCACATATCTGCGACAAGGGCGGCATTGAGAAAGAGAAATTAAGGACAGCTTGCAGGCATCCGGTCAGAAGAGAATCCATCCTCAGCCTAATTCAGCAGCTCTGCTGTTTGTAATCACGGCAAGGAGTCTGCATGCTAACTGAACCAGCCTGCCTTTCAGAGACATTGCAATTGCCTTATTACTGCAGGGCAACATTAATAGGGGAAGCACTTTTTATGAAAAATAGTTTTATAATTTGCTTTCCGGAATGAACACTTTTTTGTTTTACTTACCCTGAAGAGCACAGGGAAAACTCATGTTAAGGTTTTTTTTTTTAAAACTGTGGCATGAAATGTTCTTGGTGATGATTAGATCAGTGACAGTATGCAGAACAGTTCATCAGAAATAACTTCCTGGCCATAGAGATTGCCATCCCATTCATCTATGCTGTTAAGACCTTCAATTATTATAATTAGTATAGAGAAGCAAAACAGTGGCAAGACGGCAAAGTTTTGAGTGCTGTTGCCTCACAGCTCCAGAGATTCATTTTTAAATAATGACTCCTTCACTGTGGAGTTTGCACATTTATTTCATATATACATGGGTTTTCCTCAGTGTTCTCCAGTTTGCTTGCTACATCTTAAAGACATGTCTGTTATGTTGACGACTTTGAAATAGCCCAGTATGAGTGACCTATCTAATGAACATGGTGCACTAAACTGCCAGTATAAGAACCAGTTCCCTGTCACTCTGAACTAGATAGGCAGGTTAGAAAATGGATGTATAGTAGAATTAAAAGGTGATCTATTTGTGAATTACAGATAAAGAAGTGCAGTGCAGTGTTCTTACCATATTATCTTTGTGATGTACCACTGGCAGAAAGGTCTTTTTTATTTAAAGAACAAGCTCAATCCAAGAAACATAAAACGGTCAAAGATAATAAAGTTTCACAAGGACAATCCATGAAATACATTGCTTCTGGTATGGCACTGGTCCCTGTTAACCCTAAACACTAAATGAATTGATTATAAAATAGATGGATAGATGGAAGGATATCAGCCATGAACATCTCCTAACAGTGAAAAAAGGGTACTGAGAATTTCCCGTTAAGCTAGGCATTTCTATATTATAGTCTCTTGCCTAAAACATTTTTAATTCATTCATATGGTATTGCTTTCAGATATGGCCAACAATTCTCTTCAGGTTCAGAATGACTCTTAAAATGCCTAATTGGAAAACATGTTGAAACAAATCATGAAGGCCAGCACTGCAGCCTATTGGTTCTTGGCTTTTTAAACCTGATGCTTTGTCCAGTGCCATTGATGGAAAGCAGCTTTCCATAGATGAAAACACCAGAAGAAATCACGAGTGCTCTGAAGAAAGATTGCTCCAGCCATGCTGTCAGCTGTGATTAGGTATATCACAAGCTACAATGCCATTCAGCAAAACTCTTCACATGCTGAGTATTGGAAATGCACGGTATTTTTCTTTTTGTAGAAAATCAGGTGTCCTAGAAGTTACTGCAGAGATTATCACACTACCAGTATATAGCAACATTTTCACTCATTTGGTACCAGTGTGGGCATTGCCGTTGATATCTTACAAACACATTGTGGAGCATTCCAGTTTCAGCACTGTTCTCCCCAGAAAGAGATTGACCAGAAAGCTCAGTTCACATTCTCTTGCTAGACTTGTTGTGGGTAGGATTTGCATGTTCACAAATAACGAGGTAACTTTGCCCTATCTTGATAGTGTTAACATAAGAGCCTTTTATTGCACATGACAGAGCAGACAATATAAAAACGTGTTACTGATCCGTGCCCCACCAGTAGCAGTTTTTTCTTTTTTTTTGTCTAAAAGAAAATGCAAACATGAGTAGCAGCTGTTGAGTGCTGAGTTGTGTTCGTTTTCTTGTTATAACTTTGTATAATGAGTTTGAATCAAAACAGATTTTGGAATAAACAAACTATTGATCAGAAATTGAGAAACAACAGAGTAAAAAAAAAATTGTCAGTTAATACACACTATGTTTCCATGAGATATGCTGGACAATACTATCCTGTTCTTGTAGCCTCACTGCTGCTGCACTTCCACCGAAGTGAGTATCTCCCATTATTGCTAACAAATTTCCTTTATTAAGGATAGTGGTAGAGGAGAGTAACCTTTTTTTTTCTTTTTGATTAAATAGAGAGAAGCTCTCTAATATCAAAGCCATCAAATGTCCCAAAAAGTCCAACTAAGAAAATTAATTCTGCCAAGCGATTGAGTGAGATTTCTTTCATCTAATGCTTCAGGACAGCTTGCATCCTATACTAAGTATTTTTCTCCCTTTATTTATACATATGTCAGCCTAAGAAATATACCTAGGTGTCAACCAAGGAAATTACCAGATCAGCTTTCTTGATATTTTTGACCTGGTGTTGTTTACATATGCACTTTATACAGGAATTTACCAGTATATTACTAGGATGCCTACAAGCACAAAATGAGTAAATGACTAGATGGTAGAGAGTGCCATTTAACTCGGTGGAACACATTATTTCTCAGACCTGAATTAAAGTTGTCAAGGCTTCAAATATCTGAAATAACAACTTGTTGGCCTGAGAGTATCCTGGTAGAAAACAAAACTGCAAAACAATGAAAGAATCTAAAAAGGCAATATCATAAACAGACAAAATACAGTAATCAAAAATGGTTTCACATATCAGGGAGACAGGTTTTCCTCATTAGGCAAATCCCAGCTAGAGTGATATGCAGATTGAGTCCCACAGCTTCTGCTGTTCAGGGTTTTCACTAATGTATAGCATCAAAGAAAGCTCTTAAAAGTCATGAAATATGAGTATTTAATCTATAGGATGTGCATCTTTTCCATCCTCTTCAATTAATATATTGTAAATTTTAGTTACTGCTTATAAGAGGTCTTCTGTGCTTGGTAGCTTTTGTCATTATGCTAACTGGCTTTACACTCTTCAAGTGCATCACTTACATCACAGTAGATATTATTTTGGAACATTACTCACATGGAGTACTCTGTTTAAAACATGTAAAGCACCCAGAAGAGCAATTTCTGTCTGTAATGTCCATACCATGCAATAGGATAGTAAAGAATTCCTAATTGGTCCAAGACTGACTTAAGTAGATACAGGAAAAAGTAGGGTGAAATGACACCTTTTATTGGATAGATAGATAGATAGATAGATAGATAGATAGATAGATAGATAGATAGACAGATAGACAGATAGATAGATAGATAGATAGATAGATAGATAGATAGATAGATAGATAGATAGATAGATAGATAGATAGATAGATAGATAGATAGATACTTTATTAATCCCAAGGGAAATAGATTACAAATGCAAGCTTTTGAGGCAGCTAAGGCTCCTTCATCAGGCAAGGTGTAACAAAGAAACTGAAAAATACTCTAGCTTATATTGGGACAGCAAAGTGATTTTTTTCTTTCATCTTAACAACCTTTTTGTTCAAATGTTAGCAAAATGAATACACCTGAGATGAATTAACCCTGAAAGAAGAGAACAATGAATTAATAAATGTAGAGATAAGATAACCATCACTAGAGAAAGTCCTGTAAGGTTTTTTTGAAGTGAAGGGGCCTTAGCTGCCTCGAAAGCTTGCATTTGTAATCTATTTAGTTAGCCAATAAAAGGTGTCATTTCACCCTACTTTTTCCTGTATCAATCTATGGCTAACACGGTACAACACTCTACTGCTATGACTTAAGTAGAGTAATTCGGCACTGGCTCCATATTCAGCATCAGATGTGATTGGGACCACACTATTGGCTACGGTCATCCAGGACCATCACTAAAGATGTTAACTGCTATTCCTGATGATAATGAGTTTTATTTTCCTGGGTCTTCATTCTGTCTAGAAAAATGGTACTCCTGCTTTTGTTGTGCTTGCTAAACCTGCTTAATCTACTTACAGGGTGGAAGGGGACATAGCCTAAACTGAAAATACTGGGAGCAAGAAAGAATCTGATGCTGAAGAAATCCTACTGCAGTGTCAATAAAATTAAAAATTCCTTGCCCCATTGGTGATTGGCATCTTGTTGCAGTGATTTAAAATTATAGAAAATGGGCAAACGTTTTTTCATTTACTAGGAAGTTGGATTTGGAGCATTCAGTTTGCTTTCAAAGTGAAAAGTGAAGGCTTCACTTATTTACTACTTCTGATAAAGACTAACTTGTAAAGCTTAGATATTTTACATACATACTTAATAAAGTTTTTTTCTTTATTCATAAATATATGAGTGAATGAAGATCCAACATACATCCTAAAATTTTGAATGCTTTTGAAAGGGAGAAAGGTGACTGGCTTTTGAATGATTTTCTTCTTTATTAATCAATTTTTTATTGATTTGAACAAATACAAGAAAGGAATAAACAGTTATACTGCCTTTAAGGCAAGAATGGCAAAACCAAATAACATCTTCAGTGGCCCAAGAATATTTTATATTCATAATGTTTTCTCTTTCATAGTAGGCCTTAAGGTATATTCTGATACTGAATATTCTCTTGATTTTTATTCTTTCCAAATGATGCTTTTGCATTTTGCACTCATTCATTTCATAAAAACACACTTCTGTTCTAATACTTGCAGTAAGAAACACACCATCCTTGGCTGATGATACTTAGCCTCTACTTTTTAAATAGAGTTATGAAATTGATAAGCAATCAAACAACTACAAGATCTGTAGAAACTCCAGAGGCTATGACTGAGATGAAAATAAATAATGACTTATCAAGAACACAAAAGAAGCAGCAGTTGCAGCTTGGAGAAATTAGAGAGGTGGTGTAGTGATCTTCCTGGAAATTACCATACATAACTCAATGTGCAGGCATTTTCAAGGCAGTAATGTGGTTGGACCAAAGTGCAAGTGCAGCATTCACCATGACAAGAATAGCAGGTATGTCGTACAAAACCCAGATATTCAACAGTTTATTGATTTTCATGAGCTAGAGGAAGTCCTAAATTCAAGCTGTCTTGATTTTAAAGGGTCAATATTGTATGCTGCAATACATTTTCAAAGGAATTTTTATATACATAAGCAAACAAGCTTTTAGTTTTTTAGATGTGGATGATGGTAAGACAGTAAAATAATTTAGAAGAGAATTAGAAAAGGAAGAGCTTCAAAAATAGTCCGCAAAATGTAAAGTATCTATCTATCTATCTATCTATCTATCTATCTATCTATCTATCTATCTATCTATCTATCTATCTATCTATCTATCTATCTATCTATCTATCGACTTAATGATGCAAACCAACCATGAACTGCACAAAAGTCCATCACAGGCTAAAATCATGCATACACCCAGACTCTTTAAAGGAATCCTCCACCATGTAGTTTGTGATCATGGCAGAGAATAAAATGTACCCTGTATTGCTGGAAAGATGTCTTTCCTGTTGATATTCCATGCAGAGTTTTCAAGGTGAGAAATGTCCATGGGGAAAAAAGAAAAACAATCATATTTAACTTGTGTCATATAGTCTACATGTCTGTTATCCACTTGTATGGTCAAAACATGCAAAATTTGTGCATTTTTGATAAATTAATTTTAACAGTTACTTCTTGAAAACTGCATGTAATTTCAACAGGAAAGACATCTTTCCAGCAATACAGGGTATTTGAATTGAAGATCTGCCTCTCCAGCTTATTTATTAGTCAAGAATCCCATCTTCAATTCAAATACCTTGAAACTGTGCCATCATGCTTCTACATTTTGGACAAAATTTGTAAATGTTTTCAGCCCTGTAAGTTTATCAGAAAAAAAGTATGCTGTATAAAAATAAACTGAAATATTATAACATTATAAGTAGTCGAGTATTAAAGTAACAACATAGTGGTAACAAAATGGATTCGTCAGCTCATATTTATTGAAAATATGACAAGACATTTTAATTAATAGGCTTGTCTGCATTCAGCTAAACCTTTGTCAGCACCGAAGCTGCACTGTACAAGGGCAGTGTCAAGGTTAGTTTAAGTGATGCCCTTCATACAGAGTGCTTTGTTTACACTATAGTTAGGAAGATGCTAATCTCCAAAATGCAAATTAATACTTTTAGTAATAAAGACGGATATATAAGCTAAACAAAGAAAAGCATGCATTTTTAGAGTAAATCCCACACCCTCTGACCTCCTATTTTTCAAAATTAGCTGAGGAGTAAGTGGGCAAATTATTACTATTATTTGAGTAACAAACAAACTGTACTAATTTGGATCATTACAGTAATTTATAAAGCAAGGGTACTAAATATTATTCAAATTATTATTATTTGGAGTTTGTTTTGTTTTTTGCTGTTAGCGAAGTTTGATGTATTCTTCTTAACCTATCAAGAAAATTCTTATACCTTGTCATTAATTTTATAGTATTTACAAACTAATAATGCAGTTTAAGCTTAAATATTCTTACAACATTGTTTTCTGCCATAATAGATGAAAAATTTGTTGCTTAAAATATTTTCTTCTAAGTGTGGCTCTAAGATTTTTGTATGTAATTATATGATTTATTCAGATTTAGTGTGGTGCTGTCTTGTATCTCTTCAACATTAAGTGGCCAGAAGAATTTAAAACTCCTTACATCTGTCTGTCTTTCTTTGCCGATATGTGTGTTACCAAGGTCATAATTGATACATCCATACGGCAGTTCCCCTTCATGCGATGAAAGCAGTCGGCTTTCTCATACTTGAACACTTCTGCAATGTCTTGGCAATTTAAAGAAACATTGGTAAAGAGGGATGCACAGAGACCAAAAGTGCCACTAAATGGCGCCGCCATTAACGTCTGTTGTTACGTGTGGCCATCTTGTCGATGATAAGTACGGGGACTTTTTGCGAACATTGTGTCGGTTTAAAGGTGTAGTGTCGGACCCTGAAGGGAGATATGTGATGGTCATGGGCAACTTATATAACAGTAAAATGATTTTGATAAATGTTTATGCACCCAATATTGATGATAAGGAATTCATGCAAAATCTATTTGCATCCATTCCCAATGTGAACACTCATAAAATTATAATGGCTGGGGACTTTAATTGTGTTTTAAATCCACTCTTAGATAGGACTCCTGTGACAGGGGGGACGACATCTAATACTGCAAAGATAATTACACAGTTTTTGAATGATCACAACTTATCAGACCCCTGGAGGTTTCTTAACCCAAACTCAAGAACATATTCGTTCTACTCACCAGTGCATTATAGCTACTCAAGAATTGATTATTTTTTTATAGATAATAATTTCCTGCCTACAATTAAATCATGCAAATGTGACACAATTGTTATCTCTGACCATGCCCCTCTAGTCTTGGAGCTAAAATCAATAAGCCCCTCATACTCACCTCGCAGATGGCGTCTTAACCCTCTTTTATTGGCAGACGAGAACTGCACAGAATTTATATCTAAACAAATCAGCTTCTTCCTAGAGACAAACACGTCCACAGAGGTCTCTGCAGGAACACTCTCGGAAACTCTAAAGGCAAATTACTAGAAATTACTAGAATAGATGAAGAACAAGCCAGGCGTCCAAATGAAGTTCTTCACAGGAAAAGGCAGGCCCTACATACAGAACTTAACATCTTAACAACTAAAGAAACTGAACAACTTATTTATAAGTCGAGACAGCATTACTATGAACACGGAGAAAAAGCTAATAAGCTTTTAGCTCAACAAATTCATAAACAAGAAGTTCACAATGCAATACCAGTAATCACCAACAAGAATGGAGAAGAAATCATCGACCATAATAAAATAATGCACACATTTAGAGATTACTATAAGTCTTTATATTCCACTGAGTCCAAAGAAGACAACACACAATCTAATGCATTTCTGGAAAATTCACAAATACCACAAATAGATGCTTTAAGTGCTGAGGAACTGGATAAACTTCTAACGCTAACAGAATTACTAGACGCTATAAAGTCACTACAAAGCGGGAAATCATCAGGCCCTGATGGTTACCCCGTAGAATTTTATAAGAAATTCTCCACTCAGCTAGCTCCACTCTTATTGGCAACATTTACAGAAGCTAGAGACATCCAAATTCTACCTCAAACATTTCAACAAGCATTAATCACTGTCTTTCCTAAACAAAATAAGGACTTGTTACAATGTGCATCATATAGACCAATTTCACTCCTGAATAATGATGTTAAGATACTCTCAAAAATCCTAGCTAGAAGGATGGAGAAAGTGCTGCCCTCGGTAATATCACAAGATCAAACTGGATTTATTAAAGGCCGACACCTATCTTCAAATCTCCGATGCTTGTTTAATGTTATATATTCACCAGCAAAATCAAACACCCCAGAGATATTACTATCATTAGACGCAGAAAAGGCATTTGACATGATTGAATGGAATTACCTTTTCACTGCATTGGAGAAATTTGGGTTTGGCCCGAATATTTGTGCTTGGATCAAACTACTGTATACCAATCCAGAAGCTTCAGTTTGTATTAATAACATTTGCTCAGACTACTTTAAACTAGAACGTGGTACTAGACAAGGATGTCCCTTGTCGCCACTGTTGTTTTCAATCGCTATTGAACCACTGGCGGTTCACTGCCGAAATTCTTATCAGATAAAGGGGATTGTCAGAGAAGGACTGGAACAGAAAATTTCTCTATATGCAGATGATATGGTCTTATATATATCAGACCCAGAAAACACTGTCCCCGCTGTTTTAACAGCACTAACAGAATTTCAAAAGATATCTGGTCTTAGAATTAATCTGAATAAAAGTATACTCTTTCCAGTGAATTCACAAGCATATAATATTAGATTAGACACCCTACCTTTTACCATAGCAGATCAGTTTAAATACCTAGGGGTAAATATCACAAGTAAACATAAAGCTCTTTATCAACAAAATTTTGGCGTCTGTATGGAAAAAATTAAGCAAGACTTGCATAGATGGTCAACCCTTCATCTCACTCTAGCCGGAAGAATTAACATTGTTAAGATGAATATCCTTCCTAAACTTCTCTTTTTATTTCAAAACATTTCAATATATATCAATAAATCATTTTTAAACAGTTAGATTCAATAATAACCTCATTCATTTGGAACTCAAAACACCCACGTATCCGAAGAGCGACCCTACAAAGACCTCAGGCAGAAGGTGGCATGGCTTTACCTAATTTTCAGTTTTATTACTGGGCAGCAAACATACAAGCCATAAAAACCTGGACACAAATAAATGAACATACACAGGCTTGGTCCGCAATAGAAGTAAAATCCTGTAGTACTTCTTTATACTCCCTGCTCTGCTCTCCAATAAATGAAAGTTATCACAAATATACTAATAACCCAATTGTGCTTTACTCACTCAGAATATGGAACCAAATTAGGAAGCATTTTAAGATGGAAAATCTTTTATCAGTGGCACCTCTGCAAGAGAACCACCTCTTTCAACCTTCGCAAGTATATCCAGTTTTTAATACCTGGAAAAGTTTTGGGATTAAAATGCTCAGAGATCTTTATATAGACAACATATTTACATCTTTTGAACAATTACGTTCAAAATTCAACCTCCCAGCTACACATTTCTTTTACTATCTTCAAATTAGAAATTTTGTATAACAGAAATTGCCCGATTTCCCCCACCTTGCACCCTCCACAATGCTGGAAAAAATACTGCTCAATTTCGAGGAAACAAACACTATTTCCGCAATATATAAAATCTTATTAGAGTCCCTACCTTTCAAAGATCCAAGAGGACATTGGGAAGAAGATCTCTTAATCAATATATCAGAAAAGGAGTGGAAGGTAGCAAAGCAGAGAATTCACTCGAGTTCTATATGTGCAAAGCATAGAATTATTCAACTAAAAATTATATATCGAGCCCATCTGTCTCGCTTAAAACTGTCCAAAATGTTTCCAGGGCAGGATCCAACCTGCGAACGCTGCAACCAAGCCCCTGCCTCACTGGGTCACATGTTCTGGGCCTGCACTAAACTAACATCATTTTGGACAAAAATTTTTAAGTGCCTCTCAGACAGCCTTGGTATCACAATCCCTCCTAACCCATTAACAGCTGTGTTCGGTGTTCTTCCAGATGGACTTGAAGTAGAGAAGGACAAGCAAACTGTGATTGCATTCACTACACTTTTGGCACGCAGACTTATTTTGTTAAATTGGAAGAATCCTAATTCTCCTCTTATAAGTCAGTGGGAAACCGATGTTTTATATTATTTGAAATTGGAAAAAATCAAATTTTCAGTTAGAGGATCTGTATAACATTTTTTCAAAACAAGGCAGGATTTAATCAATATTATTTTAGAATAAGAGAAATAACTATTATTGCATTTAACTCCCTTCTCCATCTCTTATTTACATAGATATTCACTTCTCCCTTTCTTTTGTTTAATGTTGCCTTATTAAAAAGCCTAAAGCAATTTTCCTTTAGCTAAGCTCTCCTTCTCAGGGGTGGGGTTTGATTAGTCTTCAAATTTGTTGGGTTATAAATTGATCTGTTTGTATGGAATGATTACAATGAAAATTAATAAAATAAAAATATTAAAAAAAAAAATAAAAGGTGTCCTGCGCTTGACCAAGGACATTTTTCCCAACCAAACATACCCCATGACCTCCTCCTGGTCAAAAAGTAGCCCCATGCCCAGTTTGGTGGCGATCAGACGCCCGGTGCAGATTTGTATGGCGGACAAACAAACATACATAGACTCTGCTTTATATATTAGATAGAAATGAGGCTGAAATTACAGTTGTTAGTTTTGTATACATACAGTAAACTATTCTATCTTACACTGAAAATTGGAATGTGTTTAACTATAAATGACATCTAACACCTACTTGAAAGGGTTACAGTATGTATTGCATATGCTTTTTCAATAAGTTATTTAAGAATCAGAAGTGCTTAAATTAATACAGTTGTTTTCTGTTCTTGATTGTAGACAATTGGTTAATTAAAAAGGAGAGATAGTCAATATCTGAATATCTGTATTGGTAAGGTCATTAAGGATGACACCAAAACATTAAAAGAGACTGCCAGTCAGGAGGTCTTTTGCTTCCCTTTAAAAGGTGAGAAAGTCAAATCCGACAAACGATCAAAGTCTGCGAGTAAATATGTCAGATTTTTCCAGTGCTCTTAATTAGGAAGACACAAATTCAGTACAGTAATCCCTCCTCCATCGCGGGGGTTACGTTCCAGAGCCACCCGCGAAATAAGAAAATCCGTGAAGTAGAAAACCATATGTTTATATGGTTATTTTTATATTGTCATGCTTGGGTCACAGATTTGCGCAGAAACACAGGAGGTTGTAGAGAGACAGGAACGTTATTCAAACACTGCAAACAAACATTTGTCTCTTTTTCAAAAGTTTAAACTGTGCTCCATGACAAGACAGAGATGACAGTTCAGTCTCACAATTAAAAGAATGCAAACATATCTTCCTCTTCAAAGGAGCAAACAAATCAATAGGGCTGTTTGCTTTTAAGTATGCGAAGCACCCTGGCACAAAGCTGTTGAAGGCGGCAGCTCACACCCCCTCCTGGCACAAAGCTGTTGAAGGCGGCAGCTCACACCCCCTCCGTCAGGAGCAGAGAGAGAGAGAGACAGATAAAAAAAATCAATACGTGCCCTTCGTGCTTTTAAGTATGCGAAGCACTGTGCTGCATGTCGCTTCACGAAGCAGCTGCACAGAAGGTAGCCAACGTGAAGATAATCTTTCAGCATTTTTAGACGAGCGTCCGTATCGTCTAGGTGTGCGAACAGCCCCCCTGCTCAATCCCCCTACGTCAGGATCAGAAAAAGTCAGCGCAAGAGAGAGAGAGAGAGAGAAAAGTAAGCTGGGTAGCTTCTCAGCCATCTGTCAATAGCGTCCCTTGTATGAAATCAACTGGGCAAACCAACTGAGGAAGCATGTACCAGAAATTAAAAGTCCCATTGTCCGCAGAAACCCGCGAAGCAGCAAAAAATCCGTGATATATATTTAAATATGCTTACATATAAAATCCGCGATGGAGTGAAGCCGCGAAAGTTGAAGCGCGATATAGCGAGGGATCACTGTACACCTATTTTGCCAAAAGGTTTTATTTACCAAAATGTTTAATCTGAATAAGCATCACAACACTAAATATCATGAATTTAAAAAGTCTTGCCCATTCAGCAGAGACAATAGAACAAGAAAATAACTAATGTGAAAACACAGGTGAATGCACAAAGGATCAGAGTACCCATGTCTGTAAGGGATGATTAAAGGGTTGTGAGCCTGACCTATTAAGAGAAACACTGGTAAAATCAAACAAGTTTTATTTTCAACATAAAACTCATGAACACTAATATTTTTTATATTGTTCACAAAGCTTTTTTATGCTGTTCAAACATAACATTTTGTCTTACTTATGCATGGATACACTGTTCTGTAGGTAATGTCATTGGGATATAACACTTCAGAGTGGGGAACTTGTGGTAGTCAACACAAGGATAATAGGGTGAGTGTGGCATCTCATTGAATCCATAGTTTCCTTTGCAGTTTGCGCAATCTGAGTCTATTACTACACTGCAACTTTTTTTTAAAAAATGCATACATTTGTCTTTGCTTTTGCCCTTCATCCACATTACCCAGGTGTTTTTAACTCCCAGAAATGGAGACTTTTGAAAACATTTTCCAGTGCTATATAATTCTGAAAATGACAGCTCAGAGTTGCAGTGTGGATGGGGGAAAACATAGACTTTTGAAAACGCAGACACTCATCATGCTCTGATTTGATCATGCTTATTATGCAGCATCTTCTCTAATTGGATTTTGGTCATTACAATGTTCCATTCCCTGACTGGTCACCCTTCACGGAAAAGAAACATTCTAACATAACGGACTTCTAGAAGAGTTGCTTTCCATGGCACTTGTTCTGTTGCATACCTGCCCAAAAGGCAAATAATTCACTGGTTGCTACAGTTTTGTGATTAATCCCATGGCTGGTGGTGTTACTATCCCTTTAAGGATTTTTCCACCAATGTGCACATGCCCAATGTAGACGAACTGCCACGTCATATGTGTTTTGGTCATTTTATTCAGAGATACTTCGATAAACTATGTGAAAATGCTGGTGTGGATGTAGGTCCTTTTTGTTTAAAAAATGGATTTCTAAATGATAACGTTGTAGTGTGGGTGTTGCTCAAGAGTGGACATAGTCTTTAAGAGGATAGGGTTTGGATGACAGCTTTCTTTTCTGCCACAAACAAAAAATGATTTAATATTAAGTATGGACTACAACTCCTAACATCAATAAAAATATGCAGAGCCAGGATGCTGGCAAAAACACATATAGATGGAACAATTGCAGTTGGTATGTGAAGGGTTTGTACATTTTGAAGTCAGTCTACAGACAATACATTAGTGGGCAAGATGACATTAGTTCTTAATTAAGTAGGATGAGTTTTTTAACTTTATAATTTATAACAGACCTAACATTTATGATGCCACAGAGCTTGTTTTATGAGTCCAGTGCCAATATGAAAGGAACATCAAGGGGTAGTTTGTGGTTTTAATAATCTTGGCAGGTTTGAAAAAAGGAATGATATCCATTCAACTATCATACTTTTGTTAAGGTTAATGATCTTGAATTAATTTATTCAAACATGGTTTCTATTTGTACTGACGGTTTTCCTGGAAAGGTGTAAAAAAAACACTTGGGTTTAAAAGTTTGATACACATTTTTAAAAATCACCAGTTTCACTTCTGTGTGATCTTTAAGATTAAGGGTATTTAATTAAAAAACATTTTTTGTTATGTGCATTTCTGAAGTAGAATTTATTGTTGGTTGTTAGCAACATCAATTCTAGTCACTGCAAAAAGTATGGAGTACTTGGCCTGTTTCTTATACTGCACACACACAATTATTTTATATCTCTATTTCTTCTCTGTTCAGTGCTAGCTACACTTGTAGTAGATACTGTCAAAGGATAGTGGTTTTATCATAGACTGTAGCTTCACCTCCATGCAATAAGGAACCTAATAAGATGACCTGGAATTTCTATGTCTCCATGTCGAAAGACCACAGTACATACTGTTAATGCCACAGGTAACAACATTCCTATAGAAAGCCTGTATCTTACTTTATGAGTAAACATTTAAGCTTAGTTTCAAAAGTAATGTCTTGTCTATTAAAGTGTTTCAGTCATGTGGTCTTTGCAGTTTCTGCTTTGATTATATTGCTTAGTTCATCATTTTCTCCATTAGCCTGTATTAATTGGGATACAAGATCTGCTTCTGTCACACAACAAGCAGTGTGAGACCTAATCAATTGTTTATGGAAATATTTGTTTAACAATATGTATTATAGACAAGTATGCAACAGTTGTCTTCTCCATATTTTCTTCCAGATGTCCACTGCATGGATGACTAGTGATTGTATTTTTTCCCAAAGCAAGGGTGTATTTTTAGAGTATGTCTCACTGTGGACTTGGGTTTATTCTTACCAAGCTGGTATTGAGCTCATTATTACTCTGACAAAAGCAGGACAACATAGAAACAGGAAATGGATAGATGAAAATAAGTATGAAAGGAAATATTAGTCAATATTAAACCTATTTAATTTATGCATCTTGCATTGTTTCCGATTTTCTGAAACATAATTTGGCCATAGAAGGCATAAATACAGCAGTATTTGATGTTTTTAAGGGAAGACTGAATTGCTGCATGGTAGCAACTTGAAAAAAGGCCCACCTGTGATTTGTGATTGATGAGATAAGGTTTTTCATATCAAAAGTTATTTAACATGTATATACTAAATTTTATTTATCAAAATAAAGTCAAAATGCATTATAATTTATAAATTGGTAAAGGCTGAATAGTTTCTTGTAGCCTGCAATATTTAAATTACTCTGGCTTTAAAAACATTTCTCATAAATTATCAGTAAAATTACTGCTATTACTTTTGATCAAGTACCCGTGAGATTTATGCATACTTGTTCAAACCTCAAAGATAGGCATCACATTTATAATCCAAATACATTGGTCGGTGCCAGTATAAAGCTCCTATGCTGTATGTTAATTTAATGTGTAATCAACCATCATTTTGTTAATTTTAGTGCTTTGAAGATAAATTATAGATATAAATTGAGCATCATCTTTTAGTGGCTTAATCCAGCTTTACTAACATATTATGTAATCATGCATCCTGTGTTTTACAGTCTAGAGATAACTCTTCACTTGCCTACCTTTGATTTGAATTTGGGAAAGACTTCCAGAGTAGAAAAGAGCTGGCAGGGATATTATGCTTTTAATTTAGTAAAAAAAATCACAGCAACAGTTGCTTGAAAACATTTGAAAGTATAAGTGCATTCTAAATAATCTGAACTTGAATTTGTATGATTCATTTACTCATTTGGTAAATTCATGCTTTCCAAATTTTCTTTTTCTTATTAAGGATTTGTGAAAGGTTGATAAAAAGGGCAGACGTATTGAATGCTGACAAACACAAACAGATCAAATATGATGGCCTGAGAGACAAAAACGAACAGCA
The DNA here is from genome assembly GCF_900747795.2 of Erpetoichthys calabaricus. Taxonomy (NCBI): domain Eukaryota; kingdom Metazoa; phylum Chordata; class Cladistia; order Polypteriformes; family Polypteridae; genus Erpetoichthys; species Erpetoichthys calabaricus. The sequence continues at coordinate 87,675,617 of NC_041401.2, forward strand.
CAAATACTCAATTTTATAAGTAGCATAAATTTCCAACCACAGGTTCAATTGGTAAATTCCTCTGAAAATGTATAATACATAAAAGGAGTTCTCCCTATCCATTGTGTACAAAAGTGGAAGGATAAAGGAAGTGACCAGTGATCCCAACTAAGGAAAGTGACACTATCCTCAAGCAAAATGGAAATCTTGATACAAAGATATTGATCGAGGACACATTGAAAAAGTGTGAGGAAATATAGCAAACTTTATACATAATGAAAGGCTGGGAGATATTATATTTTGTTAACAAAACAGCAAAAAGAGAAACAGAGCCTTTTACCCTAATAAACCAACCTCAAAAATAATGTGTTTCATAACTTTATTTATACAGTGTTTTTTCGATGTCCACATCCCACCATTTTGTTTAATGTTTTTCCAATTTGTGGATGGAGTTTCATGAGCTTTGCATTTTTTATAGCAGCACTGCCCATTGCTATTCACTTGATATAAAAGTCATGTAATGTGTGACATTATTGCACTGTGATTATAAAAGATGAGTGTTAGGCTCACGATTTTTTTTTTCTTCTTGACACCATCTTGATTTTCATGGGTGCTGCCATTTTGAGGATCAGTTGCTGCTGCATTGCTAAATAAATGGCCTTGAAGTGACATCAGAAGGAAGGTGATATAAAGGTCACACTGAGCACTTCCTCATTATCCAAGTTTATGCTGAAAAGTACAGAGAGTTTAGCATGAGTTTACTTAGTTAGGGTTCCTTGGAAAACAACTTCAACGACGACTTTGACGTTTGTTTTTTGCTTTGATGACATTTGACTTCCTGGGTATGAATCTTTGCTTGTGTTTTGACTCACATCTGTCCTTCTGATCCTTTTTCAAAATAAGCACTGTCTACATTATCTGTGTCAGTACTATGGTAGCATCCTTAGCAAGATGTCAGAACTTTACTCTTTAAAGGGAAGAATTTTAAACGAAAAACTAATCATTCAAGAAAGACTTAAGGAAAAATAAACTTTCTTATGAGTAACTTTAGCTACTAGCTTTTGTTTTTATGAGGTGCTTTGGTGTTTAGATTTTTTGTGTTCTGACCTTAGCTGAGGTTGTCTATTATAATACCAAATTCTTTAAAAGAAGACATTGTTTATCTCTGTGTGCTCCAAATCAAATTAGTTTTGACTGAATGAATCCACCTCTCAATTGTGTATTACACTTCATAAGAGGGAATGTTGTGTTTTTGATCAGAAAGTGAAGTTAATAACAGCAATGGTTTCACTGCAGATCCAGAGCTGCTTAGATGATTATTTGACAAATAGTGTTTTGGCTGAATGGGTCAGTGTGTCATAGTATCCTAAACAAAGTGCTGACTGGCCATGTCATACAGGAACAGTATTCCTAGCATACTCCTGAACTTTAACATGTAGTACTTGTTCAGTAAATAAAATAACTTGTTTTATTTAGAACATTTCAAGTTCATATGTGTGATTCTTACAATTTTATATTTTAATATCATAAGTATTTCTGCAATATTTCCAGTGTCTCTTGAGATGTTTCTTTATGCTTCATATATACTCCACCTTCATGTGTAATATTCAAAATATGTATAACATACCTTTAGGCTAAGTATATACTTTCTAGTTGAATCTAAAATTTCAACAATACTGCAAAGCACAACACATTAACTAAATTAGCAGGCTATTTGGCTGGCTCAGTGATCCAGTTCCAAGCTAGAATGCCTTATTTTTTAATTTTTCCTTTCTGTTCATGTGACTTTCTTCCCACAGTCCAAAAGCCACTGAAACAGACTGACTGCCTTTCTTAAAGTGGTCTGGTGTGACTAAAGATGGGAGTGCACACGACTTATTCCTGCCATTTTAGAGATACGTTCAAAGCAGGCATACTGATGAAGGTTTACTGGAACATATAATACAGAAATTATTGCTGAAGTTACCATTACAGAAAAGATACTGATTTCTTTATAAATTTGGTAACTTTCTATTTCCGTATACTGTATAGTTTTTTTATTGAAAGAGGTTGCTGCCATACTTTTAGCCTGCAGCAGTGTGCATGCTACATTACAACTATGCATGATAATGACAGAGATGTCTTATTTCTCTGAAAGCCAACATTTCTTAAGAATTCAGAATTTGCTATGCTATAGAGTTTTGGAAAATGTTCTGTGTGCACGCTGTTACTAAACAGGAGTTTCAAATGTTTTATTTAAGAACTTACTATTGACCATTTTGTCAATTTTCCCGAGGCCTTGCTTTCTTGTCTTGCTTTCAGAAAGTGTTCTTTCCTACTGTAAGAATCTCAGTATAGCAGCTAAAAAAAGAAAGGGAAGTGACATTAGTTAAGCTTGAAAAGTATGGTGCTGTGAAAAGTGACTGGAGTGTGAAAGACGACCACAATCATTATTTTTTTCCCCTCAGCACTCACCCATTCATTCCAGGGTCGCTCTCTTCAGCAAAGCCAAGAGCTTGAGCGTAATTTGCTGCGACAGTGTGAGACGATGAAGAATAATTCCTGTATTCAGGGCTGCCACTGCTTCCCCCTCTGCTGACACGTCGAGCCTGGATGTCATTGTATCATTTATCCTCCCTGCGCCTCTGTCACTCTCCTTCCAAGCTTGTGCAATACCCAGCAGGAGGGGTGAGCAGGTCAGACCTTCTAGCAAATGGGTTTTTTGTGGACAGATTTTGAAACTGCTCTTAACAGCTTGCTTAAGGGAAAGCCATCGAGAATTAAGTTTCATAAAAAAAGTAGGAGACAGAAAACACATTAAAGACATGCTGAATGCATTGGACCAGTCAGGCTAGCCCATCACAAAGTGGGCACGGCACAGCCCAGTGATAACAGAAAGAATGACTGAACGTTAGCGTCTCTCCAGTCATAGACACAGGAAAACAAAATCTGGACACAAAGCTAAGGGAGGAGGTTCATTGTCTTTACTTTCCTAGAGAGAAAGTCCTCATGTATGTTTAAGAAGTTTTTTTTTTCTTTCTTAAGAACTATACAAAAAGTATTGTTTTAGTTCTTTCGCAGGTGTGTTTTTACAGACTTTTGTTTTCCTGTTACCCAGTTTTTTAGAGCAAGATGTGCTAAGTCACTGCTTCTAGCTTTGTTAAATAGCATAAACCCCTTTGGATGACCATATGTGAATGCAAAAGCGATTGTTGCTTTAGATTCATCATTCTCAGTATTGAGTCATGGACTTAATGCAGTTAATTGAAGAAAACTGTAGTGAATCACACCTCATGTGACACTACTTGTTATTAAATGGACGTAGTAGCAGGCTTTCTAGGAATTGTAAAGTGTAATAATTCAATAATTGGCCATTTTTTTCTCTAAACTGTCATGATGTTGATGTATCATAACAATTGCATGTCAGAACAAATTGAATTTGCTCCTGCAGTATGATCTGTAGCGTTTTTTTATACTTGACTTCCACAGTAGATTTGTATCTGCCGTCTTCTGGTACTGTTCAGCTTTTCACTCTCTGTCGCATCTTCAAGCAGCGTGATGTAAATGTTAGAAAATGGTACAGTAGAGCCCATGCACAATAAATAACTGATGAAATGTTTTTACAGCTCCCAGTAGCACAGCCTCTTAGTGAAAGTGCAGGCTTTGGATACAAGTGTTCTAAGGAAATAAATGAAAGTTTCTGTCACGCTCATTTTTATAAATATGATAACAACTTGGATTTTCATTATTTGTTGTGACAGTTTTTGAGTCAGTGCCAGTAACAGGAAAATTTAATGATCTTTACATTTTTAAAGGGCATGATTTGTTCCTCTAGGTATTCCAGTATGTCACTCTCATCCAAAAGATGTGACAGTTACCTTAATTTGTGACTATAAATTGGCTCAGTGTGAATGAATATGGTTTTGTGCACAAATATGCATTAGATTGTTCTGTCATCTTGTTTAGGTTTTGGGTGCTACCTTGCAGCTCTTAAATGTAGTAAGTGGGTTTTCATTTTCAGAAAAGTTATCATACTATAGGTGAAGATTTTGTAATAAAGGTTTTATATAAACATCCATCCATCCATTTTCCAACCCGCTGAATCCAAACACAGGGTCATGGGGGTCTGCTGGAGCCAATCCCAGCCAACACAGGGCACAAGGCAGGAACCAATCCCGGGCAGGGTGCCAACCCACCGCAGTTATATAAACATAGTATATTAAAATGATTTGGGGAACTTGCATGGAGTTCTAGAATGCTTCATTTTGGAATAGTTTCTAGTTAAAAGTAATTATAAAATGATTCCATAGTTCTACATAAATCAGTACACTTCATAATTCTTTTTGTTAGTATTTATTTGTCAAGGCATAAAAGCAAGCATGCCTTCATGGTTCTTATCTCGTAGTCATAGCCTGCCTAGAAAAGTACTGCTTTAAACCTTGTGTACGTCTCCTTTTGTTGCAGGCAACAAAATCAATGTCTCATTATCATATTAGAAAATCTTCACATTATTTTGCTGTTTCTGCTTTTTTTGTTTTAATTCACACCTTTTTAACAAACATAATTCATGTATATTTGAGTTATTATGTCTTTCTTCAATGTTTACCTTTAGAGCATCTTACTAATCAAACTTTGAGAATGTCTAAACGAAAATATGTGTTGTGATGTGAATAGTGGTTTGAAAAGCATCTTTCATATTAAAAAAATCTAGTAGCCACTTTTTTATGAGCCAGGATAGTCTTCCATTATGAACAGGAATGACTATGACAGTTCCACCACTGTGTTTTTAAAAAAACTATGAACTCCCTTTCCTCTTTTTAACTTTCCACTTCCATAATCATAAGGTTGACCAAGCCATAGATTGCATTCTAGCTCTAAGTCATTCTGTGTGCTACTCAGCCTGCTTGTGATATTAGACTACATTGAATCAACACCTTCATGCTGAAGATTATGTCTTTTTGTGACTATGATAAACAGTATCCTCAAGTACAAATGAAAAGTCACCTGGTTCTTAAAACAACATTTGCAAATCATTTTTCTTATGTTTAAGTGCAGGTGCTGTCAGTTGGGGGCAGGGCATTGGGTCAAATTCTCCACCAATTCTGGAGGAATGCTAAAGCAAAGTTGCCCTCGAAAAATTAAGCTACAAAATCTATACCGGATGCATTTGAGTCTATATGTTGCTACAGGCTACTTATAAAGGTGGATCTGTACTTGACGTGCCAGCCTTACTTTGACAGTAAAATCATAATCTTACCAAAACAGCCCCATAAATCAAAAACATTTACATTTAATTTGGATTCTTGAAATAACTTGACTCACCTAACATAATCACAACATTTGATGCAATCAAAATATAATGATCATCTTTAAAACATTGAATCGTGATTCGCATTTTCAGAGAACACAATGTCAACTTTTACTCAATGCACAATGTCAGAATTTTTCAAACAAAAACCTGACTATAGAGAAGAGTGAACGTGAGGAGGGTCATTAATCAGTTCACAGATGGTAGTGGTTAATGGTGGATAATATTTGCCAAGTTTTAACTCAAGCTTTAATGTATGCCCATTTGGGAGAAATTTATATTTTGACTTTGAATTAAATTAGTGTTTAGCAGTGCTCTTAAAGCCTAGTGTTACAGTGATGTTGTCATGTTGATTTTTCCAGTCATATGCAAAACTTTGGGAACCCCTCTCAGCCTGCATAATAATTTACTGTACTTTCAACAAAAAAGATAACAGTGGTATGTCTTTTATTTCCTAGGAACATCTGAGTACTGGGGTGTTTTCTAAACAAAGATTTTTAGTGAAGCAGTATTTAGTTGTATGAAATTAAATCAAATGTGAAAAACTGGCTGTGCAAAAATTTGGGTCCCCTTCTAATTTTGCTGATTTGAATGCATGTAACCGCTCAATACTGATCACTTGCAACACCAAATTGGTTGGATTAGCTTGTTAAGCCTTGAACTTCATAGACAGGTGTGTCCAATCATGAGAAAAGGTATTTAAGGTGGTCAATTGCAAGTTGTGCTTCCCTTTGACTCTCCACTGAAGAGTGACAGCATGGGATCCTCAAAGCAACTCTCAAAAGATCTGAAAACAAAGATTGTTCAGTATCATGGTTTAGGGCAAGGCTACAAAAAGCTATCTCAGAGGTTTAAACTGTCAGTATCAACTGTAAGAAATGTAATCAGGTAATGGAAGGCCACAGGTACAGTTGCTGTTAAACCCAGCAGGTCTGGCAGGTCAAGAAAAATACAGGAGCAGCATATGCGCAGGATTGTGTGAATGGTTACAGACAACCCACAGATCACCTCCAAAGACCTGCAAGAACATCTTGCTGCAGATGGCGTATCTGTACATCGTTCTACAATTCAGCGCAATTTGTACAAAGAATATCTGTATGGCAGGGTGATGAGAAAGAAGCCCTTTCTGCACTCACGCTACAAACAGAGTCGCTTGTTGTATGCAAATGTTCATTTAGACAAGCCAGATTCATTCTGAAACAAAGTACTTTGGACTGATGAGACAAAAATCGAGTTATTTGGTCATAACAACAAGCACTTTGCATGGCGGAAGAAGAACACCACATTCCAAGAAAAACACCTGCTACCTACTGTCAAATCTGGTGGAGGTTCCATCAAGCAGAGTTCAGGGACTGGGGCCCTTGTCGGATGAGGGTCGGATGAATTCAACCCAGTATCAACAAATTCTTCAGGATAATGTTCAAGCATCAGTCACAAAGTTGAAGTTATGCAGGGGTTGGATATTCCAACAAGACAATGACCCAAAAAACAGTTCGAAATCTACAAAGGCATTCATGCAGAGGGAGAAGTACAATGTTCTGGAATGGCCGTCACAGTCCCCTGACTTGAATATCATCGAAAATCTATGGGATGATTTGAAGCAGGCTGTCCATGCTTGGCAGCCATCAAATTTAACTGAACTGGAGAGACTTTTTATGGAAGAATGGTCAAAAATACCTCCATCTAGAATCCAGACACTCATCAAAGGCTATAGGAGGCATCTAGAGGCTGTTATATTTGCAAGAGGAGGCTCAACTAAGTATTGATGTAATATCTCTGTTGGGGTGCCCAAATGTATGCACCTGTCTAATTTTGTTATGATGCATATTGCATATTTTCTGTTAATCCAATAAACTTAATGTCACTGCTGAAATGCTACTGTTTCCATAAGGCATGTCATATATTAAAAGGAAGTTGCTACTTTGAAAGCTCAGCCAATGATAAACAAAAATCCAAAGAATTAAGAGGGGTTCCCAAACTTTTTCATATGACTGTAACTGTATGGGTTTCATTTGGGAAGCCAGTGTCCATCTACATAATAAATATTTATATGATAAATGAATTGTAAGGCTAAACTGGACCAGTATAGGTGACAGCGTTTGAGTTTTTCTGCATTAGGTGGTGTCACATTCAGACCTGGTTTCTTCATCTTTACCCTTTGCTTCCAGGATTAGTTCCAGTTTAGCTTGACCATGTAATGCAAAAGGTGGTTTCGGCAAGAGATCAACATGTCTTTGTTTTATGGTAATCAAACAAATTAACACTGACTGATACTGTGATAAGTCTTATAACAGTATTGCTCTGAAAGTAACAATAGAGCTGTTATTTTTTGTATAATCAGTTATATAAAATGTACTTACCTGTAGGGTAGGTGAGGAGGATCTGGGGGAGTGGAATGGCTGCAGCAGCAGCGTGGAGTTATTCCATAGGAGAAAGTGCCACTTGCAGTTAGGAGATGGATGTCAGGCGGTCTGTCATGCATGTGTTAAACCCTTGAGCTCCGGCGTGCCAACAACCTGCCGCTACTTTGTGTATGGGAATGGAAGGACTTCCAATGGAGTCAACATGGGTGACAGACGGTACCAGCATGAAGGGAGGGATGAAAGTTGGATGTTCAGAAGAGCCATAAGAGAGTTAAGGCTCTAGAGTAAAAGTGAAACTTATTGTCTTGTGGAAGGAGGGGGAAGAAGTTAGTTTGTCTTTCTTATTTTTTCATTACCTTTATTTTTGGATCCACTATACATACTATACATATTCACCATCAGCAATATTTGTTCATTGTTTTAAATGTGTGTATATTATATATATATATATATATATATATATATATATATATATATATATATATATATATATATATATATATAACCAAGACAGATACATGGGAAAAATCAATGGGAAAGCATTCAATGATTGATCTTTTTTTTTTTTTTTTGTATAATACAAGTAAAAATTGTCCCAAAACAAAACCTTTGTTCACTGGGTATTCCTGGATATTTGTCATTGATTTTATCTATTATCTCTGTTCTGTATTCAGAAGTACATTTAATTGCACTGAAAGGCAATATGACAATAAACTGAATTCAGTTTATTATGGATGGTAGACACCAAAGATAACCTGATGTTGGCTCTTCCAAAGTGCCATTGCACAAATTGAAAAATGCTACTTTGTCTTTATAGCTACCATTCTGCTCTTTGAAGGTCTGTCCTTTAGGCTTTTTCAGTTATATTAAAGCTGAAAAAATAGTTTTCTTGAATTTTATACCCAATAATCCAATTTTTTAATTGATTTTTATGTCTGTATGTGTGTGTTTTATCAGTTCTTACTATCATCTTATGTTTATTTATCTGTGCATAGTAGATACATATATACATTCTCGACTCATTTAAAATTTAATTCATTCTACAGTATCAGACAGACAGTAATTGTTGGAATAATAACATATACCTTTGGCTCTGTGTTGTATTTTTTGTTTGTTATTGCTTATACTGCTTGTGTGTTATTTATTTCTGGAGGCTGCATGCAATTTCACTTTTAACAGTTTGAAACCTTTAATGGTTGGTGGTAGATGCATATGTAATTATTTCTCACACTTCTCAGATGTATAACAATACAATATGTGATGTGTTTTTTCATTGACAGATTAGGTGAGACTGTGAGGCAGGTGGAGACTTAATATTTGAGCTGCAATTTCTGGTCTACCAAAGTTAAATAGGCTCATGAATTACAAATATCATAATAAATAATAATGAATACATTTCTTCTACTGTTTCTGTAGTCTCACCTTTAACAGTCTACTGGATAAAGCTGATTAGAAAATGGAAAGCTAGATAAAGTTAACTAAGCTTTAACAAGCTTTATCCTGGAGTCTTTCCCCATGTAACAGATGAAATGAGACAAGACCATATTATGCTCAAGAATTACGGCACTGGTTCTCCTCCAATTACCTGTAGTGTTTCATTTCAGAGAGTGAACATTTTTGCAGTAGGACGACTGGTCAATTGTGTGCATAGCCAGCAGCTGAATAAAATGCATTTGTGAAATGAAATATGCATACATTTTAAGCTTTCATTTGAAATGTAAGTGGAAATGGAGATGAAACTACTGCTAACATGATACATGGGTTTCATTTGGTATGAAATTTTTTTTTATAAAGTCTCAATTTATACCATTTGTATATTTAATCTTAGAGCACATGACAATTTATTTACTTTTTTATTTTCTTTTATTATATTTTTAGTGGTGTGATGCAGAAGAGACTATCACGTTTGCCTGTTATCCACACAACAGTCTAACAGTCTCATTCATGCTGGAAAAAGTAATCATTTAAATGTTTAGTAAACTTTAATTTAGACGTTCAGCATTCTTAGAGTTGCACAGTCATACTTTGATGAAATCTTCATGGATTTTGCCCTGTCTTCTGTCAGTATATGTGTGCAAAGTACATTTTTAAACTAATAATACTCCAATGTAATAGTAGGACTGCAATCTCTGCCAAGGATTAATGAAACCTATTAAGAATGATACACATCTTTACACTTCACAATAGACTGAATACAATCAGCCCCTTAAAGTGTATCAGCACGGCAGACAAGATGCTTACAAGAGATTTTACACCTGAGTGGTTTACATATTAGACAATAATCTAATTTAGTTTAAAGATAAAAAGAACAAAATTAGTAAAAGTGATATCGATATTTTGGTTATGGTTTTATCTGTAAGATCTGGATTATGGTTAGTGGTCCTCACAGCTCCAGGACATTAAATAAAAACTGCAGCCTAGTCACTGTCAACGTGGAGTTTGCTAGTTCAGTTTTCTTGATATTTCCCTGTATGTATAAAGTAGTTAATTTTTTCTGTTTTTAATTATGTTTTTCTGTTGAATTGTAAAGAATGTTATAAACTTGCATGTACACACTATATGAATTAATGGTTGACTGATTCCAATGAAAAATGAGAAAATCATGCATGAATTTTACTAAACAAAGTGGCAATTCAATCATCAAGTTCCACTAAGTCCGTTATCTATTATTCTTTGGTGTTCTGCTTTTGTTTTCACAGGTGGGAAATCTTTTTTTAGTTTAATAACACTTCTTACACTATTTGTTATTCACATTTCAGTTACTTTTAAGTTATTGTACATTCCATTTCACCCTTATTGCCACACACCTACCTTTGTGTCTATTTTGGGAGAAAAGTGAGTCAATTTTGTAGTTAACACTGCATCTATTTTAATCACCTCCTACAATCCTCCTTTTGATATATTTGCCATCAAATGTCGTATTGGTTTGTTTTCTCTCTAGTTTGTCTAATTAACTTACTTATTTTAACGTGGTGATCACATTTAAAGAGTTCAACGTGTGATACTCATTAATTTTTCAGATTTTTTGATGCATCCTGTATACATTTGTACTCAGCATTTTCTCTTTGCTTCAGCTTCTTTACCTGTTTTATTTCATACCATTGTTTTTTTTTCTTCTTTTTGATGATTTTACAGTTAATTTCATGGCATTCAAAAGGTCAAGCCCTAAATGTATTCATAACTCCTGCTTTCTTTTTTTTAAATTATTACATATCCAATTTAACAAACATGCTTGGCTGACTATGACTCCAACATTGATAATAATTCTGTCTAATAATTCATTTGAACACTTCAGACAGAAATAACTCATTCTTCTTTATAGGAGTGCTGCGGTTAATCATAGCTCAGTTATTTTTTCAAGCAGAGAACATCCATGCTTCTGTCTGAACTTAATCCATTTTTCAGTTTTCTTGCCTCTTTATTTATTTGGTGTTATATTACATTTAGTCAATGTTCCCATGTTTCTTACTCAAAAATATCAAACTGATCACTCTTCCATTGGGCTTCCACCATGTGCTTAAACTTGTCTCTTTTTATGATCTTTCCTACCTTAGATCCTGGACCTTAAACTTTGTAGCATTTTTTTTTTTACCTTATCAGGAGAGAAACACACTAAAGTCCCTTTCATACCACCTCTTATATCTTACTAAAATAATTGCAACCTGTTATGACAGCATTATGCATTCACTTGTCAGGATCCTACTACTTTTATACATTTCCTTTGTATGCTTGAAGTTGTATTAGAATTTCTCTTTAAATTGTGAAAAAACATTTAAACAAATAGTATATATAATGTAAAATGTATGCTTGAATTAATGTTTTCTATGGAATGTTCAACAAAACTGAATTTACTCTAACTAAGCTATTTAGACTGCATAACTGCCAATGAGCTCTCTGTTCGCCATTTTCCCGACTTCCATTTCTGACATAAGAGACTAACACAGACCTTGAATCTTCTGAAGATTTCTAAATGTAATGTAAAAGTAGTGAAATCTAATAGTGATGCATACTTACAAATAATTTGGCCATGCAATAATAGTATAAAACTTTAACAGAGTGACAGGATTTTCTTGTTGTGTATAAGTAAAACAAAAAAGATGAACAAGTGCATTTGTCTGTAGTATGTCTTCAATTAATCCACTAGGCAGGCAAGATATTTGTTACTAAATGATTCAGTAATATTATTAGCTCAAACAAAAGAGTGTAAACTAGCATTACGACACCAGTCGATGTGAGTCTGTGTCCACGTTTTGTATTGTTTTGGTGATTTTAAACTAGCTGAAGTTTATATTTCATTTGGACAGAATCTTGGCTGCTAATATATCTTTTCCATTTTTCCATTGTCTTTCTTCTGTTTCTCTTTGTCTATTGTGACATTTGGTATATCATCACATATAAGAGGGACTTGTTTTCGTAAAATGGAAGTGTGTTTAATTAGAATAAGTTGAATTGAATTAATAATTTGTGCACATTGTAAATTATCTTGATAATATAATGGAAGCAAAGTACTTGACTAGATTTCACTGGTTAGGAAAACAGAATACAAGACATTTTAGTAAAAAAGAGTAGATCATTTATTATATTCAGCTGATTAGTTAGTCCAGGGATCTCATCCAAATGTCCTTTAAAATACATTTGGATTTATACTTCAACTAAATGGCTTCTGGTGATCCTTGTTTCTGTCTTGAATTCCTTTTGACTTAATTTCCGCAAGTGTCTTCAGTTATGTGATTCATGATTCAGCTGGTATGTTTAAGAATATTGAAAAACTAGATTATGGCCCCAGTTAGTCTTTTGTGCTGATGGCTACTCAGTTCTGTTCCTTTAGCCAGAGAGAGTAAGACATGTCATATAGCCTAGGGATACACTTGTTTGCTACAGAATATTTAATTCTGCTGTAGCTTTTTTGTCGCATGGTAACCAAAATTATACACATTACTTCAAATGTGGTCACACTAGCACATTAGAGGGCTTGATCATAACAACCCTTGATTTAAAATCAGATGTTTTTGCAATACCGTCTAACATATTATTAGGCTTTTTAATTGTTTCAGCACATTGCCTGACAGATGTGAATTTCACATTAGTACAAAATCCTAAATCATTTTCAGAGTTTGCTTCTTGTAAATCAGCATCTCTCTTGATCACAAGGTTGATTAATCTGCCAGATCCTGGCACACTTCTCCATAGCCATAATTTCTGCAAGGACTTTATTCACTTATTGTAAAATGATTAAAAATGTTCTTAGTAGTGATGAAATTAACAAAACAAGAAATCCACCTATAAGTGCAAGAAACACATTTTTTTATGAAAAGTATTTTTAAAAAGGTTTCCAGATTTCAGAATTAATTTTTCTCTTTTATTAAATGTCTAGACAATTCTAAATGTCACCATTGGTAGTTTTTCAAGCACTGTCTTCAGTAGGCCTGTATTTAATGAGGTTTGAATCCTACTGCTCCTACTCTAGTCCAATTATTGCGTTTGGACCCTATTCATAGTTTAAATAAAAGGAAATGAATGATATTTTGTGGTGTCAGTGAGGCATGGCTTAACACTCTTTGTGTTTGGAGTTAAATAGAAGGATGGGAGATGACATGTAAATAACATTTCAACCTATAGTAAGGCTTAGCAGCCATCACAGATACAAAAATTGTGCTTTTTAAGTTTTGAGGAAAAAAAATGTATGTGTCAAATTTACCACATATAGTATCAGATTATGGGTGACACACTCCTCTATTATAACATCCACTATTTAATTATATTCTGATTGACTGATTGTCACATCACAACATAGAGAGTACAATTGAGTAAAAAACTTGTGCATCAAGCCCCACAACAGCGCAGTGTTAAAACTGTGCAAAATGCAAATACACAAAAAAAGGCACCCTTTAAAAGATTCTTCAGTCACAGTTCAGCCGCCCAACAGTTAAAGAACCTGTCTCGGAATTTATGATACAGGACATAATTAATACTGCAATACAGTTAGCCTGAAAGTAACATGGAGAACTATTTGTGGCTGAGGTGCCCAGGGTCTTTGATGATTTTCTCAGGCACTGCCTAGTATATACTGATATCCTGTAGAGAGGAAATCTTACCTCCAATGATTTGTCCGACCGACCACACAACCCTATTCCAAGCCTTGCGGTTGAGGGCATAGTAGTTCCCATTCCAAGTGGTGATGCATCCACTTTTCAAACAGTGCACTCTTTTTCAATTAAAACATTGCTATCACCATGTGTGAATGTGATGGTTGTCAGCTTCAAAGGGGCAGCAAGAGCTATCAGTAAAACGGGACCCAACCCTATTCCACAGCAGTCCAGACTACTCAAGCCTGACATGAATCCAGACATAGCTAGTGATGTTGAGTGGTCTGTAGCAGATGTCATAATGGACACTTTGAATAGAGTCCATTATCTATGAATTGTCAACCAGCGATTTCAAGTGAGACTCAGCAGTTAATGAACAGTAACACATCTATGTAGACAATGAAAACTGTTTACATAGGTGCTGTGACAGCAGATGGCTTTATTCACCATTCCTCCAGTGGTGGTTCACCCCCAAAATCCATTCCCAACTGTGCAGCAAACATGCCTCGATATTTGCCACCTTTTCAGCCCCTATCTCTATCATTTGTTTCTGTTATTGACAAACACATTTTTGATTCATTTGTGGTATACTATAGAGGGATTACAAGCATCCGTTTTTAGTTATCAGCCTCTTGTAGTCAGCCCAATGTGTGGCCCTCTAGGTCATTGAGTGTAATGGACATGTCATCCTATTTAGCTGTAAAACTAGCATTGCTGCTCTCTTATTTCACTTTCAGTGCAAGTTAGAAAACTGTTATCTGTGTCTATTTTTTGTCATTGAGTAAATTAATTGCTATAATATCACAATTTGGTTACAGTAAAATACATCAATATGTCTTTTACTTTCACTGTCTGCAGCTTTTTATTATAAAACCTACACTTACGTACTAGGCACGGACATGATTTTAATGATTTTTTCCAGATTGAATAGTTTCTTTCACTTGCTAAAATTTCATAATAGTTTTTCTTTTTAGATAAAAACAATGCACTGTCAAAGAAATAACATAAATCATATTCACATTTAAATAGTTTTAACTTTAATTTTAAAGTACCCTAAGTTCTTGTCAATAAGCCGCGGCTTATCTAAGGAAAAAAGTTGTGAAAATGAAAAAATAGAATATCGGCTTATACATAAGTCCGGCTTATACATCCATCGCGGGGGTTGCGTTCCAGAGCCACCCGCGAAATAAGAATATCCGCGAAGTAGAAACCATATGTTTATATGGTTATTTTTATATTGTCATGCTTGGGTCACAGATTTGCGCAGAAACACAGGAGGTTGTAGAGAGACAGGAACGTTATTCAAACACTGCAAACAAACATTTGTCTCTTTTTCAAAAGTTTAAACTGTGCTCCATGACAAGACAGAGATGACAGTTCCGTCTCACAATTAAAAGAATGCAAACATATCTTCCTCTTCAAAGGAGTGAAGGAAACAAATCAATATGTCTGTTTGGCTTTTAAGTATGCGAAGCACCGCGGCACAAAGCTGTTGAAGGCAGCAGCTCACACCCCCTCCGTCAGGAGCAGACAAAGAGAGAGAGAGGGAGAGTTTGTTTTTCAGTCAAAAATCAATACGTGCCCTTCGAGCTTTTAAGTATGCGAAGCACTGTGCAGCATGTCTTTTCAGGAATCAGCTTTACAAAAGATAGCAACGTGAAGATAATCTTTCAGCATTTTTAGACGAGCGTCTGTATCGTCTAGGTGTGCAAACAGCCCCCCTGCTCAATCCCCATACGTCAGGATCACAGATAGTCAGCGCAAGAGAGACAGCAAAGTAAGCAATCTAGCTTCTCAGCCATCTGCCAATAGCGTCCCTTGTATGAAATCAACTGGGCAAACCAACTGAGGAAGCATGTACCAGAAATTAAAAGACCCATTGTCTGCAAAAATCTGAGAACCAGCAAAAAATCCGCGATATATATTTAAATATGCTTACATATAAAATCACAATTTAAATGACCGCTACGCGCTCGTGTTGACTCGGCGACGCCCAGAGCAGAAAGAACGCGCTCCGGCCGCTCCAACCGTGCCATGCGGGGAGTGAGAGAGACGGCAATATCTCACACTCTCTCCCCCCTTAAAGAAATTAAATGGGCGCGAGTGAGACCACTGACCTCCCTCCCTTCTATTAGTTATAGGTTATAGTACGTTCGGCTTATCCATGAGTCCGGCTTATCTATGATACGATTTTATTTTAAAAATTCGTATGATTTTTGGTCTCCGGCTAATACATGAGTCCGGCTTATAGACAAGAACTTAGGGTAAAAAGCTTACTGAATTTGTTTGAATAAACTGCATTGCATTTAATATTAGAACATTAGAACACTCTAGACGAGAATAGACTGTTCAGCCTAACAAAGCTCGCCAGTCCTATCCACTTATTTCTTCCAAAAAAAACATCAAGTTGAGTTTTGAAAGTCCCTAAAGTCTTACTGTCTACCACACTACTTGGTAGCTTATTCCAAGTGTCTATCGTTCTTTGTGTAAAGAAAAACTTCCTAATGTTTGTGCGAAATTTACCCTTAACAAGTTTCCAACTGTGTCCCCGTGTTCTTGGTGAGCTCATTTTAAAATAGCAGTCTCAATCCACTGTACTAATTCCCTTCATAATTTTAAACACTTCAATCATGTCACCTCTTAATATTCTTTTGCTTAAACTGTAGCCCTGGAATCAGCCTAGTCGCCCTTCTCTGGACCGTTTCTAGTGCTGCTATGTCTTTTTTGTAGCCTGGAGACCAAAACTCACACAGTACTCCAGATGAGGCCTCACCAGTGCATTATAAAGGTTGAGCAGAACCTCCTTGGACTTGTACTCCACACACTGTGCTATATAACCTAACATTCTGTTTGCCTTCTTTATGGCTTCTGAACACTGTCGGGAAGTCGATAGCTTAGAGTCCACTATGACTCCTAAATCCTTCTCATAAGGTGTACTCTCGATTTTCCGACCGCCCATTGTGTATTCAAACCTAACATTTTTACTTCCTATGTGTAATACTTTACAGTTACTGGCATTAAATTTCATCTGCCACAAATCTGCCCAAGCCTGTATGCTATTCAAGTCCTTCTGTAACGATATAACGGATTCCAAATTATCTGCTAATCCACCTATCTTGGCATCATCTGCAAACTTAACCAGCTTGTTACTTATATTCCTATCTAAATCATTTATATTTATTAAAAACAGCAGCAGCCCTAGCACTGACCCCTGTGGAATACCACTCTTAACATCGGCCAATTCTGATGAGGTTACTTGCACCATCACCCTCTGCTTCCTGTGTCTGAGCCAATTCTGCACCCATCTAAAATCATCACCCTGAACTACCACTTCTGTTAATTTGATGCCCAACCTCTCATGTGGCACCTTATCAAATGCTTTCTGTAAGTCAAGATAAATAATGTCATAAGCTCAACTTTGATCGTATCCTTTTGTTGCCTCCTCATAGAATTCCAGCATGTTAGTAAAACACAACCTCCCTCTTCTGAACCCATGCTGACCGTTCAGAAAAACTCCTGTCCTTGCCAGGTGTTAGTCAATCTTATCCTTAATAATTCCTCCCATTAATTTTCCTGTGATGAAAGTTAAGCTTACTGGCCTATAGTTGCTTGGATCTGCCCTGTCACCCTTTTTATATAATGGGATGATATTTGCCATTTTCCAGTCCTTCTGAACCTCTTCAACGCGCAATATGTATGACATCTGCTGAAAGTCAGTACCACATACTGCATTGCTGATCTATCCATCCATCCATTGTCTCCCGCTTATCCGAGGTCGGGTCGTGGGGGCAGCAGCTTGAGCAGAGATGCCCAGACTTCCCTCTCCCCGGCCACTTCTTCTAGCTCTTCCGGGAGAATCCCAAGGTGTTCCCAGGCCAGTCGAGAGACATTGTCCCCCCAACGTGTCCTGGGTCTTCCCCGGGGCCTCCTCCCGGTTAGACGTGCCCGGAACACCTCACCAGGGAGGCGTCCAGGAGGCATCCTGATCAGATGCCCGAGCCACCTCATCTGACTCCTCTCGATGCGGAGGAGCAGCGGCTCTACTCTGAGCCCCTCCCGGATGACTGAGCTTCTCACCCTATCTTTAAGGGAAAGCCGAGACACTCTGCGGAGGAAACTCATTTCAGCCACTTGTATTCGCGATCTCATTCTTTCGGTCACTACCCATAGTTCATGACCATAGGTGAGGGTAGGAACATAGATCGACTGCTAAATTGAGAGCTTCGCCTTGCGGCTCAGCTCCTTTTTCACCACGACAGACCGATGCAGAGCCCGCATCACTGCGGACGCCGCACCGATCCGCCTGTCGATCTCACACTCCATTTTTCCCTCACTCGTGAACAAGACCCCGAGATACTTGAATTCCTCCACTTGGGGCAGGATCTCGCTACCAACCCTGAGAGGGCACTCCACCCTTTTCCGGCTGAGGACCATGGTCTCGGATTTGGAGCTGATTCTCATCCCAGCCGCTTCACACTCGGCTGCGAACCGATCCAGAGAGAGCTGAAGATCACGGCCTGATGAAGCAAACAGGACAACATCATCTGCAAAAAGCAGTGACCCAATCCTGAGCCCACCAAACCGGACCCCCTCAACGCCCTAGCTGCGCCTAGAAATTCTGTCCATAAAAGTTATGAACAGAATCGGTGACAAAGGGCAGCCCTGGCGGAGTCCAACTCTCACTGGAAACGGGTTTGATTTACTGCCGGCAATGCGGACCAGGCTCTGGCACCGATCATACAGGGACCGAACAGCCCTTATCAGGGGGGCCGGTACCCCATACTCTCAGAGTACCCCCCACAGGATTCCCCGAGGGACATGGTCGAATGCCTTTTCCAAGTCCACAAAACACATGTAGACTGGTTGGGCAAACTCCCATGCACCCTCCAGGACCCTGCTAAGGGTATAGAGCTGGTCCACTGTTCCGCGACCAGGACGAAAACCACACTGTTCCGCCTGAATCCGAGGCTCGACTATCCGACGGACCCTCCTCTCCAGGACCCCTGAATAGACTTTTCCAGGGAGGCTGAGGAGTGTGATCCCTCTGTAGTTGGAACACACCCTCCGATCCCCCTTCTTAAAGAGGGGGACTACCACCCCGGTCTGCCAATCCAGAGGCACTGTCCCTGATGTCCATGCGATGTTGCAGAGGCGTGTCAACCAAGACAGTCCTACAACATCCAGAGCCTTGAGGAACTCCGGGCGAATCTCATCCACCCCCGGGGCCCTGCCACCAAGGAGTTTTTTGACCACCTCGGTGACCTCAGTCCCAGAGATGGGGGAGCCCACCTCTGAGTCCCCAGGCTCTGCTTCCTCATTGGAAGGCATGTTAATGGGATTGAGGAGGTCTTCGAAGTATTCCCCCCACCGACCCACAACGTCCCGAGTCGAGGTCAGCAGCGCACCATCCCCACCATATACAGTGTTGACACTGCACTGCTTCCCCTTCCTGAGACGCCGGATGGTGGACCAGAATCTCCTTGAAGCCATCCGAAAGTCGTTCTCCATGGCCTCCCCAAACTCCTCCCACGCCCGAGTTTTTGCCTCAGCAACCACCAAAGCCGCATTCCGCTTGGCCTGCCGGTACCAATCAGCTGCCTCCAGGGTCCCACAGGACAAAAGGGTCCTGTAGGACTCCTTCTTCAGCTTGACGGCATCCTTCACTGCCGGTGTCGACCAACGGGTTCGGGGATTTCCGCCACGACAGGCACCGACCACCTTACGGCCACAGCTCCGGTCAGCTGCCTCAACAATAGAGGCACGGAACATGGCCCATTCGGACTCAATGTCCCCCACCTCCCTCGGGATGTGGTCGAAGTTCTGCCGGAGGTGGAAGTTGAAGCTACTTCTGACAGGGGGCTCTGCCAGACGTTCCCAGCAGACCCTCACAACACGTTTGGGCCTACCACGCCTGACCGGCATCCTCCCCCACCATCGAAGCCAACTCACCACCAGGTGGTGATCAGTTGACAGCTCCGCCTCTCTTTTCACCCGAGTGTCCAAGACATGTGGCCGCAAGTCCGACGACACGACCACAAAGTCGATCATCGAACTGAGGCCTAGGGTGTCCTGGTGCCAAGTGCACATATGAACACACCTATGCTTGAACATGGTGTTTGTTATGGACAATCCGTGACGAGCACAGAAGTCCAATAACAAAACACCGCTCGGGTTCAGATCGGGGGGGCCATTCCTCCCAATCACGCCCTTCCAGGTCTCACTGTCATTGCCCACGTGAGCATTGAAGTCTCCCATCAGAACAAGGGAGTCCCCAGAAGGTATGCCCTCTAGCACCCCCTCCAGGGACTCCAAAAAGGGTGGGTACTCTGAACTGCTGTTCGGTGCATACGCACAAACAACAGTTAGGACCCGTCCCCCCACCCAAAGGCGAAGGGAGGCTACCCTCTCGTCTACCGGGGTAAACCCCAATGTACAGGCTGCAAGTCGGGGGGCAATAAGTATACCCACACCCGCTCGGCGCCTCTCACCGGGGGCAACTCCAGAGTGGTAGAGAGTCCAGCCCCTCTCAAGGAGATTGGTTCCAGAGTCCAAGCTGTGCGTCGAGGTGAGTCCGACTATATCTAGCCGGAACCTCTCAACTTCGCGCACTAGCTCAGGCTCCTTCCCCTTCAGAGAGGTGACATTCCACGTCCCAAGAGCCAGCTTCTGTAGCCGAGGATCGGACCGCCAAGGTCCCCGCCTTCGGCCACCACCCAACTCACACTGCACCCGACCTCCTTGGCCCCTCCCATAGGTGGTGAGCCCATGGGAAGGGGGACCCACGTTGCCTCTTCGGGCTGTGCCCGGCCGAGCCCCATGGGTGCAGGCCCGGCCACCAGGCGCTCGCCATCGAGCCCCACCTCCAGGCCTGGCTCCAGAGTGGGGCCCGGTGACCCGCGTCCGGGCAAGGGAAAACGCCGTCCAAAATTGTTTTCCATCATAGGAGGTTTTGTTTAACCGCTCTTTGTCTCATCCCTCACCTAGGACCAGTTTGTCTTGGGTGGCCCTACCAGGGGCATAAAGCCCCGGACAACAGAGCTCCTAGGATCATTGGGACACGCAAACCCCTCCACCACGATAAGGTGGCAGTTAAAGGAGGGGGCATTGCATTGCTGATCTACTTTTTTTTTATATATATATATATATATATATATATATATATATATATATATATATATATATATATAAAAAAAAGCATTGCTGATCTACTTTTTTATATATACTGTAGTTGTTTTTTTTCTTTTCCTTTGATTTCCTCTGATTTCAATACAATTAGTGAAATGTATGCAGTACTTTGAAACCTTGAAGAACCTGTCACTTTAGCTCTGTATCTGAATACACTGTATTTCCAACTTTCATGTACATAATACAACAATTGTATTATTCTTCAGGACTTTGCTGCTTTGTCCCACAAAATCACACCATTCTAAACAAATGCATCTGCAGTTAATTAACCTTCATGTTTCTCCTAAAAGGCAATTTAGCTACTTAAACCAATTAAAGGTCATGCCAAAAAAGTAACTTGTGTTTCTGTAAATGAAGAACAAAGCATCTAATTACAGTAGAATTCAGAGGAAACCATTATTTATACACTGAACAATCTTTTAAGGCCTGGTAAAGGTCGTAAAGCATACCTTTACCCCCTTACAGTTTCAAGTGTGCATCATTTTTCTTCCTTCCTTTATCACCATTCTAGCAAAATTATTCAGAAATGAAAAAACAAAAGAATCTTTTTTTTTATTTATCTGAATTAAATAACAGAAATAATGAAAAAAGAACATAATTGAGGTGATACAGGTTATCCCAGTATTGAATAGTTAAATCCCAGTAGCTGTTGAGAAGAAGTATGGAAACAAACATATTTCTAGAAAAAAAAAGTAAAAAAAAAAAAATACATCACTAAAACTAATCGCAGGACTCATAACTCTGCTCTTCGCTTAAAGATATTATTAATCCCATGTGCCTGGTGTCTTTACATGTGTTAGAAGTGAATTTAGCAGGGAGTGGTGCTGTGCACTGTTGTGGCTACTGTGGAGGAACACACCCCGTTTAAGCAGTAAAAGAAGTCTCATGGCAAAATAGTAGCAAAGCATTCTCAAATCCGCTTAATCTAATTCAGGGTCACTGGAGAACAGAATTCATCTTAGCAGTACTGTGTATCACAGGGCCCATTTACACACCCAGGATCAATTTGCAATCACCATTAAACGTAAACATCACATCTTTGAAATGCTGCAGAAAAACAGAGCACCAGCAGGAAAATCCATGCAGACACAGTGAAAATGTATAATCTCCACACTGATAATGACTGGGTATGGGATTTCCACCCAGAACAACACTAGATCAGTGTAGCTGCAGTTCCATCCACAGCACCACCCTATGGCAAAAGCAAAGCTAAGTAAGGGTAATAGCCTAGTCATTGAGTTAGCAGGTAATATTTTGAGGTAACTGGATATTTACTAATATGTTTGCAGTGGGTATAGAAAAGATTCACCCCATTTGAAAATATTCACATTTTCTTGCTTTATTGCCTAAAATGAAAACAAAGACAAAAATATTTTTTTCAGCTTTATTTACTCGATGCAACCTATAACATCCAAGTCAAAGATATAATAGCCAACAGTTCAAAAAAATAATAATAAATAAAAAAACAAGAATCACTGAGGTTGATAAAGGAAGTTGTGTGCATGTGACAATGATATCACAAGCGCTCTACAGATGTGGCCTATACAGGAAGGTTGAAAGAAAAAAAAACACTCCTCAAGAAAGGCCACATTAAGTTTCATTTGAACTTTGTCAAAACGCACGCTGAAGATTCTAAGGCCAAATGGAAAAATTATTAGGCCTCAACACCAAACAGTATACCTGGCAGAAAGCCAATACAGCTCACCATCCAAAACATACCATACTTACAGTAAAGCATGGAGGTAGTAGCATCCTGTTGTGGGGGTGTCTCTCTGTGACTGGGAGTCAGGCACTTCTCAGAGTTGAAGGAAAAATGAATGAAGCAAAATGCCATCAAATTCTTGAAGAAAACCTGCCCTCTGCCAGAAAGTTGAAGATGGGAAGAAGGTTTACCTTTCAAAATGACAATAACCCAAAGCACATAGCAAAATTGACCACACAGTGACTAAAGGAGAAAAATGTGAATGCCCTAGTCAGAGCTCAGACTTAAACCCTATTGAAAATCTGTGGAATGATCTGAAGTTTGCAGTCCACAAATGATCAACATCCAATTTGAGTGAGCTTGAACTGTTCTGTAAAGACGAGTGGGGAAGTATTGCTCAGTCTAGATATGCAAAGTTGGTACAGAAGGATCCCAATTGACTCAAGGTCGTAATTAAAGCAAAGGGTTGTTTCACAAATTACTGACACAGGGTTGGTCTTTTATCAATCTCAGTGATTATTGTTTTTATGAACTGTTGCTATTATGTCTTTGACTTGGATGTTATAGGTTGTATTGAGTAAATAAAGCTGAAAAATATTTTGTGTGGTGTTTTCATTTTAGGCTCTAAAGTTACAAAATGTGAATTTTTTCAATGGGGGAGATTCTTTGCTATGCCCACTGTATATGCAGAAACTCTGTACATCCCACAATGCATATAAAAACAGAGAAAAGGGTGAGAATGTCATGTGCCTGAATAGAAAAAGTGGATGTCACTCACATCTTCTTAGGGCCTAAAAAAGTATGGCTGTTCATATGGCATGATCACAATAGATATGCGTGACTTTCAGTGGCCTTGGTTTTGCAGAAGACTTTGATTTTCTGAGGAAGCCCCTTTTATCCCCAGTCCACGTAACTGAAAAGTGCTAGGAATTCTGCTTTCAAAGTCATGCATCTGGTTAAATGGAAATACAGTGGTGCTAATGCAACTGTTTTAAGACATTTTTTCATTATTTAAGTTTCCCTCAAGATTTGCAACATATATTGTAATGCAGTCTTTTGCTCAGGGTTTTAATCATCCTGGATCATTGATCACCTATTTGAGATATTCTCATTTATTATCATACAATAGGAACTCTGAGGCTTTACAAGTGGCTACTGGCTTGTTTTCCTCCTCTGAGATTACAAGTCTAATTGCTTTAGTGTTGGATATTTGGTTAGAGGTTTTATAGTGGATGACATTGATTGGGCCAAATCATACAGTTTGTCCGCTTTACAAGAAGTGGTCTTGACAGCTGAACTCCCTGCCTTTTACATTAATTGACAATGGTAGCTGTATAAGCCTTCATATTAAGATGATATATAGATGCTTATAAAATAAAAAAGTGAGATATTTATTCAGTTGCATATTGGTGGCTGTTTGTCTTCACTGTAGAGAATATTTGTATTTGTCCATGAAATATTACACATTTATAGCTAAATAATATATTATTGGATGTCTATTTACATACACTTTGGAAGCAATTTTACTTCTCATCATTTAAAAGGAAGTGTCACCTGTTACTTTAGGTTAAGTGTCATTTTAGGAATGATTTGATGTTTCATGTTTCTTTTTTTACTTTTAAATATAATGTAGAGTATAATGAGAAATATTTTCCATAGAAACTTCTTCCTTTTCATTTGTGTTTAAAGCCTTTTGTGTTATTTGCAAAAGGTAAGAATACTTGCATTACTGAATGAGCACCCTGTATAAATTCTAGTTAATCAGTTTGTCTAATATATTATATGTTCATTGGAAGTTTCTGTCAGTAATTAATTTCCTGACTCTTGAGTCTGAAGTATTTTAGCATCATCAATGTTGAAGGACTTTTTCATTCTGATCAGTCAGAAGATGTTTGTTATGTAGTTTTCATGCATTTTTCTGTTTAAATACAGGAGTTCAGCAATTACTATGACAAATTCCATACTAATTGCAGATATAAAGGCTGTAAACAGATTATTAACATTTAAAGTTGTCTATACTTTATTTGCATCGGCTGCCTTACATAAGAAAGGCTTTTAATTAGAACTTTAGTGAGACAAGTGATTCCAACTTCTGTTTCAATACTACTTCATAGAATTTGTCTGTCTTACATTTGTGATTCTGTTTAAAAGTTGTTTGTCAAATACAACCAGTACAGATTTCCTGGCATATCCGAGTCAGTTATAAAGTTATCAGTGGCATAGAACTATCCAGTTTTTATAGTATGTGATATCCGATTGATTGCAGCCTTTGGTGCACTTTATCTTAAGAGTGATGACCACTCAGTGAGAGAGGAATCTGACATGAGGCATTTAACAAAAACCATCTGTGAACAGTACAAGATGAAAGGGGACAAAATCAGACTAGATGAAGTATTGGTGTAGGTTATGTTGAAATTTGATGTCTTGAATTTGTTTAATGTTATCTTGTCATGAAACGGTTAGCATACTTTAAGATTCTTAACACAATGGAATGACAATGCTCATCCTAAAACAATCTATTTAATATCTAATATAATTCTTATGTAAAAAAATAGATTTTCATTGATTGTGATACATTCAAGTGAAGCATGCAGCAGATTTGCAAGTACTTCTAAAATGGATGTCATTTTCATCAAAAAATGAAGAGTATCATAAAGCAAAGGGGTTCTAGATGCTATATATCAAAATATGTGGTGTTTATTATTTAAATAAGACATACAATAAAGTATGCATGCAGGAAAAAAGCAAATAAAGAAAACAAAATCTTGCTTTGGGGTCATCCTTCACAGGTTTTATTTCTGTCTAGCAGATGTGTTAGATAACTCTCTTGGCCACATTCTAAGGACCACATAAAATCAGTCTCACTTCTCACCTACCATTTGTAATGGCTAATGTGCAATGACACACCGTGTGCTTCATCTCCCAAGAAATGAGTTTGTATTTCTGCTGCAATGGTGACAAAAATATATTTTCTAATTAGGACTTTATATTCTACAGTTTTTTATGATGTTGCCAAACATTTCATGAGCATTTTAACTAATTTTACATATGACCTAAACAGTGTATTTCTACATAAGCCTTCATACTTGCCTGTTTTAAATTTAAAATATCATTCTCAGAGCATCAGAAGAAAACAGTAGATACTTCATTTGTCACAGTTTTGACTTGTCTGATAATATAGGGACTAAACTGAACACACTATTAAATATTCAAAAATTAAAAGAAAACTCAATATACAGTACTTTACACTCACCTTAACAAAACTTGACTTTACCAGTCTTCATGTACTGTATGTCCAATAATGCTCCTTGATTTTATTTCCGGTTTAGACTCTGTGTTGAGTGCTTTTACATTACAGAGACAGGAAAGAAAAGACTTGATTAAGAAATGATGAAAAAGTTGTCCTATGAAAATAGCACAGAGCATTTCATCTAATTATATCTATAGGTATTCATCATTTTCTCAACACTGCATGTACATTTTCTTTTAAAATAATCCTTTCTTATTCTTCTATATCAAGTGAGATCATTATTGCAAGTCATTTTTTCAAGGAAGAAGAAAGCAAAATAATGTAAACGTTCTTCTCAGGCACGTTATTTTTATTGACTAATACAGTAGCTCATCTGGAATGAAAACCACATTATGGCTTTCTAGGACCAGTTGTACTCTATAGTGTGCTATGCTCTTCAGCATCAACAACATCAGTCCTGGAGGGACACATTGGCTACAGATTTTTGTTCCAATCCAGTTTCTTCAAACACACAAAGTAATATTCAATGTAAACAATTTGTAATTTGTGTTTGTGTAATAACCTAGTTTGATTTGTTTGCTGTTATATATGTCTGTGGCTCTCCTTTAGTGGGCACAGAGAATGTTCTGCTGATTTGATCATCAAGCTGCACAATAGGAAATATTCTTATAAAGGGCTGTGCACATGAACTCTGCATTTGGTTAATGGCCTTAATTCACTTTCTAAAAACATAAACCTTTACAACATATTAAAATGGTGCTCAATCCAAACTGTTTCACTTCAGACAACACAGTGCAAAAATCAGATATAACTTTATGCATGGTGCCAGGTACCTCCCTGCTTTTCTTCTCTGTAGCTTTCTAGCCAGCAGTGCAGTGATATCACTGTTAGCCTAAATAAAAAGCTGGGAAACAAAAAATCTATCATAGCGTTATAGGCTTATTATTGTTAACGTGTATAGCGTATAGTCAAACATGTACTTAAATGTGTTGCTCTGGAGTGGGCAACATCAGTCCTGGAGGCCACATTGGCTACAGATTTTTGTTCCAATCCAGTTTCTTAATGAGAAGTCAATTATTGCTGATGAAGCACTTATTGTTTAAATGTTTTATTTTAGTTGCTTCACTTGTAAAGGTTTCCCACCCTTACTTGCTTATTTGAGTCTTAAACAGCAGCATTTACTGTTTATAATTGCTCTTTATTAGTAATAAGATGTAAATGACTGTGGAACCAAGCAGTTCTCAATCTGACTTTTTTCCATTTACACCTTGTTTGAATTCATTGTGAACTATGTGGTTTAATTAATTTAATTTTTAGGTTTCTGCTGTTGTTTGCATCTACATTTCCCCTTGAGATTAATAAAGTTTATCTAATTGAATCTAATAAAATATTTAGAAGGAAACTGAAGAGAATGAAAGTGAAGGACCGAGAATTATTCATCCATTGTAGGCTGCAAATCATTTAGATGTTATCCTTGGAAGGGAAAAAGAATCTATAATATAAGAATAACTTGACATTGCAGAAAATAGTAACAAGCTATGAAATTAATTAAGGTCTTTTTATTGACAAAGTTTAGTTTCTAATTATGCAACTTGGTTGGAACAAAAAGTTGTAGTCACTGCAGCCCTCCAGGACCGATTTTATCATCCCTGTGCCAATCCATTCCCCTCTCCACATTCTCTGGCACTGTGATTATTGCGTATATTTATTGTACCTTATCTTAAGACTTCCATATTCCTCCCCTGAAATTTTTCAGAAATAAAAATTTAAAGGATATGTTTTATACACTTGTTCTTGGCATGTGTTGCTTCATCTTTTCCTAAATAATTACTTCCATTAATTTTCCAATAATGCATGTTACATACAATTCTTAATAGAGCACTGAAGGTGCATGTACAAATCAACAAACTTTATACAGTTCTTTACCAATTTTGACCACATCCCAAGGTGCTTCACTAGAGCTTGCAAAACTCATGCATTCCACAATCTAACACTGCACCGTCTAGTTCATTTGTTCTTTTGGACAACTGTCTCTTTTTGCCATAAATAAAATGGCCAGCAGCTGTAAGGAAGACAATAACTTGACTCTCAATCCCATGCTCACTTAACATCATATGACAGCTTATAGATGCCATGAAAAGTTGTTATATGCTAATTCACACATTCTACAGGCAATTGCTGGGGTGTTATATACATAAGGCATGAAAAGTTCTATTTTTGTACAGAAATGAGGCATAATCTAATGCAGTATCTGCTTGCTCCACTGTCTGCCATGGTGGTTAAAGATTTATTCAATTGTAACGAATAAATGTACCTCACTGTTGAGAAAATGACAGTGGCCAAAGATGATTATCTCAATCACATGCTCACTCCCTGTCTTATGATGAGCTATAAGATAGTAATCAAATAAAAAGCTAGACGGTTCATTCAGAGAAGACTAGGATTAGGTATTGTGGAATGCTTTTGAGCATTGTAGGCTGTTACTTACAGTTAATCACAATAGAAATCTGAAAAGGATGCAGTGTGGCTTTTGTACCAATGACATTTGGTGTGATTAAAAATATTGTGTCTTGCTTATTTGAGCAGTGTACCTAAAGAACACTGCTTATGCCCTGATTCTGAGGTTAAAGCTGTCTAGTGTCATTTCCTAATCATAAAGTGCCATTTAAAATAATAAAAAACCCAATTTTGTAAAACAGATTCTATCAAGAAAAGAATTATACATTATTTTTCTATAATAATACATATAAAATTAAATAAAACTTAGATTATCATGCATATACTGTATCTAATTTTCTACCAGAATATATTGGTATATCTGTTTTAAATTACTTGTTTACAAGAACTCGTTGGACTGCCTGAGTTCTTGGTTTAACATATTTGTGGGCTTTGATGCACAATGCTTAATTCTGAATTGAAGCAGACAGGCTACTAATGATTAAAATGTTGAAAATTATGAAGAGAGTTAATATGGTGGGCCTCAGCTGATATTTTAAAATGAGTTCTTCAATAAAAACACAGACACACAGATGAGAAATTGCGAAGGGTAACTTTGGCACCAGCAATATTTTTCCAATTTAATAAGTTACTAAGTAGTGTGATTACAGGCAGGAGTTTAGGGACCTTCAAAGCTTGGCTTTACTGTCATTTTGGATGTAGAGAAAAGCCAAGCAAAATGACACCTTTTATTGGCTAACTAAAAAGATTACAATATGCAAGCTTTCGAGGCAACTCAGGCCCCTTCTTCAGGCAAGATACATCTTGTAATTTTGCTTGCCTTTTCTCTATATTCATAATGGCTAACACGGTACAACACCCTAGTACTACTGTCATTTTGGAGAAATTAGGTGAATAGGATTGAGGGGTAGGTTGGACTGATTGACCTGTGTTTACCAACTTTGTTCTAAGTTTCTGAAATTCTAATCATATCTAATGTAATCAATTTTACCTATTTTTTGTGACGGTCTTTGAATAATTGGGTTTCTCACATTTAAGTGATGCACATTGCATTTCATAATATCGTTGTCAATCCTTTAGCAAGCAACTGGATGAGGCTGCCCTGGGAGCCAGTATGCCATTCTAGGTGGCGATGGGTTTTGGACATCCCATACGATTTGTTTCCAGCTGGTTTGATCCAGTGCTATCGCCTTAGCCTCCGTTAGGCTGAGTCGATGTTGTCTGAGGTCATCCTCAACTTGATGTGGCCAAATTTTTTTAGGTGCATTTCATTGTACCTTCTAAGTTGCTGGTGGATTCTCCATAGCAATCAGTAAGGGTGCCGGTTATTGTCCATTCTGTACATGAAACATGAACTGCTTTTTTTGCATTATTTGGCATTGGGTCTTCTTGTATCTTTGGAATGTGGTTCTAGTTTCTAGTCTTCAGGGTGGTTTCTGATATGCTATGTTTGTTTCAATAGAAAACTTTCAGACACAACTGAACTTTTTTATGGGCAAAGTGTGGGCATTTTATGCTTTGTTCTTAGAATACCTTTGCCACTGTTAACACAAAAAAATAAGAAAATTGTTGTGCAGGTTTAGAAATAATAATTGCTGTTTCTTCTGGTGTTCTGTTCTGAAAGCTTGTCTTTGTAGTTTGAAACCCACTTAAAGAATTCCATTTAGGTGGCTCAGATTTCAGAACATACTGTCTTTAAGTTGTTATGATTATTACTTTATTTTGTTCCTTTTTTTTTAAATAGTGCTATTTTTAAAATTACAAATTTCATACAGACTGCAGACTATTTTATAATGTAACCTAAGCCCTCATTAGAATTATTTCCATCTAATTTATTGCTGCTTGCTTATTGCTTATATAATATATAACCAGTTTATTAGGTGTTTCAAAAATGGGTTCATGTTGTAGTTTTTCATCAGTTGTGCTAATAATGATGTGGGAAAGCAGCAGCACACTTGAACTGACTTTGATGTTAGCTCCCCAGCCCTGCATAATGCATCCCTGACTGAGGGAGAAGTCAGGCCAGAGAATACCTTGAACACTTCTGGTATACCCCATTGTTTTAACCTGCAAACGCTCAGCTCTTCTAAAGTTTCACTTTTTGCCCTGGTAGTCCTGTGATAGTTAACTTATCTATTTTGTATTTAAAACTGAAAAAGTACAAAATAAGTAAATGAAACTTCTCTCTCTTTTATGTCGTCGTAGATTTTAGATGCTGAGTCACTTTTAAGTATGCTTAACTCCTTCAGAAAATATACAGTAGTGTGAATCAACACCCTGTCCACCCACAACTTACCTGATAAGTAAGAAAAAAACAATTGTATATGCCTCTGAATCATCCTGTCATTCAAAAGGAATTAACATCAACTCTCAAATAAGGTGTTGTAATCAGAAAACTATAAAGGAATATTGGACAGAGCACATGTGTCAATGATTCTCCACTTCAATGATTTCCCTTTAATAGCCAGGATTTTCAGTTGCCAAGCAGGCAGACTTAAACAACATTCTTTAACAACTGAGATTTGTTCTTATCTTTAATACTGCATGCAAAAAGGTCTAACAGATCACTGCAAACGCAGATTCTTTTTTTTACCAGTTTAAGTTACAAAATCACACACTGGAGTATGAAAGTACTTTTATTTGTATTGCTACTGCTGTTTTAATGAAGTAAACTGAACTGTTGATGTTTACCAGACAGGCAGCCTGGTGTTGTGGTTAAGGCTTTGGAGGTTATGTGTTCAAATCCCACTACTGACACTGTGTGGCCATAAGCAAGTCACTTGACCTACCTGTGCTCCAACTGGAAAACCAAATATCATAAACGTGTCAGCCAAATAAGTAAATGTACAAATGCGATGACTGTGTTATTTTAAAACTGGTTCTCCTGAAACTGAATGTCTAAGAATTCTTAATATACCAGTAGTACTAGGGTGTTGTACCGTGGTAGCCATTATGAATGTAGAGAAAAGCCAAGCAAAATGACACCTTTTATTGGCTAACTAAAAAGATTACAATATACAAGCTTTCGAGGCAACTCAGGCCCCTTCTTCAGGCAAGATGTAAAGGCAATAATGTACCAGTAAAGCCATGCACTTCACAACATTTTTTGTTGCAATGAAATCAATTTTTCATCAAATCTTTCCAAAAGAAATCTATTATTCAGTGATCCTGAAGAAGTAAATAATTATAAGTGAAAATGTGTTTATATATTCAAATTAAACAACTTAATGTACATGGCCATTTTTTTTATTTGTTAGGGCAGTATTTTGATCACAAATGTGATTTAAATGACTAATCCCAGAACTCTTTTGAGAATTCACTGTAAGACAAAAAAAAGCAAACCTAAGAAATAATTTACGGTATATTTAAATACAACTTTAAAAAGTACAAACTTAAACAACAAAGCAGTTGAACTCACTTTGAAAATATACCAGTTTCTAGACTGTATCCCCTAGGCAAAACAGTACATTTAAATTTGCAATTTATTTTTTTTAATAAATTAAATTATATCATTTTTCCAACATATTGTAATATTTTTTCTTTGCACTATGGCTACAAAAATATTTAAAAATGCATTTTGAGTGTAACCCACTCCTGCAATTTGTTGTTGAGTTAAAAAAATAAAGATTACAGAAAGAAAATGTTTCCTGACAGAGCTTGTGGATTTCAATAATGAAAATGTCACATTTCACTCAGGGATTATCACAGGGACCTTGCTGATGATCATGTGGAGTTAAAAGTGGCCTAAACAGAACTTCATCTCATCCCAGAGTACATCTGTTGTGGCAGATGAAGTCTGCTAACGATTCATCTTATTCCAAAATCCAGTTCACTGGAACCTAAAATCATCTTTACACTTTTAATCATTTTTAGTTGATTGCAGTCTGTCAGTATAAGTGGCAAAACTGTGTTTTATGAAAGAAGCCGCTAGTTATGAAATTATTTTTTCAGATTGTCATTTATGTGCCCGATTTGACACCATATGAAGAGGATAATCTGCCATAACAGATTATTAGAAACATGGTCATGTGCATATTAAACATGGAAAAGCCTTCCCACAAATCACAGACACACCAAATGTAATCTAGCTGTAATAATCCTCACATGTTGTTTAAAACAAAAGTTAAAAAACACATATAGCAATAAAGTGTTGCTTCGTTGTTTGGCATGTTCTTTAAAGAAAAATTGATGGATGAGATTTAAGTTCTCCATATAGATGTGTTTTATTATTTGGATGGGGTTTGGGGTTGTTTGGAGTTACTTGTGGAATATGCAGATGTAAGCAGATGGCAGAATAAATCAGCAATTATTTGTAGAGTGTGCGCAATATATGTATTAAATATGCAATATATACACAACAACCCAGTAGTTATAATGGGAATTTTCACTTGACATAAGGTCATTGATTTTTTATTGGCATTTATACTCTAACCGAGCATGAAGACATTTTTTTAAACAATGATACAGCATTTCATCAGTTTTACTAATAGGTGTTCATCTTTTTCTAGATGCAAAGCAGAAACAATCTAACATACAAAGAATTTTTCCAAAAACAATTCAAACCTGATACATTGCAAAAGTGCTACTAACTGTTTGATTACTTTTGTTTCAGTGCTAAAGTAAAGAAGAATGGAAACGTACTCCTTCCATCATTGAACAGGACATACTAATGACTGGCTGAGTTTAATTACTGAAGTTTAAATCACCAGCATTACATATGAAGTTCTTTTGAGTCCTAGGTGTTTGTCTGCTATATTTTGAATAATCAGATCACTTTGCAGCACTTTGGTGATAATTGTATTTGTTTTTTAATTGTAATCACAAGATTACTATATGTGGGTAATTAACAACTTTCATTTCAATGAGTGCACATCTTAACTTGCTTTTTTAACATTGTCAGAAGTTTTCTTTTTTGGGTGTTTACATCTGCAAGACATGCAAGTTAAGTTAATTATTGCTGCTGACTATGAGAGAGTGTACTGGAGTGTGAATTGGCCCTGCAGGGCTCTTTCCTGCATTGAGCCCAGTGCTGCTAGCAAAGGCTTCAGCCCCTGAGACACTAAATTGGATTATGCACAACTGACTTGTAGCTTTTTTGTTGTAACCCACGTACCCTCATTAATGTGTACTTTTAGAAACTCAACTTAAAACACTAAACATCAACAAAAAAATAAATGTTTTCATGTTAATTTTCTGGTTACTACCATAACCATTTATAGCATAAAAGTTAATAGTTTCAAAAATAAATAATTGTGCAAGTTTGGCAAAACATAAATATTTTTTTTACTGGAATTAATGAAGTGGAAAAGCTTGTATCTGTAAGAAACCACTAGACGAGATATCATACTTGGATCACCTAGTGAATCAAACAAATTAGATGAACAGTAAGAACTGCCTCGGATTTCTTAATGTTCAAATGCTTACTTGTGTCAGTTACAATGTATTCGGCACTAACAGAAAAAATCCTCTTTCTACGCCTATGTCGGCCTTCTATCCATAGTATGCTGCTTAATTTATCTCCTATTTCTGAAGGGTTACGACTTACTTTGTAGTACCTTTCCCTGCTCGAGGAAATAAACAAAATTAATGCTGAAAAGGAGCCGTTGCCCTGTTTCTGCAGTCAATGTTTGGTAGATCACAGTAAAATTATTTCTTTTTAATCAAAGCTATCAGAGTCATAGTATCTCTTAAACATTTCAGTATGGTCTAAATGGAGCCATATAGAAACTAGCAGTGTTAAATGAACACATAAGATTTTACTGTTTATATGTAATAACTAATAATAAATAAGCAGTAATTTATAGATTTCTATTTATAAGAAGCTCAGTATATTTTATTTGATATAGCTTTATATGTGGTGTTTACTTTTTTCTGGCTGTTGAAATACTTCTTACAATTTCTTCATTCATGCACATTTTCCTATAATGTTTTTCTTTGATCCGTAATAAATTATGTTGGATTTACATCTAATCAGTGGATGATATTAAGTTACCCTTTCATCCTTTATTACATTTGTTATATTGGTCTGTCTGTTGGCAGGGTGGCCTTGAATTGACATCATTTATAACAAATGTGGGGTACATGCACATAAAATTTGGTAGTGAGAAGTGAAGCACATAAACTTTTGGACTGTCGCATTTCCACAGTGCTCCAACAACCACGTCTGCACTTTCAAAAATGTAGTTTAATTCCCACATCATCAGCTAGGCATACATAAAACCTACTTAGGCATAAGATCAGACTTTGAAATCAGATCCTTAAATAGAGCAAACAAGAAACTAACCAAAAATAAATGTTAGATAGTTTAACTATTAGCTGTATGTAGGTAAAATAACTTTGTTAGTAGTGAATGTAGCCCCACATTTAATCCTCCTCAATACAAATGTGTTTTTGATAGTTTCAGGTAATAATTCATATTGTTGTTATCTGTGTAATGTGCATATATGTACATCTGCATTTTTCTTTTCTTTTCAGTGTTTTGTTTTAATGTGTGTAATACATAGGATAAAGAAATAATAATCACCTGCCAATTATACTTTTTATAAAGGAAAAATTATACTAGTGATTTCACTTTCTTGTTGTTTTAATTAACAGAGTTGCAACGAGAAGGAAGCATTGAAACCCTCAGCAATAGCTCCGGTTCAACCAGCGGAAGCATTCCTCGCAATTTTGAGGGTTACCGTTCACCTCTCCCTACCAATGAGAATCAGCCTCTAAGCCTTTTCCCCACGGGATTTCCCTAAATTAGCCATCAAGGAAACTGCAATTTGACTCTTGGAAATTTCCTGCAGCTGGCTAGTGCGGCACAGCATCCACTGGATTGTCTCCGTTCAGATTATGTTATTCACTACACCTCTTGTTTCTGGTAACTTTGTGCTGCCCCAAGATTACAAGATTTATTTGTGCTCAGAATATTAGTTACACTGTAGCAAACATGTCTAATAAAGAAGAAAATGTTGGCTTGAATTAGACTACTATACTTTACAAAAAAATATTTTGGTAATTATTTTTTGATTTGTAAAAATCCCCCTACTGTATGCTAAGTATGAAGTTTATAACATTTACAAGTGCACATGAAAAGAGACTTATTTGGAAGTCATTTAGATGGCTTATTGGCAGTACTGTGAACTCCAGGCAGTCAAGCCATTTAGACTGAATGTTTATTAAAGTATCAGAGTAGGAAGTAGTAATCAAAAGGTTGTAATAATGTTGAAGTGTATATCTTTTTTGTAAGCATGCTTAGCCTACTCATCTCATTTTAAGTTTTATGTTTCAGCTCTGTAGACTGACTTTCTGCATTTGTAAGGAGGTTGTTTAGGATGGCGAGGCTGGCACACTCTGTGTTAGGACTGTATGCAGCGCTGATGCATACAGCATGTGGAAATTAAAGGTCATACTGTAGGCTATCATGATTTTAAATACTACATATATTAATGAATCATTTCATCTAATTCTTTATTTAATAAAATAATATGGTACCAATAAATGATGCAGTAAAACTTTTTTCAATTTTGAATGATCTATATCCACATAAAAAGTTTGTCGACTTTTATTCTATTAATTTCATTAGTCCCCATTTTACTATTTTCATTGAGATATTGAGTCTAAACAATGAATACTCCTGGATAAGATGTGTTATTACTTGTCTGTCTTTTCCGAAGGATACAATGTCTTTGTCTCGTGTTAAGGTGCCAAAAATTTTCATTTGCAGTTTTCTTTTTAAAAGTTGCTGTCTTTTACATTTGTTTTTATTAAATCAGCTCTTTTTGTCTGCCAGCATCAAAAATCCATGTTTAAGGTGTTTGGATTCCCTAAGGTAACAGCTAAAGATTAAGTGAATACAAACATAATGCTTCTGATATGCAGCACTGTCACCATGATAATGCATTGAATGCAAATGATGATACATAAATAGATCCTCTCGCATAGTAAATCAAATAAAGACGTCAAGTATTTTATTAAATGTGATTATTAAACATTTTTAATTAGGCACATTAACATTCATATGAAATCCTTCCATGTTATGTAGGTTCAGTTAAACTATTACGTCTGGACAGAATGGTATTCTGCTCCATGCAGTTGAATGCATTTTTATCCAATCAATAATTATTGTTTTAAATGTTATTGAAATAAATTCAAGCAATGCAATATCTTAAAAATCATAAACCTAAACTATATTTCTTTAATAATGCACACTTAATATACATACTTTAAATACCTTAATGCATAATTATACATCTTAAAGGCTTTTTCTCTCTTTTAATGTCATTAAAATTAACTCAGTGTTAGAATGGATCGAGTCATTTGAGATTTCAGGAGCTTAGGAGTAATTAGGAGTTTTGTTGGTTAATAAAACTTCAGATTTTAATAACAAGTAAAGGGAGAAGGTTGATTGTGTTTGCTAAGAGATGTATGATGGAAAATACATTGTTAATTATACAACTTTTTAAGATTACCTCAAAAAGCAAAACCTAACTTTTGATTGTGCAATTTGTATTTCTGCATTGTGAGATATTCAGGTATCAGCATTGGGTCAATATAGGCAGCATAATGGCTTGGACAAATCTGGAATGTGGCGAGGGCACTGTGTGTTTGGAGTTAGAATATTCTCTCTCCAGTGTCTAGTTTTCTTTCACAGTCCAAATACATTCATGAGACTACTGTCTAACAGAATGGCCAGATCTCTTTCATGCCTTGGGCTCACCGCTGGCCTGTGGCTCCTCTCAATAAGAAGGAAGTGGACATGAAGAAGGATTGAAGCATGGTGTGGAAAAGCTACACATTCTTTCTTTCTTTCTTTTCAAAACAAGTAGACACTGCTACTCAAAATAACTGTAAAGGTAAGTTTAAATATCACAGTAAATAGTAACATATATATTTAAATGTGTATATATAGTATATATTTAATACATAGTATATTCAGTATATAGAGAGAATGAAAGCAAATGGTGCAAGATAAAAGCACCCTGGTGCAATCTGAATGTCCTGCTTGGTTTCTTTTCTACATGTTTTGTTCTTTCATTGTCCTCAATAACAGTAGGTATGGAGCAGGTTATTACTTGTTAATGGTTAACTAATATTCAGAGCCTACATTTTTATCAGTACTTATGTTACAATAAAGTTTGTTTTCTTCATTCAGCATTCAAACAACTAATGCATAGAAGATTACATAATTTGAAAATTCACTGATCATTAAAATTGAATTGTCAAATAATAAATATATAGTAAAGTGGCATGGTAACACAAGGGATAGTGCTTCAGCCTCACAGATCCCAGGACCTGGGTATGAATCCTGCACCTGGATGTTGTCAGAGTGGAACTGGCATGTTCTCCCTGTGTCTGTGTCCTTGGGTTTACCTGCCATATCCTCCAAGATGTGCTATTTAGGTTCAAGGTTGATTGCAAATTGACCCTGTGTGATTATACATGTGTGTGTGTAAGTGGACCCATGATGCACCATCCAGGGTTGTTTCCTGACATTTAACATCAGTGCTGAAGGGATAGCCCCTGGCACCACTGTGTCCCTGATTTGGATTAGGCCTGTTTGAGAATGTTATGTTTTATTGTTTATTTATTCTTCAACAGAAAGTCAGAGCATCCGCATTATAGTACAGAATACCACTGATGCACATACTGTACATAAAGAGAGATACTGTAGATAGAGATGTACTGTATACCCATTCAGCTGAACTCAGAATCACATCATACAGTATTTGACAGAAGATTTGAAGAAAACAACGCACAAATTACTGAAAATAGTGTGTTTTAAATACAAAGTAACAATTGTGTTCAGATTAAAATATAAAGTACTCTGTTTAGAATTACACTTAAACCTAACCTAATTCCAGCATTCTCCCATCTTTTTTTAAGCCTTATAAAATATCTTTCCCAATCATTTCTGAAAACAAGTTAGATTCCCAACTCAAGGCAATAATTGCAGTGTCAGAAAGTGTGACCCGGCAGCCATTGTCACTCCCTCATAATGTTAATAAATACAAGCATGGGTAACCTCTTCTTCTGTTATACTGAGAGACCTGACATATGCAGTCAGAAGTTAATATTTTATTATTACAAAAAGTTAATATTCTATTAATGTTAAGAACTCCCCCAGTTTCCATTACCAATTCCCAGGTGAAAGTTTAGTACCACTGCTGACAGAAAAAAATCTTGACAGTGTCCTTGGAGGTATATGTTTACTTCAAAACAGACGATTAATAAGTTGCGGAATATTTGTAAAAATGTTTGAAAAAGCAAATTTGACAATTGTAGTAATACATTTTCTCATTAGCATCCGGAATGTTTCACTTCTGTTATACTATAGTGAAAGCAGTTATGTATAGTATTGGGGTGGAGACCACTGCTTATATTATTACTAAAGGCAATTTTTCTCTTGGCGTAATAAGCACTCAGTATTCATGTCTAGGTGACAAACACAACAATAGTATTAGATTATACCCAAAGGAATCAGAAGAAATTTCACAATAGGAAATTAATTGTCTTTTGTTAAACGTGTTAATGTATCCAACAAAAATAAGTGTGCATTGCATAGTTTAAGTCACAAAAGTTTAAAAAAAGCCAATTCTGTTGTTTTGTTTTTTTTTTTAATTTGTTTGTTTGTTTTATGTTTGCACTGGTTAGCGCTGCCACCATGCCATCCTGGCCTCAAACCTGTGTGCTGTTAGTACGTTCTCCCAATGTGCACATAGATTTTCTATTTCATATTCAGGTTCACATTCAAGAAATGAATGGACCGAAATGCTGGCAAAGCCCTGGCTTTGTATGCTTTTTATGAGTTTAGGGCACACAAATCTGCTGGTCGTCAGTTTTGCAGATTCAGTCCTTATAGAGGGGTACAAACTTTATCACTGCAATGCACCACCAAACACTCAAACTGATTAAGTCCTGAAATGTTAATTTGTATTGTTACATTCTATGCATTTGATCATTCACAATACCTGTGGCATTTGGTGGTTTAATTTATTATTTCCATAAAGCAGGCGGCACGGTGGCGCAGTGGGTAGCGCTGCTGCCTCGCAGTTGGGAGACCTGGGAACCTGGGTTTGCTTCCTGGGTCCTCCCTGCGTGGAGTTTGCATGTTCTCCCCGTGTCTGCGTGGGTTTCCTCTGGACGCTCTGGTTTCCTCCCACAGTCCAAAGACATGCAGGTTAGGTGGTTTGGCGACTCTAAATTGGCCCTAGTGTGTGCTTGGTGTGTGGGTGTGTGTCCTGCGGTGGGTTGGCACCCTGCCTGGGATTGGTTCCTGCCTTGTGCCCTGTGTTGGCTGGAATTGGCTCCAGCAGACCCCCGTGACCCTGTGTTCGGATTCAGTCGGTTGGGTAATGGATGGATTTCCATAAAGCTGTATAATGTCTAAACATATGTTTCCCATACCTCAACATTGTGGCACCTTCTGTTTTCATTTTTCTTTCTTTTTTTTTGTATTAAATTAATGTTGTTCTGAATAAGATATCTTAAAAAATGTCAGAATTAAGATTTTAATTTCTGATTTATCACCTCAATGACAATACTAGCAATGTGTCAACTTGTGACAGCAAAATATGATACCACAAATAAAGATTGGTTTACATGCCAC
This sequence comes from Erpetoichthys calabaricus, assembly GCF_900747795.2. Lineage (NCBI taxonomy): Eukaryota > Metazoa > Chordata > Cladistia > Polypteriformes > Polypteridae > Erpetoichthys > Erpetoichthys calabaricus. Next base: position 87,715,519 of record NC_041401.2, read on the forward strand.
CAAGTAATCCACAAAATGCCCTGCACTGCGGCGACAGAAATATGGAGGACATTAAACCGGCCTGACCAAAGCTCAGTCAGTCATGTCAGTCAGTTAGTCATTTTCCAACCCCCTATATCCAAGCACAGGGTCACGGGGGTCTGCTGGAGCCAATCCCAGCCAACACAGGGTGCAAGGCAGGAACAAATCCCGGGCAGGCCGCCAGCCCACCGCAGGGCACACACACCCACACATCAAGCACACACTAGGGACAATTTAGGATCGCCAATGCACCTAATCTGCATGTCTTTGGAGGAAACCCACGCAGACACAGGGAGAACCCGGGAAGCAAACCCAGGTCTCCTTACTGCGAGGCAGCAGCGCTACCACTGCGCCACCGTGCCTCCCCTGACCAAGGTTGAATTTCTTAAAATGACTACGGACTTCATGGTGGCAAAGAGCTGGTAAAGTGGGAGTCGCTGCCCTCAGTTTTCTCCTGCAAGTCAGCACTATAAAAACACTATTGACACGGAGGCGATCGCAGTTACACTCTTGGATAAAGGCCTCAACCTGCTGTACTGAAACGTTACAGCCAGAAAACAACAGGAGTGAGGTACAGAGTCAGTCTTTGAAACTTCAGATGGTCATAATTCTGCTGAAGACACACCCAATGAGTGATTTAGGATCCTACAAACTTGGTTAGAAGACCTCTGTGTTGACCTTTCTATCCAAAAAAATGAAAAAGCAGTTGAAAAATTTGTCATTGTCATGCTAAGACTAAAACGTTAGAAGAAAGGAAGGCCAATATCGTTGTGACTTTAGCAGAGATGCTTCAAGAACGCACAGTAAGGTAAGCTGATGCACAAGACCACACAGGATTCATGGAGTGCGCCATAAGTGGTAGCGCTGCAGTAAGGAGACCAGGGTTCACATCCCTGTATTGAGTTTGCATGTTCTCCCCGTGCATGCATTTCCTCCCACTGTCCACAGACGTGCAGGTTAGGTAAATTGGTGACTCTAAATTGGCCTTAATGTGTGTGTGTGTTTAGCCTGCAATGGACTCGCACCTCGTCCAGGGTTTGTTCTTTCCGTGGACCTTATAGCATCCCCCACGAACCTCGTCTGGATTAAGCGGGTTAGAAGTTGACATGACATATGATAAAGTAGTGGACAAACTTCAGTCACATCCGTGGATCTCAGCCTAACTCAGCTATACTACTGAAAATTAAAGAAATCTGCATTTGAATTTTAGGTTCAAAGCTTGGGAGTCCTTCAGCTTCAGTAGTTTTAAGAAAATAACGAGGCATTAAAAACTGCTCTGCACAGTTTAGAAAGATTATAAGCTCATTTTTAGATTCTTTACAGAAAATCTGGTAATTAAATAATCATTCTTGTCCCTATAACTTTCCTGCCACGCTAAGTATTTAAATGTATTATGCAAGCCAATGATATTTTCACCTCCCAGATTACAATTCATTTAAAACAAACCAGCCAGATTTCCAAGGATATCATCTGCCGCTGTTTATTAGAATTAATGCCGCTGAGGAAAATAGGATGCACCTTGAATTCCAGTGAAGTGAGTAATCCACTTTATCATGCTAATACGGAGGACCTCGCTTCCAACAAATGGCGCTGCCCTGTGCCAGAAGAAGGCTCTACTGATGTCCTCCATTATCCTGAACTGCCAACAGTCCTTATGTAGTCAGGCGGTGGATTTTCAGAAATGCAGTATTTATCTGTGTTTGCTGGGCCGGCTCCTGCTGCTCCTGTATTTATTATGCAGGACACGGACCGCTTCTACTCATTTTTTTTTTTTTCTTCAAGCCTCTTATGATTTCACTTGGGACAGAAGTACTCTAAGGTGGGTTTCCTGAATTTTAACAAGCTTATTGGCATTTTATTGTGTCTTAAAGTAAATATCAAGAGCAAGAGCACCAGCCATTTTACAGACCTCAGGTAGAGCTGTCAACAACTCTGCTGCATATTGACATTTTTAAAAGTTGGGCTACAGAGAGGGTTTTCACAATTTGTGAATGCTGGTCTGTATGTGAGATGACCACAGAAAAATGTAAGTGAATTTGGAGTCCTTTGCTCTGCTCGATGTCTCCTCACCAAGCAGGAATTAGCAATTAGCAACTGGACGGGAATTCTGATGGGCCTTTTCAGACCTTAAATGACTCCCATTCGAATTGAACGTCAAATTACAGAGACGCTGGCAAGAGCGAGCAGACTTTGGGCTTAAGTTTGAACGCAGTCCAAGTGATTCAGAGACTACAGTGCAATGAAACCCTCCACGGCGAGATTATGGAATAAGACAATTAATCATGGCGTTCAGGTGTTTCTCTCATAAGAAAGGAGGAGAGGTAATACAAATGATTGAATAGAGCAAGTTGATGGTAAACATCCATACACTGGTGCCCACTGCAGAAAACCTGACGCATTCTCGACTGAGTTTTTATAAAAAAAAATTGTAAAATGTCAAGGTGGAAAACATTTCAAAGAGACAGAATGTATTTTTTCTGTCTGAGTTTTTGACACAGTATAATAATCTGATATGAACATGGACTTGGTGGAATTTATGAAAAGGAAATATAACAGAGTGAGTATAGGAGTGTGTGGATGGTAAGTGGAGTAAAGTGCCGTAAAAACATTGTAGCTAGAATATTTCTGGGTTTTTCAAAACAATTGAATGGATAAGTAAGTTTTGATGCTCTTCTTTTATTATATTCAGGTCTCACAGACAGGCGAGCTACAAAAGGCCAAACGAGTGGATGTGCGCATCCCAGCCGTCATTCAACTGGGAAGTTGTTATTGAGCACATGCTTTGACTTTAATTCTTGTTATTTACCTATTAAAAATACCCTTCTTACAGTCACTGAGACTGGCCTCTTAAAAAATGACCTGAGTGAAGGGGTGTCCAAGCACTGGCCGGGTCCAGCCAGACTTGTGCCCACCACAACCTCACACCTAACCTAACATTCTCTAAGGCCAATAAAGACCCTACAAGATATGCTCAGCAGCTACTTATGTGATGCACTCCTTCTGTCTTAAGAGATTCATCATTTCTGTAACAATGTGGCTTTGCCATTAGATTCCGGACATGTCTGTGACCCCTTTAAACTTCATTAAAAAGTTTAAAATGAAAATCTCTTAACTCCTTTCAAGGAAGCATGCACGACATAAAATGATGATGTATTGGTGATTTCAGGGAGCTTCATGGCTTCCATACAGCTGCTCCCAGTTCTTTTTAGTACAATAGTAATGGATGGAAAATGCAAAATGTGCATAGTGATTTAATTTTCGTTTGTTTTCCCTCGTTTTCTTGCACTCAATCCTCATTATATAGTACGAAATCTGAATGGATTGACATCAATAACGGCCGGTTATTGCTTCTTGCCCGTTTTGCTTGAGATCGCAGCTGCTGGTGCCTCATCAGACTGCCGTCATTTTCTGTTCCCAGTACTTCTGACCAGTTCGATCATCTCAACAAAATGGTAAGCCTTTCGACTTGGTAGACTTGCAGTGTGCCCGCCATCACCAGCGTTCGGGGGTCCCGCACGGTCAGCCACTTCGCAACAAAACAGAAGGTAAAAAAAGAAAAGCGCGGACACTTCACCTCTCCGGACCAGCTTTGGAATTGTAAATGAAACGTGGCCATTTCTTCACATGACAAGATATAACTTTCATCCTTTAAGCCCGCGTTTCATTTTTCAAAGACTGTAATCGTTAAAAGTTGAGGAAATGCAATCTTTGCTGTCGTATGTTTGTCTGCTGTATTTATTCCCACTAAAACTTTGCTCTCTCCAAGCAGATGATTTGACTTCACATTTAAATGCCATCGGGAAGGCGCAGAGAGGGTTCGCTACCTGACCCGGTGATTTCTCCCACCTCCTTCTTTGCCCATTTTTAATATATTTTACGACTTCTTCGTGATTTTCAGAAGATTTATAAGGGCTCTGCTAAACCCAGGAACTTATTTCATTAAGATTCGCCGCCTGGACTACTAAGATCTCTTATTACTAGATGACAAATCCCACCTTAAATTATTAGTTCCACGGTTTCTTCAGGGTTAATCGGGTCGCCAGAAAGGAACAGAGCTTGGCAGAACATTCTCAAGCTGCTTAATCCAATTCAGGGGGCGCCTTAGGGGCAGCGCCGGGGGCCGCCTTACAATGACAGGGAGACCACTCGATCCCGACACGGGGAGAACGTGCAGACTGCACACGTACGGTTGCTCTTAAAATCAGGGCTCATTACTGGACAGTGTGGGGCCTCGTAGAACCAATGCATTCTGGGAAGGGTTTATTTGCATATGAAATCGGTTCTTTGGGCTTTGACAATGGAAAAAACAAAACGATTTAATGGGTCGTCGGCTATCAAGCAGGACCTAACAGATCGTGAAATACTGAACTTAGCATGCGTGGTTGTATGCAGCAAAATTCCTTTTTAATAACAATCGTTAATTTACATAACTGTTCTCATCTTTTGGAACCTTCATGTGGACGGTTCTTTTGGGTACCAAAAATGGTTGGCCAATGTCATCGCTCTGAAGAGTCACCTTTATTTTTAAGTGAGAGGCTCCGCCGTCCCAACAGGAAAGTCGTATTATTATCATTTTAAAAATCGCTTTCGAAAAGCAAAATTGAGGAGTGGATAATACCGATAAGTCAGCCGATTTGCCAGGCAATTCTAATGCATTCTGCGCGGCAGCGCCGGCTGTCCTGTTAACAGCTGCTCCTCCGACAGTCCCTTTAAAACATTCGCAAGATCTGAGCGTGACCCGATCATTTGACAAAACGCAACACGGTAGACAAAATAGCAGATTGCTATCTGTGTGGATGTCTACGCTCTTGCACGTCCTGTTTACCAGAGCAAGCAGGGCTGATGGAGGGAAAGGGGGGCACAATGCTGCCTATCTGGGCATTCAACACCTCGGACCCTTTCCTGCGCTCTTAATTATATTAAAGTTATAAATTAAAAAAAAAAAAAAGTAACAACAAGGCGGTGAAATCAAACAGGAAGTAGCAATCCGTACTTACACAGTCTAAAATGGTGGCCAGTGAAATGTTGCTCACATAAGCATCTGGAAGCAGTCCTGCAGGCCTAGAAGATGCCCCTGTCTTAACATCAGCTTTAGTAATACGCTTCGGGGTAGCGAGGAGCCGCAGCCTAACCTGAGAGCACTGAGTGTGAGGCAGGGACCAACGCTAGGGGGGCAAATTTACACACACTGCGGCCTGAATGGCCAAACGTGGGTCATCGTTGTGTATAATAAGATGAACAATTAATTAATACACATGTATATATAGAGTCCGGGTATTCTTGCCTCACGCCCATTTATTACTGGAAGGGGCCTCGGCTGCCCGGCTAATCAGATTAGAAAACTGTACGGATGAATGAAGTGATCGATATTTACTGTATTTCAGGTAGTTATAAAAATACACAGACGTACACAACTTCATCCAGTAGATGAGCCAATCCTAGACGGGACGCCCGAGTTACACCGACACCACATCAACCAATCGTGCCGTGTCATCCGTGACCCTGCGAATGACAAGTAAAGTGTCGCAGATTTGAGAAAACGCGCAACAAACCGATGCAAACGGCGATGTGCTGCGCCACCTGTTGCATTGCCATCAACCTCAAGACCGCATTCAAGGCCACCGTGTGACATACGCGACGAGATCCGAATTAATCCCCCTGTTAGATTATCGATTCATGGAAAAACAAAGTAATTTTTTAAAAAAAGACAAAGATAAAAGTGGTTGGCAGAAGGCGAGCTGCATTGTCGATAAGCAACAAAGTGTTGCAGATGTGTGTAGCTGACAAGCTTCACTGCCCAATCACCTTTCACCTACAATATGCATAAAACGAATATCTCAGCGCCGCATTTCAGTCTAAAATCAATTGATTTTGCCCCACCTTTATGCAGAATGACAAGTCTTAAAATTTGTGCAGATAAAAACAAAAAGAGCATTTCAGTGTGCTGGCCATGCAACAGACGGAGTTTTAACCAGCACCGTTTAATGCGGGATGTGTGATTAATTCCGTTACATACACACGTGAGGCGTTATATAAAACATATATTTTATAGCCAGTGAATGTTATTAGCGTGTGATTAACCTTCACCTTAGATGCACTGTAAATAATCACTTGTCATTCCCCATCCTCTAAAACTGCCCTCGATGCCGATGCCATTAATTCCAAAGGACAAACTGAAGAGCTGTGTATCTCTTTTTATTTTGCTTGCCTCTTCAGATCCAAGTATGATTTATCAAAACTGTTTTGTGTCGGCTAAACCTGTTTGCGAAATGCTTCCTGAAAGTGTTTATGTCAGGCACAGCTTTCTATTTAGGCGCAGGAGACAGATGGGTTGGTTGATGTTTAAAATGTTATTGTTTAAACTTGGCAGCATCTTTTAAATACTTTGCAGCTACAAACTTGTAAACATTTATCCCCCCCAGTCTCCCCCCAAACGCTAATCACCATCGTGTCACTGAAAGCGGCCACTGACAGATTTCTTCATCGCACGCATCGCGGACTTGATCAACGCGTGAAACGCACGGCGGGGGCCCGCGCCCGGTGCTCTCAGCTCATGCAGACGTCGCCCCTTTGTGGCTCCGTGGCCCGCTGGCGCGCACGACTTGGCTCCGCCGAGCTTTGGCGGCTGCTCTCGGGGCTCGCTCGGCCAGCAATAGCAACTGTGCCGAGACCCCAGCGCACACGACGCCGCCGCCCCCAAACTCGTCACTTTTCTGTCCATAAATCAAATGAACTGCACGGCAGGCGACCGTTTCGGGTTTTCTTCGATCATCATACAAGGAAATCGGTTTGCCGAAGACACGCGGATGCTGAATGTGGCGTCTCTTTAGTGGAAAAAATAAATAATGATACAAAGTTTGGCGTCGAAGGGCAGTACAAGTGCACTCAGGCAGAAGTCTGCTGCCTCTCAGAGGTTTCTGTGAAGCCAGAATTTCTTTTCCGACGTTTCAAATCCTTGAGTCACAAAAGTCCTGCAGTTCTTCTTGGGCGTTTTAAGACCCTCGGATCATACGGCGGATGAGATAATAAGACGTGTGTACATATCATAGCATTTATGGATGTGTCCCACGTCTCCTTCGAGAAAGAAAAAGCGCACAGTTGTGACGTTTCCATCACGTCGTTTTATTTTACAGATACATAATCCACAAGACCACCAAAAAGAGTTTATTTTTTACACTAACACGAATAAAAGAAAAACAACAATAAACAAATAAATAAGTAAGCGGGTTTGAAATGTGTTCATTTTCCAAACTACTAGTTAGTGAACTAAGTGAATTAAAATCTAAAAAATATTCTATTTTGTGACTCATCGGGGAACTCTATAAAATAAAGCTTCCTTATTGCCAAGAAAAACGCTCGCATGAAGTTTACTGCAGAAACAACATTACTGGAAAAAGATCTACTAAAAAAACACGGCTTTCTGAACCGTTTATGGAGACCGTCATTTTGACAATATTATAAAGTACACTTCCTTTATCAGATTGCATTGGTTTATGGATGTTATTTTACCAGGATGAGAAAAATATATATTTATGAAAGAATGGTGGTGACTGTTGCATTTTTATTTATACGGCGGGTGTTTAGCAGTACGAATGATCAAAAGAGAGAAAATAAAATAAACTGATTTGTGACTGACAGACATAACCGCACTCGAATGACTTCAGTACCTTTATAGCGCCTATGCTTCAACGACAAGACATTCAGAATATAATAAAACCTCATTGTCATCGCTAAATAGTCATGCCATCGGTGTGAAACACATCTTTAAATTATTAGCCCAAATCCCTGTCCATAAAATCTTTATTACCTGCCCGATGCCTTTGTCCCCGCCATCATTTTGGAAAACAGGCGTCTGTGACGCGTCAAACAGTCCCGAGCACCTGGGCAGGCGGGGACCGCGCGACCTGCTGTGACCATCCCGTTTAAAGTGAGGCGATCGGCGGAGGGAAGAAAAGTCCCAAAAAGGCTTCAAAAGCAAATGTGTGCCGTCCAGATATTTAGGCTCAAAGATTTTAAAACACTTTCAGGACACTTTTTAGCATTCTACAAAATAATTGCATGACATAACGAATAGGTGGCATTTCGGGCTTTATGTTTTAGTGCCAGTGGCGAAAGACGTGCTGCTCGTTCGGTATTAAATGTTAGTTAATTAATTCAACAGAATCTGACGCATAAAATGATAGATTATTAGGTTTTTACCTCTTTTACTTCATGAATACCATTTTTGTTGTTCCATTTTAAATGACAGCAACTTTATTTCGCTTTTACATTTTATGTGGCGTCATATTTCATAAATTAAAGAAATACCTTGCTGTCTGTTTTTATAGTATCTATTTTATTGTAGTACTGGTCTATCTATTTTATATAGTACTGATCATCTATCTATCTATCTATCTATCTATCTATCTATCTATCTATCTATCTATCTATCTATCTATCTATCTATCTATCTATCGCTGCTGTAATTCCATTAAAATATTGTTTTATCATCTGGTAAAATGCCATATCTGCTATTCTTGTTTCAGACTCATTCTTCCCGCTGTTGCACACCTCTAATTAGTGTTTTCTTATAATGGAGGATATGCTGGGATTTTAAAGGGATTCCATTCTCAAAGTAAAGCCACGTTATTTTTTCGTGAATCGCCTTCAGTCAGCATAATCAAGTTTGTGTTTAAGAAGTCCTTGTTGGTCCATTTCGCAGATCTGTCCTAAGCTACAAGTTCTGTAACGTGGATGTTCATGGCAGCCTGACGCTGGACAAAAGATTGAAGCAGATTAGAACCATCTATCTAATCAGCTACTTGTTTGACTTTAAAGGTAGCCATGAAGAAATGTATTTTCACCTGCGTAGGCTACAACATCGCCCCGGCCCGTTTATTTGGACTCTGGAGTAACGCGGACAACGAAAGGCAGAGGGAGAGAGGCGCTATAAAACACGCGATGTGCCGGAGCCGCAGGTAGATTCTTGCACAGTTTCTATGATTTCAGTTACCCCAAATCTTGTCGACGGCGTCTGTTTAATTGCGAATCGGGATGGCAACAGATGCCTGGAGAACTGACACAGAATTTGATCAACTCGTACAAAGATTTGTAGCATCTTTTAAAAAGCAGAACAATTTTCTTCTCATGCAGCGCCGGACCTGCAGTTCTCCTGCAGTTTTTTTTTAAAATTGGACTCTGAACCAAGGGAATTAATTCATAAAATGGAAACGAAATACAGCAGCTGTAAATTAGAAGTGTCCAACTACAGTTTAGAAATGGGGGCCATTCATTTCACAAGCACATCTTTTTATTTTTTCTTAGTCTACTGCAAAAATCAGTTTGAGTGGTGTAAAGCCAGCGGTGGCTGTTAGGAGAAATTCAAACACTATTTAGCAAGTAAAACAATTCCGGATTTTTCTTCTGTAGGTGTGGCCATTTTACGATTTGTTTTTTAAAATCACTGAACACAAATAACCTTCAGCAAGTGTCGATTTGTTTCGTCTGGATTGGGTCCGTCCCAGGTTGTCCATCAGACCGAACCTTCCACGTGGACTTAGTTTGTTCGGAGGCTGAGATGAGAAGACAGGAGCGCACGGCTGCTGGGGGTCAACAGGTAAGGGGCCAACGGCTTGGCCTACATAGCAGCTAAAATCGCGATTGAAAAATTGAATAATGGCGATATTTCCAAAGCACACCAACGCCATTTTTTCTGGATTGAAAACCCGCGACCTCACCAAGCAGGACCCGCGGAATTTTCGGCTAAAAGCCGCGTTTCTCTTCTTAATCTCAGGATCAGGAAGTTTAATGGAATTAAGGTTGGATATCTTATTATCAGGCCTGGCCTTATCTACCACAAATAATGCGGTTATTAATGCTGTAATTATTCAACATAGATGAATATTTGAGAGTGTCGCAGTTATCTTGAAGAATTAAAAAAAAAGGGATTGGGAGGAAGGTATTGTGAGAAATTGTGTAACTCATATTTGAACTGCTAGCCCACCACTTTAGGCCGCAAAGTGGGACAGCTACAAAGATTAATTGAATCAAGACAAACGGACAGAGTGATGGCAGGCAGCACTCCTCCGAGCCTACGTGTACGGACAGTGACATGGAACGGTATATGTCGGGGCCATTCAAGCAGCTGAACCAAACACAAAAGGCCATGTGAAGTGCCTTTGTCCAGTTGGGTAGCTTGGTAGATGCAAAATGAATTCTTTCAAGAGTTAATACTAGGTATCTATTAGGGTCATTCGGAGGGTCGTAATTGAAAATCAATCCACCTGCTGACTGAAAACAGGCCAGGGCTCACTGATCAAAGAGCAAGGGAGGAGACCTGGACGGGGGGAGCTTGTTAAACGTGTGGGGCTGGGAAGAAAATGCACATTTTAACTTGCCGCGAATAAAATAATAATAATAACACTAATACTGCTGATAAATGATACCTGGAGAATGTGTTTTGACTGTGTGTCTGTACAGCCTCCGGCATCCCAATAAGTGATCAGTAAGTTGAGGGTATTAAAAATGAGAGCGGAATTCACAAAGTCCACTTGTGATTCGCACACACAGTCCTATCAGGTCGACTTTCGGAGTCAACACACACACACACACACACACACACACTCACACACACACGCAGTGAACCTGCTGCCGGCTGCTGTCGCACTCTCGTGTTGTCCAAGTGCCACAGTAAACAGGTGAGAGCGGGGCGGCTGCGCGCGCCTTGCCACTTTATTGTCACCCTCTCTTCAAAGTAAACACGATGTGTTATCACAGGGTACACCGTCCTTTAATTTGGTCATTTTTTTTTTTCAGTGACACAGGTATATTATTAACTTGGACGGCAGCATAACCCTCCTGGGGTGATGGTGCAATCCCTATGAACAATCTGTCGTGATCCAGAAACCGATTTCTGTTTTGTGTAAACACACTGACTTTACCCTCACCGGTCACCTTTATATTTAAAAGTTTTAAAATGTGTTCGATTTGCCCTTGTTTTTTTGGAAAGGGAAAAACCCATAAGAGACGAACAACTGAACGAATAATTATAAAATGAAAAGGACATGAAGTAAGAAGAATGTCAAGTTCTGTAATTAGCGATTTTCATCTAAAATTCCAAAATCCGCAAAGGCAGAACCTCGTGACAATATTTAGGTGACAGTAAATGTGGCAAGTCTTGTAAAACCAAAGGTTCCGATTGGCACTGATAAAAGTCCAGGGTTCATTTCACATCAAAAGAACTCAAACTAAATTTTTTTCTTTATAGATCCAACATAAACCCTGTCACGAGATCTTTCTTTGTCTACCACTAAACAAGATTTCCACAGCTCCTTTATCTTCTTACGATGATGCTCAGATCGTGTGCATTTTTGGTTGTGCGTTCTCCTTTTTTAACGCTTTTTCATATTCAAAATGTAACCGAATGGACACCAGCAGGTTTGGCGTTTGACGCACAATTAACTTCGTGTTAAACTCCGAGATGTAGTTAGGCTACAAGATTAGATGAAATACACTCTTAAAAATAATTGTGCCAAAGTATTTGTTCAAAGCGATGCCATTGAGGAAACATGTTTGGCTCCCAAAATAACATCCACATGAAGGTTTCAGGAGGAACCATTTAGTTAGAGCCGTAACATAAACAATCACGACAAAGTGAACATTTATTTATTTTAGACTTGTAACATAATCAATAGATGATAACAGATTTGTGAAATACCAGTGGGATGTTGATTTTAAAATAACAATAACACAGGTTGAGCTCAGGATTTTTTGATCTGTTGTATCCTGCTGGGTACCCCACTAAAGATTTCTCTTTTGTCCAAATATTAATAACCCCTTTAAAGGCCCAAACAACCGATTTCATAAGCAAAAAAAAAAAAACAAAAACCTCCCCAATTTTAAAATGAACCACGAGGAGCCACACAACCCAGCAAAATGCCTTTAAGGAACCGTTATTTTTAAGAGTGTAGGAGGGATGACCCTACGGCCATACATGTCATTAACATTAAAGGTAACACAGAATTAAAATGTAAAGGGTTCGCAAAATAGACCTACATAATCCCGGAGAAGGAAAGCAAAAAATCTTACCACAACCAGACATCCTGTTAGCCGATGAAACTATACGCAATTTAGAATTTAGAAACTTCCCGTGACATCAGTTATTCATACCTGCACCTAGACTTCTTAAATTAGAAAAGGAGCCGGTGAGTTTATAAGTATGGCAACCCGAGGGCACGGGCGCTGGCCTGTGTGAGTGCGGGCAGACGGACTGCAACGTGTGTGTGTGGTGTGTGTGTGGATTTGGGGGTGGGGGTGGGCATGTTGTGGTCGTTATCGCTATCAGATTCATTTCGATACCAGCAGATCTGCTTCAGAAGGCGGGTGCTGGGACGGGCTGCTGCTGCTGATTGTGAGAATTGTTGTTTTGCATCAATCACTTGCAATTTGTCCAAACGAGAAGGACAGGACACCAGCAACCCTGCTGCTTGGGGGTCACGGGGACACCAAAGTACAGAACAGGAGCAAATTGCACTGGCGTTCAAAGGACGGCTTAGACAGTGCAGGAGACGTCCATGTGACATTGGAAAATATGAAGGACTTTGACAGGTCTTAAACGGCCTGGCGCCAAGGCCCGAGTCTATCCGCTAAATATAGCCGAAGAAAATGAAACAATACAACTGCAGCGAGAAGGGGCGCAAAATTCAGCGAGATCTGGGCAGAGCATCGTCCTCGCGCGGTGTGCGCTTACTGCAATTAACACGAAAATAAAATCAAGAAAAAGCAGACTGTTTCATAACAAACGGACTTTAATTACGATATAATGGATGCGATGCCGATCTATCTATCTATCTATCTATCTATCTATCTATCTATCTATCTATCTATCTATCTGCATCAATGTGCTACAAAAACAGTGAGAAGGCAAAGCAGTAGTTCAGGTGTCAGCCAAGTGTGAGGACATTGCTTAAGGCTCGTTAACGTTTTAATATCCCAGTTATATATTAAACAACAACGTTATGCCATTATTATTATTGATCTGTACACAAACAGGTCCACTGGTGTGCTCATGCTAAATTGTATGCCCAGTTTCTAGTGTGCCGGTACAGGATTCCTACAGAAGGCTTCATATAAAAACAAAAAAAGAATGGCAATTACACATACGATTAAACTATTAGATGGGTATTTCTATCAGGTGAAACTCTTTACTAAAATATAATAAGCACCAGATGTACTGTGAACATTAGTTCTGGCTACGCAAATGTCAGTTATCTGCCGTTTAAGATCTCTCACGACATGTCGCACATAAATGAATGTGTGCAGTTTTGAAAGTTATCGAGGTGAAAACTAAATTTCCATATCGAGGAAGTTTATGGATGAAAGTCCATCAATGGAATTGTTCTTTTTAATAGATGTACATATTCCTTAATGAAATAACCGTACAGAGCACGTTCACAATAAATATTTAAATAAGACACTTTATTTATTCATGCTGTGCTGTGTGGTTTGTTTGTTTCTGGAGTATCTATGTAGAGTAGTGACTATGAATATTCGACAAATGGTTTTCAAATTAAAAAGCCCGTGTTGAAAATCTACATATATAGGCACAAACATTTTGTTTATTTACACTTTACTCTTCTGAAACTTGCTTAAAAGTAGAAAACGATTTATGTAAATGTATTTGCTATACAGTATAGGATCATATTGATGTTGCCATTACTTTCTGCGTTAATAGTTCAAATCAGAGGCCATTTCCTGGTATGCCCTGAGCGTGTCTTCACGTTCTATCGATTCCTTTCCTCTAATTATAAGGAGGCTTGCAGAGCCACTTTGGTGTGTTCAGTAACGCCGTTGTGCTGCTAATCTGCTAACCAGAACTCAGTTTTTCTTAATTTGGTGTCATGAATGTTAAAATGTCACATTATCATTTAAACTGATAAAGGGCGCTTTTAGTGTATTAAATGAAAACAGAACACTTCAGTAATTGGCATTACAGGTGAGGAGTCTGCTGGTGTTTCTTTGCTTCAATTTGTTTTCCTAAAGTATGCAGACCTGCCATTTTACTTTATAGCGCCTAACGTAACTCATAGCAGCAGGAATATTCTGACTGCCAGTGTTTGCAATTTGCCCAAATCTTGCTTTTATAAAGCAAAGTAAAAAAATACATATAAAATGTTACGTGCTATGTTATTGATTTTAAAAAAGCCATTTCCATTGATGTGTACGTTCAAATCATTTATAGAAGTTCTGCTTGTCTTTATTTCGGCCGCCCCGGTTTAGCCGGCCTTATTGCTCCTCTTTTGTTAGCCCCTTCCTCGTCTCCTCATGACATACTGTCCTTACTTGAACAAATGAGGCGAGCGTTAACCTGACCCCATTATTGAAATGTAAGATATTTTTGAATTGTTTTATATGAATGCTCATTCTGTGTTTAGGTTGTGCAGTTTGTAAGCATTTCATAACGGACTAATTCAGTTTTCTGATAGCGCACACATCGGGCGCAGTCCACCCCGTGGTGGTACCTTCAGAAAGGCTTTACTGTTATCTGGGTATAGTTTGCCGAGAATTAAAAAAAAATTGTTTGTTTTACGCAGAACGTAATTATTTGACGCCCTCCTCCATTTTATTCAATGGGTTAGACGTTTCAACTTTTTACCGTCTGTACCAATGTTTGTTAAAAAGCCAAAAAAAAAAAAAAAAGTGCCGGGTGTGTGCGCTGGGCGAGCGCATTAATAACGGCGAGCAGGCGACGCGCAGACACAATTCTGAGGTTAAGAATAAGAGGTTTCCAGCAACGCTGCCAGTAAGGATTTAAATGCGGACAGTCAAACTGGGACACAGTTTGTCACGCGTTCCTCTTTGGAGAGATTATTGTATCAAATTTAAGTGACACGTTTAGTGATGAGATGAGGCGCCGAGGTTGCAAAAAAAAATGATCTGTGCAGCAGCACATGGTGCCGAAATGGCAGACTACTTGGTTTTTTTTAAAAAAGGAGGAAAATGCTTTGCAACTGAGGAATAAAAGCTACAGAGAAGTATCACAATCAAAAACACACAGGTCGAAGACTTAATTACGAGCCTGGGCTTTCGAGAGAATATTGCAGCGATTGGAGGGCGCTGTTTGAGGATTTTAGGGTAAATATGAACTGACAAGAGACGGTTCTTATTGTAAAACGTCAGCAGACTGGCGCCAAGCGGCTCTTTAACAAACCGGAGTCCCAGTTAATCAGAAAAGATCTACAAAAGGTGCTCACAGCAACCAGGGATGTTGATTTTAACCCTTCAAAGAATGCCATAAAGGTTGAAATATTTGTAAAGCCTGCATTTATCAAATCAAGCCTGTCGAATCGTTATTGGGGTCCGGCTTCAAACGCTGGGCGATCCATCCTGCAAATAAACAAATCATTCCAGCAAGAGACACAGACAGACACACTGTGGACATTTAGCAGCAGCCAAGCTCTCTACCGTGGGGGCTTCTGCGTGCATGCAGGAAGGGCGCTTTAACTTTTTTTTTTTTTAATTATTAGTATTCACCCATTCGATAATTTAATAGCTTTAATGTATAAGCACGGGCATGTGTTTTACAATTTAAAACACAATAGCCGTGGAGCTCGACTATTTCGTGTTCTCAATAATCCATATAATCTCCAAAAACTGTCTTCTAAATATGCTGCAAGCATTAGCAGCTTGGCCAGCCTTTACCTTTATTTAACGTTGGATATCATTGAAAAAAAAATACAGCTCTTTAAAAGGTAAGAAAGACTTTCGGCTCATCAGCGTTCACTCACCGTGGTCTACCTTCCCCGTCGTGTTTTTTCTTGAAATACGTACAGCCGTTTCTTCTTTCGTCACTTCTGAGCGTGGGCTCTTAAAAAGACCTAAGGTGACAGTTACAAAAACAAAAGATCCGTTTGATTTCGTTTTACTAGTCGTCAAAAATCAAGGTGATCAGTGTACCTTCCTTTATTTGCCTGTTATGGCACCTCAATAATCAGTTTTGGGGGCCCGAAATGAGGTGCACCACAGGCACCTGCAACATGAAAACTACGGCTAATGTTACTTTACCCTTTTAACAAGATATGGAAAATCACTTTGGACTTACGGATACCGCCTTGCAAACCAATTACAGTTAAACCTTTCAAAGAATATGTTAGGAGTAATATTCTTTCAAAGCCATCGTTCTAATGCCATAAAGGAGAATGAGTATTAAATAAAATAATCCTGTTAAGATTGATAGCAGAAGCCAGCGCAAAATAACTGTCTCGACCTAATGTCTCCAAATGTCAGCTGAGAGAGATGGCAGTAATTACATGCACCGGAATATCGGAATCTGTGTCTGTATTAGTAGGGATATGAAAGCACCGTCTCTAAAGAATGTTTTGCTTGACTGGGACGGGCAGCGGGAGGGAAGTTCTCCGTGTGGAGCTGCCCGGCGCGATTCGACCGAGGCGTCCCTTCCACCGGCAGAATATTGAGGGCTGACCCGGTGTTTGGCTTGGAGCTAGGGGTGGGATTTCCAGCTCCCTTTTCTGTCATTGGTTAATATTTTATTCTGTTGACATGTTTTCTTACTGCTAATACTTCCGACACCTTCTTTTTCCCCCTAGTCTCGATCTTGGCCGGAGCTGTTAAAACCACGCCTATGGAGACTCACAATTGGTCCAAAAAGCGTAAAATCAGCAATCAAGGGGCTTGGTTCATTAGTGAGAGGATCAGAGCAGGAATGACATGTGAGACAGTCACAGTTTTACAGAGTACAGAGCAAGATCTAATCATTTCAACTTGGTTTTTTGAATAGCATGGTTTCCTTCGGCAGCTCATCTTCCTTTTCACAGTAATTCTATTTTTTTATGCGGCACTGCAAACAATCGCTGGCTCCTTTGAAGCCGAGACACGAATTTCCAAAGACGGTCTGAACTGCAGGACATCAGAGGCGACATCTGGACTATCGAGGTTGATTTTTCGAATTCCAGATTCTTGCGTTCACTGCTATAAGTTTTGAGTTTATTTTTAAGCTTTCACACCTCCGGTGAATAATACGTTGAACGATACAGTAATTCTTCCTGGAGTTTTTGGATGCACCGATGAGAGATCCAGCTTTCCCGGGGACTGCCATGGCATATCACCCATTCCACGCTCCCAGACCGGCTGACTTTCCAATGTCTGCTTTCCTGGCAGCGGCACAGCCCTCTTTTTTCCCAGCTCTGGCTCTGCCTCCCGGTGCCCTCACCAAACCCATCCCGGACCCGACTCTGGCCGGAGCTGCCGAGGCCCTGGGTCACCACCACCAGGCGGCCCATTTAAGATCACTTAAAAGCCTGGAGCCGGAGGAGGAGGTGGAGGACGACCCAAAAGTCACACTGGAAGCTAAGGATTTGTGGGACCAGTTTCATAAACTGGGAACGGAAATGGTGATCACCAAGTCTGGAAGGTAAGAATCGGCTTGTTTTGTGCAAAATCCGACAAGTTAACATCTCGTAACGTCTGGAGTTGTTCTTTTGGACAGTGTTAGGAATGCACCCAACAAAAACGGCGTTCTTTTTATTTGAGATCAAAAATTGACCTAACTGACATTAACGACTTAAAACATCTAACATGGCAATTCTGGTTTTGCTTCTGTTTTATGAGTACAGTCACGTCTATTTATTTTATGGAATATTATTCTCATCGCTAAACCTTACCTTTAACCTGTATGATATTTTGAATCGATTTGTTTGGCCGATATTAGTGTAGGGTTGTAATGACGACCAATCATTTATATTTAAATAGTTAACGATTTCTGTACTTTTGTACTTTTGCGCTGTCTGATGCAAAAAACAAAATGTGTTAGCTGTATTTGCTAAAAAAAAATCAACACTTCCCAGACTGATCAAAGTGCATTCTGCTCTGACATTTAAGCTTCTGTTTTTTGTAAACAGACTGTCACTTAAAAAGTCGGTGATTTAAGTGATAGGAGTGTATTATAAATTATCTTCAAAGACTACTCACTAAACGAAGGCAAACACGTTAATTCAATGTAAATATCTGTAGGTAAATATTTTATCGCTTCGATTATTTTTAACAAACATTCCTGTCAAAATAGAAGCAGAAGAAACTTGGAGTAATTAGTAAAGAGACGTAGATAGATAGATAGATAGATAGATAGATAGATAGATAGATAGATAGATAGATAGATAGATAGATAGATAGATAGATAGATAGATAGATAGATTTTAAATGTACTCTCTTATGTTTTACATTTAATCCCTCTCATGTCTAGAAATGTCCCCTTGCTCTAAAGTGGTGTGCATTGAGGTTATTTTCTTTTTTCGTTTATGTCATATCTGTGTTTTTACAGGAGAATGTTCCCTCCATTCAAAGTTCGGGTAAATGGCCTCGATAAAAAGGCCAAATACATTTTGTTGATGGATATCGTGGCCGCAGATGATTGTCGCTATAAGTTCCACAATTCTCGGTGGATGGTCGCTGGGAAGGCCGACCCCGAGATGCCCAAAAGGATGTACATTCACCCGGATAGTCCGGCTACTGGAGAGCAGTGGATGGCTAAGCCCGTTGCATTTCATAAACTCAAGCTGACTAACAACATTTCTGACAAGCACGGTTTTGTAAGTGGTTTTTGATTTTATGGCTTTAAGATCCAAGAAATGTACTGTTGATGGCTACTGTAACGTTTTAGGCGTTTAAATAAGAACTTGAAACGAACTAAACAAATGTGGTTTTGTGAATAGGTAGATAACAGTTTGAAAGAAAAACAGAAACATCTAGCGCCTAAAGAGAGCATTTTGAGTGCGTGTTATCGATCAGGGTTTGCTTCTTTTAAATATTTGTGTAAGTGAAATGATAAAGAATTGTAATGCAAACTTGATAGGTAGGATTAAGGAAGAGAGGATTTGACAGGTGCCAGAAAACATATAGATTGATATAAAAGTGTACAAAGACAGGAGAATAGATTTTCACTTTCTTGATGGTTTTATTATAAGCAAAACTACTACTACTGTTTAAAAAGTTGTGCCTAAGTAAACTACATCTTAATACGACTCATTCTTGTTTGTCAGTAAATGCCGTATATTTCACCCGAATAATGTTTGATCCATAACTGAGGGTTTTTGATGTAATGAAACGGAAAATAAAATGAAGGCACGGCGTTGTGAGAGTTGAGGCCGGCTGTCATGGCCTCAGACCGGCGCTTTGTGCTGCACATGAGCTGCCGAGAGTGGAGCTCCTTTATGTGAAAAAATACCCAGCCCTGACCTTTTACGTCCTCTGTCCACTCCTTGCCTACTAATAAATTTATGACTTTAAGCCTGTATGCGTTTTACTGAATGGGAGATGGAAGCTGGAATTGGGGGGGGTGGGTGGCTGGGTGGGGGGGGGCAAATCTGCTGTAGTGTAAAAGCTAAATGAAGGCAAACGCATTCATCACAAAATCCTGAACATTTAAGAAAGGCAAAAGCGAGAATCTGAGCACAAACCTTCTGTTGGGTGCTGATCTAAGGTGGTTACCACCTGTGCTTTGGATTTGTTTCATTGGAATGGCTTTGTTATTAATTTATTTGTAAACCAACAGGCTTAGTACCAAATACATTACATGTATTAGGTCCGTGTGCTGAATTGTGCTAAAATAATTACATTTAAAAGTGTTGCGCTATGCATAATTTTAAAGTTCTCTTTAAAAATATGAGATGTGTGGTTAAATTATTGTTATTTATTATGACTATTAATAATAATAACAATAATGCGATGAACATATAGACTGTATTCTTTTTAATTATTGCATTCATTACTCCCTATTGAAGAATTTATTTGAATGTCAAACAGAATCGAATTACAAATCTGCCCTCAAATATCTGTCAAGATGATTAAACGGCTGCATTTATAAGAAACGAAATCGAACGGAATTCTGATATAAATCGTCTTTAGTTTTCTTTCAGTCAATCTAAATGTTAATTTCTGGGAGTATTAGGAGAACAACAGTCACAATCGCTCAACTTAAACCTACTCTTTATTGTTAGTTTTGTGAACTGTAAATCTAAATCGTCATTTTGGCAATCAAGTTATTCTACATTAAGTTATTTCTTGTCTGTTTATTTTTAAGAGATGCAGCAACCACCCTCAGATCCAGCCTGTAACGTATTAGTAATATTTGTGTATAACTGATTATAATGTTGAATGATTCTGTGAAACTGCAATAATTGAAATGGGAGTTTACTGTGAATAAACTATTACATATTTAAGCATCTTAATTTTTTAATTCTTCGAAACACAAAATATGATTTATTATGAAAATAAAATCGTTCACAATACATGGAGTTCTCATTCCTTTATTAATAAATGCTGTAGAGAGTGTGACTAGACGATAACAGGAATATTCTTTTTTTATTTATTTTTTTATTTTCATAGACTATACTTAATTCTATGCACAAGTACCAGCCCAGATTTCATATCGTGCGGGCCAACGACATCCTGAAACTCCCGTACAGCACCTTCAGGACTTACGTGTTTCCCGAGACGGACTTCATCGCAGTCACTGCCTATCAAAACGACAAAGTGAGTGGTTTTTTTTTTTAAACATCCATATTTTATGTGCCATTTTTGGTTAAAACCTTGCACTTCTGTAAACGGCACACTTGTGATAAGGAGGTGATGGTCGTTTGTCGTTTGTTTCGCCGGGTATCTGCGGGCCGAGTCTCCTCTCCTGTCCCATTTCTTAATCTGGACAACCTGCAGTTTATGCCTCAGGCTCGGCACTTCATTTCTCAGCAGGCGTGGCTGCTACAGATGCACTTGAGAGGAAAACTGCAATTATGGACCCTAAAGCAGTTTGAGGGGAGGATGTGAAGGGATTTCAAGAGTATTCGAATTTACATGTCTTTCTTGTATCGAGCGTTGCATATACGGTTAACTAAGAAGCAGAATGTAAACATCCATACAAAGAGAAGGTTTTCATTATAATGAAGATCTGAGTCGGTGTAATAAAGTTAAGCCGCCAAATGAAATAGGAGAGAAATTCGAGGACAACAGTGAGAAAATGTAGCAGCATAGGGCAAAGAGAAGAAGCAAGATTTCATGTTAAAATTATGAAATTCCGTCATAATCACAATTAAAGACTTGCATAGATAGAACATGTGACCTGTTAGCCGGGAACTGCTTAAAATGTGCATCAGGCTCAACATTTTTAACACAATCACCATCGCGTTCTGAAAATGGATGGACAGCTTTAAAAATGTATAACATATGAAGACAGTAAAGTGTTAATGGTTTGAAGTGAGTGTTAAAATTGTAATACCCACACCCAGGACCTCACAAGGCCTCGGCAGACGTGAATGCGGATCATGGCGGGCCTGTTGCTGCGCTGCCGTTTAGTGGACCGGAATGAGATGGCGGAGATGCACTAATGCCCCGGGTCAAGCACATCTTGAATCCGCCTAAAGCCACGAACCAGGCAGTGTGGAAACGCAACGTACTAGCGGCTTCGCTTCTTTCACAAAAGATGACATCTCATTTTCTTCAGTTGAGTCAACCCAACATTTTTAAGATGTTACCTCGCAATCAGTGCCGAGAGTTATACTTCATGTGCATTTATGTCAGCGTTATAAGGATTTCGTCCAATAATCTACCTCAGAAAAATGGTTTTTAAATCTTCCAATGAGAAATATTTTAAAAGTCAATGAATTATAAATAAGGTTGCGTCGCCAGTCTCTGCTGCTTCTTCTGATAAGGAGAGCGTTTTAACCAGCAGAGATCTGTGAAGTCGCCATCTTTCCTCATGGGGGTCGTGAAAATAACTTCCTATCATTAAAACTTGATTAATAATTCATACGAAACCTCAGCATCATTTTTAATAAAGTATGCGGTGTGTTAAACAGGGTGCATCTAGTCTGAAAGGAAATCACAAACGGCCCAAGAGAAAAAGTGGTATGGCGGTAGCTGCACTGTATAGCGCCTGTCACACGTGCACGCCGGCGCCAATGAATCCTTAAGGAAACTGGGCTGAAGATAGCAAGGGGCGTTGAAAATGGGATATTTCCAGTAAATAGGAGCATTCGGAATTTTATACTTGGCAGTTGTGAATGAATGAATGTTAATACGTAGGCTATTTGTTTTCTTTTTTTCCAGATAACACAGCTAAAAATTGATAATAATCCGTTCGCAAAAGGATTTAGAGACACGGGCAATGGAAGGCGAGAAAAAAGGTAAGATCAAAATTCAACATATTAGTAAAATGACGTAGTTGTGTGTTTTTAATGACTATCACGTTTTATGGCTGGATCAAAATTTCTTTGTTAAAGAGACGTTGACACGCCTGGCTCTAGTGTCCCGAACAGGAGACATTTGGAGCACACGTATCAAAATGCGCCAATGATCACCTTTTTAATGCTTTTTCTTTGACTGCAAGGTTTGGTGATTCTGCCCCTCACAGGAAGCAGCTGGCCCTGCCCTCGTTGCGCATGTACGAAGACCAGTGCAAGGCGGACAGAGACGGGGGCGACTCCGACGCCTCCTCCACAGAGCCCCCTGCCGGCAGAGATCCCATCCATTCGCCGCTCGGACCTATCGCCAGCCCCCTGCGATTCAACAGAAGCAGTAGAGGTATGGCGGAAAGAACTCTTGTAGGATGTCGCGACCGAACCACCACCGGTTATTGAGTGCGGATGCTTGGATTCTTGTATTTTATCTCATATCTAGCTGCATGAACGTCATGAAGCAAAATAAGAGAGAAGGATGCATTGCACTTTAAAAAAATGCAAAATCCACGACAGATTTTAATCTTGTTACAAACGCACCACAATCTCACAATCCATTGAACACGAGCTGAATTATTTCTTTTGAGTCCGTAACACTTCATGACAGTCGCTGTATAAAAATTGGGAAATGCCGTCGTCTCTTTTTAAACCTGTGCCATCGCTTCAATCGTTTTAATTTAAGATAAAATGATTCATATACAATATTAAGTAGTGTTCCTCACTGTCATTTGGCAAGACGCTGCAGATATGCATGTTACCAAAATGATTGTGGTCCCCAAACCAGACCAATGTACCACAGATTGGTTAATGTCAGACTTGTGGATTTCAAATGACATGTCCTGCTCCCGTTTGTGAGGCATTATTATTTATCTGACATTGTTCAAAATTTGAGTTACAGCAGGTTTGAGAATAATGATTTATTGTTTCATATTTAGAAAAATTGTAAATATATATATTTGGGTTTTAAGTATAAATTAAACAATTCAATTATATTTCTAATATACTGTTGCTCTTTAGCTTTACTTTGTTTTATTTCACTCTTTCTGTTTAGATGAAAAGCTCTGCACTGACAGCGATCAAGAACTTGACAAACAGGATGAACGTTCAGCCAGTCTGGTCAGCCCTGGTCCTGAACCATTGTCCCCAGTTAGTCCAAGGTCTGTTGACCGCATTAAAGAAAGACCTAGCCCTGAGAAAAAGGATGAAAGCTCTGATTCAAGAAAAGAAAATGACTCAATTTTTGGCATCAGAAATCTAGAAAAGGACAAACTGGAGAGTCGACACCGGAAGGAAACAGAGTCGACCAAGAAAGACATGGAGTCTGGGAGCTTAAGCAGCAGCAAAGAGGGCTTCACCCCTTTAATGGTCCAGACTGAAAGCCCCTCACATTTTACTACTGGGCATTTGCAGAGCCTGGCCCTTTCTGGGCTGCATGGGCAGCAGTTTTTTAACCCTTTAAATGCCGGACAACCTTTGTTTATTCACCCAGGACAGTTTGCCATGGGTCCAGGGGCATTCTCCGCAATGGGCATGGGCCATTTACTGGCATCAGTTTCTGGAGCAAGTAGTCTGGAAAATGGTGCCCTGTCCACAGCTCAGGGGACAGGCGGCACACCAACTCCCTTCCCTTTTCACCTGTCACAGCACATGCTAGCATCTCAGGTAAGGAGCAGCCTTACTGTATCTTCATTGCCGTTGAGTTTGGTTTTTTTTTTTCCTCCTTTCATTTAATGTTGCAGTTTTTCTTTCTCTTTTTTGTTTTTTTACAATCAAGCCTTTATATGAAAGCGATATTTTATTGAAAACATATATACAGTATATCATCAGTGCAGAGAGATTCTTTCAACTAAATTATTCATAATTATATAATTTTTTTCACATTTACACGTATTGTTCATCATTAGTTTAAATCTGTTTATTAGGTTGTAAGCATTATAAAGACACATTATATCATTAGTAGAATCCATCATTACAACAACTTAAAGAACATATTTAAATCTAGACTATTGAATTTATTTCAAAACTAAGCTGTATTATCCAAGATGAATGTGTGCGTTTTTGAAAAGCTAGCAAATTGATAATGAATTTGTGTGTGACGTTTTGTAGTGATTTTCAGAGCAGAGGGTCAGTTTTGATTTCTCAATACTCAATGCAAAAGTGAATTAATAAATTAAAGGAATTAATCCATATCTGCTTTTAGAAAACTACTAACTTTTATGTCCTTCTTGATAATCCATTTAGTAAAATTTAAATGTGTATTACTTAACTGAAATTTACCATGTTTTGAAATTTGTTAGGTTCAGGATTTACGGTTGCATTATACAAATGTGTGGATTATTGACATCGCATATCTCCTCTTTATTCCATGAAGCTGATGGGAGTTTACTAATTATACTTTTCTGTTTTATGTATAAACTCAGTAAGTCTATAGTTAACATTTAATAATGCTGATTAAGCCAGGATTTACAGAGTACAAACTCCCTTTTAGACCCTGACTATGTAAGCATAATGTCGCTTTCCTGGTACACTGGATTTTACGATGCAAAGTTCAGAAGTTGATAAATTACATTTGTGTTTTCTTTTTTTATGTATTATGTATTTGAAAAGATTGTTTCTCACCCTCTCACTAGGTGATCCCATCCATAAAATACGAATGTAATGTCTTGAATGTTTGATTACTGTCAAAATTACAACACATGCCTGGCCTGGCCTAATTTTTCCTTTTTTCACACTCTACAGGGTATCCCAATGCCTACTTTCGGAGGCCTGTTCCCATATCCCTATACGTACATGGCAGCAGCGGCTGCGGCTGCATCTGCTCTTCCCACCAGTAGTGTTGGCAGTTCTCTCTCCAGAAATCCTTTCCTCACTAGCTCTCGACCCAGGCTACGGTTTAACCCCTACCAGATCCCAGTCTCCATTCCTCAAAGCACGAACCTCCTCACTACTGGCTTGCCAAACTCCATGAGCCTGGGCTCCGAGAGTTCAAAATCTGGAAGCAGGGAAACCAGTCCCATGCCAGAACATCAAAGTCATAAATCTGGAGGCAGCCATAGGACCACTTCCCCTAAAACCTCAGTGAAAGAGTCTATCAATGAACTGCAGAATATACAGAGGCTTGTCAGTGGGCTGGAGGGCCACCGGGAAACACCTCCAGCCAGGGATTCCCCCAAGTGACCTGTGAAAGAACCTCTCAACTTGCCTTGACAGATTTAGGGGTCACTAGGAATTCATTTGTACAGCACACAAGCGTAACTATTGCAGCATGGATGGCTGGATGGATGGAAGAATGAGGAGCAAAAAGGAGTTAAAATGTTTGCAGGGATTGCTACAAATACCTGATCTACAACACTGTTTTACAGATAGTATATTATTGGAATAATATGTAAAATGGACATGTGTCGAATGAAGATTCAAGGATTTATTTTTTAAAATAAGGCATTTTAACCTAAAGGACAAAAACCACTGATGACACTGAAAAAGACATTGTGGGAATGTCATGAATTAAACTTAAAATAATAAAAAAGAATGCAGAAAACTATAATAGTGTAATTTGTTAAAACAGCTCCATTCTCGGCTCAGGTGCCCAGATGAGTACATGCAGACAGTGGTCTAGTTATTAATATGAGTATTGTTTATGAAAAAGGACTTCTCCGACCGAGTCTGACATGATACGCTCATCTACCGAGTCCACGTGATGCTGTTAGAAGGAAAAGGAAGATTCGCAGGATGGGTTCTAAAACGAAGCGAACGACGCTGTGAAAGAGGGAGAAATAAGAAACCTTTACAACAATCAAAACGAATTGGTCGTAGTCACATTGGAGGACTGTGCATCCAACCTCAAATATTTATGTAATTAATGCGTAATTCTGTAAATAAGTCGAAGAACGGCAGAATATGCAAACTGGTTTTAATTTATTTAAAGTTGTACATTGACTTGTACATAATATTTAGAGTTTAACTCATTGCATTTATTATTTTCATTTTACATGAGCATATATTGTAAATTAAATCATAGCGCTTTGTGGTTTGAAAAAAAAGAAAGGGTTCCTATAATATCTTTTGTTTTTATTATTGTATATTTGCCCGCAACACTTCATGGAGTCACCCGTGCCATCATGAAATAGACTTAGTAACGCAGGACACTGCTTGCAAAATCATGTATGACGAGGCAGAAAGCGTACAAATAGTAAGAAACCTCAGGGTTTTTCACTCCAAGTCTATGGGGTGTTATAGAGAATTTACATCGAAAACGTGTCTCAGTTATGCAGTTTATTCGGGTAAATTCTTCCTGTTCTACTTCTTTTTTTTTATTTTCTCACACTTTCAATAAAAAAAACAAGATGCTATAGTATTGTGTTGTTTTGTTGTCACTCTATTACTGATCTGCTTTTCATATCGGCAATATTAAATAAATATCACAAAGTCAGAAAATTAAACTCTTTATTACGGATACTAATAGACTTCAATATATTGACTGTCGTTAATACTTTTAGAATACAGCTAAAAGATTAACATTCACATTGAACAAAATTATACTCACTTTTTTGCATCAAGTTAAATGAATTTAAATATCTACAGTTTATTAACACCAACGTTTTTAGAACGAAATAAAGCGTGATCTACTAAATGCGTAATTGGAATGTTACTTTATCCCCAATAAAGTAATTGTTTGTTTTTTAATTGGATATCATAATGGTTTTGATATTTGTACTTACTCGATTGCAAATA
The DNA here is from genome assembly GCF_900747795.2 of Erpetoichthys calabaricus. NCBI lineage: Eukaryota > Metazoa > Chordata > Cladistia > Polypteriformes > Polypteridae > Erpetoichthys > Erpetoichthys calabaricus. Next base: position 87,742,491 of record NC_041401.2, read on the forward strand.
ATGAACCACCTACCCTAAAGTACATTAAGGTTTAATTTTTGATACGATTGTTTAATGCCCGTTTGACATGCATTTTTGACTGTGACAAATATTGCATTTAAAAAATAAAAAAGACGTTTGAAATCAAATTCAAACCACCGGATCAATATAACTATCTAAAATAAGGATGTTGATGCTTCGCCTTGACCCTCGGTTAAAACAGTCAAGGTATCAAATATTCTGATTTTTAAACTTGTTCGCAAAGTTTCGCTGAGTATTCGTATTGAAGGTCTGAGTTACAGTTTGAGACACCACCAAAAATGGCCTATATTTTAGGAATCTTTAGCGCATCTCTTACACTTAGTGGATGTCTTTAATTTAATTTACGTGTGTTGTGTTTGATAGTCTGGCGGGCCTCTGGAAGGCCATGTGTTTCTAGATTCGCATCCCAGACCACCGAACTCCAGGGACCGAATGCATCCTCGTAGTGCCATCCACGGGCCAAATCAGACCCTGATTTAAAGCACAACCGAGAAACTTAAACGTGAAGCCTTCAAGCTTTATCTACCCATAGTAAACCAACTTCAAGGATGATATTAATCAATGGTTCTTATTTCAATAACTAGCGACTGTGCCTGTTTACAGCTTTTGTTGCTCCACCTTCAGGAGCTTCTCGTTAACACAGCGGCTTCGCTTCTAGATGTGCCGCGGTTTACCTTAACCAGCGACTACCTGTCTGCAGTGTATATGACTTCACTCAGTCCATCAATCAAGAAAAACAAAAACACATTTACTTCCCTGTAAACGGTGCTAAAAGTGACGAAATACAATTTAAGGTAATGGTGTTTTAATCGTTGTAAAATTGTTATAAACTAACATGCCAAATGCTAAATAAATCTCTAAAATTATTTATTTAGAGTGCTCTTTACAATTATGAAATGATTTAAAACATATGAGTGTGTGTGTATATATATATATATATATATATATGTATATATATATATATATATATATATATATATATATATATATATATATATCATATCCAGGTAATGGTAACCGAATTGTGAAAACAATTACTCATTTCACAAGGCCTTACATAATATATATATATATATATAATATATATATATATATATATATATATATATATATATATATATATATATATATATATATATATAGCAATTTCTTTTAACAACAGCACGGAGAGTTAAAGACACACGTTAGTTTCAGCTCTGCATTAACCACCTTCCATTCTAAACACTGTTTTAAATTATCAAAGCTTCCTGCATTGCATTCAAGTGAAAAATATTTTTGGAACAGCCCTGCTTTTTTGGAACTCACGTCAAACACCTCACTTTTTGTGCTCTCCATCCATGAGACTCAAACGCTATTTTTAGCGTATCAGCGATTAATGTTTTAATCGCGGTTTCCTCCTTGCACTGTGCTAGTATTGTATTCGTGGGATATATATATATAGCAAGTGAATACTAATTTGCATCTATTTATAGACTGGACGTGTTTATTACGGAAGTCCAGCCGCCCTTTTCTTTAAAACTATTACAACTGTGCAGTTCCTCTGAGCATTTTGGCTTGGATTTTTTTAACTGTTCATGTGCAGCTCCAGTCAAAGATCAAATTCGAAAGCCGTGAAAAATTCATGATGATCTTACCAGCACCAAGACCTCCTGCCTTCAAGTACTTGTAGGAATGCAATATATCAATATTGGTTTCGCGCAGCGGCTTTTATTTCAAAGTAACGTACACCTGTAGTAATGTAAATCCTATAATATAAACACAAAGTGACTCCAACATACAAAAATCATCCAAGTGACTTAACGTGAGGACGAAGGTAGGCAAAAACAATACTTAGATTCAGGTTTGTTGAAGCTAGAAAAAGTTCTACAATTTTAGTTGAGTTGTGCACTCATCCTGGTGTGATTTTTTATTTTTAATGTTTAGAAGAGATGTTTAATTTGAGCCTTTGTAGATAACAGTATTATTATTATTATCCCCCACATAATACATTTTAATGTACGTGCTCTAGGAGTCAAAGTACACACGATTTATCTTGCTCAAGTATCGTTAATGAAGTGTTTAATCTCTTTTTACTTACAATTTAGCTATGATCAAAGTCGCCATGCCATTACTGCTGAACGGTGACGTTGGACCCCGAGTTGTGATCGACGCCACCAGCACTCTACTGAGTGGCCCTGGAGTGGTGTGGGGTGGCAAGCATTAGTCCAGTACTGTGTAGAAATGTCTAAGCAGAGCTCATTCACTAGGAATTAGAAACCCAAATTTGAATTAGAAACTTTAGGACTTAACACCCCTTTTGGAATAAATAAACTGGAACCCGTCCCTGTGTTTTCAAGCATATGTGGGGGTTTCAAAAGGCTTCATTGTGCTGTTCAATCATTATGACTATATATCGCCAGGACTGTTTCCCTGCCTTGAGTCTAGTGCTGCACGGATAGGCTCTGTCCCCAAACTGGACTGAGCAGTTATGTTCTCTATAAAGAAGCCACAAAAGGGCTGCCATAATAAGCTTGTTACTTTTGCTCCTAATTCCACTCAAAAATGCATCTTTTTAAAATGTATTATTAGCATAAATGCAATTGCTATTTTATTATAATTATTTAAAATGATAGTTTTTAAAAAAAAATAAATAAATATATAATGTGATCAAGAGACAGTTTATCATCGAGATTAAATCTGAAACGGGAAAAAGAAGATATATTAATCCGTACACGCACACACTATATATCCCACACTGGAAAAGGCACGCTACACAAGTAAACGCAACTGTAAATGTGCAAGCATATGAAACAAGGCATTAACGTAGCGGCGATCTGTCAAAGGGAATAAAAGAGGATCCCAGGCGCTCGCGGACCTTCCATCCACGCCACGCCAAGGCAGGGAGAGGGTTAAGGGTTGGGAGGAGGGGCTCTCGCCTCTAGCCGCGCAGCAGACAGTCCTTTGTCCAGAGACCGGCGCCTGTCGCCTGTTTGCCGGCCACACTGCCTCCCCACACCCGGGGACAAAGGCACAGGGAGATCCCGAGAGCGGCAGCTCCTAATTAGAGAGCCTCATTCTTCGCACTAATCACACAACTTTCGTTGTATTAAGCGACTATTGTTACACTCTGTTATCTCCAATTAACAATTCGCGCTGCCCCAACTCGCACTCTCAGAGAGAAAAAATGCGTGTGTCTGAAACAATCAGTCAATGACAGATCAATAGACTCCCACGACTGACTCATAGATAGTAAATAACAAGCGCTAATTGTGCAGGGGTAAAAAGGCCAAGTCCATCTGTTTTATGCGCGATCGGATGAACAGTTGGAGTGGCTGTCTACATACCTGCCTGTGCCTGCTAACCTCTGAAAGGTGAAGTTAAATCTAAAATTGCATTACATTGGCACGCAACGGCAAACTAAAGTAATAATGCATCAAATGAACAAATTACGACAAAATATGTTTTACGTCCATAACGTACTGTCTCTATGGAGGAAAAACAGCTTTTATCGGCCCACCGTTTAGAAAATTAGCACTCGGGCATCTTATCCGTTCACTGATGTTCTCAACCCGCTTTTTACTTTTCAGGGTCGAATGAAGTGGGCGCCTGTCTCGTTCTTCCCACCTCATGTGATATATGATGTCTGTGCGACCCCCAGGCCATCCCTTCATGCAATAGGAACTAGGAGATGGATTGAACAATCTCAAAGATCTACAAGTCCAGCTGGAGAAAATATTTTTTTGTCATTGAAATCTTTTTATGAACTGTTTAAACTTTGAAAAATGTAAATTTATTCTGGTCTTACCTTGAAAAGAAAGCGGATTCGTGTCATTAGTATTACCGTTTTTCATATTTAAGGGCTGTGGTATCAAAACTCGTATTCTCTAAATATTTAGGTATTCAAAACGAAATAATATACGGAATACAAAATTAAAATTTTAAAAGAAAAAAATACAGAAAACAGCTACAAACAAGGCTCGTGCTACTTAAGATAGCTCTGTGTGTTTAAAATAAAACCGCTGGATAAAATCGTCTCTCAGAATATGGGTTGAACAAGAAACAGATGGAGCGCTTTCGGTATTTCGGTTTTCATATGTTTCAGCTGTGTACTGCGCACGTTGGCCTCTACCTTGCCCGTGTTACTAACGGGATAGGCGTCAACCAATTGGATAAACGGGTTAGGAAATGGTTGGGTGGATGGATGTAAAGTGTACTATTAAATTTTGACAATAAGACTAGACGATGGTCACAGAATTCCGTCATATTTAGGGTAGTTTCCGAAGCTGTCCTCCTTTGAAGAAACTGTCTTCGAGGAGTCTCCGACGTGAGATTCCGCCCACCTGCCGAGGGGTAACAGGGGTGTTACGATGACCGAACTCAAGCAACACATTAGTACTGCATGGCGTTTTGCGGCTGAAAACAAAGTTGAGCCCCTGGTGAACTAACATGTTTTTCGGCAGATGCACGAGGCGCTCTATGTGTGTGTCGGCAGGACCGTTGACTTTGTAAGAGGGCGCAGGTCCAGGTCGGACGAGCTCGGGTGAGGTGAGCTATTGTCTGAATTGCTGCCTGCAGACGTCGCGTTAGCCAGGCGACGGGCGTTTTTTTTTTTCTCCTTCATTTTAAAAACCTTTTTGGGTGAGAACAGAGAGCTGAGCAATTCAGTGGAGACAGATCTCCTGAAGCAGATAACCAGTCTCGGAAGCAGATATGATCCGAGAATAGAAGCAAGGAAGTGCAGGCGGGGCAGCAGTCAAGAGCTGTGTGTGCGAGAATGTGCGATTACAGAATTGCGAGGATTTGTACCCGTATGAATGAGGAGCGCAAAACCACACAATGGCATGTATCTTACCATGGCCGGTGTATGTATTTTAGGTCACAGCACGTATGATCATTAGACACATCCATACGTCCGACTATGGGTCTGACTGTCTGATGAGGGTTAAGTGTGCATATAGGAGAGTGTGCAATGGTGGCTGGTATACCTGTAGAGGAATGTTCAAACAATGGAATAGTTTGCGTGTCACTTTCTTACGATAATCCCTTCCAAAAGATTTTGCCAGTAAAAAGTTCCATCTTTCGTATTACTGATGTATAAAACGTATGGTGGGTTTCAGTTATTATTAAGTGATTGTATGTATGTTTTTATGGTTTGGATTTGTTCTTAGTTACTTTTGATTCCTTTGCCACGTGATTTTTATGACAAGTTCATACTAGAGCAATGCAATGCAATCGTAAACATCTCATAAAATATAAAAGTTGTCTAGAATGGGATATTAACCCCGATGATTTATTGCAGGAGAGTTTACATTTCACCAGGAATCCCGCATTACCGGCGCCTTTTGTGTCCTCTAGTAGCAACTTTCGTTACTTTAAACATTAAAAATGATGTCATTTTCCACAAATCAGTTTTGTGAAAGTAAAGAAGAGCGTTACTTCTAAGGAGTGATCAGCACATTACAGTCGTTGTTCCCGATCAATTGCAAGCGGCAGAAAAATTAAGCGCTGCTGGGAAATTTAACTACAATTCAATCCTAGGTCACCCCCTACTGGAAAACTCACGAACTGAGCTATTTAAAAAATAGCAAGCAAACCTAGCAGGCAATCAAGACGTATTACCTAAGCCTACAAATCTGCCATCCGCTGACAGAAGTCCATCTCATTTAAGTACTAGCACGCTCCGCTATATAGACATTTAAGTAATGGTCTAGACATCCGAGCAAAGCAATGTTTATCTGAAGTTGTAAATCGATATATACAATGAACTTCCAACCCATTGATCAATTCAGAAAAGGATAGAAATTTAAAAAGGAAAGTAATGCTATTTATGCTGGCGTCGTTCTGTCTGTACGTGCCTGGCGCGTTTTAGTTGCATGAGCGCCTGAACTCTTCAAATAAAGATCCTGGACAAAACAAATGTTTTTAGGCGGCATCCCCACGACATCCACGCGGAGAAGGAAAGTTGACACTCTTGTGGCACTACGTCCTTCAGAAATACACTTTGATCTAATCACCTATTAGACTGTCAGGTATCGAGATCCATTCGAATCGTCAATTCAATGTAAAAAACAATTTATAGTACCGTCTCAAGCCGCATCGCGAGGATGTCTAAGCTTAATAAAAAGTCTCTTTAGTGCCTGAGCCATTTCTTTAGTGATCCTCTTTTTGTCCGCTAGATGTCATTAGAACGCCCTTTTGAAAACATGCTGGACACTAAAGATCACCACTCAATGGGCTATCAAATCATATAGAACTATCTTTAGTTATTTTACAGTATATATTTATAAAGCACAATATAATTGTGAATATTTAAAATGCCTTTAGATTAAGCTAGTTAGGGTGTTGTGTGACTAAAATAGTGTGAAAACCATCCAAATACGACCCATTAATCGTGGGCAAAAACAATACTTCAGTAATAAGTACTTTAAGAAGCAACGGCTAGCTACTTAATAAAGTAGTGGACTCAGAATGAACACCTGCAGCCTTCTAAGACTGAACATAGGGACCCTGCACAAATCCATTCTTGTACCAAAATGGCTTATTCCAGGGGCATTAGGCACACGACAGAGACCAAGTGTGGGTGGGATTATAGCCTACTGCAGGTCACATTGACATATAAACTCACTGCCACCTATACAGGACCAGTAGAGAGCCATCCAGTTATTATGTACCTGTTGGGATATTGCAGGGAAACCAGAGTACCCACAAAATTTCATATTAAGGCATATAGAGAACATGCCTAATCCACACAGATAGGTCTCTGGCTCTGTTCAAGTTCAAGTTCAAAATTTATTGTCATGTGCACAGTAAGGAAACACATTTCCCTGTACAATGAAATTCTTTCTTTGCTGTCCACACCAAATGACAAAATTAACGTATAAAGATAAAACATAAATAATAAGTAGTAGATAGATAATAAGTAACAGAGGCAGCATAAAGTATAAAAACAGAATAGAAGTATAAAGTGTAATTGTGCAGGTAGGTTTGTGATGGACAAGTCCAATACAGTTGTGTGAGGTAGATAGAATGAGGTGCACCATGGTTATAAACTCCATTCAGCTATTTAGGAGTCTAATGGCCTTGGGAAAGAAAGAGTTCTTTAGCATGGAAGTCCTGCATCTCATACGTCTATACCTCTTGCCTGAGAGTAGAAGTGTGAACAGTTCGTGTTGGGGGTGGGTGAGGTCCCCGAGGATCGAGGCAGTTCTCCTGCGGACTCTGCAGTTGTAGATGCTCTGCAGAGAGGGCAGTGGGGTCCTGGTGATCTTCTCAGCAATCTTTACCACTCTCTGCAGGTGTTTGCGGTCCATAGCAGTAGTGTTGCTGTACCACACTGATTTCAAACCAGGACTCTAGGTGTGTGAGGCAATAGGGCTAACCTTTTCTCCAAAATGTTACACATCCATCGTAGTAAAAGGACAAAAGTCAGTGTGTATCTGTGTGTCCGTCCATCAGTTAAAGCAGTGCTGAAGTTTGTAGTACCCTATCTTAGAATGAAAATTCAATACATTTTATTACTACAAATGCTTATGATGCACCATCTGTTCGAATGAAAAACACAACGTATTTTGTTACCACAAGCATTACAAAATACAGTCCAATAGATGGTGCACTCCAAATGTAAATGGTGAACACGCTGAGGTCTGCATTGATTACTTACATTTTAATCGATCTTAGAGCACAGTGGGTAGCACTTTTAGTGAAATTTAAGTGTCTACATTGTGTTTTTTATTTTAAAAATCACGATGCATCACATTTGTGTCACTTATAAGATATTATCTTTTCTTCTTTTTAGATATTGCCTTTATGACTCGCAAGCAAAAAAAAAAAAATAAGGAAAAGTGAGCCAAAGAAGCTAAAAGACAAGACTGCTTTGCAGGGTTAAACAGAAGAGATGCGGCTGTTATACTTTCTAGAACTGCCGGACCTTCTTCTTTTTGAGTAAATTTTATGTTTTTCTCATTTCATATACTACAAAACATTCTTAAACTACTGAGAAATGGATGGCACCAAACTATCAATGCATCAAGGGCTGAAGAAAGGCCGTTCCATACAGTATCAATTTAAAGAGGTTAATAGGTGAGTCAAGGTATATTAAGATATTGAGGGCATCTGTCAACAAAATAAAAATCTTCAGAAAAGTCTGATACTGGGACAAAACTAAAACCTGAAGACAAGCTTAGCTAGCACCTGACTGCAGCTCCGACATGTTGCATTTAATCCTGGAGTGATCTTGGGGGATGAGTATAGCCCTATTCGGACAGGATTAGTTTTAACCAGGACGTCTAGTGAGCTGGTATGCACCAGGACTTTGGCAGTTCCCCATTCTTGCCTCATGAGTACCAGTAGTTAATGTATGTGTAACGGCAAGGGCAGGCCCTGTTAGCGACCTTCTCTTATTTGTAATACTAATATGTCCATTTTCACCTTCAAGGAGGGGCACATTCCCAACTGCCTCCAATTCGATATAAATTGTGCATATCGGTAAACCTTTGGACATCCAGGGGGATACCTCACCCTACTGTTACTCAGCATTCTCAACAAGGTGGTGCCAGTTATTTGTTTTTTTCCACTTGAGGCACTGGGTAAGTATTTATTACCAGAGGACCTCTGTAATTTTAGTCCTGTCCAAATCACTCAAGCGACAGTTTTACTGACATTTTGATTCACATGGGGCTAGTTTAATCTGGGGTTATTTTTTACAGACTTTTTGTGAAGGTAAAAGGCTCCATAGTCTTTACTGAGATGTGAACATGTACTCCGTAAAAAGTTACTGACATAAGTAATTTGGATTTAACTAAAACCACAGAGGTCCTTAGGTAATAATTACTTTAGTTCATCTCCTTGTGTAAAACTAATCCCCTCCAAATAGGGATTCAGGTGTATTTTGACTGAAGACGAATGTCTTCTTTGGATGAGACTTGGTACAAATTGTCTGTGAATGTAACCGCATTCCCCCTTAATACTTATCACAGTCTAAGAAGGGGGGTTTCTTAAATGGCTGATATGATCTTCAGATTGTTCTTTAATCTTTGAGAAAGTTTAATAGCAATGTCACTATAGTAGAGAAATGAGGTAGTATTGGAAATTAAGGTATAATACAGTGAGTTGCATCTTAGATTTAGGGGTTAGTTGCAATTCTCATGGGTAGCACAGTTGTAAAGTGATTAGCATTACTGCCTAACCACTTAACACACTCAGGTTTAAACCTTAACCATTCATGTGATTTTCTTAGGATGTTCTGGTTTTCTCCTACATCCCACAAATGTCCAGGGTAGGTTGGTAGGAGACTCTAACTTGACTGCGTGTGAGCCTACTCAGTGATTGACCAGTACTCTTCCAGAGCTCTGACATGTGTTTGCAAAATCAATAAATAAACATATTCACCACAGAGTATTTTAAATGACAAGAATATAGCATTCCTAAACTCTCCTAACCCAATTCAGGATTACTGGGGCATAAGAGGAATATAAGCCTCTTTAAGATTTTGGATAACATACTTATAACAGGAACCAAATGAAGGATTTTTGAATGAAAAAGGAATTATATGAATTCAAGATAGGTCTTGTGCGATTTAACTTCATGCCGCTTTATGTTTGTCATAGCTAATACAGCTCAACAATAAAGTTGCACACAAAGGGACAAAAAACTGAGGCCATTACAAATAAGAGATATGTCATTCATGACATAATCTTGGAGCCTGAACATCCATTTCTAGTAAAAAAGCTAGGAGTCTGATAATGGCAGTCCTTCTTCTGTGTTCTTGATTTCTGGAGCATTGACAGGTCTGGTATGGAGCAAAGCCATCCCAGCAGAATCAGACGCATCACAGAACCCTCCTTTGGTCAGAGCATCATACGGCACACTTGCAGACATACATTCAATCAACCGACAAGAATTTTAATTGTTAGAGGAAAGCATACTCCTTTCTTGAATACTGAAATTCCCTCCAGAAGCTAACATGCTGGAGAACTGTGACAGGATCTATGGTATCCACTGTGAAGGACTAATAAACCCACTATGCCACTGCAGATTGCTTCCAATAGCTTCTCAAGGACCACTTAACCCAGTTAGATGGCATGAAGCTTGGACTACAATCCAGGATCATTGGGTTCAAGGTCAAAATCAACCCTTGATGGAGTAACTTCAAATAGCTTAACTCATAAAGAATGCGGCGGCACGGTGGCGCAGTGGGTAGCGCTGCTGCCTCGCAGTTGGGTGACCTGGAGACCCGGGTTCGCTTCCCGGGTCCTCACTGCGTGGAGTTTGCATGTTCTCCCCGTGTCTGCGTGGGTTTCCTCTGGGCACTCCGGTTTCCTCCCACAATCCAAAGACATGCAGGTTAGGTGGATTGGCGATTCTCAATTGGCCCTAGTGTGTGCTTGGTGTGTGGGTGTGTTTGTGTGTGTCCTGCAGTGGGTTGGCACCCTGCCCGGGATTGGTTCCTGCCTTGTGCCCTGTGTTGGCTGGGATTGGCTCCAGCAGAACCCCGTGACCCTGTGTTCGGATTCAGCGGGTTGGAAAATGGATGGATGGATAATGAATGTTGGGGACACTGATCCATGAAGAGCCCAAGGCAGTGTGGATGTGATAATTCCACTCACCTATATCTTGACCTCAGTCACAATATAGCAGAGTTTTTCCAATAAAGAATTAACAACTTATTTATCTGCATGGTTCAAAAGAATACTTGAGTCTCTACTGCAGCTGCAAGAAATGTCATTGAAAACTTAGCAATACAAAAGTTTTGATAAATAGAGCAAATGTGGCAGAGTGAAGATTCTGGCTCTGTGGTTTCACTAGAAGAGATTTTGTGGGTTATTTCTAAATAGAAAATATATACTATTTCCTCTAAAAGAAGAAATTATCAATGCTGTATTTAAAGAATTATTAGTTTTTAAGGTATCTTGAGGTGCTTAGAGTATAAACACAGCTACGTGCTTTCCCTGCACCACCCAGGACCTGCAGAAAATGTATCCATTGCACTGCATACAAAAGGGCCTGGCTTCTCTTTGTTTCCTCACCATTTGCATGTACAACTTAAGCAGCAGAATTTATGGCGTCAGGAAGCACAATATATAATATAAAATAATACACCCCCTATCATGCATAGACCTATTTATCCTCTCGACCTATACCGTCCTTAAAGGTGGCTGTTCATTTGACATTTTTAATAAAGAAATCGATGCAAGCCCCTTCTTTCCCTCTTTTCCACTCTTGAACATCTTCCTTTCATCCTAGTTAGCTTTCTGCTCAACTCCAGAATTTTTACTCAGGGAGCTATGTCTCTTTGTATATCCTGTCCTGAAAATATTTTTGAGCATAGAATATACCCAACTACAAAGCCTGAAGCTGCCATATCACACAGCTTTATGGTGGACCCAACTTGCAATGGATGTGAGATCCATTTATATGGTGTCCTTCTTATGCCGTCACTAATGATCTTTACAATAATACACTCTTGTCAGCCCTGAGACACCTGGCTTTATCATGTTGTCTTTCTGAGCCTCTAAAATGGCGAACAAGTAAGAAGTGCATTCAAGTGTGTTTGAGACTTGGCTCTTGACCAGTGAATGAGGGGGGAGAGACACATTTTTAATTCAAAAGCTCCATCCATTTGAAGGGATTTCCTGTTCATTCACTACTCTAATTTTGTGGGGCTATTTATTTAACAATATTGTAGCAAAGTGCATGAATTTTATGCATTTTGAGCATAACAGACTGGATAACTGATGTGGATCATGTGACATGAGTAGGAAGAATTTTTTTAAATGGATGTTTTAATATTGTTTCCTGTTGTTCAGTTTTCCACCCCAAACACACACACTTGAAGCCCATTGCATCATAAACTTTGATCTTTGTTCTTTATGAAAACATGAGATGAAAATTTTTTCTAGGCCATCACTACAAACATTTCACAATCAGTAAGAGATAAAATAATTATCATTCATGAGTTAAGTATTCCTTTAAAGGTTGTCAGTGTATTGTAATGTATAAAAAGGTAAAAATATATATATTAGACCACACCATTTGCTTTATGGTATAAGCAAATATAAAAATTGCATAAAAACTATGACTGACAATATTTTTCAGATTTTTTCAGAGACTGAGTTCAATACTTCCTCAAATCCACAGTTAAGGTAGTGGGAGCAAGCGTTCATTCAAGCAGCAACAGGTGCAGGACAAGAAGCCCTCCTGGATGGGCCCACACATACGCAACACCTGGCACACACATTTGGTTGAGTTTGGAATTATCAGTTACCCTAACACAAGTGTCTTTGGGACATGGGAGGAAGGACAGAGTACACGGAGGAAACCTCATAGACAATGTTCAAACTCCATGAACTCACATCCATGATGCTGTATTCATAAGGCTACAGAGCTAACTACCGTGTTTTTTTTAAAGTTATGATAGTTGTTTGATTTTATTTCTCCCTTTTTATCCTATTTGGTAGTTTCATTCTGTAAAATGTGAATCTTGTTACAGGCCTGAAGAAAGGACTGAAGTAGCGTGACCCTAGTGTGAAACTTTTGCATATGTTTTAGGGAGTTTAAGGGTTAGAATTAGAGCTGTAGAGAACATCATAAAAGTTGTTTTGGTTTTGACAGGCCATTTGTACCATGTGTCAGGCTGTGCCAGGGCTTGTTGCCCATTTCAAGTTCAAGATTACAGTATAGTTAAGCTGGCATCACACTACATAACTTTTCCTGTAATTTGCAGTTGGTACCACACCGTATGACTATTTCCATAAGTTTCAGTTGATGCCTTCATTTATATAATCTTAATAAAATCACTGCGAGTTGTGTTCATCTCCATTCTATATGAAAACATTAGATGAAAAACTTTTCTGGACCCTCATTACAAATATTTCAAAATCATTTTTGGGTGGAGTATTCCTTTAAAGGTTGTCAGCGCATTGTACTGTGCTCATCCAACTTTGCAGCCAGCAATTAAGGCACTGCTGGTTCTGATCAGACAGTGTGTTTACTTCATATTATGTATTATTTTATTTACTTTCTTATAGTCAGTAATTGAGCTTTATTGAGTAATGATCATCAGACCTTCATAAACACAGTATTGCAGGTCACTTATCAGCTTTCTGACTTCATTATTAGCTAACACTATTTGGCAAGAGTGTGATCCTTCGGAAAAATGGTGACACCCAAAAGAAACAAGAAACAACAAGGGAAACAAGCTAGAGTGTGCAACAGGCTGAGATCCTGAGCACACCAACTATCACTGCTCACTGTCACGCTAGTCAATGTCCTATCACTGAAAAACAAGTTGGACTATATCAGAGCAAGGGTAACGTTCCAGCAAGATTTTCACAACTACAACATTTATTGTCTCACAGAGACGCGGCTGGCTCCATTAGTACTGGATCAAGATCTGACCTGCTGAATCTCTCTCTGTTTACAATATGAACAGAACAGAGGGGTCTGCCAAATGGAAGGGTGGAAGAGTATGTCTCATGGTTAAGAATAACTTGTGTGACAACAGGAATGTATCTGTTTTATCATGCTACAGGTCACTCAACCTGGAGTTCCTGACAATTTCATGCAGATCATGTTATCTTCTCTGGGAGTTTACTTCAGTTATTGTCATGGTCATGTACATTCCACCTCTAGAAGAAACTGACACTATTTGAAAGGAACTGTATGAGACACTTAATTGCAACTAGAGTGATAACCTGGAAGCTGCTCTCATCAAAGCTGTCTATTTCAACAAGACTTGCCTCAAATGGGTAATTGTGAACTTTTTTCAGCACAATACATATATTAACAGAGGGGACAGGACACTGGATCACTGCTATGCTCCAAACAGAGATGGCTATAAAGCCCAGACTCTTTCTCTGCTGGGCACATCTGACTATACTGCCATCTTTCTTATCCCTAAAAATAAACAGAGACTAAAGCTTGAAACACCAGTTGTGTGTGAGGTTTCACCTTGGACAGATCATTCAGAGTCCATCTTTCAGGACACGCTGAGTGATGCTGACTGGGAAATGTTCAGGTGCAGCTGATGATGACACTGATGTGTTTACAGAAGCTGTGACATCCTTTGTTGGAAAACTAATAGAAGTAATCATCCTGAAAGTTATCATCAAGACTTACAAAAACCGGAAACTGTGGGTTGATAAAACAGGTTCGGTGGCAACTGGGCGACAGTCAACTCAGCAAAAAGACAAGTTGGCGAAAGACAACTCGGTGACATCCTTTACCAATTAGGTAATAATTAGGTTCAAAGAGATTTTTTAATTATATTTAAATGACAACATGATTTAAAATGTTGAAAATAAATTTAAATAATTGATGAGCAAACTTTATTCTGCAGATGGAACAAACTCTATCTTACATTATCTTCTGCAACCAAAATTGCTAATCCTTTATATAAATTGTATTGATTGTAATCATATAATAACGTTATTTAGAATACGAAACGTGACCTGCGAGTACGGCTTAAGGAATATCTTTACTCTCAACATATTGGGACTCTCATAAAGCAGGTAATTCTGTGGATTTTCTGGCGCCCTACGTTGTCATTTAAATTTCATTAAAAAATCTGTTTAAACCTAACTATTACCTAACTGGTAAAGGATGTCGCCGAGTTGTCTTTTCGCTGAATTATCTTTCACCGAGTTGTCCCTGAACGGATAAAACCATCTGTGATGCAATAAACACATGCACTACTGTGTACAACTTAGGGCTTGTCTCTGGGAATATGGACGATTACAGAGTCGCCTCCTATAGCCTAAAGAGAATCACAAAAGCCACTAAGAGAAAGTATGGAGAAAAAGTGAAATGACAATTTTATCAGTTCAATTCTAGGTACATATGGCAAGATCTGTGGACAGTAACAGCCTATAAAGCGACTACCCCCACCACAGTGAGTGCTGACACCTTTCTTGAAGACGATCTTAATTATACAGTTAATTAGACAATTAATTTTACATACACTTGTGTATGAATGCTAATGACAGCTAGCTGTATAATATGTCTGAGTCAGGAGTCCTGCCCAGTAGGGCTATTGTCACGATGTGCCCAGAGGTTTAAGAGGACAAAAAAACAGTAGTTGAGTTCTTGTTTCAGTCTTGTTTTTTAATGGGTTCTGTCATTTTGAGACCTTTCTGTTGATGGATGCTATGCTTTTGCTAGTTAAGGCCAACTATATCTGTTTGGTGTATGACTTTACCAGATCATTGTAGATGTCCTGGTTGTCTAGGTTTCTGGATACAACTTAAACCCCTTGCTTGATTTTCTTTGAGTTTTATATTTATTTCTGGTTATAAACATTTTTCTTTCTTTTGACTACATTCTTCAGTTTACAATTTGGCCCTTGTTTACAAAGTGTTTTCAGCATTTTTGTTATACCTCCAAACTATGATTATGACTTCTTGTTCTAAGCTTATTTTCTTGACTATTGATCTCTTAGTTTTGACTTTGCCTAATTTATATTACCGACTTCTGTCTCCTGATTCCATTCTCATTTCAGACTGCAAATCAGTGCAACATCCTCTTCCAAGTTCTGAGTGTAATAAAAGAGATTCCATTCCATCCCTGAAACCAGGGAGGACCACCACTCTTCCAAGTGCTTGGACAATGTTTATAAGACATTGCATACCCATGGACAAAAGAAAAAAATCATTATTTACTAACTCAAAGGGTCACTTTATTTAAATCCTTTATAAAAGGATCTTGGTCTCTGACAATCTCAGAAGATTATCATTTGGTATTTGATTTTTTTTTTTCAATTAAATATGGAAAATATGGAGTACTTTTTGAGTTTCTGTTCTGGCTAACCAAACAGCAATTACAGTCATGAATTTGTGGTTTTTCGTTTTTGATATGATTTTGGTGATATCATAATGTTGCCATTTTGTGTTCAATTCTTCTCATATTTGTTGCCATTTCATGTTATTTCCTGCACAAATGTGGCCATGTTTTTGTTGGTTGTGGACCTTCTGGTGCCACCTCATGATCACAGCATGTGACACTTGACAGATGGCAGTGTAGGACACTGTGTGACACTTGACAGATTGCTGTAGATGTGATTACTGTTTATACTCACGGTATGCAGATAAATTGGGACTTGATTTTACCGTATAATTTCTGGTATTTTATAATGTCAGTCATATAAGATGAATGTGGAAAACTCACGCTATTGGTCCAAGAAATTATGATATGCTAATGCCCACCTAAGAGAGTAACCACAGAGCATACTGCCTTTTTTTTTATGTATTGTGCCTACGTGACCACACGGTAATACCCGAACTATTCTGAAACAACGTTTGCACTGATTTGTGTTTTTTGTATCTCACACACTCATACACCTTTGTCGTAACAGCATCCCTTATCTATGATGGAGCGTTCGATCAGAAGAAAATATGAAGCTGGTTTTAAATTAAACATCATTGAAGTAGTGAAAGAAATTGGAAACTGTGGTGCTGCAACAAAATTTGATGCGTCTGAGAAACTGATGTGAGATTGGAGAAGGCAAGTAAATGTAAAAAAAAATGAAAAATGTAAGTGTTGCATTTTTGAACGGGCGTATAATTTGGGGTCTGATTTTATGATCGATTTTTCGGGTTTCAAGACCCAGCTTATACATGAGTGTATACTATAATTATGTTTGAGCTGAAGACTCTTAGTTAGTATTTGGAACTTTGTATGCGTCTTTTAACTTTTTTTGGAACTCGTTTTGACTTTGTAGTTTGGTACTTTTGATCTTCCAATTTTGACCCATGCTTGTTTCTGTCATCATCTTTTTTAATTCATTTGATTCATTTTGCTCTTAGACATGCCTTTTCCCATCATTGGCATAACAGAATCAAAATGAATCTGAATGTTTCGGAATAAGTTTATTATCTACACAACACTTTAGTCTTGTGATCTTCTTCCAATCTCTTTTATGTTTATGTTTGGTTGTATGCATGTGAGGTGTGTAGCACTAAAGACAAACAAACTCTAAATAGTGGAAAACACACCGGGCATATTTCTTGTAAGTGGATTTCTAGCCAATAAACCAACACGTTGTAGGTGAGAAGTGAAAAAAGCTGATAAAATGTAAGCATTTTCTTACAGACACTAAGTTTTAGAAATTCAAGCTAAATAACTTTCAGTAAAGATATAAAGTGAATTCCTTTATTTACTGTGTGTCTGTATATACTACGTGGGAGGAGAACGGGCATCCTGGATGAGACAAGGAAATATACACTACTCAGATGGAAAGCCAGCCGTGTCGGGGTCCCTATGTTGCAATAGAGGGTGCTGTCTGGGGAGGACCTCCCTACTCTCATTATGATCCGGAAGTGCTTCCCAGAAGATGTGGCATGACACCGGAAGCATTCCTGGGTCCAACCTAAAAGGAAGCCAACTGCCACAAATGGAAGAATCAGAGGTGACACTCAGCAGTGGAGAGAAGGAGGAAGAATAGTATTGAATTATTGTGATGTGGTGGCTTATATCCAAAGAGTATTGTATGAATAAGATGCTTGTGTGAATAATATAGTCTATTTTATTCATACACCCATTGTGTTACTGAGTCTGTGGTTTGGGGCTCTCTAGCGCCCCCTGGTAATCACAACTGTTTACAATATAATGTTACTGTACTCATTTATTTGCATACAGTGCCAAATCTTTATGCTTTTACATTTTATGGAGCGAACAACGTTTACGTTGTCCCCCCTTTTTTGAAGTGGTCACAAATAACAGTAGTAGGCTCCTGATTCATTGTTAAATGATTGCCGTGACCTCTGCTTTGAATTCCCCTGGGGGTCATTTCTAACTTAATGATCCTAATTATCCAAGTACCTAAGTACCAGCAGAATATTTTTTCTATCAGTGTGGCTTGAATCGTAAGCACTTTTAAAAAATATTCAAGAGGGTTAATGCTAAAGGATTGCAGAGACATCTGGCTGCTTTTGCAGAAATCTCTTTTTTGTTGAATGGAATAACCTTATAATGATCAGGCTCTTATTGGAGATATCAGAACACCTGAATCAATGATTTGCTGAAGAGGCAGTAAGCTTAAGTGTAGCTTGAAAATAGATCACATCAAATACCAGCAGACAAGAAGAGGGGCTTTTCTAGTTGTAATAGTAGTACTAGGGTGTTGTACCGTGTTAGCCATTATGAATGTAGAGAAAAGCCAAGCAAAATGACACCTTTTATTGGCTAACTAAAAAGATTACAATATGCAAGCTTTCGAGGCAACTCATGCTCCTGAAGAAGGGGCCTGAGTTGCCTCGAAAGTTTGCATATTGTAATCTTTTTAGTTAGCCAATAAAAGGTGTCATTTTGCTTGGCTTTTCTCTAGTTGTAATAGTTAAGGCTTAATTGATCATGGAATGTTCTAGTTTTTGAGTAACCCTTTTCAAACCTCTCTTTCTATTTGGGAAGTTAATCGTTAATTCAGCATACTTGCAATGCAGGGTCTTCCTCCACATTTGTGGTTTTGTGGTTAGCCAGCTAATGAATGGTGAACAAACTGAACTCAGTCAAGCATGGGAGGAATAATGTGGCTGCATTTAGAGATGGATTCAAAAATATAAGAGAAGAAGCAATAGGACATAAACACACAAACCAACAAGCTTAGTAAACTCAAACCAGAACCTGAAGTAAATGAACAAGCAAAGGGTTCAAACGCAGAAATATAATAGAAACATGAGACAAGGAAAATACTTGATGACTGGACAAACAGTTACTATTACTGAGTAATTTAGCAGAATAGTATTAGTAATTGCAGATGCCAAGCAATGATAAGTATGAGGCATGAATAAAGACAAAAAACAATTGAAAGGTACTGCCAAAGGCAAAAGTTTTGGTGAAGTTTTAGTGAAGCATTAGGTCTGCATTGTGATTAAAGGTCCTTAAGAAATATATCAATATCAATTGTCATTGTGTATTTTTCATTGAAAAAAATCAGAACAGGTAAAACACCCAGCATTACTGGCCACTATCATATATATACATCCATCAGCCACAACATTAAAACCTCTGACAGGTGAAGTGAATACCATTGATTATCTTTATTAAGTGGTACAGGGGTGGGATCTTTTAGGCAGCAAGTGAACAGTCAGTTTTTGAAAGTGATATGTTGGAAGAAGAAAAATGAACAACTTTAACAAGGTCGAAATTGTGATGGCAAGTCCACTGGGTCAGAGCATCTCCAAATTAGCAGGTCTTGTATGGTGTTCCTAGTATGAAGTGGTTAGTATCTAGCAAAGGTGGTCCAAGGAAGGACAAGCAGTGAACTGGCAACAGGGTCATGAAGAGTTGCATAGTGTGGGGGAGGAACGATCTCCTCAGTCTGTCAGCGGAGCAGGAAATTGACAGCAGTCTGTCGCTGAAGCTGCTCCTCTGTCTGGAGATGATACAGTTCAGTGGATGCAGTGGATTCTCCATGATTGACAGGAGCCTGCTCAATGCCCATCGCTCTACCACAGATGTCAAACTGTTCAGCTCCATGCCTACAACAGAGTCTGCTTTCCTCACCAGTTTGTCCAGGCGTGAGGCGTTCTTCTTCTTTATGCTGCATCCCCAGCACACCACTGCATAGAAGAGGGCGCTCGCCACAACCGTCTAATAGAACATCTGCAACATCTTATTGCAGATGTTGAAAGACACCAGCCTTCTAAGGAAGTATAGTCAGCTCTGTCCTCTCTTACACAGAGCATCAGTATTGGCAGTCCAGTCCAATTTATCATCCAGCTGCACTCCCAGGTATTTATAGGTCTGCTCCTTCTGCACACAGTCACCTCTGATGATCACAGGGTCCATGAGGGGCCTGGGCCTCCTAAAATCCACCACCAGCTTCTCGGTTTTGCTGGTGTTCAGGTGTAGGTGGTTTGAGTCGCACCATTTAACAAAGCCTCTATACTCCTTCTCCTGCCCACTCCTGATGCAGCCCACAATAGCAGTGCCGTCAGCGAACTTTTGCACGTAATGTAGTAATAATTAGTAATTAGTATTTATTATTATTAATAATTTATTATAATATTTATTATAATAATTTATTAGTAGTAGTAGTAAGGCGGCACGGTGGTGCAGTGGGTAGCTCTGCTGCCTCGCAGTTGGGAGACCTGGGGACGTGGGTTCGCTTCCCGGGTCCTCCCTGCGTGGAGTTTGCATGTTCTCCCCGTGTCTGCGTGGGTTTCCTCCAGGCGCTCCGGTTTCCTCCCACAGTCCAAAGACATGCAGGTTAGGTGGATTGGCGATTCTCAATTGGCCCTAGTGTGTGCTTGGTGTGTGGGTGTGTTTGTGTGTGTCCTGCGGTGGGTTGGCACCCTGCCCAGGATTGTTTCCTGCCTTGTGCCCTGTGTTGGCTGGGATTGGCTCCAGCAGACCCCCGTGACCCTGTGTTCGGATTCAGCGGGTTGGAAAATGGATGGATGGATAGTAGTAGTAATAATTAGTAGTAATGTTATGTTGCATGTTAAATGTATGTTGATTGGTTTATGCATCTCGGACTGTAAGGAGTAAAATTTCTTTCAACCATGTACTATGTATGTGCATGAATGACAATAATGTGAACAACATTCTATTATGGCAGTGGCCTCTTTCAGTAGGATAATTCCCCCCTGCTGCACTGCAAAAATTGTTCATGGATGGTCTGAGGAATATGAAAAAGAGTTCAAGCTATTAGCTTGGCCTCCAAATTCCCCAGATTTCAATCAAAAATAAGTCTGATCCATGGAGGCCCCACCTCACAATTTAGAGGACGTAAAGGTTAATTTACAGAACTTAAAGTCTGCTGCCTCAAAAAAAAAAGGGTCTGCTGCTAATGTTTTACTGCAAGATACCACAGAACACCTTCAGAGGTCTTGTGGCATCTACGCCTCAATAGGTTAGCACTGATTTGGACAATATTAGGCAGGTGGTTTTAATGATGGTGTGTAGCATTTGATGTTGTACACTGCAAACATCTCGGAACAAAATTAAACATCGTTATATATCAACATTTTTAAAATATGCATATGCTTGTTTTGGTGGTATATTACCTTTTTAATGTTAACAGCAATGTAGCATACAGAAGATTTAGCATGGTGTAAAGGTAGGCAGATCAGCTAACAATGTCCAGCGTTGCATATTTTATTACAATAGTGAAATAATTTAGAGAATAGGGTAAGTGAATCCAGTATGATACCATTAAGTGGTGCATACAATAAGTGTCTTCTAAAATCTAAAAAATGTAAGCTAGATGCCAAAATTGTAAAACTCAATGTTGCACTTTATTGTGGTATTATCAGCAAAGAGATCAATAACATTATGTTCCAAAAAAAACTGAAATGATATTAGTTTGAAAAATACTTTTTTGCTAGCACACTTTTTTCATATCATCTGTAAACTTTCTATTTCAGATTCACAGAAGTGAGAATGAAGCAGTATGGTTTAAGATTGTCACATCATTATAAAATCCCTGCATTGGGAGTGCATTTATATAAAGGTATTGACTATATTTCCAAATATAAACAGCAGACCACATTTTGAACTACAGAAAGAGTCTATGAAAAAAAAAGGTAATGCTAATTTTACAAGGGCCATTGCAGCCTTTGGAAAGAGAAGCTTGTTTTTATTAGGCATGTAAGAGGGTTTTGACATTGAATAGATTTCTAGAGGGAATAGGGATAGTGGAGGATTACTTAAACTTATTAAACTTTATTTTTGTGAACAAGAAACAGATACAGTATAAGGTTTGGGGTATTAACATGGTCCCTGGTATGTGTTATAATGATCCCATATGTCAAAAAGGGCACACCTTGTAAAACTTATTTGAATAAAATGTATTATTCATTGATTTGGTGCCTAGTTGGAATGAAAATCATCTAAAACTGTCATTCTCCTGGGAGCAGGGCTAACTACCTCAGAATAAAATTATTATTCAAAATGCTAGTAGTCCATGTCACCAGAGCTATTTTGTTTGGGTACTGATCCATGAAATCACACACATTAGTACAAGCAATTTATTGAAGTTATCACCAGCTGGCTAAACAATAATCTTTGCAGACCTGACTGTATAATTAGTTTAATTATTTGGTTAGTCACATAAGGTGTCTAGAGGCCCCAAATGTTTTTATACTTTGAAAAACTATCAGAGTGTGCAAAAGTAATATTAGACATAATATATGTCTTTGGAGTGCAGGAGGGAACCGGGAATACCAGGAGGAAACTTATGTCAATATTAGAACTGCATGTAATTACACACAAGCAATGACCAGGCCAGCAACTAAACTTGAGGTGGTGGTCGGGTCTATAAGGCAATGTGCCCTGAAAGCAAAGTAGACAGTGACACCAGTGCTGAAAAGAGAAAGTCTGTTGTGATTTTCAAGAAAATGCGGGAAGCTAAAATATCTGGCCTAACACAAAGTTTTTAATATTTAAATGAACTCTCTCTCTCTCTCTCTCTCTCTCTCTCTCTCTCTCTCTCTATATATATATATATATATATATATATATATATATATAAATGTAAAATCCAACATTACTTTTCACGAGAGAACTACTTAACTGATTTAGATAGAGTTTTTTTCTATAATTTGCTTGAACATTCCGATTGATTTTGTGAATTCTCTCATCACACTAGGTATTATAGTTTGGTTGCAGCACTGATTTATTTGCGCGAATCCGAGAGACAGGCTGCAGGCCGAGGGGGTGGGGAGCTGGGCAGGGCCATCCTCACTCATGCGCCAGTCTCTTTTCGAGTCGCTCTAACTCTCGCCACGTGTTGGTGCATACCTTGTCTCTGCTTAGCTAGTGATACCTGTTTGTTCAGCATACATTATCATCTAGAGCACAGGTGTCGAACTCCAGGCCTGGAGGGCTGCAGTGGCTGCAGGTTTTCATTCTAACCATCTTCTTCATTAATGACCAGTTTTTGCTATTAATTAACTTCTTTTGCTTTAGTTTTAATTAACTTGACTCAGACTTAGTTGTTTCTTTTTTTTCATTAGCAGCCAGACAATAACGAGACACAAAATAAGCCGCCACATGACTAGCTCACCTTTGCCCGTCACACAATATCTGAAATTAAAAAAAAGTGAAGGTCTCGGTAAAGTTGATCTCTCAGGTCACAAAAACATTTTGACGAACAGAAAATCAAAAGTTTTGGAAATGTGTTCTGTGGCAGAATGAGAGCAGCAACAGGCCACTGAATTAAATAACAGGCTTAATTAACAGCAAGAATCAACTTCTCATTAATAGATTGTTTGTAGTGAAATTAGTTGGAGTTTGAAATCGCAGTTTAGCTGCTCATCTGTTGGCTTGTTTCACATCTCATTTCTGTTTGGCTGCCATTTCATGAAGAAACGAATGAATTCAAAGGACTGAATCCTTAAAAACAGGGCTATTAAAATGAAAGGAAAGGAGTTAATTAGCAGTGAAAACTGGTCACTGATTAGGAAAAGGATCAGAATGAAAACCTGCAGTCACTGTGGCCCTCCACTCCTGGGGCTTCATGTATAAACGGTGCGTATGCACAAAAATGTTGTGTAAGAACGTTTCCACGTTCAAATTGTGATGCATAAAACCTAAACTTGACGTAAAGCCATGCACATTTCCACAGTAGCTCATACCCTGTTGTATGCAAGTTCTCCACTTGGTTTTGCAGACTGGTGGCTCCCAGCGTCAAAGCAGTGGTACTATTCCTGTTTGGAACACCCTTTCTTTTTTAGATTCACATCCCTGACACGGCTTTATAAATACATTGAAATTAACCGCATATTGTTTATTAGTTTATTGCATCTGATTGTAATTAACCTGTAACAATATAATGGTCCACAGAATGGTCAAACTATTCTAAATACCATAGTTGCTTTAGCATTTTTACTCTCACTGCACCTTCTTCTTCTTCTTCTTTCAGCTGCTCCCGTTAGGGGTTGCCACAGCGGATCATCTTTTCCATATTACTCTCACTGCACCACTCGTAGTATTTATATCACTGTATCTGAGTGGGGAATTACAGAGCTACTGCAGAGAATTATCGGTATACAGCATCAAGCACACGCTGCCTCAGCCATGCTGTCTATTGAACTGCTCTCATACGGCAAATGCTTCAGAGCCTTAACTGTACTGACCTTGCGGTTCACACACAGTTTCATCCCAAGAACTCTAAACGCACTCAATCAGTCCATCAAGTGCTCCTTGTAGAACTGTTTGTACTTATAAGTACAATTACCTCACTGTAAACTTGCGATACAGTTATAATATTGCACAACCTGAGTCACTTTATAAAGCGTGTATTTACATATGATGACGATATAATTTTTAAGATGAAATGCAGCAAAATATGTTTATTATATTATACAGATAAAACTTTAACTTCATTTAAATAATCTAGATTGTTAATAATTAAACATGTGAGGACACAGTGCCGCAGCGCTAGCAAGGCGCTGGCGCTCCGTTCACGGATTGTTCCTGCCTCGCACTGTATTCTTGCTGGTGCTGGAAGGATAGATGGATAGAATAATTAAACATGTACTACGAAGATATTTCAATGTTCCTTAAAAGTTTTATAGAATTGGTGTTCTAAGCTTACAGATGGCTTAACGTCTATTACAGAGCTGATTGTGTGGCGATTGGGTATTTGGAGAAGGACAGGAATTGGGGGTTAGTAAGTTTGAAAGAGACAGTACTGCTACAATAAAGTATTTCATCGAAGGTCGTGCATGACGCAGCAAGCATCTTGCATGAGACATAAACAATCACTGTGCCACCGTGTTCTCATGTTTAATAACATGCTTTAACTCCTATCATCATGAAAATTATATCACATATACATCTCAGTATTTTAATTATTCAGAGAGCTGTAATATTATGAATGTAATGGATTCTGTGTAGTGTCAGAGGAAGAGAAAGCCCGGAAGCATGTAGTAATTCACACACATAGAGCACATAGAAGATCAAATACAAAACAAAGCATTTAACATGCTACTTTAGTTACGATGGGATTTGAGAAACTAAGCATTAAACGATTTTAAGATGAAGTTTATGATGTTCTACTTTAATGACAAAATAAACTACGTGATTAAAGTGTAAATTTAGAGATTAAAGTTTACATTTCATGCTTTTTTCCCACTGTGTGCCTATTTTTTTTTCTCTGTACCCTAATAAGCTTTCATATGACACTCAGACAGTGGGCTATGACTTGCCTTTTCACGGCGAGTTTGATATGTGACAACTTCTTTTTTATTTCGGGCACTGTGCGACATTGTGAACTTGAGCTTTCGAGTTTTTCCGACACACTATGTCACCCGATCAACTTCCTTTTGTTGTTTAAACCACTGTTTAAACCAACATATAGTAAGTTTTTCCTTGCCTCCACTTGGTATTCGCTGAAATCCTTCTCTTTTCTTTCTTGCTTTTGCAATTGTCCTTTCACAGAAGGCTGATCATAAGTGCTATTTATATTGATTTGCATATTCAAAGAGGCGTAATTCTGGGAGGAGTTGGGGCGGGACAGCAGGCGCGTGCACATGCGTTACTTTTCATGCTGACCGGGATTTATGGAGCGGAAGAATGTGGAGGTTGGCGTTCGCACAGATTTATGCATCTGGATTTTTTGTGCATAAACACATTTCCGCTTTTGTGCTTACGTCATGTTATAGTGTGAGTTCTATGCATGGCGTTATGCATGATGCCCCTGGAATTTGACATCCCTGATCTAGAGATTGTTAAAGAGAATTGTTTGACATTTTTGAGTGAGAGATCACAGCTATGTTTGTTTTAGAGGGTACCTGCTCATTGGCAGAGATATCATAGCCACATGCTTTTGTCCCTGTGATGGGGATGCTCTCTCATCAGAGCTGAATACGATCAGATACAGTGGTAATGTTTGACGTTGGAGCGTATCTACATTCCGCTTGGCCAGAGATACCTTGCCAACTTTTTATATTTTTGGCAAAGAGATCACAGCTACATTATCACCCTGATAGCAAAACCAAAAATATTATATATCAAGAGACCCTCAGATATGAAAGCCATCAATATAAATTTTTCTCAATAGAAATTATTACATTTGTGTTTTTTTATTGATTTTTAAAGTTTTTCCTGTTTCACTACTATGCAGGCGGAACCACAGGGGACAGATAGTTAAGTTATATGAAGAAGCAGAAATCTAAAATCCAAAACTCAAGATTTTAATAATTAAAATGCAAAAATCATAAATTCACAATTATTGCAGCTTTTGCAATGCTATAGGGCCTGTACAAGCCATGCATCTGCCTCTTGAGTTTCGAGATAGGCTGGTTAAAGTGGTAAAGCCTATACTTCTGGGTTTAGATTTGTGTGAAGTGTAGGTATGGCTTTTATTTTTGAAGTCTGCACCATTTTTGAGATTGTTTGAAGCAGGCGGATTATTACTGTTTGCTTTAAATGATTAACTTGAAACAATGTAAGTGTTAAGAAAGAGTGAGAAAACTTGGCCAATGAACACTACATGCTATCGGCTTATATATTATTATATCAGTGACACCACTTGACACAACTTCTGCAACCAAGTGATACATCGTGGTAACAGGAACACAAAATTCTGGTACCCATAACGAAAGCAAAATGGCATTGGAGCAAATAACAAATATAAAGAGTTTAACAAGTGTAACAATTTTAATAATGTAACAATAATTTATAGCAACAATAATCAAATATTCAGAATCCTCAAGTTCAATAAATTAGAAATTACACCTGACTATATACAAAATAAATTTCTGAAGCCAGGAAAAAAATAAATAACTATACTTGCTTTGTTTTATAATAAAAATGTTTATTCTTTGTCCTATATCTGTTGTTTTTGAATAATGCTTTTAATATTATGTTTTTTTTTATTTTCTAGTATTCTGTGCTTTGAACATTGTTTTGTATATTGATCATTTTGTCTATATGCATTTTTATTTATATTTTATGTACTTACTGTAGTTATTGGCCCTGTTCCATATATGTGGCTACTCAGGGAGGGTATGACATTAAACAGCATCCGGCCCTGTAAGTAGTCATCCAACTTGCAAGGAAATCATGGAGGTTGGTGGCAGGACTAGCAATCTAGCCACCATTAAAAAAAAAAAAAAACTTCATGCAGCTCTGACACGACAGATGGGACTCCTTTCTACTCTCTGTGGGAGTAGGAAGGCTTCTCGCATTATGAAGGAGATGGGGGGAAAGCTCTCGGGAGCCCCATCCCTGGAAGAGTCAAAACTGTTGGAGAGCCAATGGGGTCATGCCTGTTGGGGATCAGAACTAGTGTGGTGCTGAGGCATTGCACGCTGCATGGCAGCACTCGGGTCCCAGATTGAGGCAGCCCATCCAGGTAGGCGAGTGGAATGTCTTGTCTCTCTGGCATGATGACCATCTTCCCGTGCTGACGTAGGACTTTCGTAAACTCCTCATTTCAGTGTCAACACTCTCTTGAGGTGTGCAGACTTGGGACTGGCCAGATCTCTGTAGGTGGGTACACTTTTTACTTGTCTGGTTGCTCTGATGGCTGTCATACTCAGGGAGTAGCTGTTGCTGTGCCAGATCAGCTCCTTCTGATGGTATGTGATATTACTCCTTTCAACCAGCACATTCTTAGACTCAGATTAAGGCACTCTCTGGGTGTCTTGTCTGTTGTCTCAGTGTATGCTCCAACCATGGTGTGTGTTGTCTTGGTAAAGGAGACATTTTATTTGCAATTTCGCTTGGTGGTTGATGGGTTCCCGCAAGATGACACTCCTCTAGACATGAGTGACTTCAATGCAACCACTGGCACTGACAAGGCTGGCTATGAAGATTGTGTCTGTCCCCACAGGTCTGGTGAAAGTGTTGCTTGACTTTGCAAAAGGTCAGGGGGTACATATCGCTGGATTCTGGTTTCAGTGCCCTGAGTTGCATTGTTGGATTTGGAGCGTCATCCCAACTGACTGGAAAATGGGACTTGTCATTCATATCTGGAAAGGGAAGGGTGATTGCCTGGCTTGCGAAAACTACAGGGGAATAACTCTGCTCTCTGTGTTGAGTAAGGTCCTTGCTAGGGTCATCCTTAATAGAATCCATGGTCACTTGCACACCTACCAGCAACTGGAGCAGTCCGGTTTTACGGCAAAGAAGTCTACCATTGACCACATCCTGGCATTGAGGGTTCTCATGGAGTGCAAACGCAAATATTAGCAGAGTTTCTTTGCAGCCTTTTTCAATTTTCTTAAAGCATCCAACTCAGTTGATTGACTGCCCTGTGGGACACCCTGAGACTTCACGAGATCCTCTCAGATATGCTAGATGTTATGGCCGACCTGTACACTGGTACTGTGAGTGCTGTGCAGAGTAGAGGAAGAACCTCTCCATTTTTCCCAGTTGATTCTGAGGTTTGTCAGGGGTGTGCTTTTGCTCCTACTCTGTTCAATGCTTGCATGGACTGGGTGTTGGGCAAGGTCATGGGGTCCAGTGGCTGAGGAGCATCTGTTGGTGAAGAAAGATTCACTGATCTTAACTTTGCTGACAATGCTGTGATCTTTGCGGAATCAATGGAGGCTCTGATTGGGGCTCTCGAGAGAGTGAGTCAGGTGTCTGAGTGTCGGGCTTGCAATTGTCCTGGGTAAAAACCAATATCCATGGCTTTAATGACCTTTTAGGCACAGCCATCAGCAATGTGTTCATCTGCGGAGAGAGTGTCGACCTTGCTGGGAGGTTTACTTACATCAGCATGGGGGGTCATGAGGTCACTTAAAAGGGGTGTGTGGTGCTGGAAAGGGGTGTGTGATACCTATGCCAAAGGATGAAAGTCCAAGTCTTTAGAATCCTGGTGCTTCCAGTCTTGCTATATGGTTGTGTGTCATGGACGCTATCTAGTGACCTGAGATGAAGACTGGACTCTTTCGATACAGTGCCTCTTCAGAGAATCCTTGGGTACCGTTGGTTTGACTTTGTGTCCAATGAGCAGTTGTTCACGGAGTCCTGAATGAGGCACATTATCTGCATTGTGAGGGAGCATTAGTTTATGACACTATGGCCATATGATGCAATTCCCCAAGGTTGATCAAGCTTACAGGATCCTCATTGTTGAGGACCCGAGTGGATAGATCAGGCCAAGGGGATGTCCACTTAACACTTGGCTGTAGCAGATAGATGGTCATTTTTGGAGGGTGGGACTAGACTGCATGTTTGCCTGGGGGTTGCCAACCAGGATCCTGAACTGTTTCAATGTGTGGTGGGTATGGCAACGCGCTGTACCAGTGCATGTTCTCCAACCTGACCTGACCGGACCTCAGGGAGGGGCCGCCATGAGGTTAAAGTTGGATAACCCCCCTTGAAGATTATTAAGAATTGTGTTAAGTTGGGGTTCCCTCTTTTTTTTCCTATTTATTTGGGTTAGAAAGGCCATTTTAGTTGTCTAGGCCTCGGTAAGGCCTGGGGTTAGATTCATGAGAAAAGGCCTCTTTTGACTTTCTGGAGATTAGGGCCTGCAGGCAGAAAGGACAGAGGCTCCATTTCAGAGGTCTGGCCTCAGACTCTGTGCTTAAGGGCATTATTGTGCTTGATGATCCAGAGAAATCATGACACCACCAACACAGGTTTGTTTCTCTTTGCAGGAATACTTGGATATTTATGCTGCCATCTTTAATGACTCAATTAGTCATATGACTTGTGCGTCTTGTGATGGCAGTAGTACATAATATGGCTGAAAGCGAGAAAAAACATTACAAAATGGCAGCAGCTGAGAAAGGCTTCAAACAAAAAGGTGTTAAGTTGGCATCAACCATATACTGTAACATTAAACTTTAATAACTGCATAAATTAATTCAATAACAAAAGTTTCCACAAAATAGGAACCTGGGAATCACTAAGGCAAACTTTCAACAGACAAACTGAAAAAGAACTGGGAGGTGAGAAAGGTAAGGCAAAAAAATAGCCATGGCAGTCTATGGCCATTCTATTGCAGGAGTCACACAAACATCCACATTCACTGATATTGAATTTAGCACAGGTATTTAGAAGGAAAAAGAAGAACTCCAAGAAAAACCAGCATAAACATGAGGAGGTCTTTTATATTTTACATAGTGTGTGATTTCAACCCAAGAATCTGGCACTGCCGAATATTCTAGAGAGCAGGGGTTAGCAGCTCTGGATACTTCAGGTACTGTTCTCTTCTTGTTGTAGGTAGGCAAAAAAGTGTAAGTGCCAGGCAGGCCAACCAGAAGTGGAAGGATTATAACTGCACCCAAAGAAGTCAGGGAAAGTTAAGGATTACCACTTCTGGTTATAGCCATGTGTGAAAATGGGGAAGAAGGGGAACCCAAGCATGACAGAAGGAAGAACTCTAGTTACTTTTGGCACCCCAGAGGGGATACAACACTAGACACTATGAGTCATGGTTTTAAATGACCAAAATGTACTAAGTAAAGGTGGTAGAATGTCTAGACAGAAAAAATATTAAAAAGTCATGCCTCATGGTTTTCTGAGTACCCAGTAGTGGTCAATATATATTGAGATGGTAAGGACTAGTGAAAGAGTTGAGACCACACCTTTCTTAAAAACCTATCCATCCCTGGATTTGGAAGGCTTGCATTTATTTCCCATATGGATGGGGAAAGCAGAAATTAAGCATCTTAGTTCAAAGACAATGTTTCAGCCGGTCATTTAATAAGCCAACAATACAGTTCTCACAAATAAACTATTTAGCTCCCTTATCCTAGGGTAATGTCCTATTGGTCAGGATTAAGCCTCCTAGCCTCTAGAGACATGTTCTCCTTTTTATCTTCCCTGGATGTCACCTGACCAGAAGTCACAAGTGTTCTGGAGAAGACATCATGGGTCAGAATTTCCCTCTGTCTGTCCCACTGAATATACTGGGGTTATTGTGCTTCCAGTCTTCTCCTGAAAGAAATCAGAACAGATTTTTAAGCATCTGGAACCCTCCTCTGTGTACATAAATGTTCTCTATGCATCCGGCTTGAGTCTCCTGAATAGAGTAAGCAAACTTTAATACTATATATTAATTAAAGGTGAAATTAGAAAATGAAAAAATTCAAAATTCCATACTTTTATTACTTTGACTTTTTACTGTTGTCACACATTGGGAGTGTCTCATGGATGTTGCTATAAAGAAACATGGAGGAGAATGTGACACAACCAGTTTCTGGTTTCCTTTAGAATGTAGGAGAGAACACCCCATAGGATAGTTTTAGGTTTAGGTACTTTTCCGCTTCCATAGTACTGAAACTGAAAACTTCTCAGAAGCCTTCATTCATTTGGGAACAGCTTCTGCAGTAAGATGCACCTCTTTACCCTACAGAAGCTCAAGCAGCCTCACTTACTGACTTTGGTGTCAACATCCACTAATTTTTGCTTATTTTCCTTCATTTCTTCTGTGGACATTAAACAGGGTATCAGATGGTGCCCCAATTATTTTTCTGTTTAATTTCAATTATTTTAAACTGTAGAATAAGAAATAATTGTGTTTACACATAATCATCACAATTTTGAAACATTGTGAATTCATTTTTGAGCCTTTTGTTGAACAATTCTTTTAGCATATAAATCAAGAGCTAAATTTGCTTAAGAACACATTTAGTTTTATTTCTAGTAATGCTTTGGCAAAACAATTAATTTTTTATGTCTCTGCACCTTATAGTGAGTTTTTGTAAATCATATGCAAAGTGCCTTACAAACGTTTAAGTTTAATCCTAAGGATTTCTACAACTGAATTCTCTTTCAGTGATGAAATTGTTTAATTGATGAATTGTTTAATTTCTACTCTTTGAATCAACACTTTTTTGCACTCAGATATTAGGGACAGATAAAATGTCTGCTATCACAATGTAAGTCTGTACATCTCTTACTAGTTGCATGTGATTTATTTTATATGATTTTACAGTGAACTTGCTTGGCATTTTTTAATTATTCAGAGTTACACACATCTAAGTGTACTTTAACTCTTTTCTTTAAAATGACAGCTTTGAAAGTGCATTGATGTGTGGCTTTTGCAAACAGTGGTGGATTTGTGGGCAAAGGTCTCCTTTCTCATGCCAGGTCTGTCTCATACAGTTTACAGAGACACATCTCTAATTAGACCGCCAATGTGAGTTTCACATTGAGACGTTTAGCACAGACTAAACAGATTCACCTTGCCAAAATTTAGTGCAGAATCCCATGTTAGGTGAAGAACTGAGCCTTACAATCTTGTGGGTTTTAAATTGTATTTAATTTAAGAAGGCCTCTAATATCTCTGTGATGAAGACCCAACCCCCACTACTGAGTCTGTCTTTGCTGCTTTCCTTTGGATTCCATTACAATCCAGTCTGATCATTGTGGTCCACTTTGTCTGAAAATTTTAGAGTTTAATTGCTGAACCATATGCCATATGAAATTTCTAACTGATTACCAGAACACCAGAAAAACGTCCATTTGCTTTCCAAAATGGATTCATCAAGTTTGCTTGCTCCTCTCACATAAAAATAAAAAATGTGATAAAAGTCAGTATTCTCTTCCACATAAAAAAGAGTCACACTACTCAGAACATTAAAAGCAGCACTGTTGCGAGGCTCTGAAAGAGACATTGCTTAAAATGAATACAGCACATATACTGTACACTCAATGTTTGTGTTTACAAATATACTCCAATGAAACAAAAATCGACAAGTTTCTCTATAATGAAAGTAAATGAATGTGGGATTTGATTTTAGAACACTGGATCTGTAAAGCAGCAGCAATATTCACTGCAGCTTCATGAGCTTCAGGCTCATAAAGTTAAGGAAAAATGTAGCTGCCATTGATCCCAAGTGCGCAGTGTGAAATAGGGCAAGTGATAAGACACTACAGGGAAAGGACACAGACAATCACAGAGGCGATACATAGCAGCCATGGAGAGAGGGTCTCAAAGCTGAGATCCAGACTTGGAATGCCATTCCCATTATCAGTTCAGTAAAGGTAGACAGCCAAGAATCATCTGCAGCTCCACACGAGGAGGTTTGCCTGTGGTGACATGATGAACAGATCACTGCGCAGAAGTGTCAGTGTTTAATGCCCCCGCTGCACCACATGACAACAAAGTACTCAGGACCTCTGCTGATTTGTGTTGGTCACAGCCATACAATGGTAATGGATATGAAGACCACCCTACTGTTCCAAACAATTTGTGTGCTGTTACAAAAAGCTGGAAGTGGTTATTGGGGACAGCAACTACAAAGGGAGAGCTATACAATAGCACTGAGAAGTTGCATCAGCCTGGAGGTGGGTCACCAACAGTATGAACTGGCACTCCATCATGCAAATAAACAGCTTCAGTGTCTGCTGCAGGGGAGACTATAAAAAAGGAATATGAATTCCAACTAGTGTGGCAACAGTGTGCAGCCCCTTTAAGGATGGCAAGCTACCTAAAAGAGCAATGTAAAAGAGCAACAGCCCATTGGTACTACAGTACATTGGCATATATGTTGTATCCTGTAGGTGGCACACGTGAACTCCAAAACACATGTATCAGTTCGAATAATGTTTTATTTTCACAAGTACCTATACAGGTGATGTACAAATACTGCAGTAGCACAATTCCTCTTATTTTCTCTGTCTTTTTTCCTTTCTTCCTCTCCTTTAACTCCTCCATGCAAGCTTTGTCCATATCCACCCAACTCTGGCTCGCCTGGATGAAGTCGGGTAGCTTCTTTTATGCCAGACCCAGGAGCACCTTCTGGTTCCACAGTGGTGAAGTGAGTTTGGGGTCCGTGGCTGGATGCAGACTTTTAAAATAAAAACAGTGTGCTCGAGCTCTGTGGGTGTAGGTGCATGTGGATATGGAGCCGGGTGGTCCTGGAATCATTAGTGAGGAAACTGTCTGTTCTCATTTGCACATGAAGCTGTGATTGGCTTGGCTGGTTTCCTCATTGACATTATGTGGGTCATTAGGCAGAGCTCACCTGTACCCTCAGAGTAAATAAAGGAGACTGAGTAGCATAGAAAAAAAGGAGAAGAAATTGAGGAAGCAAAACCACTGAGGAAAGAAAGAGAGGAGAGAATTGTTTGACAACCAGTGCTGGTGGAAGGTGGTAACATGGTCATGGAAGCCCCATGGAGGAGCGTAAGCAGACGCAATTCAATGGTGAATTGGATTGCTCCACTTGGGCTTCGGAGCAGCAGTGATCATGCCCTCCTTGGGATGATGATGATGAGGCAGGTGAAGGGAAGATGGTGTCAGGGTCAGTGTGTCCCAGTGGATGCCAACAGAATGGTGGATGGGACAGGAGTCATTTGGGGGCCATTGTCGCTGTAGTCTTGCCTCCACTGATTATACCAGGGAGATTTCTGCGCAGAGCGAGAAAAGTAGAGAGACAAGTGTGGCAAAAGAGAGAGAAGCACTGCGGAAAGCAATTTTTAAAAACTGATTCTGACTTTAATTTTACCTTTGATTTTATTGTATTGTTTATTGATTATTTGTTGATTTTATAACTTCCTCTGTTAGGCACTATGTTTTAATGGATTATTTAATTAAGAAGATATTGTATTGTGCTTTGAACACTTTATTGTTTAGTATATAAAACACATAATGCACTTTGCATCAGCCCTTGTTGTCAGTGAGTCCTCATTCACAATAGTCCATCTCTGTTTATTGCTATCGATCATATGGGTTCAGCGAGGTAATACCAGGTATTGGCAATTTGGGCACCACATTCACTCTTAGCTGAACTACAACTGTGTCAAGGCAAGTTTCCTGCTATAGGAGCCCATAAAGTACTGCATTGTACTTGATTTTTTGGAGTGTTAAATCCAGGAGGCCTATATCTGATGGGGATACAAGTTAATCCAAAGAACACGAACTTGAGGAGGAGCTAGCATACATTATATTAAGGAATTGGCAGATGTTACCCAATTGTCCTTTAAGGAGATAGTGTGCACCTCCAAAGTGGAATGGGAGGAGACGTCTGATAACACAGGTGGATTATGTTGGACATAAGCACAATGCAAGATGTGCACACTGGCCTGGGGCATCAATTCCAAAGTTGAAGGTATGCAGTCATTTTCAGGACCTTTTGGAGATGAATGTTGACTCTGAAAACTCTGAGGTGATAAATAGGGATGAGAAGCCTAAATAGGACACCTCAAAACTAGTTCTCAGAAAGACAGTAGTAATAGTGGGGGATAGTGGTCATTAGGGGGATTGAAACTCATTGTTGCTCCAGGAACAGATAATCTCTCACAGTTTGGTATCTTGGTACACAGGGGGGAAATTTCCCTAGAATGGTGGGTAGGCTCCTTCAGAACAAGGGTCGATCCAGTTGTAATTTCCCAATTGGAGCAGATGACAAACCTGTATATATAAGATCGGGCTGCTAAATCTGCAATTAAAATTTAAGGGAATAAATGCTAAACTGAGGTGCAACATTGACAGGTTAATCTGCTCAGAAGTTTTACATGTGCCACAGACCAGTCCAGGTAATACTCATTAGAAGGTTTAATATGTGTTTCAGATCTTGGCATAGAATTAAACATGGTGTGTTAAAGCATCAACAAGATGGGAAAACTGACTACATTTAGTGTTTAGTATTATTTTTTTTTTAGGTTTGTGGGATACTATCTGTAATCTGGTATCCCATGCGGTTATGCTCTATAAAGATTCTCCTGATACCATTGTAACTTATTCTCTAATTTCTTTTTTAACATGTTCATTCTTTATCTTATTCTCCTTTGATATCCTGTCATCCACTGTCAACCCTCTGTGATAAAGAAACTTGTTGCAGAGTATACTTGAAAAGAAAAATTCATTTAAGTCACTGGTACTTCAGAGTTTTCCTCTTTATTTTCTTGATACTACTTCTCAGCTGTTAGGGGCTGGCCATCTGCATCCTCTGTCTCCATTTGCATCCTCTGCCCACAAACCCAGCACCTTCAAATCTCCACAAAGTCTCTCCATTTAAACCTCTGCCTAATTCTTCATCTTCTTCTTTCCACTGACAACTCTGATTGTCCTCCCTTTGTACAAATGGTCAAACCACCTCTTCCTGCTTTCTATGATATTTTCCATAATACATCTGGCCCCTGTATTTTTGAGGAGTTCCTCATTAGGTTTTCATTCTCCTAAAGAGAACTCCTCCAATATGTTTCCCACCTTTTGCCTTGACCACTGAGCCGAGATATTTGAAGTGGTTGACCTGTGCTAGCTCTACATTTTGTTCCTCTACAAATCTTTAATCCCCTCCTTTACTGCACACCATAACTTCTCACTGTTAAGTATTTAGTCTTAATCATTTGCTTTCCAGGGACTTTCATTCATTTCATTTTTGTAGTTCACCTTTTGAGTCTGCTGCTATGGCTAAGTCCCTGCCAAAAAGTAATTTGTACAACTGTGCATTTTTGATAGTTTCAATTGATGCATCCATCACCAATGTCAAATAGATAGATAGATAGAGATAGATAGATACTTTACTAATCCCAATGGGAAATTCACATTCTCCAGCAGCAGCATAATGATACAATAAATAATATTAAATTAAAGAATGATAATAATGCAGGTGAAAAACAGACAATAACTTTGTATAATGTTAAATGTTAACGTTTACTCCCCCGGGTGGAATTGAAGAGTCGCATAGTTTGGGGGAGGAACGATCTCCTCAATCTGTCAGTGGAGCAGGACATTGACAGCAGTTTGTCGCTGAAGCTGCTCTTCTGTCTGGAGATGATACTATTTAGTGGATGCAGTGGATTCTCCATAATTGATAGGAGCCTGCTGAGCGCCCTTCGCTCTGCCACAGATGTTAAACTGTCCAGCTCCATGCCAACAATAGAGCCTGCCTTCCTCACCAGTTTGTCCAGGCGTCTTTCCTCTTAATGCTGCCTCCCCAGCACACCACCGCGTAGAAGAGGGCGCTCGCCACAACTGTCTGATAGAACATCTGCAGCATCTTATTGCAGATGTTGAAGGACGAAATGATATGGACTGAGAGTTGACCCCTGATGTAAACCTACATTTGCTTTCACTGTACCTACATTTTACTTTTACTGAACAACTCCTGGAATATTCTATTTTTTTTTTCTGGCACCCTCTTTTCTTGACACTCCAGTATTCCACCTCCCTGAGCACACTATATACATTTTTTCTTCATCTATGAATGCATAATTCCACTGAAATGCTATGTATGCATGGTTTAGAGTTGCCATAAATATACACATGTTCTCCTATCAAGTTTTCTTTTATAAATCCAGACGTTTGCATGGAAAGTTACGTACACACATTTCAAACCTCTTTTGGAACTTGATTGGGCAACGTATATTTATGGCAACTCTGAAACATGCATATGCAAGAGTTCGGAGGAAGTGGGAAATGATGACTTCCTTGATCAAGTAGGGAAAAGCTGCCAAACTAGATAAATGACAACTTGCATGCATAATAATAGATATCACCAAGCTGCGTGTAATGTGAGTTGACACTTCAGAAATAATGAATATGATGTACAGACTGTATTTTAGTTCCCCTTTTAAGACAGTAAATGCTGTGTATTTGCTCTAAAGAACTTTGTTGGTTATTTGTCAGTTTATATCGGCTACCTATTGTCACTTCTCAGCCAAGCTTCACTCCTTCATGTCCACTGTGCTAGAAGCCATTAACTGACCAGCAAGACACTACATCCAGTTTTCATATGGCGAGGGTGCACATACATAAAACATAACATGCTTTTTCATACATAGAAAGGCAATTTGCAGCAGTATCTGGATCTGCACTCTTAGCTGCAGATTGCAGTCAGATACTCTTGAATGCTGTTGGTGGGGTCTTGACGCGACAGGTGGAAGGCTGTTCTACCAACCAATTACAGCATCGTGGTTGCATATGTATGAGATTGATCAGCATGCTCTACACATGAATGTTTTAGGGCAGTGTTCGAGATGCGTTCAGGTATGCACATTTATAAGATGATTGTAATTTATTAAGGGTAAATTGCATAGATGTGTATGAACGTGATTTTTTAACTTATCCATCCATCCATTATCCAACCCGCTATATCCTAACTACAGGGTCATGGGGGTCTGCTGGAGCCAATCCTAGCCAACACGCCACCGTTTTTTAACTTATACATTTTCAATTTTTTTTTGGAGTTCACATATTTTTACACTCGAATCACGCCTGAATCCATGCAAAGTTCCAGAAATTAGACCCTTGGTGTCTTGCCAATATGGCCATTTAGGTTTCGTCCTTGGAAATATTTCTCTTTTTCAGTTATCCTTCCCACTTAATCCTCTAAAGCAGTTTTGACTTTTTTTACAGAAACTGGGGTGTAAGCTGATACAATGTTTATGGTCAAATCCCCAACTGCCAGTTTTATCATCGTGACTCTAACATTAACTTCAATGACTCTCTCCTCCTAATTTGGTCTCCAAAGTAGAACAATTTATATGCATTTCCCAGATCTGTCATAGGTCATTCTGGCCATATGAATGGCACTCCAGAGTGGTGGACTGAAATCAAAACTGCAATGAAGACTTTGCTGAGCATGTATGCACTCCTCCTCTGAGTTAGATTTCTCTACAGTTATTTTTGCATTCAGCTGTTCACATGTAGGCTGCCAACTTAACAGATTCTTAAATTGTCATAACATGAGATTCTCAACAATTAGTAATAAAAATGAGTAGCAGGATAATTAAATAAGAAGCACCCAAATTGCTAACCCCATGTTGTTCAGAGCACCTTTTGCAATGACCTGAAGTAACAGGTAAGGACCAAAGGCACTGTACTCAACAAGGCAGCAAATAAGAGGTGGTAGGGCTAAAAGAAGAAGGTTAGAAACTAAGAAGTAGGAAAAAGTGAAAAATGACATTCAATAGCTAAAACCAAGAAATTAAATTAAGGCGAGAGCACAAAGAGTCAGGTGACATCAGAAGCAACACAATGAATTTAATGGGTTGTACATTCAAAGCATATGCAGTCTTTAAATATGCAGTTAAGTTTCTCTGTAGCATGGAGATGGGATAACCCATTATATTAGGGATACAATCTTTTTATAATTACTAATAGCAATAATTGAACACTGTGTCGCTCTATGTTGTTAAAGATTATATAGAGAATTACAAATCTGATTTTCAGACTAAAATGAAACAGCTTTATGATTAGTCGTAATTTACTATGAATATACAGTATTTTATTATTTTAATTTTTAAATACAAATGCACTCAAAATCAACACTTTCTTACCACAAGATTGTACCATCTTATTTGTACATCATTAAGTCTTTCTGGACTGAAGTCCTGTGGAGAGTTGTTTCTGCCTTGTGCCCAGAACTATCAACGTAGGCTCCTGCTCTTCTTGATCTTAGAAATGGAATAAGCTATTTAAACAATCTGACTAGTTGATCAGAAATATCCTTGATGTAGGGTTAAGCTTTTCTTAATTTTTGTCTTACACAGAACATTTTGGCTAGTGAGTTAGGCCCAGAAGGATTAGTTTAGAATAAATAATCCTTTGGCCCAAACTATTTGCAGTTTCACTTCTTTAAAGTTTAAATGGATTTTACTATTTTTCTGATGGTTCACAGGCATATTTTGTTAATTACACTCCTCTTTGTTAACTGTCCACAGATTATTGTTTTGTTAAAAAATACTTCCAGGAATTTGAGTAATATGGCGGTGGTTAGCTGGAAAAAATAAATCATCATGACTTCTAGGGGCAGCCCATTATCCTCAACAAGACAGTCATGAGCCTAGCAGATAAAGTAAGCATTATTTTAAATAGCGTGTTATGATGGCACAGTTGTTCACGGTTCCAAAAACCCGCATTCCAGTCACTGTCAGTATGAAATTTGAAGATCCTCCACTTGTTTATGTGACTTTTTTTGCACTGTGTAATGTTTTTCTATATCCCAAAGACATTCATGTTAATTTAACTGCTGACTATAACTTTCCCTAGTATATTTACTTTTGCTGGTGTGCATAATTATATGTAGCAATGGATGGTTACCCATTGAGTCCTACCTAATGTCCTGTTCTGCTGTCATAGCCTTTCATTCCTCTGTGAATTTGCAATGAGTAAAGAGGGTTCAATAATGCATAATGGACTTATTTTAATTATCTGAAATAAAGTGAGGATCCACAGTAGGCCAAAACAGCAAACAATGGTCTGCCAGCTTACATCTTACTAAACAGAATTTTCTGGTTCACCATATCAATATACCACATGCCTAAGATCTGAAATCTTTTTTTTTTTCTTCCAATACTGTTAATCCGTCTACAAGGAAGGGTTCAGACCAAATGTTCTGCCCTTTGACATGGAGCAACTATTTATATCCCTTCACTTCCTGAGTCACATGAGTCTCTTAGCATGTTGGTGGCCACCAGTCTAAATTGCTTGCTAGTAGTTGGAAGGGATATTACTTGCTTCAAATACATTTTAAACTTTAAGACAACTTTGATACTGCATCCAAGAGTCCAGCTCTGAAGCTGCCACTCTTCAAAGATTTCCTAATCAAATGATTAGTCCAGGATCACCCTTCTCTGGACTGAGACTTGCTGAAATATCCAACCGAGCAGTCCTCTCCTTCTCTAAGTTCTCTTTGAAAGAAGTTTTACTAGAGACTAGAAGGCCACTCACTATTCAGCTAT
This sequence comes from Erpetoichthys calabaricus, assembly GCF_900747795.2. Taxonomy (NCBI): domain Eukaryota; kingdom Metazoa; phylum Chordata; class Cladistia; order Polypteriformes; family Polypteridae; genus Erpetoichthys; species Erpetoichthys calabaricus. Next base: position 87,783,027 of record NC_041401.2, read on the forward strand.
ATATTTTGGAAAAGACAGCCTCTAACCTGCCCTAAAATAATGGATTATTGATTAACTCAGTTAACGCAAACAGACTATTCATATTTGAGAAGCTAATAATGATAAGACAAAGTACTCATCTCTCTATTATAAAAAAAAATCTTGGAGAAGATATGATCATTTGAAGAGAGATCTTTTGAAGAGAGACACTTTCATTTCTCGTGAGACAGACAAGTCATGTCATACTTACAACCTTTGGAAGCAAGTCCCGTGATACACATGCCGAGCAGTTTAGAGATAATGGAAGTATGACAATTCAAAAGTCTCAAAACATGACAGTAAAGATCGCATTAGCGCAAACAAACTGAAAAAATGACTCGGTGAAATAACGGAACAGAGAAAAGAGATCAAATATTCAGGTGCTGTACATGCTTTTAAACGTTCGAAGCACAGCACAAAATGCAGATCACGTGACACGGCAGCAGCATCAGCAATCCAGCAGCTGATTGAGCAAAGAGGAGGTAAACAAAACAACTGTTACTTGTTTCCCAATATATCACCATTTAAGAGGGGTTTCAAAGGAGTGGCCATGTCTCCTTGGTGTGCGTTCAAACCCCCTTTTCAAAATTGAGCATACCGCTGGTGGGGGGGGGGGGGGGGGGGGGGGTCGGGGGGTGGGGTAGTTTCGTGGAAGGGGTTTGCAAGTGAAGTTGAGATCACACGGCATGCCAGCGGCAGCAAGCCAGCAGCTGATCGAGCAAAGAGGGGTTAAAAAGCAAACTGTATTTGTTTCCATTTGTATCACCGTTTAAGAGGGGTTTAAGAGTGGCCTCATCTCCTTGTGGTGTGTTCAGCCCCCCTCTTCACAATGGCGCATAGCACTGGCGGGGAGGGGAAAGGGTTGGTGACCAAAGCGGGCATGGGGCTAAGCCCCCTATTGTTTCAATAATATTTTTATTAGCAAAGCAGAGGGCTTCAAGAATCTCTTCATATATGGATTGTTGCCAAGAACACCCAAAACAGAAAATAAGATGTTTTATCTTAAATTCAAAATACATAAAGAAAGCATACACAAACAACAAGAGACTAGACTAGTGGATTTGGGCATCACATATTATGAATTACTGTTTACAAGGTGGGGTGTCTGACCCATGTAGCACACTCTTCTTTATTAACCCCAACTCTTTTTTGTTGCTCTGGCCTCTCTTTCTCCCATAAGTGAGCCCTTGTCCAGACCTGTCTCCCATCTCAGAGATACCTTTAGCCAAGCTCCAAAATTACTTCTGAGGCAGTCCTTTTTGGGTAAAAAAGAAAGCAAGTTAGATTTCATTGTAGAGACTCCTTAAAGTGCCAAGTCTCTACAAAAGCTCTTCAGTTACCCATTCCCTTTAAGGAGCAACAGAGTTCCACCTCTCCCACTCTGGGACTATAGGCTGCCCCCTAGTGGTTGGGTGCTGATCTTCTGGCAATTCACCTGTCTTCATCCTTAAATAAGCAAAATGGTCTCAACTGCCCCAGCTAGGGAACCTCTTTCATTATTTGTCAGCCAGAAAGTCTTGTTGCATCAGTGGTGGCAGTGTCATAGCCCTGTTTCACTAGTCAGCATTAAAAACATAAGACAGTCACTACCATGGCCTTGATGTCCAACCCACACACATTGTGCAACTATAATTGTAGCTTACACCCGAAAGGGGGAATAAAATGAAGCCCAGATTTGTAAAAAAATAAAATTTTGCATCATAAAGAAAATAATTTTGCTATACTGACTGGAACTGAACCTATATCATCATTCAAAATTTATGTTACAACAAATTGTCAAGTCAGTAAAGAATTATTTGAACACAGCATTGAGCACTGTACTAGTGCCCTTTTCTTGATGTTTTTAATTAGTGGCTTGTTATAGTATCTAAAGTAAAATTTTGTTGCTGGCTAAGTGGATAAGCTGGAGAAATCAGTAACCAAAAATCATATCTTGTAATTATTGTGTATATAACCATTGAGATATTGACTGAGTAAATAGTACTTTGCCTCCTTTTTCAAGCAATGCTCTAGTGTTGTGAATCCTAGTTTGACACTACTAATTAATCAACCCCCTCTGGTATTTTTAAGAGAACAGAAAAAGATTAGTCTATTTGCTATTATTATTTTTTCAGTGATGTTTTCATCAAGTTACTGAGAGCTCGTGTCTCATAGTCTGATTTCTATTACTCCTGCCTTGTTGTCCTTTCCTCTTTACATTTTTTTTTCCAAATGTATTGTGGAACTGACAGTCCTTTTCTAACAAAGCAGACTTGAATTTTTCTGTTGATTTACATCTAATAGAAACTTGTATCACCTCATTAACTCAAAAGCTCCAGAAGCAGTCTCCTCCTAAGAGAGGTTTTTCTAACAGTTGACACATTGGATTGTGGCTGGTTTCCTGTTATCACCTACAAAGATCTTCACTGTTCCCCATCATTTTTGTGTGCTTTCTTTTCTTTAATTTGAATTACATACTGTTCATATTGTTCACACAACTTTCCTTTATCCTCTGGGTCTACAATAAGACCTTAATTTATATCCCTCATCAGCTTTCCCATTTTAGATACAATCATCTTTTTAGAGACTAGAGACCTAGTATTATTCATATTTATGTCTCATCTGGCTTCCTCTCCTACTTTTCTTTTTGTCTCTCCAAGTCTTCCCTATTCACTCACCTAAATATCAACTTGATTTCACTATTATACTATTCACTATTACAGTCTTGCCCTTCCTCACTTCCAATCTATTATTCCATTATTATTCTTCAAATCTCAGTCCATACAGTCATTCCCTCTTCTGCACCCCTTCCATTGTCATGTAAGCTTTCTTTTTTTGTGCACTACTGTTTTTACTGTTGTTTTGTGTACTTTCACCTCTAGATGGCTTTGCCCAACTCTCATTCTCTCCTCCTCTTATATTTTTCCTGAAGTATCGCTGTTCTCTGGTCTTGTATCCAGCTTGCACTTCTCTTCCTTAGCCCTCACTAACCACTATTTTACATTTTGCCTAAAGGGAACTTCAGGTAGATGAAAGTGTTTTGTGAAAGAAAAAACAACAATCATTCCTGATGATCCTGGAAAAGTCAGTTAGGTCTTCTTTTTTTCTATGTGTTTCTTCTGTCAGAAAACCTGTCATATTCCCAAAACACCACTGAAAATTATGAAAGGAATCCTTTTTGACACTTCTCTACCTTGAAGAACCCTTGAAGAATGCGGAACCCTCCTGTTGCTACCAGCCAGATATCCATGTCAACTGATGACTTTGCCTCAATCTTCACTTTATAAGGTTGCTGATATTCATAAACAATTCAAGCTTCCACATATAGTATTTTTTTTTGACTCACCAATAATGGACTCATCATTTTCTTCCATCTATCCTGTGCCTAACCTTGCCACTTCTGAGTGCAACCATAGACCCACCATTTGTTCACTAGAATCAGCAGCTCCTTCAGTCCATTTCTCCTTCTCTGTTTCCATATATCTTTTCTATTTTTATCTTCTTCCACTTCACAAGTATCTTTCCTGGAGACTTCAAGCAGGCTCAAGTTATTTCCATTCTCAAGAAGCTCTATTTTCATATTTGTTCATTATTCATCTGTTCATTTTTGAGCATTATCATCCTACCTCACTCTTGCTATTTCAGCCAAAATTACTTAAATGCATAGTTCACAAAAAACTGTCAACCTTTCTCTCAGACAACAACCAACAATTTTCTCTTCAGTGTTTTTTGTTTTGGCAATTGCAGAAGGACTGCTGAACTTCTGATCACAAATACATCTGATCAAGTTGCTTCTCTCTCTCTCTTCTCTGTTTGTATCATTCTCCGCTTTTAATCAGCATTTCATATAGTTAGCCAATCCATGTTTATTATTTCCATCCAAAAGCTTGCAATAATGGGTACTGTGCTAGGCTGGTCCAAAATTTTCCTTTAAGTCCAGTCCATGTTTATATTATGGACTAACCTTCTGTCCTCTGCTTTTAAGCTGTCTTGAAGATTAGTGCTGGGCTAACTTCTCTTCTCACTCTACATTCATTTCATAAGCATTTAATTTCTTCAAATGCACAGATCTTCCTTTTCTTTTTTTCTTTTAAGTCCCAGGTTTTAGTTCAAGTCTTTGTGCATGTCTCTGCCTTCTCATCATGGATGAATGAACACCAACTTGAAGTTTTAACTTACCAAATCTAGTATCTGTACATACTAGCCATTTTCTTCAGTTACATATCTTTGTCTAAGCATTGCTTTTTCTCACATTTGCATGTCTTGATCCTATGGCCACCTTACAAATATGAATCATATTACTTTTGACAGCTTGAATTCTACATTTTATCACTATGACACCTCATATACCATTCACAGATGATACCCAGTTCTGCTATGGCAATCAGCCTTGAGTATATATTAGATACAGAAAATCTGGCTCCATTATATAATGCCATGTATTATACATCCAGTATCTTCTACCATCTAAACACTAACAAAAAATGAATTGCATGTTGTGACACCTTTTAGTTTAATCCTTTCTGGCAAACGTTTTGATCTTTTGTTGCAACCAAAATTAAATATTTCTTGGTAGCACTGTGAGTTTTAAAAATCATTTCTATGTAGTAGTCAAAATATTATTCATCTAGCTAAGGAAAACTTGTTGGAATCTGACCTTTCTTCCACTCATTCAAAATAGAAAAAGTCTCCTTCCTCTTCATCACATCACTATTCCAAAGAGTCACCACGCAACTCCTTGATGAACAATTGAAGTTCTAGCAAATTTTAAAACGCCTTATGATGTTGTACTCCAAGGAAGGAGTATTATGAAAAAAATACATTTATTGGTTGACTTCCTGTCAGTGTGTTTATGAGGTGAGGTGGGGGCTAAGAGAAAGTGTATGTTTTCATGAGTAATTTTAATCTGAACATTATGAACATGTGAACATTAATATCCAACGCGCTTGCAATTTTTTTTAACATATTATCTCCATGTTACTCTACACTGCAAGTGCAAAAGGCAAATCCTCACTAGGAAGATGTGAAATTTGATTTTTATAGATTATCTTTAATAGACATAAAATAGTAAAATTTAAGGCCAGTACAAAAAGTTCCAGAGAGTTGGTCGAGTCTTGGCTATCAAATGAAAACGCCATCAACAGACACTTGGACATAAATCCAGCATATGCTAACTTAAGAACAACATGTACATAATAAATAAACTATACAACCCCCCCCCCCCCCATCATACTGACTTAGTCACCTCCCCCACCCCCTTAATGTGTTGCTATATATTGCCTTTGATTCTTGTAAGTCTAAGCATTATCCTCTGATGAAGACCCCTGGTAGGGGTTGAAAGCTCAGGAATAAAAACTACTTTGATACGTGATTCATTTTTTTCTCCCTTTGTGGATCTCCAGCTGCAAATATGCAAGCCGTATCACAGACCTTCTCTTCCATATATATATATATATATATATATATATATATATATATATATATATATAGATAGATAGATAGATAGATAGATAGATAGATAGATAGATAGATAGATAGATAGATAGATAGATAGATAGATAGATAGAGTGTAATTTTTTTCAGACTCAAGTTCACTTCACAGACTCTAATGAAAATTAAATACGCAACAAAGCAAAGAATTACAATATTACATGATATAATACAAACACAAAGAGTGAGTGTGTGAAAAAGTGACATTATTATTAAAAATTAACATGATTAAGGATCTACTGCTCTTCACTGGTCTCTTGCTTAAAGCTAAATACAACAAGAAAAAAATATCTTATTTGTGGTAACGTAAATGTCTTGTCGATAAAGTATGTCGCCCACTTAGTTGCAGCTTCAAGAGTCAGGCCCTTATTGGAACAATAATCTGTACTGAACCATTTGTTTTGTTTTTATATGACTCTAGACTAATAATCAACGTCTTGTGAATTTATCCAAAGTCAAATTTCACTAGAGCAATTTAAAATCATTACGAGGTAAAAATGCAAATCATGGAAAGCTTAAGGTTATTACACTTGAAAACAAATACCTTGATATCCTAAAGATACACAGTGACAAAGTCGCAAATGACAACGCAAGACCCGAGAAGCACCCCATTCAGGCACTTAACACATTTGCTCTTTGCATTCTGTAATGGGGCGGCACAACTTTGTCCTTAAGTAACGAGCAGGCCCCTAATATCATGAGACTTACCGGCGCAAGTGACAAGAGGAGTGCGGGGGCACCTCATCGGCTTTCCTCGCTTTTGCGATGCTTATGTGAACGAATCAGTGTGTGATACTCAGCGACCCGTCTTATTGAAAGAAAGAATTTTCCTGATATTAGCTTCCTATTAAGAGGAGATAGTTAAAAATGAGTCGCACGATAAACAATAGGTGGATAGGGCCATTTAACAAAAACGAGCACAATTCGTCATATATGTGTGTGTTATTAAAGTTTTTATTTTGACGTTTTTAAAATACAGTCTCTTACTTTGAAATCTTCTCAATCATTTTTTTCGTGTGACCCTCATTAGAGTTATTATTGCCAGTACCCATTGTAATATTGTATTGCCCTCAAGAGCCTACAGGAATTTTGTTGTAAATACATTATTACAAAATAACAAATGTTATGGCTCTTAATTATATAAAAGTAACACTCATTGCTCCGAAAGGCACATACATAACTTCTTTATAATTCACTATTTAAAAAGGCAACTTTTGTATATTGCTTTTTATTTGTCCATTGTACTTTATTAAAACAAAAATAAAATTAATCGGAGTCTACAATTCACGACCTCTGATGATATAAGGTGTAAATTAAATGAATAAACAGATATAGTAAATACAAGAAACGAACCGATATATGCAGATAAACAAAAAAAAAATGAAACAACAAGTGGATCTGTTTCGGCTTGTAAATTGATTCACTTTAACCATATTCAGCTCTTTTAAAAGAAAATACGCAAAACGGCATTCGATTATTTATTTCTTCCTTGTAACAATAACGAGTGGAATGAGCAGCATTTCTCTCGTTCACATTGATACATTGATACCTTAAAAGATCGCAGTGTAATGAATCGCGTTTGTTCCAAGTGTCCTTGAACTTTCGAGAAGATTTTGCTTTCCATTTCGAGATTCTTCTAAAACACAATTTTTTAGTCTTTACACGGATCCTTAATTTTAAAGAATTTTTTTGAATTTGTGTAGAAACTTCTGTTTTCTGTATATTTTATGACGTTTAAACATTTATAGCGTGCTTAGTCGCTAAAAATAAACCACAAGATCAAAAGCACAGAATTTATCGGCTCCTGAACCGTCACGCATTCCTATCGTAACGTTATTTCTAATTTTTCCTTTTATTTTAATTTTATTCATTTACTGTCGACGACTTTTTTGGATTACCTGTTAATGATCATTTGAAAGGATCAGTTGAAATAAACACTACACTAAAACACGTCACAAAGCGAGTAAAAACAGACGCTAGCAACTGAATATAAAGAAAGGTGTTGTTGTGAGAATTATCAACCAATTAAACCAAAAGATAACGGATTGATTCATAACATTTGGTCTGATTAATCTTTCCATCAGGTATTTGGGGTAGTCAGAGAAAAAACTCTGATCCACCTGAAAAATAGACAAGAAAACGCACAGAGTCGACATGAATAAATAATAATGAAATTGATTAGGCTCATTGGTATTTAATATTTTGTTTAAATAGTCAGTGTTGAAGTACTAAGAAATATCCCTAGAAATATGCTACACCACGCACTTACATATACGTCGGAAAACCAGAAACTAACTCAGGCCACTATAATGTTTGATTCCCATATACATTTGAGATTAATATTAAATTTTAATCTGCGTATTCTCTCTTTGTCTCTGTCTCTGCCTCTCTTTCGCACACACAGACACACACACACACACATATACACAATAAAGCTGTCTTATCAGCCTGAACTCCGTTCAGTTTATGTTGCTCCTGGTCCTAATTTTTAAACCACGTGACAGTGGGAGTGAATAAAGTTTAAATTCACTTTCAGAAATCGCGTTTAAAATCAGCCCCCTTAAACCTTCAGCCATTTTATATCAGCACTTTTTAAAAAAAACTTAAGAATTTGTGCTATTCAGTTAGAGAAATACATTTATTATTAAACATCATAAATTGGAGAAACCGCAAAATTCACAAGGTAAGATCACGTCAGTCTGTCTTTGATCCAGGTGCAATAATTACTGTTGTAGTTTTTACAAACTTCGTAAGATTACAATGTAATAAAATCGAACCTGAGTCTGGTGTATGCGAGGGTGACGCTTTAATGGCATGGTGCTAAACGGCCTCTTTGCCTGCCTGCTTTGCTTCTGAAGTGTGCTGCTTTCACACCTTCATTAATTCGTTCCCTTTTCTTGGGTTCTTCAGACTCACAAAGTTCACATTGCAGAAGGGCCGCGAGTTTCAGCCTGTCACGCTTTGGTGGCCCAAAGCTTATGGAGCACCAGACTCTCGAAGATCACCATTAGCAAATAAGTGTCAACCGAACCTCGTCACTAGGAGTGTCGGTGCTGTGTAGGCCATTCGCTACAGGACTGGAGATCAGGAGTCCAAGTGCTGGGAAGAAATGCTGGTGATGGAGGCACCCTGGCCGTGCCAATCAGGATACTGCAGCCGGCAGTTCCCTCGCTCTGTTCAGACGCATTCCTCCTGTGCTTATTATTAGTGAACAGTTTATTGTTGAGTGAAACAAAATACAAGCAATTAAACGCAAGTGGCCTTTTAAGTAGTTTCATTGCTTTAGCTTTGGCATTAAAATGAACATTGATGTTGCCTTAAATGCAAAAAATGCATCATAATGAGAGCCAAAAAAAGACATCGCGACCTTTATCATAAGATGGAAGCTGTAACTGGTGTCCGTTTTTCTCTTAGAAAGGTCTAACTCACATTGATTTAATAAATGTAACTGCTGTCTCTTTGAAACTGCAAATATATATCGATTTGTATTTCTCCTATCTGCAATCCAAAAATTCAGTTTTTATGGCTTACAACTGTTAAAATTAATTAACTAATTTATTAATTACTAATCCAAAAAAGTAAAGGCCTTATTTTTACCTCCTTCATTATTATTATTATTATTATTATTATTATTATTATTATTATTATTATTTAAATATACATTTAGTACCCCTGAATTGTGTTTACTGTTATTTTTTTGCAGAGAAATTCATCCACAAAACCCTCAACCATATTTAACTGAAGTCTGTAGCTGTTTTCTGTGCTTGTGATTAAACTTAAACTCTACTTTTCAAAGAATTTGAAGAGAGACAAGGCCATCATCCTACAGTAAGTCAATGGAACTGTTCATAAACAATAGGAATAGTATTGATAATAATGAGTAAAATTAATATCACTAGTGACTGTAATCTACTGAGAAGCAGTATCCAAAATGATATAAAGTAACTTTAGTCTAAAGATCTGTTAAAGTTTTTTATTTTTTAAGTTGCTACTGATTGTGTAGCCAAAACAGTATAACTAGTAACCATATTTACAAGTAATAATCATATTATAACCACAAATAATTTGTTTATTTATTAACAAAACAATAAAATGGCTTAAACATTAGAGATTTGTCATAGTTGTTAAAAAAACCTTGCTAATTTGAAGGCTAACAGTTTCAAATAAATATATGTGTTATTAATATATGTATGTATAATTAGCCGTGCCCTCATATCTCTAAAACATTCAATTAAATGCCCCTTTCATGTGTGTATGTATTTACTTTCTTCTCCAATATTCTTTGATCCCCAACAACATAAATCACTTTCTCAAGAATCCAGTTCTCCTGGTAATTTATTAGTCTTTTAACCTTGCGATTAGACCTGTTTACTTTTACCGACACTCATATTTTATTTTGGAATATTTTAGGCAATAAAATGGGATATACACTGAGACATTATTCACAGTTTGCTGACTACTGTGAATAAATATAAATGTTCAGAAACATGGCTATTCTTATACAATATGCCAGTGAAAATGTGTGCATGGGGCAAAATGTAAAATGCATTAGTTTAGTTTACAAATCAGAAGTGGATATATTTTAGTACTTATGAATTATTAAATTATTTAAAGACAGACTTTGAGAAGATTAATACAGAAATAAAGAAATCTTTTTGAGATCATTTTAAAAAGTGGCAGCATCACACCTATGTATGTTGTATAACATGAAAATGATTTGTTTCAGTCAACTTTAATGTGCTGTTTTATTGTTAATAAGTTAGCAATTCATATTGCAGACCATATTACTGATAAATTTCACTCTTAGTGTTCAAAAATCAGGTTATCAGCCAAAATGCATTGCAGGTTCATATCGATGGGCTGACTATTTTTGAGGCCTTACAGACAACAATTTCTTCACTATGAAGAAACTTCATATAGTAAATGCTTTAGTGTTATTTTGTTATTTATTGTGCAACTGAAGAATGATATTCCAGTTCACATAAGGTTTTAAATCTTTCAGATGGGTATCATAAAACTGCACAAAGCTTTTATAAGTAACAGTATGCAGATGGAAACAAAAGTTCTTTCGCTGAGTTATAAACTTGCATCATTCATATTGAAGGAAAGGCGATGCTACCTGCCTCAGAACTTTTGTATGCTTCCTTAGTAACATACAATATGTTGAATGTTAAATAATGCTAGCATTTAAAAAGTAAGATTGTGGTTTTTATTCTGCTTCATATTTTTTGTACTGTGCCTTTAATTCTCCATTCAGTGAGTAGCCTGCATGGTCATTAGCAAAACTTACTGTGTTTTTATGTGTGTGCATGCATGCTTCACAATGGACTGCCGTCATGTTTAATGTGTAATATTGCCCTTGAGTATTCCCGCTGTGCCATATGCCATTTCTGAAGTGCAAAACTTAAACAAAGAAGCTAAATGCATTTTTATGATACGTTAAGAAAAGTTTTTCCTTTAGGCTGGCGCCCTGCCTGGGGTTTGTTTCCTGCCTTGTGCCCTGTGTTGGCTAGGATTGGCTCCAGCAGACATACCCCAGTTACCCTGTGGTAAGGATACAGCAGGTTGGATAATTGATGGATGGAAGTTTTTCATTTAGTAAAAAATTCAAATTTCACTGCTCTTGATTCCAAGAATAATTATTATTTGCAATCCTGCTTGGCCCTGCCCAATAAAGATCTGCATTCAACTGTAATGATGAAAAACGTACTGTGTTAATTAACAAAGGAACATTCAACAAATCATTTTTCTTTAAAATGTTGCCAGCTTGTGTTTTGATATAATGAAAGGACATTGATTTCCATATACTTGGTCAAAGAAATAACATTATGAATGTTGAGGAGAGATTAAGATATATATATATATATATATATATATATATATATATATATATATATATATATATATATATATATATATATATATATATATATACATTGTAGCAGTAGCACAATTAGAACATTAAAATATTTTTTGATATATATATAGTATTGTGGAACAAGATTTGTACTCTGTCCTGTGGCGTCTTCCCAATGTAACCATATGAATGTGTTACCAAAAACCTACCATAGTGTTATGGAAACCTATTCTCTGATTTGTGGCAAGATAATTACAGTACATATTTATTTTCTTGTATTGCAGTTGGATGCAGTTTTGGCCATTCTGCAGCGAGTATATAGCAATCTCTTGATGTGACAAGAAAATGGCAGGCTTGATATGATAATCTGTCTTTTCCAAACAGTCACTTATAATATGCATGGTAGAAAAATACATAATCACAGTTACATTCTGTCTCAGAAGTCCTTAAATTTTCTTTCGCGGAAGACAGTGCGGCCTACTTTAGTAAACGCAATGGACTCTAAAAGAGAACGCGACTGTTGGCTCACTCCTCTGGGTAAGCCAGGGTTAGTTACCTGTATATTTCAAGCGCAGCCCTTGTGCCATGATATTCACGTAGAAGATTTCTTTCCTGCAGTTCTGATTAAAGAAAAGGACCAGTGCATACAAAGGACCTGAGTCTGAAAAGTGATTACTGGTTTTCGGATGTCACAAAATGACAAACGTTAAGCCCAGGAGGAGAAGATATATTGTCCTTACACATAGCTCTGAGTTTGGGCGTTTAGTCTTTCGAGTGTTGGAGCTTTCCGGTGATTTCGGCACTTTGCGCAGGCAAAGCTTGTAACTTTTGCCAGAGATTTTTGGACGTGAACTCACTTTTTGGGAGTGTATCAGTGACTGACAGTAGCAACGTCAGCAGTTCATGAACAGGGGGCAGGGGTAGGGGCAGAAGAACTCGCGGGGTGTTTTTCATACTTCTGAGGACGTGAGGAGCGTCTTTTTTGTGGTCCAGCTGTTTCGTGATAAAACTCATATGCGGACTGAAGATCAGGACCCTAGACGACCGTTAGCTCCCAAATTATAACTAGCTCCAGAAAGGCTCCGAAAATCGAATTCGGTTTTGCTTTTTTATTGCACTCATAGACTACGTGGATTTTTTACTGGAATGGAGGATCAGATTTCATGAGGTAAGAATGCTTTAATACGGGCACATTTTGATCTTAATCAAACTATTGTGTTTAATGCGCAAAGGAGAAATATATAAACGGAGTTCTACTCTTGCAATACTGTAGGTGTGTTTACCATTTGGACGAAAATGAACGGGACCTCTTAGACGAATATCTCCGTGGACGTCTGGTGTGGATGGGTAGAGACCTGCTCTTGTTAATCTCGTCAGTGTTCATCTGGAGCATGTGTCCCTCTGCTAGGTCACCTCCTGTCATGTTACAGGGCAGTGTCATTAAGTCATTCTGTGATAAGAAGGGTTGGTATAATATGCAGCTCTCGGCTGCCAAAAAACGAAACGGGACGATTCGTGTGCACTTGGGGCCTGTTGTGAGATCGCTCTGATAATGAAGGACAGGCAGGGGCGAACTGTTATCACTACTACTGATAATCGTCATCGTCAGCATCGAACTCGTATGAACGGACACGATCACTAAGATAGTCAAATACAATATGCGTCAGATCTGGAGTGTACGAAAACATTTAATCCGACACTTATGGAATTGTACGGAAAATTTAATATGTTTGATTATCTCCAGATATCCATGTTATTGATAATCCTTAATAAATCAGGTATTACAAGAATGTTTACCAATAATTTAGTCAAATTTACTTTGAGGATATATATTTAGTTTATAACAAAATTGGTTACAATTAATATATTATCAATCTTTTAAAGGTACGACTAATAACCTTTATTAACGAATGATTGGATTATCACAAAACATTATATAAAATACGAACACATTTTTAAATCGACATAAAAACGAATGTACCAACAAAACCTAGCGATTCTTACCGGTTTAAAAATATGTACTGTATCTGGTCAATAAATACTGTTGTCCTGTAATTTCTAACTTAGTATAGAGATATTCAAATGACCTGTACCGTATTTTTGCAAATATTATAACCTTTCTTTTTTTTTGTTAAACATAAAAATAATGCTCCCAAAATTTAGTTAACAGAATTACCGCTTTATACTAAATAAGATCAGTGTACAAATATGTTGCATGCAATTAAAAATGCTTATGTGAAACAAAATCTTATAACGCAATCAGAAAGTGTTTTTCTTTGAAGAGTTTTTGTAATTCTAATAGCGGAATTATTTTACCTTGTAATAGTTTTAAGTTTTAATATAAATTGTTTTGTGTTACCTTACTAAAGCTTACAACTGGTTTATGTGGGTGCAATGACGAATGATGTGCTTTGTTTAATTTCCACAAAAACAATCTGAAAATTTCTGACCAGTGAAAAAGTCATTTTTACCTATGTAAATTATTTTCCGAAAAAAGATTATATTTTGTAGCTTTTGTAAACACGAAAGCAATGAAACCACAAACACGTTAAATGTGTCCCTCTGAAAGAGAGCCTGTTTTACAGACTGCGCACAAGGAGCACACCACTGGTTTCTAACTGAGCGGAAACAGCTCGCTTTTTGTGGTTAAAGTCCAGGGAAAAAACCTTTAAAAATTAGGTAAATGGCTTTCTAAAGAAGAACACATTTCTAAAAAATGTATTAAATAGTTTCCTGTAACTGTCTGAGTTAGATCTTATATTAAACATATTGTTTAATTATTGTCTTTATCTAACTTGTGAAATATTCAGAAAACAGTTTTCAGTGTTTTTATGATTTCCACATAGTATATTCATACTCCCGTCTTTGGAGACTGTAAATCAAATTAATGGAAAGTCTATGGGCCAGAAGTACAGGCCTGCTGCTTCTCCTGCATGCATTTGATTTTTCTTTTTCATTTTCAAACAATATCCTGTAATACACATGTGCTTTCAATAGTCTGACAAAAGGAAACAGAAACATTTATTAATGTGAGGCTATTTCTTTTTATTAATTTATCAGAATAAACTAATCACATTTTTTGTTCCTTCAGAGAACACTATAGCTCCTTTGAAAAAGTCTGAAATACAGTAAGTTTTATACTGTGTGTCTTAATTTTTTGGTAAGGGTTTGTGATGTTTCCTCCTTAAAATGCCACAAAAATAAAAACTGACTGATTGATTAAACCAAAAAAAAATGTTTACTCTTGTGCTGAAAGTACACTTTTCATATAAAATGTTCTACTTCTCTAGTTTTTTTTTTTTTGTTCTTATTTTTATTTTAAAAGGACACAAGGTACTAGTAAAATTCAATTAAAATTGCACAAAAAGTAAGTAAATAAAATATTTAAATGAATATTGTAAAAATGTCTCAACATATAAATATTTTGATAGTTTACTCTAACAAATAAGAAATTATGTAATACATTTTTATAGAATTTCATTTTTTACTTTTGTTTTTTCCTTGTTAATTTACTTCTTTCCATGCAATATTTAGGATGAAAAATCAACAAGGCACTTTTTCATTTATGGCTTGATTTTGCACTACTTCTGCACTCTATCTTACTAAACTAATAATACAGACAAAGTATTGATACAGAATATGTGAAAACCCTGCAGAGGGATAATTTTAAAGAATGGATATTATTCACACCCTGCCCGGGATTGGTTCCTGCCTTGTGCCCTGTGTTGGCTGGGATTGGCTCCAGCAGACCCCCGTGACCCTGTGTTCGGATTCAGCGGGTTGGAAAATGGATGGATGGTTGGACATTATTCATTTGTAAAATTAAGTCATTCACTTTATGTGTCATCCTTCTTCTTTATTAGTTAGAATAATTACATAGGAGTTAGGGTTTGCAAACATTTTTAGGATAAGTAAAGAATTAATATGAAATATAAAAAATATAATGCACATCTGACATTTTTATTTGGAAAAAAAAGCTAATTATATCACCCTGACACCGGTACAAGGCACAACCATTATTGTTAATCAAACAGAAGTGCGTGTGGTTTCTTGTAAAGGGATCTATCTATCTATCTATCTATCTATCTATCTATCTATCTATCTATCTATCTATCTATCTATCTATCTATCTATCTATCTATCTATCTATCTATCTATCTATCTATAATTTCATGTTACAAAAGCCCATATTCAGCACATATGAACTCAGTCAATTACGTGTGTATATATATATATATATATATATATATATATATATATATATATATATATATATATATATATATATATATATATATATATATATATATATATATATATATATATATACATATATATATATATGTATATATATATATATGTGTATATATATATATATATATATATATATATATATATATATATATATATATATATATATATATATATACATATACGTGTATGTGTGTGTGTATACATACACTATAAATAAACCTGATAGATAGATAGATAGATAGATAGATAGATAGATAGATAGATAGATAGATAGATAGATAGATAGATAGATATGAATGCCTTATTTCAGGAAAATGAGACATGCAAGCGTGAAACAGGAATAAAACTGCACATTAAAGTCTTTGTGTCGGGTGCAGACGAAAACTCAAACCTTATGTGCTGTACTTAGTCAAACCCACTGAGCAGAAGGTGCTTTTTCACTGTAAAAGCTTGTGCTTGATGTGCAGCAGTCTCGGTGCTGCTGTCAGCTCTTATCTTTATTGGTTTTTCCCAGTGTCTGCAGGAGTTTATAAGGGTCTCATTTTCCTCTTTTATCTTAAGAGCATGAACTCACAGTGTTTACATGCTAAACTTTCCAGCTAAATTTTCATCTCAGCCTTTGTGTGAAATCTTCTTTTCCAGGACCATTGCCTATGTCCCAGCAGTTTTACTGTATTTGTATTTTTAAAAAAACCACACACCAACGAAGCAAAAAACTTTCAAACAGATACCTAAAGAATGTACATTTTGCAAAGGCTTGCCATTTTTTCACTAAAATAAAACTCTGTGAACACTATTTTAAACTATGACCTTTCACAATGGAATTGACATTGTTATTCCAACTAACATGAAGGTAATCCATAAAATAAGAAGTATAAATATTTATTTTATCCATTTACTGAATTCCATTGCTCCATACCTTATTGAATGGTTTGAATTAACATCTTAGTGATTAATGCCATTCCAGAAAGCACTGTTTTACACTAATGTTTGGCTTTGTTTTTAAAGAAACAGTAATTATGCAACAACCTTTGACTTTACTAGAGTCTCTCATTTTTTGTGTATTCTTATTTGTCACCAGGTTTACAGATTACCTGGCATAGGTTTTCATTTCTTCATACCCTTATGGTATTAATATGTAAAAATGCATTTGGTGTCAATGCTTGATTACATAATGGTGAGCACTGCTGTCTCAAAGCTTCAAGACCCTATACTCAATTCCCAGCCTGTCCACAGTCCATATGGCGATTTCTTGTACCCTCCTTGATTGCACAGTTTAATCTAGCTATTCAGGTTTCCGCCTGTAAAACTGACCCACAATCAAAGTGTGTACCCATCCATTATGAGTTTTTGCATTGTACTTCATTAGACTCCATCCCCTTGTGACCCCTATAATGAAATAACCGGGTCCAGAAAATGGATGGATGGTCTCTTAAAAAACATATACAGTATGGTTCTTTACTGTGTTGTGTGGTTCCTCATAGAGCCATTGCTTGACAAATTACCATTTCATTCTGGGAAGGGTTTTTTGCTTATGAAGTTTGTTCTTTCTGCTTTGAAAACTTTCTAAAATGTAGAAAAAAAATTACATTTTTTATGTATTGTAGGCTATCTAGCAGGACACTTAACTGGTTAAGAAAACCTGGACTTGGCCTGTGTTAACATAAGCAGTGAGGATCCTTTTAAAATTATGAGTCACAGGTGTTTTAAAATCTGTTATCATCTATTCATGATTATTTATGAAACCTATTACAAATCTAAATTAATAATGGTTCTTTTTGGAACTATCACGTTGATGGCATTGCTCTGAAGGACCAATCTGGCACCTTTATTTTTTAAGAGTGCAGACATTTGGTTGAAACTTTGAAAAAATTATTTTTGTGGAGGAGTAGTTTAAGCTTCATTGGCTAATTGTTGTCCTGAAAAAAATAGTGTCTATTTCCATCATACCACTCACCTACTGAAATCTCTTAATAAGAATTTTAACATCATAGGGAGCTGGAGCCTGTTCCAGCAGCTTTGCACACAAGGCAAGAACCAATATTGACAGGTCACCAGCCCACTTGTAAACAGTGAAATTACATGTATGCATTTACTTAACATGGACATAATTGGGACGAGGGAAGAAAACTGGAGTAAACTGAAAAAAAGCCCACAGGGACATAAAGGGATCATTATAACTACAAATAGAGAGTGACCCGGCTCTAATTCAGACCTATTTGTATAGCACAAGTGAACTGTGATGGACAGTGCTGGGTTCTAGAATTGTATCTAGGAGGAAGCAGGCTAAAATGCCAGCCATTACACATATTTGATCCTGTTTAACATGTTTACTTTATAATTATTATGAAATGTGTCTACATTTATAACTGTAATCTTAAATATTCAATGAATAGATAAAAAATATAAACACACACCCAGGAGTAATGGCAATAGGTTATCGGTCAGTTGTATCAGTTAAATTTAAGACTATCTCCATTGCATGACAATCACTCAACAGTGACACAAATGCGCACTCATAATGCTGTCATTTGTCAGGCCAATCAACTGCCTTTAGGCCAAACACAGTGGTAAGTGCTGGTTATGGCGCTTTTAGAGCTAGGGCTCCAGAAAAATGTCATTTACAGTATGTCAGGACTATCATGATAGGTACATGTGCTAAAGTTCTCTTATTCTAATTCAGAGTTTTCTGTTTATCTTTATTTAGTGCTTTATGTGGATATTATTTGTATCTAAAGTTGTGTATACCCTGTTGCTCATTTTGTATTTCTGTGAAGTTCTTTGAACATGGGAATGGTGCTATTCAAATACATTTTTTATTATTATTATAAAGACTCCCTGAAGGCTATATTACAGATTTATGAAAATCAGTGACGTGAAGGTCCCAGAGGCTACCATTGGGCATTGCGACCTGATAGACAAAATAGTATAGACCTGATCATTGACTGTACACATTTGAAACTCACAAAGAACTGACAACAACTCACTGGCAGGGAGAAAGTCTTTTCAGAAAATGGAGGTTAGAGAGAGGTGAATTTAAGGAAACTGACCCTTCCTAAAGAAAGTGTTCTAGCAATATATAAAAAGAATGCAAAAGGCAACAAGGTGCGTTTTTAAATTTATAGTGAATATGTTTATTCACAGTGTTATTTTAACAGTGTTATCATTGTAATTTCAGTTTTAAAAATACTTGCATTCAAGATGTAATCCAGGGATATTCCCTATAGCAATTCCACAAATTATACATTCAGACAGATAGATAGATAGATAGATAGATAGATAGATAGATAGATAGATAGATAGATAGATAGATAGATAGATAGATAGATAGATAGATAGATAGATAGATAGATAGATAGATAGATAGATAGATAGATAGATAGATAGATAGATAGATAGATAGATAGATAGATAGATAGTGTATACATCATAGCACATTCAGTAACAGATTCAAGTCTGTAAGAGTAACTATGGTGCGCAGAAAGCTCTTCCAAAAGATATTAAGGCATGCTACTTTTAGATACAGATAGAAGATTGGTTGTAAGAAAGGCTTATTTGGTGGCATATACTATTCTAAATAAAAAACTCCCTCAATACACTTTCAATTTTACCAGCTTCTGCTCAAGAATGACAAGATGCTAGTCTACCAAAGGATTCTAAAATCTTGTTGCTCGTCCATTGTTCAGACTCTCTTTCCACTTTTAATTGCTGCGTGAGCTGGATATTTCTTGCAGTGTCATCAAAAGTATAAAATGTTGGTCTCACATATGCTGTGTTAAATTCAAGGGTTTGAAGTGTTTTGGACACAGTCATTGCTTATTTTCTTCTATGGGTGTTTCTAAGTTTTATAGTCAAATCATCTACTCTTTCTAAAACTCCTGTGCTTTATGTTTAGGCGATGCTGCAGGAAAAATCTCCAGCTGTAAGTGATGAAGGCTTCACTGCAGCCAAACCATCCCAATGCCAGAATCTTGCATTTGATCCCATACCACAGGACGCAGCCACAGCTGGAAGTATTTCTCAAGAAGATGCTCCAGATCAGGTAAAACCAGAAAGAGGAAAATGAGCTTAGGAGACTGGTGGCAGTTTGATAAACTAAAGTGAAAGGATATTGCCTAGACTCTGTTGACCGTGCTGTGCTAAATTCAGTTTTACATTGTGGAGATTTTAATTTTTTTCTTTGTTTGTCAGACTCATGTAGGAACTGCATTTCAGTATGCACTCTGTGGTACCTGTGTTCATTGGATGAATGTCTGGTTGAAAATTGAGCATTTTGAAGAGTGACATGATAGTACAATGGATAGTGGTCTTCCCTATGATGGGTTCTGCTTATGGGGTGTTTGTATTTCCTCCCTGTGTCTGTGTTTCTGATGTATTGTAAAACATGTGTTGGAATGGTGTGTGTACATGTGAGCCCTCTGATGGACTCACACCCTGTTCATGACTGGTTCATATCTTGTATCTGGTGGTGGCAGGGTAGGCACCACTTCTCCGGAATGAACTGAAAAAGTGGATTGCAAAATGGATGGATGAATTTTTTGAATAAACAACAACATATAGAAACAAATAGCAAGAAGATGTCAGTGTGTCTTTCTATTGGAGTGCAACCCAAAAATAAATTGACTATCACTAAATTACACATTTTTGAGTGTTTATAGGGCCCCATGTTCAGCACTACTACCTCATAACTCCAGATCCTGGGGTTAAACCTGGTCAGAATCTGCATGGTGTTTACATGCTCTCCACATTATCCATCGCAGGTTTCCTCTTACGATTTAAAAACAAGGTAAAAGTGTTCGTAAAGTACTTGGTGATTGTTGTTCTGGTGTGAGTGAGTGCACATGTGTATCTGATTATGTCTTGAGATGGACTGATGTCTCATTCACAGCTTGGGTCCTACCTTTACACCCAGTGCTGTCAGGATAGCCTCTACTCAGGTTCCCCATAGCAATCTTTTAAAAAGCAGATTTAAAAAAGAGATGAGTGGATAGAATGATGGACGAGTGTTCACTATAGTTAGTAACAGGCTGTATTTAAAAAATTTTTTAAAAATTCCTGGTTGTGCTTAAATGTGGAGATCTGTGTATTTTTCACCTCTCTGGTTCACAGCCTAGGAAGACTCAATAGTAGCATAGGGCCCTTTAATTACAAGTGTAATTTTTATTTTAGATCAACCATCCAAGCTTGAGCTTACAGTAAAACAGAATGTTGTAAAAGAGCCCTCCTATTGAGAAGTGAAGGGGAAGTTAAGGAATTTGCAGAAGGCATGCTTTAAAAAAAATATTTTCGAATATGTAAACTTACAGACAGTGTAACTAATGCTATAAAGTAACAAGTCTTTTTGCCGAAGTAGAAATGTCCAGGGCATTTCCTCTCTCACAGCTGCAATTTGCATAATCAAACTGCAATATTTCTGAGTGACTTGCTTTTTCTCAGTTGGTAACCTTAGCAACAAATCTTCAAAATATTGTGTATATCCCTTAATCTTGGTGGCCCTTCTGACCCAATAATTCTGCTGAAACATACAATAAGTGCTTTCTTGGACTCACTAGGTGTATCCCCACTGCACAAGGCTCATTCTGTCATTACATTTCTTGCCCTGTAAGATCCAGGACTACTGAGATGTCTTGAGAATCACTTGCATGTTCATATGATCAGCACTGAAACACACATTGATGTCTGCTTATTCAACAGCTGCAATAGCTGACATTAAGCCCAACCAGCTCGACCATCCTGTTCACCTGTATTGTCTAAAATAACAACAAGTTGAGATCTGAAGGTCCCTACACTGTAAAAAAACAATGTCGAATTTATGGTACAATACTGGCAGCTGTGGTTGCCAGAATTTTACAGTAAAAAATAAGGTGACAAAATTTTTAGCTCTATGGTATAACTTTATAATAAATAACCGTTGTTTCTTTACAACATATTCTAATAGAAGTGAAAGTTTAACAATAACCTGAAATCCATGCACTTTAATAAATATGCCAATCAATAAACCATTAGAAAATATTGTCAGGATCAAACACCACTACACATTTTACATCAATAAGGTAACAACAACCAATAGCAAACATGTATCATTTAATTATATACTTTGAAAAGAATTCAATGTTTAAGGAAGTTATGGCACATTGTCTGGTGGAGAAGTAAAGTTTGCTTTTGTGGTATAATGTCCTACAGGTGTGCCAGCTTATCGAATACAGCCCATCATAAATCAGCTGCCTTAACCTCAAAAAACCTGCAGCACACAGGGAAAAATAAGTCTGCAAACTTTGTTAAAGTTTTTTTCCCTATTATTCAAAGGCATGTGGTTCACCAGGAACGATATGGTAAAAGGGGGCGTTTCCTTATGTAAATATCGTAACTTCAGTGTTACTGAAACAGCGCTTTACCGTTTTACATTTTACATTTGTTTACATTCATTATTGAACAGTTTTACACTGTTAAATTAACAGTAGTTTTTTCAGTGTAACTGTAATGTAGCAGTAAACGGTATGTACCTATTTTGAAGGTAGAAAAATATTGATATTACAGAACATGGTTGTAAGAAATAATATATATTTTTTATAAATTTACTGACATTTTTTACAGTGTCCACTTTTGTTCTCCATCACTTTACTTGGTAATTTATTCCATGTGCCTATGGTTATTTGTGTGAAAAAAACTTTCTAACGCTTGTAGAAAATGCACCTTTAGAAAGTTTCCAACCATCATCCCCATGTTCTTGCTGCAGAAGTTACTTTAAAGTAACATCTGGGTACTACTTTACTAAATCCTTTCAGAATTTTAAACACTTCACTCACATCCCCTTCTTAATCTCTGCTTAAACTGAAAAAGTTCAACTCTTTCAATCTCTCCTCATAGCTCATATCTCTTAGACCTGGAAGCAGCTTCGTTGCTCCCGTCTGGGCTTTCTCTAGCACTGCTATTTCTTTTTTGTAATTTGAAGACCAAAACTGTACACAGTACTCCAGATGAGGTTTCACTAGCGTGTTATATAACTTAAAAATAACATCCCTTGACTTGTACTCCACATATCATGATATACTGTATAACCTAACATACTATTAGCTTTCTTGGTCGATTTTGTACATTGTCTGGATGTAAACAGTGATGGGTCTACCATGACCCCTAAATTCTTATTATAATGAGTACTTTGAAGTTTCAGACCTCTCACTGTGTATTAAAATCAAACATTTTTACTTCCTACATGTAACACTTTACATTTACTTTCATTAAATTTCACCTGCAACAAATCTGCCCAAGCTAGTAGGCTAGATGATTCTACATTACAGTATCTGGCCTTCTACCTAGTTTGGAATCATCTGTAAATTTAACAATCTTAATGATTATGTGCTTGTCTGGATTGTTATGATCCCTAAGAATCACCACTTTTGTCATCATGTAATTCCAAAGAAGTTCCCCTCATTACAAACCTTTGCTTCCCATGTTTGAACCAATTTGTATCCACGTACAGACCATGCACTGAATTCCCACTTCTTTTAGTTTAATCAGTAATATTTCATGAGGTTCCTTATCAAAAACCCACAGAAAATCTACAGGTATACATAAATAATATCATAGGCACCTCTCTGATCGTATTCTTTTGTTGCTTCCTCGTGTAACTGGTGAAACATGACCTTTGTTCATCAGAACCCATGTTGAGTATTTGCCAGTACTCTTGTTCTAGACATGTGCAGCTCATTCTGTTCCTTAATAATTACTTCTGTTAATTTATTTGTGATGCATGTTAAGCTTACTGGCCTATAGTTACTTGGATCAGCCTGATCACCCTTTTTATACAATGGGATAATATTTGCTAGCCTCGAGTTTCTAGGAATTTCTGCAGTGTGATTTTCAAAAAATACGTGCCATGGGTTTAAATATGCACTCACAAACTTCCTTAAACACTCGAAGATAAACGCTTTCTGTTCCTGGTGATTTGTTAGATTTTAGCCTTCTACTCTCTCTATAATTTCTAATTCACTAAGTACCTCCTTACTAGTTTGTTTTACTTTTGGGAGGTTATCGTTTTCTTCATATGTACAAAGTTCATTAAAGTGCAAGTTCAAAGCATTTTAATATTCCACTGTCTGTATATTCTAAGTAACCTTTACCTTTCCAAATACTCTTCACCTCCTTCTGTAGTGTTCTTTTATAGCTAAAGTAATTAAAGAATCTCATTGGGTCACCTTTCACATTTTCTGCAGTATTTATCTCCAACTGTCTTTTAGCCTTCCTAATATCCTTTTTAATTGTTGCTCTTTTATGCCCAACAACTAGCATTGGAATAACTAGTCTTGTATGCCTTATACAGCTAGTTTCCTTTGTAATTTCCTTTTTTGCTCCCTATTTATCATTTTGTTTAATTTCTTATTGCTTAAAAATTTTGGGTTGAAATTGTCCAAAAGTATACATAATATACTTTTTAACCTACCCCACATCTCCTCACCTGTTTCCACACTCAAAAGCTTATCTCTATTTTTCAGACTGCTTTGCTGCATCTATTCAAAGTTAGTCCTACTAAAATCAAATTTAACTTTTTGTGCTTTAATAATAAGTGCTCTGCCAGAACACTGTGAAATCTACTATACTGTAGACATTAGATCCTAATGGCTCAATCACATAAATCTCCTGAATCCTATCTTGATTATTATAGAAGACTAAATCTAGACAGGCTTCTGCTTTGTTAGTGCAGTAACATCCAAAACCTCCTGCACTTATGCTCTGCCTTTTGTACGTCTAGTCCAGTTAGGTTTTGGTTAATTAAAGTCCACCATGACTACAATACTCCCCTTTAAACATGTCTTCTTAATATTACTAAAAAAACAGACGTACATTTAAACTTTTGTCTATATTGGGGGTCTATAACACACTCCTAATATGAAGCCTCAATCCCTAATGCTATCTAGTTGAATCCAGACATCCTGAATAAGCTGTGGTCCACAATGTAAATGAAGAAGCCTCATATTTAAATTCTGTTTTCCTCAAATGGCGACTCTCCCACCTCTTTGTTTTTGCCTGTCATTCCTAAGCAATGTGTCACCATCTATGTTTCAGGTTTCAGTCATCTGTATTATATCAACTTACGTGTAGCTACATATAATTTCAGCTCCTTTATTTTACTCTTAATACTAGCATTAAAGCAAGCAATTTTTAATGTATTACTTATTTTACTATACTGCACTTTACCTTTGGGATAGAAATTAAATTACCGTGTGTATCTGATGTTACAATATATAGATGTAAAGAATTATTATTATTATTAATCTACTACTGTTTGTTTTTTCATGTCAAATTATAAACCTGGCCTGTCTTAAACCTCCTTCCCCCAATTCTCTAGTTTAAACAACCTTCAACTAACCTACTCATATGCCTCCCCAATACATTGGTACTACTTCTATTCAAATGTAATCCGTCATGGCAGAACAGTTTCCATCTGTTCCAGAAGAACTTCCAATACCCTGTAAACTTATTATAACCTACACCAAGATTTTAGCCACATGTTAAGCCTTCTGATCCCCTTAATGTTATCTGGATTTATTGCATGACACAGGAAGAACTTCAGAGAACACTATTTTGTCAATTCCTCTCCTCAGCTTGGAACCTAACTCTTTAAATTTGGATTGCAGAACTGACATCCTGCCCTTTATGCATGTCATTTACTACAACATGGACAATAACAACTGGATCCATCCTGCTGTGGTCAAAAGTCTATCCACACATCCAGAAAGCAACATATCATACAAGATTACAGTATCTGCGCCACAGTCTACAGCATTTAGGTAGTCAGTCAGTCATTGTCCATCCTGCTACATACACAGGGTCATGGGGGTCTGCTGGAGCCAATCCCTGCCAATACAGGGCACAAGGCGGGAACAAATCCCCGGGCAGGGAGCCAGCCCACTGCAGGGCACACACACACACATACACACACACACACACACACACACACACACACACACACACCAAGCACATACTAGGGACAATTTAGGATCACAATGCACTTAACCTGCATGTCTTTGGACTGTGGGAGGAAACCGGAGCACCCGGAGGAAACCCACAGCATGCATTACACATTCTGTATGTCAGCAAAGCAAAGTTCCAATCTATGATGCCAAGGAGTCATTTTTGTAATATTAAGATATACACATGGGAGATTGACAAAAGAGAGGGCACAAACTACAGGAAGAACAGACAATATTCAAAAAAATTTCCCCTGCCTTTTTCCAGTCCCAGCCTGTTCTTTTGACCAGTTAACCTTCATTTCAAAACACTCTTGCCAGCTTCAAAATACAAAAACCCCAGGCTAGTTGTCCTTTAGGTGGTTCTCAGTGTCACTGTCACCTGTCCTAAATATGCAAAACAGACAACTTTAATATTACCTACCCTCTTGAAGAGGAAAAACAGAAACCACTAGTTCTGTCCTAAGAGTACATGTCATCACTTAGGAGTAGGAATGGAAAATATTGGTCTTCTGCCTCTTTGCTTTGGCAACTCATTTAAATGGATCTGATATCATGGTTAGCAGTGTTTGAAGTGAGTGGGAATGATCAGGAATGCTGTTCTGCTACTTCAATAATTTCCTAATTTCTCGTACAGACCCTTTACTTTCTAAAACTTGATGGTATGCCGAATGCTGGTAATGCACCTTGCAGTTTTCAGATTAACAGTTCCACTTTTTTCTTGCATGTCAAATCCACATAAAGATACATAAGAAAAATATCAACCTTTGTGTACCTTATTCATTTATGAATTGTTGGATTCTGACAACAGAAAAGCCAGAGAAGTTCAGATTGCTCAATTTAATATATGGGAAGAGTTAACTGTTTGCTGTATAGAACTGTTCAGTATATAGCAGTGTATTGTAATCTGCATATAGAAACAAGATTTAATTGCTGAAAAAAACAAAAAAGGGTGAAAGAAGGACAGCCAGGCTGCAATATTATCACATGCCCCAGAGATCCCTCTCTCCATTCTCAAAGTATGGATGTGAAAATACTGTCCGACAATTTCAGCAGTTTTCATTATTTACAAAAGAAGTTATGACTGGCTATGAATTCATAATGATAAACTGGGATGCATCATACATATGTTGTAATTTGCAATTTCTTCATTGATCCAAAAACATAGAAACATTAATTAAGCTAGGAGCCCAATAAAAAACAGAAGTTGATTTGAACAAAAAAAAAAAAGAAACTGCAGCCACATGCTGTCCCCAGGACTGAGTTTGAGAGCCACTGCATTAAAGTGAGGAGGGAAGTTGATTAGGCCGCTACATGAAGAACAGCACAGATGCTGTGACAGTCTTCCATGGACAAACATGTGGGAGAGAAGCAGGGCCTTAAGTGGTGACTGATGGAAATCTAGGTGACATGGTGGGGTGGTAGCCCTCACTACTACCTCCTAACTCTAAAAATTGTGGATTTTAATCCAAGCCCAGTCACTGCCTTTGTCCAATTCACATGTTCTCCATTGTTGGTATGAGTTTTGTCTGGGTAGTCTACATTCCTCTGACTTTTCCAAGATGTGCTTGTCAGGTTAATTGGTGTTTCTGAACTAGGGCAGTATGAATTTCTTGTGGTGTTTCAGCATTACTATGCCCACTGATGCACTATTGGTTCTTAACTTGCATTCAGACTCATCAGGGCGGGCTGTATTACTGTAATGGAAGAAGTAGGTTTGGAAAGTGGGTGCATGGATAAATCCCTGAACCCCATTTTGACCAATTACAGAAGAGAGGCTAGAGGAGCTAACATGCTGCACTAGCACAGAAGGACAGACAGAAGAGTTTGGTCTGCATGGTCTGCGCCAGTGGTCATATTACCTTAGGTGGTTATGGACATGTTAATGGGCATCGCATAGGGGTAAATCTAACACTTGTAATTTTGTTTCAGATGCACAGTGTCTCTACCACAGGTAAACAACTATGTCTGCCAATTTTCTTATGATTTGTGATGGGTATTTATCCTTGCAGACAAGCTAACAAAATTATTGCTTTGATTTATTGATTTGGTCTCACCATCTACCACTTGCCAGTTCAGCACTCACTTTTGTTTGCACCAAAATCCCAAGTCATCCTGAAACAAATCTTAGAAATGTGACATAAAGTAACATTTAAAAAAAATTCAACCTTGACCTCCTCAGCTGTATCTTTCTGAAGCTAATGGACTCCATCCATCATCTAAGAAAAAGTGGTGCTATCAGAGAAAACAAAACAAAAATCAGCTGCATTTTCCAAACTACGCCGAAGAGACCAATGTGCTAGACATTTCAAATTCTGTCTTTTTCTTTACTTTTTCTTTTAATATGCTTAATGGTGCTACTTTCAATTACAGTATATACAATTGTCTGGTAACTCTGTAAGTGTCCCTAATCTATTCTTTTATTTCAGAACATTCAGAACATCAAGGTGTGCCTTCATGAGAAAGATCTATGGAAGAGGTTCCATGAAGTGGGAACGGAGATGATTATTACAAAAGCAGGCAGGTTTGTATTGGGATGAAACTAAGAGGAAAATATTTTTGCTGAAAGCATGAACTTTGGATACAAATGAGTGTTTTTTCTTGTGAAAGAAGATGCTTAATAGCCTTATGCATACAGTACCTGCAATTTCCACTTCAGAATACATTGCATTGTTTTTTATTGGCATACACATATCAATTGCAGTAATTTCTGACTTATATTTAGTACTTAGTGCTATATTTCAAAAAATATTTAATGTATAGAAAGGCTAATTCAACCTGTCCTCTCATAAAGACCATTTCCTACTATATTGTGCCTTTAGGTGTTTATATGGCATATTTTAATATTTTTGAAAATTATATTGACCTTGAAGAATAAAATGACCACCAACAGTGGGGTATTTAAAAACATTGACATTGACTCACTGGAATGGTGAAACACCATCAATTCATATCCCACAGCTTGCTTACTTTTGACAGATATGTCTTGATATAAAATTACATTTTTTAGAAATTAGTGGGTTGGATTGGACATATTCCATAAATTAATAATCTTTTATTATACGGTCAGCAATGCATGTGTTTTATAAAGAGACAGATTTGTAATTCCAAAAAATGAAAGAACTTGCTGCATAATTTCTTAACGCTTGACTTGTGTTTAAAACAAAATGGTAATTCAATCAGTGAAATGAAACACTTTCTGTACTTTTAATTTGTGGTAAAGAAATGTTTACTTGTTCTCATGTTTGTTCTTTCAGTATAATCTCATCTACCAGTGTACTAGCGTGTATTCTCTATATGTCTGAAGGCATTGAATTCTAAAAAACAGGCTGTCAGATAGGTGGAGTGACTGGTTTATATGTTAAACTTCTGCTTCAGACAGCTGCTCCTACAGTCAATAATGATTTTTGTTTTCCAATACAAATTAACTTAATCTATCTAATAATCTGCTCTGGAAAATATCTGTGATTTCCTTAATTGTCTTTCAAAATGTACGTGAAGAAATATACAGTAGCTCTACCTTTGCTGCATACAATGGCCATTATATTAAATACTTTTTCCAAGAGACAATTGCAAACTAATAATATTATTCTAACAGTCAGATAAATAGAGTAATCA
The DNA here is from genome assembly GCF_900747795.2 of Erpetoichthys calabaricus. NCBI lineage: Eukaryota > Metazoa > Chordata > Cladistia > Polypteriformes > Polypteridae > Erpetoichthys > Erpetoichthys calabaricus. The sequence continues at coordinate 87,812,211 of NC_041401.2, forward strand.
TGACTAAATCTATCTATCTATCTATCTATCTATCTATCTATCTATCTATCTATCTATCTATCTATCTATCTATCTATCTATCTATCTATAATTTGGTAAGAGTTATTATTAATTGTCACTAGCATGAGGGACATTCCTTTAGCTAATAGTTAGAGGACAAGGTACTGTCAGCCGTGCTGAAGATGAAGTTCAATACATAGGCTGGCGCCTGAATTCAGCACATTTGTTGGATTTACACAAACAAAAGAAACTTCTAACTAGACCTTGGCAGCATTCATATGCTAGCAACATCAGAACACATCAAAAGATCACATAACTCCGGCTTAGCAGTGCAACAATTTCTACACTGTCCATTTGTGAAGATACAGTACTATGGAGAAAAACAATATTTTTTTTAGGTTTTAAATAAATGGCAATATCAAAAAATAAATAATTTAAGTAAATTAAGATGATTTTTTACCGACAGTAAAAAAAACTAAACAGTAGATCTGTTTAATGTTACAAACTTAAATACAGTATCTTAAATAATTGTTTTATTTCTGCATTTTAAGAAATAAAACAATGCATTTTTATTTATCCAATAAAAAAAGAATCGTACGATTTTTCTTTAAATGTCACATTAAAAGGAACATGACATAAATATTTAAACAAAAGATTTGTGCTAGGATAGCACTTTTCAGTATATTATTATCTATGCTGAACATTGTATTACAGCATCTCTGCTATTTAAATGTTTTTGATGGCTTGTAAATGTTTCCATGTTCTGAGCGCATTGCTCTATGAAAGTGTACAAATACTGTGACATATGAGTCACTTGCCAGCACTTGTACACATGTGATGTTATTTTGTACATGTACTGTACATATGAGTTTCTGTCCTTCTTTTGTTAAACTTTGCTACAGTTTAAAAAAGTCAAAGTGCTTCTAAAAAAATGCAAATAAAGTGTGTGAACTTGCTGCTCTGATAAGGCATTCATACTGACTATAAATTTATGTTTTCTATTTGATTTTGGTATTTTAGCTATATATATATCCTAGTTTTAAAAGTAGAAATAGGAATTACAACTGTTCATTTGCCTTCTGTTTAGAAATCAGTCTTTGATACCAATTAAATTTGATCAACAGTTGCCCTAATGACTACTACTTACGGTATGCATAAATCACTTTGATTAGGACACATAGTCTTTTACTCACATCTACTCTACTTGGAAACTTGTTTCCTATAGCTATAGTTTACTTTGTTAACAGATTGTTTTTAAAATTTGTGTCAGATTTACCATTAGCAATCTGACATCTATGTTCTTGCCTTTTTGATGAAGAACTCATTCAGAGTAACACTGGATAGTCACCTTACTAACTCCTTTCATAACTATGAACACTTTTGATAAAATAACTACATTTGAAATGAGCACATCCTCCCTGAAAAAATGTTTATTTTCTTCATACCCCCGGATATCAACCTGTGAAGCACACATTTCTAAGTAGATGGCAAAATTTAAAATACTCAGCCATAAGAGAAAAACGTTTTACATTTACTGCAGGGTTAAATTGATAAACAGCCACTGAAGCACAGTAAGGCAGACCATCATTAAAGCGATAGGAAAAATTGTAAGACAGACATGTAATGTTTCTTATCTATTGCTGAGTTCTTCACTAATTAGCAATGTTCAGATGTTTTAGTCTAAAGTAAAATTCCGAAGACTGAGTGGCAATGTTCATTGGCCTAAATTTTAAACCTTTACAATGCAGATAGCCAGAAGTGTGTGGTTGCTTAACTTTCTATCATCTTATTACAAAATACTTTTAAAATCAATCCAACAAATTATTAATTAATTTGCACACCTATTTGAGCATACCTCTGTCTGTAATGGAATTCTGGAACATTTTGTGTAAAAAAACTATAAAAGAATCTTGTTTTTCCACAGCTATGCTTTGATATTTACACTTATAAATGTCCTTACCTTCCATACTTCATCATTTCACACATTGTTTCACTCAGAGTAAAATTTTTTTTCTAGTACAAGCTAAATATTTTGTGTGTGTAAATAAATGCAAGCAAAATCTACATCTGAGTGTGTGAACAGAGTAAAAGTTGAACACATACAATATGTCTACACATTGTTTAAAAACACAAATCACAGTGACATATTGATTACTGATTATTTTACTGCTTTTCTACTTTACCTCTTAATGTATTTGTGTTCAAGATGAAAAGGTTCAAACCTTTCAGTCATTTCACATAGCTCATACTGCACAATTCTGCAATTAATCTAGTCTTCATTGTATAAACTTCAGCACTGTCATGAACTTCAGCACATGCTGTTCCAGATGTGGTCTCACAATTCTGGTATTCAGCTTCTGCTTATCCTTGCTTGACTTATTTAAGACCTCTACTGATTCATGCTTATATTCATTGAATTTATTTTTTTTTTTTTTTGAAATGTAATCATTAGAATGATACAAGAAACACACACATTGTTATCTGCAAAAGATAAAAATCAGTCCAATCAAAGGACTGTCAATACAATAACTCATAGAACGACTTAATTTGTCTTAAACAACAGTAAAAACCCCAACCCAGGACAGAGAACTGGTTAGTAGCAAGATGCCCATTGTAAAGACTAAAGCAAAATGAGTCAAACAGAGATGTGGCACAAGCCCATCTTCACAGGAATTCAGTTGTATGCCATGTGAAATTGTATTATCTGAATGGCATATCATCAAGCTTTCATCCCTAGGTGGGGTTTAAGTAAGTAGAAGATGTTAAAGAAAAAGTTCTTCCACTTAAAAAACATGAGGGCAAAATTCTTGATAGGATTATTTTCTATTTTCTGCCTTCCTTTTTAATATTTCATTGCTGAAACTGTTTCATACTGCATTAATGTTACTCTAACTCAGGGGTCCTCAACTCCAGTCCTGGAGTGCCCCAGTGAATGCAGGTTTTCATTCTAACCCTTTTCTTAATTAATGCACTTCTTTTGAATTAATTTTAATTGACTTGTTTTTTAAGACTTATTCCCCTGAATTTCTTAATCATTCCTCTGAATTGCTTCATTTCTTTCCTTAAATGGCACCCAAACAGAAATGAACTGTGAAGTGAGTGAGCCAATAAACCAACTAAGTCAGGGCCTTAAACTCCAACCAATTTCACTCCAACCAGTTGCTTAATTAGGCTCTGATTCTTGTTGTTAATTAAACCCGTTCCTTAATTCCATGGCTCATTGTGTAATAGCAAACATTTCTAAAATTGTTGATTTTCTCTTTTCTAAGAGCACCGTCAAAATGTTTTGGGGACCTAAGCAGATAAGCATTCCTGAGACTTTCACCTTTCTTTATTGTCAGATATTACATGATCGACAATGTTGGTCATGTCTTGCTGGTCATGTTTTGGTTCATTGTGTATCTCATTATTGTTTGGGGGCATATTAAGGAAAATAAACAATTAAGGTGTCTGAGTCTTCAAGAGCAAGTCCAATAAAATTAATTAAAAAGAAGTTAATTAGCAGCAAAAACAAGTCACTAATTAAGAAAAGGGCTAGAATGAAAACCTGTAGCCAATGGGGCCCTCCAGACCGGAGTTGAGGACCCCTGCTCTAACCACTATATGATGAGAAAATTGAAGAGCTCCAAGTCCAGCCAGAACTTAAAGTCTGCAAAGTTTTTAATCATCACTTCTCAATCTGTTCTTAAGGCTTTCAAAGGAAACTTAAAAGACAAAGCCAATTTCTCCAGGAACATTTAGTGGGGAAATGAATTTACATTCAAGTACCTTGGTAAAATATTTATCAGACATGAAATATACTTCTAAAATAGTTTCAATCAAAAATAATTTATATGAAATTAATTTTTCAATTTGTAAGAAGGCAAGGAATGCTGATTTGTAAGGATCGCCCTTTCTAGAAACAAACTGATACAACTGTAATCCTGGTGAGACATTCTCACTGCAACAGTCTTTTTGGTGTCACTATACCTGCTGTCAAGTTTCAAACAACAATGTCAAAAATACAGCCGGAGAAGGCAACTCAAAATGCAAAGCAGAAAAGTATTTGGTACTGATTGTGCCAGTTACAAACTCAGTCAATAGAGGGAATAAAATTATAAATGAACTTGCTGCAATGAATAACTAAACGAAAATCAAAAATGATTGTTTCATACAACCTGCCTTTTCCTTCTTACAGCGCAATCCTGCAGTGTTGCATTCGGTAGGATGAAGTTCTGTTTGTAGTAATTTGTTGCTTAGGCAATTTCAGGCATATCTGTTATGAATTAAAAAAAATGTGGCTTTATTTGTGTTGTAATCATGTATTGACTCACCATGAAAATACAGTGCCCCCTACTAAATTTGTAGATGGAGAGTAGATGTGAAATAAGTCCTATTTGCAGCATATTTTTACTTTATTAATTAGCTTAATAGCATGAATCCAGTTCTGACATTTTTCTGCATTGTTTTTTGATAATAAAGATTTCAAATACCACGTATCTTGAACTCTGATTTAGTGTAAGTTGGTAAATGCATTGTGGAAATTACACCTCTTAGCATTTTAGTATACAGATTACAGTAATAATAAATAGAAGATAGCATTGCAGTGCTTTCACAATACAAAAAATAAGGTGACAAGTCAAGGTGTTTTTGAAAGTAGATATGTCCTGAAGCAGGACATGTGCAGGTGTCTCAGTCACGCATATTAACATGGCTATGCATTAGATTTACTGGGATGGATGTATAAAAATATATTCCTTGGTCCAATGTTACATGCCCATGTTGGGAATTAATGCACATTACTGGTCACAGACTTATGAGTTCAATTTGAATACAAGTTGTGAACAGAATACCTTTGGTGTCATACTACTGTTTGTTTTCTAAAAAAAAAAAGTATATACTTTACATATTGATTTTTCTTTTGAAACTTTGCCAACCACATAATTATGTACACTTATATGTGAAACCAATTAAATTCAGTTCAAGATTATGAGAGAGTCAATCCCAGCAGCATTAGACACAAGGCATGAGCCAACCCTGGACATGATGCCAGTCCATCAGAGATCCCACATATGCACACATACACACAGGCCCAATTTTGAACACCCCCTTGTGTGTCGGACATGTGCAAAGAACACTATGGTAGTTAAATCCTAGCAAACACAGAGAAAACATACAACTTCCATACTGAAAATGATCAATAGTTTCTGATTAAAATACAGGACTATCAAGCTGTTAGACAATAATGCTAACTTTTGCACAACAGTTTTGTGCTTCCAGTTATTTAATAGGCTAAAGTTATACAAATATCACACTTATTGTCTAAGAGCTTTTAGCTGTTTAAATGTTCTCACTTTCTAAATACAATGTAAAAAAATATACGAATTTACTATTTATAGTGAGTAAACCAGTTGGTAAACTAATACTTGACTTGTCCATACTAACTAGGAAAAAATTAACTAATGGCTAGACAACCTTGAATACTATAATGTTGTTGTTTTAGAGATTGTGATGAGAAAAACAACCCACTCGTAGCTTTTACAGCAAGTATGTGAAACTCAGATCCTGGAGGGCTACAGTTGCTGAAGGTTGTCACTATTACTATTATTTTCTTAATTATTAATCGATTAGTGCTGCTAATGGAATCTATTGTTCTTCTTTGTCTTAAATTTAATTTGTCTCTTTTTTGTTCCTTAATCAGCAGCCAAACAGTAATGATGTGGAGTTATCCAATAACTGACCAGCTATCTCAAGGTTCTTAAACTCATTTTCTGGGGGTCCACCATTTTTTCTGTAACTAATTTCTTAATTAGATGCCCTTTCGAACTGTTGATGAAATATGATGAAACTTCTTAATTTTCTCTTTTACTGAGAGCAACATTAACATGTTTTGTGGCCCTGATCACATCAATATTTCTCAATCCTTCACATTTTTCATTTTAGATATTTTATTTAAACAGATATTGTATGATGGCCACTCCAGTGCAAACATGATTAATTAGATGGTCATCTATTGTACGGCTTTACATCTCATTATTGTCTGGCTGCAGGTCTCTGACAATACAAAGAATGTCCCTTAAAGTTAACACAGAAGAACTAGGTCCTATGTATACCATTAGTTAGATAATAATTAAGAAAGAGTTTGGAACAAAACCTACAGCCACCACAGTCCTCCAGGATTTGACTTTGACATCTATTTTAAAGCATACTATGTAAAAATCCTATTTTGGTCCTCATTTAAACACAAACGGTATATCCTCAACTGTTTATGCAGTGAGAATGCAGTGATTTGTGAGCACTTGCTAATAATTGTGTTTTGTTTTAATTCCTGAAAAAGTAAAGTAAAGTAAAAAATGGATGTATCCGAATAAGAAATCGGTCCTGGGTGCTCTACTGTATGTGATTTGAACATTCTGATTCTAATTGCTGTGAGTGAAGTTTTCAAGAAAAAACATTCTTATCACTGTTACTGGTCTACCTCAAACATGTAAATGGATAAAGTATACCTTTCTTCACATAGTAAATTTCTATAACACTCATCAGGCCCTGTGCTGATGCCCCATGTTTTTCTCACACACATAAACAAAATGAAACTTAAGTCACAACCCATGATCACATCCTTCATATAAACCCATTCCACACCAAAACATATCATATACATCATATAAAACCTGAACTTTAATGACTGCAGCAGTCCTTGAAAATCAAGTTTTGGCAAAAAGTTCCCTAATAAAAACTTTGGGTAATTTAAATTTAGTCATATTTAGTGCTGTGTGCATTGTAACAAGAACAGCTTTATTTCCTAAGAAAAAAAAACAAATGTTTGAAAGATCACTTTTGAAAATACTTTAATGTGAAGGAGTCATTTTTTTAAATCGGAAGCTTTAATTTAAACGAAGTTACTTACAAAGGCACCCCAAAACATCTGATAGTAATTTGATATTGCACCACAGTCTGTATATGGTGATTTTTCTGAAACTATAGCAGGAAATATTTTCTGAGATGTGCACACATAATTACTGAAGGTATAAGTCTACGATCACAAAACTAGAGCCTAGATAATGCTCTGAAGAGTTTTTTTTGCTATATTTTGGGATAAAAAGTAAGAATTGAGATCCCATCCAGTAAACTTGACTGTACTTGGATCTGACTTTGTTACAACATCCCAAAAAGCATCCTCATTATTTACATAGGATACAGCCTTAGATGCAGTCCAGATCTGTAATAAATAGGAAGACAAGAGCAGCCTACACTTCATATATGATTGGTAATGGGCCAGACAATTAAATTCTGACTTTTGTGCACACAGAAATGAAGCACCTCTTTAATACGTCAGATTGTTGAAAACAATGTCCATTAGTGTCAGTATCTAGTATCAAAGAAGAAATCTCATCATCAACAAATTCTACCAGTTTATTTTCAGTATTACAAGCCTTCATACCTGGAAACCTATTTTTAACTTGAATTGCTGGGTTTTCATTGCTTGGAATTCCAACATTTGAGACTATAGATTTGACAATTATGAACCCTTTATTTTCAGCATCAACAGATGAGCTTCTCAGTGCTGAATATTTATTCAAGGCCCAAACTTCTGGATGTTTATTTTTTTAAGACACAGAACATCTTTTTACTGTAATCTGTTTACAATATGATGGAACTGGTGATTCTTTTGTATATGTCTACTTGCTGATTATAGGAGTGACACAAGTGTCAGTGGTTTTATCAGAAATGGCAGAGTGATATTTAAACAAACTGACCCACTGCAATTTTCAGTTTTGCAGTAAAGCTGTCAATATCCTAACTGAGACCTTTAGTTTGTGGATTCTTCTCATGCTCTGTAAATGAAGTAAATATGTTTTGCATGCAAAGCTGTTTGTAACATATGTGGGAGATTTACATGCTGTACACACCCAAGGTATGGGAAGCACAGCATAAAAAGTCAAGTTAACTGTTATTTGAGAATCCACCTCACACATTACAATGGATTTACAACACAGGAATAAGGCATCAAAATGACAAGTTTTCCTGACAGTTAGATTGCTGAGCGATGAGCTCAGACTTTGAGTCAGACAAAGTAAGGGTCCACCAAAAACTGTTGACTCACTGTCCCTCTCTCAAATCACATAAACATCCCTGTAAAACTGATGTAATTTGACCTAAAGATGATTATCTGGGGCACTGTAAACCTTCATAAGAGGACTGGCCACTTAATATTTTTTGGAAATTTTTAAGGCATTGTTAATACCATAGTCAATCAATACATTTTAGACCATTTGAAAATGTGTAATTTGGAGAAAATATTCAAATGATTATAAAACCAAGTAACATATACAGTATAATGTCTTAGGGTGTTAATACAGCCCTGGCAAGCCTCCTAATGAGCCCATATGTCAAACAGGATGGATTTCCCTCACTCCAACTAACAAGCACTTAAAAACCAGAACAAACTCCACTTCTGCCAACGAAGCTTAAGTGGTGCAGATTGGAAACTGCAAACAAAAAAGAAAAAGTCTTTCATTTTTAGAATCTGGCTTGTGTGCTTAATTCAAGGCATGTCTCCTGAGAAATAATTTGTCTCTTGTTTAGAATGAGCTTTTAGTAACCAATACAAAAGTCCTGCAGATGTTCTTGTTTATTTATATATTTATTTATCTACTGTTTGATCCTAAAGCCAAAGTAACATTAACACTTAACACACACTTTAATAATATTTGCTTTTTTAATTTCTTCAGCTGAGTAACAGACAAGCCGGCTTTTATGAAAAAGCCATACTAAATTGCTTCCAAAGCTTTTAACGGGGTCCTCTGTAAGAGTTATGTGTGCATGTTCCTTTTTTAGAATTCTTTCCTACTTTGGACACTGTGTAATACTTCAAGGTTTTGCCTAATGCTAATGTTAGACTGTTCTAGAGTCCCTACCTGTTCTACATATCAAATGGCAGCTTTTATATCAACGCATTTGAGAAGACAATATACATGCCATTAATGTCAAGGTGCTTCACAGTTGCTGAGTTTGAAAGTAAAAAGTATTTTTTGAATCCAAAGTAAATCTCAGCATAGTCGGACTCCATCATTTATGCTGTACCTTCCTATTCCTCAGACTCATTACACGTGTGGAATTATCTCCATGTGTGCTTTTAACTTTATTGGCCCAGGCCAATTCTTTCACATTTCCGAAACTTGGCATTCATCATTTTATAGGTCCTAACCTTAATGGAACACAGAGATGAATAATAAGGCCTAAACAGACATGAGCACTGATGCCTAATCCTAAATAAGCATAGGCGATAGTGCTGCCGGTGCTAGAGGGGGTGCAAGGGGGCACCACTGCATGCATTTGAAACCAGCAGGGGAACATGAATTAAAGAAGAATGCACACAGTCTGCTGGCATTTTCTCCCTCCAATTCAACCCAGCAAAACTTCCAACAAAAAGTTCAGTCACTTTAGAAAATGATGCCTACTTTAGTAATAACATAACAGGAATGTTGAACTGTTCATTGTGTGGTGTGTACACAAACTCCTCGTCTTTATATGATATTTACTCTGGTTTTCCATCCACATTAAAAAGACATGTTATTTAATTAGTATGAAAGGATTCTCTGCAATGGATTGGTGCCCCATTAAGGGTCGGTTCCCATCTTCCACCAAATGTTTGCCAGAAACACCAAAACCCTAAATTAGAATGAGCAAGTTTAGAAACAGAAGGATGGATTGTGGGGTGAATGGAACTCCCTACCACTACCACCCAGGAATTTGGCTAAATATGATACTCTTTGCTACAAAGTGGTGCAGCGGGAACCCTCCCACCCCAATGAGTAATGAACTATTATACCATCAGTAGGAGGGTGGAAAGCCAATCCAGAGACACTTCTTAAACTAAACTATAGCATTTTTGAGTGCTTATTGTTTATATTAATGTCCTCTAAATCCAAGGCCCCAGTTTTATCTTTCACTAATAAACTGGAATGTCACATTTTTATTATTTTTATCAGATTTATTCAAGTTTTTGTTGTACATTTTTAGAAAAGCTACAAGCAGTTCTTATATTCAAGAGTTTCAGTTTAAATTGTTCTGTTGTAATGCACATTTCTTTATCTACACATAACTAAAGCCATGCTGTGATCTCATTTTATTCTTTGTTTTACAAATCTCAGACCTCCAGTAGGTTCAGTTATGCAGATTTAACAATGAGATATATTGGCTCATTGTGCTGTGCAGTTCTGTCTATAATATAATATTTGCATAAAACGGTAGACTATACAAAATACATTTATGATTTAATGGCAATTGACTGTGCCTGTCACTCAGGGATCATTAGTGGTTTGCCATGTCCTGCAGAGCCACACTAAATGGTGATACTCTTGCTAATTTGTATATATCTAGAATCCATAAATATTAAAGGCTTTATGTTAGATACAGTATGTGTTGAGATCGAAAAGCTAAAACTTGTATGTGACACTGCTCCATCACAGCACATACTACCTGCATTCATATTATGTCACCACACAGATACCAAGATTTTAACCAAGGTCTCAGGGAAAGTATGGGATAAGTATTAACTTTTGTGCCACAATGCCTCCCAAGCTTCAAACAACACTGCATAGTCTGTCAAAAATGTTTACAATTTAATTGTAGATCTGTGCAGCTTCCACAATGGGGATTCTGTATGTTATGTTCATATGTGCACCTCTAAACTTAATATGTAGCTTAAGAACCAATTAGTTCCAAGGGGGAAAAGGTGAGATCATGCAAAATTACCTAGCTAGCAGTGTCTAGTCTCGTGCAGTACAAGTGTTATAAAGAAGTGTTCTCTGCTTCCATCTAAATGGCTTCTACCTTGAAATTCTACCACGGAAGTTGAACTAGTGATGATGCCAGCTTGAGACTATATTGAAGAAGGTGACAGCAGACGAGGAGTGCCAGAAAGTGATCTGGAAAAGGATCAAGAGGAACAGGAGAGAGAAAAGAATCGCCTCGATGCTCTCCATCTAGAGCTGAACAGTGTCTTCTGCAATCTTAGGCCTGTCCACTGAATTAATTGATATTAGTCGTCATCCATCTCTCCAGAAATAGCCAACGGAAAAGTGTGGTCCCCAGCAAAGGAGCTTTAATCACAATAGGTTTGATCAGTTTTCTTGGCTGGAATATTCTATAACCAAAGATGTGGTATTTTGTATTCTATGTAGGCACTTTTTAAAAAATAATCATAAATATCATGTGGAACCCACATTTTCTGCTTTCAAATTCCTAATTGGTTTAACACCATTGCTTCTTTTAGAACTTATAATGTATCTGGATCACAAAAAATTAAAAGGGAGGCATGGAATGAATTTATATTACAAAAAGGCTCAAAATAAGCAATGTGATAGATAACGGACATTCAATGAAAATGCAAAAAACAAGGAATACGTGACAGCTGTGGTGGAAAGCTAACTTTACACTACCTGGTATGGGGTTAAATCACAAGATCACAAAAGGGCAAAAACTCCTCTAAAATAAAACATTTAATTGAATTACTCGATGTCTTTGGCACATTTGATGAAAGTTGCCAAAAAGATTCCAGACAGTCCTGCAAATGTGTAAATACACATGCCCTAGCATTCAGAAAGCGATCATCAGTATAACAGAAGATATGGTGATGAGCCGTATAAATTATGGAAATTAAAGAGACCATTCACTTTGCAGTTATGGTAGATAAATGTAAGGGCATACTAAGATGTAAAAAATGTCATTGGTAGTGTACTATTTGCAAAGCAATGTCATACATGAGGAATTTTTACACTAAGACTGACAAAAATGCGCATGTCTGTCAATGCTTTGATGGGGTGGCAGTCACATCAGGATAAAATAATGGGGTACAGGAAAAAACTTTGTTAAGACCTCCTGCAAACATGGTATGTATGCTGCCATGCGCACATTTTTAACATTGAGTTCATGGACTGCATGTTCACCCTGCAGCTGAGTTTTTAGAAGCTGTTCATCTACTTGAAAGGAAAGAATAACAAGGGCACAACAGAAGTTTTAATTGCTGATGACACCATAATGATGCCTTTTTGGATTTGTACAAACTGAAATATATCCTGATGACAGTGTCTGTAACATCTGTGGCCTGTGAACAGAGTTCCTCTTGTCAATTGCTGTCTAAAAACTATCTGAGAAACTGCAGCACTGATCCTCATGATAGCAACTTGACACTGCAGGCCATTCACAATTGAAGACCAAGAACTTGCAATGTAGAGCAAATTAATTGATGATGCTGTTGCCATAAACCACAATAACAAAAGGTTTGTCCTTATAGAAAACTTAAAATGGTAAGTGATCATGTTGTAATGGCATTGACAGGGTGCATCAGGCTGAAGATGAGACATTAACAGTATGACATGGCATTCCATCATGCAGATGAGCAGCTTTAGAGCCAGCTGTAGAGGAGCCCATAAAAAGTCTCCCAGAGTCACCAAAGAATTCCAACTAGTATGGTAATAGCAAGTGGTCTCTTTAAGGATAACAAGCTACATAAAAGAGTGGCGTAAAGGGTGAGAATCCATGGTTACTTTGTGCTGGTACTGTAATCTTCATTGAATTATGTCACTTAGGTTGGTTTCATTAAGACAGTCTTCAATGTGTCTATTTGTGGTATGTTGTGATCACTTAGTCTAGAAAATTAATATAGTAGTTAACTGATTGGACTTTTTCTTATATGGTATTGTATTATATTATTGTTTGGCATTTCATTGAAGGAACAAAATAATTTGCTTTGTTACTTTATTTTATTTTATTGTCATAATCTTATGGACTCATGAATAGTGTATATACAGGGTAGGATTCAAAAGTAATGAGCCTCATTTTGTTCTGATGCGAACGTACCTCGCCGCGCCCCCCACTTGCCAGCGACGGCGACGGTGGGTGTTGGCTTCACAACGCAACGGAGCTCCTACCGCTCCGAGCTTTGAAGACGAAGACCATGCTCATTGCCTTCTTTGGAGTGAAGGGGATCATCCACTACGAGTTTGTCCCGCAAGGACAGACCGTGAATGCTGCTTACTACTTGGAAGTCCTGAAAAGGCTGAAAAGAAGCGTCGCGCGCAAGTGAAGGAACATCAAGGACAGCTGGAAGCTTCGCCACGATAACGCCTTCATCGTGAGCGCCTACCTGGCCCGGGTGAACGTTCCGGTGGTCCCCCAGCCTCCCTACAGTCCGGACGTGTCGCCTTCTGACTTCTTCTTGTTTCCGCGCTTAAAATCAGCGCTGAAAGGAAAACGCTTCGACTCGATCGAGGACATCCAAGCAAATGTCAAGGCAGCCCTTGCAGCCATCCCGGAACAGGCCTACATGGATGCCTTCGAGTCATGGAAAAGCCACCTACAAAAGTGTATTGATGCAGGAGGTGCCTGTTTTGAAGACTATTAATTAGTTGTACCGATTTGCTCAATAAATTTGTCTTTTTGAACAAAGGCTCATTACTTGTGAATCCTATCCTGTATACTACCCAGTTCTAAACAGGCTAAAAACACTCAAAAGACACCAACCATTTGCTGTATGTTGTTTTCGATAGATTGAGAAGTCAGCTACCCCACTGAATGAGAAAGTACTCATATAGCACAAGCAGAAAAAAATCACTTGCGCTACCACTGAGCAGAGTCAAAGAACTGTAGACATCCAGGATTTTCAGCACTCAATAGTTGTAGTTCAGGCCCAGTGACTTTAGTAGACATTCTGTGGAACTGATATGTAGATAACTTCATATTGTAAATTAAAGATAACCATTTATTATCCATAACTATCTTAGGGGTTTTGCAGTGTGGAATTTTAATTATGTATTTTAATTGTTAGGATTTCTTCAAAAAATCTGACATTACTGAAAATAATATCATAGGCAACAGGGGCATGGTAAGGAGAGAACAAATATAGCATGTCTTTGAGATGTGAGAGCACAATTACATAAATTTAAGCCCAGAGCTAGCTGTGAGGCAATAGCACTAACCTCTGTGCCTATTTAGAATGTAAGAATAGGAACATAAGAAATTTGGCAAACAAGAGGAGACCATTCAGTCCATCAAGCTTGTTTGTTTAGTTGATAGAAAAACTGTCCCAATATCTCATCCAGATACTTCTTAAAAATTTTCAAGGCTTCTGCTTCAACTACGTGACTTGGTAGTTTGTTCCAATTTCCCACAACTCTTTGATTATAGAAGCACTTACATCTTCAGTCCTAAAGCACTTCCCTTAAATTTTCAATGGCGTCCTTGATTACATGATTAGCCATTTTATCAAAAGAATTTGGTTAGATCTACTTTATCAATGCCTTTGAAGATTTTTAAATACCTGGATTAGTTTCCCACACAGTCTCCTCTGTTCAAGACTAAACAAATTTAATTCTCTGAGTCTGTCAGAGTAGGACATGTCTTCAAGTCCTGGGATGCACCTGGTTGCTCTCCTTTGCACAGCTTCAAGTGCTGCTATGTCTTTCTTGTACCATGGTGACCAGAACTGCGTACAGTAATCCAGATGCTTTCTCACCATTACATTATATAGTCTGAGCATAACATCTCTTGATTTATACTCAACTGTTTCTATGATCTGCAGTGGGTTGGCACCCTGCCCGGGATTGGTTCCTGCCTTGTGCCCTGTGTTGGCTGGGATTGGCTCCAGCAGACCCCCGTGACCCTGTGTTTGGATTCAGCGGGTTGGAAAATGGATGGATGGATGTTTCTATGATATAAGCTACTGTAACATTTTGTTTGCCTTTTTATTGCATCTGCACATTGCTTAGACAATTCCATTGTAGTATCAGTGTAAACCTCTAAATCCTTTTCAGAGTGTGCTTCCTGTAGGACAGTGTCTTCCATCTTGTATTTATAATTGATGCTCATTTTGCCCACATGCAACAATTGGCACTTTTATAAATTAAATTACATTTTTCAAGTGTTTGCCCAGTTCTAAAGATTGTCAAAGTCAGTAGCTGCTATCTCTCCAGTTTTAGTATCATCTGAAAATTTCACAATTTTATGTTGGAATCTACAATATGTCATTAACATGAATCAGAAAAAGTAATGGTCCAAGGACAGACCCCCTAAGGGACTCCACTGACAGTCTCACTCCACATGGAGAATTCTCCTGTTATCTGTACTCTATGTCTCCTGCTAGTTAACAAAACTGAGATCCAGTCTGGCAGGTTACCTCAGATGCCTAGAGCTTCTAGTCACGAAAGTAATCCGTGGAGTGGGACTATTTTAAAGACATTTTGAAAGTCACAAAAATGTAATAGATTGTTACTACAGTATTTTCCTCTTATAAATCCATGCTAGCATTTATTTGATTTTGCTTCATTTGATATATCACAACAAAACCTAAAAACACAAGGACATTACTTTAAGATTGATTTAATGTTAAACATATTTCCATCTCTGTAGATGAGGTCAAATTTTGTATTGTACAAACACACAACTTTAGGAAGACACTGGTCTCCCTGTTTATTATTAAATGCAACTGGGATGGACGTGCCTTACCAGCTGTTCATCTGCTGCAGGGTGGTTGCATTGAAATGTATTTGATGTAGCCAGACAAAACTGTATTACAATACCTCACATTTATGATAATGCTTATGTAACAAGGCTCAAATGGATCATGTCTATTGTGAAGGAAAGACACCCTTGTGGTCAAAAGCCTGACTACTCAACTGTGCTTACTGCACATTGTACAAGTAATGCAGAGATTTCCTCTGTTGTTTCAAGCACCATCATCAAAGCTAACTTCTATTTTAGAAATTATGCACATTATCACAATTATGTATCTGCATAAAATAATCAATGAGTAAATTAATTTATACATAAAAATAAACCTATGGTCATGAACTATGGGTAGTGACCGAAAGAACGAGATCGCGAATACAAGCGGCTGAAATGAGTTTCCTCCGCAGGGTGTCTGGGCTTTCCCTTAAAGATAGGGTGAGAAGCTCAATCATCCGGGAGGGGCTCAGAGTACAGCCGCTGCTCCTCCGCATCGAGAGGAGTCAGATGAGGTGGCTCGGGCATCTGATCAGGATGCCTCCTGGACGCCTCCCTGGTGAGGTGTTCCAGCACGTCCAACCGGGAGGAGGCCCCGGGGAAGACCCAGGACACGCTGGAGGGACTATGTCTCCCGGCTGGCCTGGGAACGCCTCGGGATTCTCCCGGAAGAGCTAGAAGAAGTGGCCGGGGAGAGGGAAGTCTGGGCATCTCTGCTCAAGCTGCTGCCCCCGCGACCCGACCTCGGATAAGCGGGAGACAATGGATGGATGGATGGACATAAAAATAAGTTTTCCATGAACCTCCCAAATTATGAATAAGACTGTAAATAACAAAAAAGTAAAAAGACCTTGTGTCTGTCAAACATATATCAATTCCATTGTGAACAGGCACAAGCTGCTGGACACAATGATTTGGAGTGGATACAAAGATGCTCACATGTGACAAGGGACATGCACAACAAATCCCCTAGTGCTAAATTCACAATAAAAAACATATACTTCAATCGAAAGAGTTCCAAGTACTCCCACTTTATGTGTTCATTCAATGTTGACCTTTATTCTGTGTGAACTTCATCATACTGCAGAAATCAATATCTATAAACTAAAACTATAAGAAAGTAATATTCTTTGGGAATATGTATATTTTGATGCACTAGTGCACAGGGCATGACCACAGCACTCATTTACACTCTAAAAGAAAGCTGGGCACACAGTCAAGCACCCAGACTTTGATGAATGTAGTAGAAAAAGACTAAGTTCAAAACAAAGTGTTGGAGATCTAACACAAAGCCCTGATTTTTTTACCGCAAAGTAAAGTGCATCAGACAGCACCTGTATCACTGTCAGCTATCTCTTTCCTTGGTTTGGACTGAACTAATACCATGTTGAGTATTCTGGAAGCTTTATCCTGTAGGAAGCAGAGGGGCTGTAGCAGAAGACGACATTTGTCTGGCTTCCTGGGTAAAAAAGAGAAGGCCAGTTAGTTAAATCTCTGTGTACCCATCACATCCTTTACCATGTTCCTTTAAAATCAGTCCCAAAAAGACTAGGACACAATCACCTACATGACACTACACAGAAAAAGACTTTTTCAAGAGACTTAAAGCTCATGCAAAAGAATTCTATTTTTGGACTTAGTTTGTGTGTTTTGACTTAGAGTTCCATTTTGTTCTATTAATGTGTTAAATGACATAACAACTACCGTGTAATGAATCCTGCTTACGTACTTGACACTTCTGCAGCTTTGCCCTTAATGAAAGACCTGAAAAATCTTTACCATTCAACATTAAATGGACATAAAAGAAAAGAAACCATAAAAATAAGGTTAAATGCACCTATGATTATGGCTCTACTAGTAACCTTTGTAGTTTTTACTAGAACAAATAAGTTGTTCCTCCTCTTAGATTGGAAAAAAGTGAAGTCATTAAAATGTTTAAAAAATCTCTCCATTGCATTTACGTTGGAGGCCAGGTTGAAGTCCAAGAAAATTATATAACTTTACTGGCTCTATAATTGCTCTCTCATAATGAGTTCTGTAGATCTATGTAACTTAGACATACAATTACCACATCTCTCGTTCAATTCCATCACTACGCCACTCCTGTTCTCACACTACAAATGGAAAATGAAAATAATATATATTCATTTATTTCAAAGGTGTGGGCAAATCAATTACTCATCAATATGGCCTGTTTCAATTGAGACTTTCACACCTTTAGCATACAGAAAGCATGCTACATCTAAAATCACATATTATAGAGGTTTCAGCTAATTCCAAAGAATTACCCAGGGCAGGGGGCATGGACCCAAACTGGCGGAGGTGTTATTTTTTGAAAGACTAGGGGGCTCCGCCCCCAGCTCGCTTCGCTCATCCACCCCTGGGTTTGGTTTACCGGATAAACAATTTAAAGAGATTGTTATTTTTATGGGAATTGTTGCATATGCATTATTTTCACTTTTACTTTAAAACATTAATGTCAGCATGGACCAGAATCTCAAATGGATGCTTCCAACATGTTGTTTCAAAATGAGTGTATGCTTTTCATAAATCAAATACAGCAGCGTTAGTTGATTAAACATTATTAGCTGAGATGATTGATGAATTCTTTCTACGTATTTCAGACATCAGCTCTCTCCCTCCATCAATCCTTTTTCTAAACCTGTTTATTCCATTTCACAGTAAGCCATAGCTCATTCTAGCAACATCATACCCAAGCCAGGAACCAACCCCAAACAGTGTGCTAGTTCTTCTCAAGATACATTCACATATACACACATATCTCCATTCAGAACTGTCCAATTTAGGATTACTATTTAATCTAAGTTGCATATTTTAGGAATCTGGGAAAAAGATCATGCATACATAAGAAAAGGTTGAGAGCATGCATTGATTTACAGCGCATTGCTACACCCACCACATGACAAACCACCCAAGTGTAGCCATGCAACAGGTGACACCTCAGCACCACACTAGAACAGCGTGACGTTTTTGTACGGTGGCTGGAGTGCCAATCCTGCTACCAACCCCCAAATTTTATCTATAAATTGGAGGACCTGCTTGCATGGCTCAATGCAGATTAACATCAAACCCAGGGCGAGACAATTGCAGGTTAAGGACATTTCTCAAGGGCCCAATGAAGGAGAATCACTTCTTGTGTACGGGATTCAGACATAGGAAGAGCATGCTTAATTCATCCCATCCATCAATTTCCTAAACTCACTTCTCATTACCAGTAGTCTCAAGCAGAAACTAGTTCTAGATAGTATGGAGTACAAATACTTCTGGACTCTGTCACAACATGTTAATGTAAAAGTTGTTAATCCATCTAACAATCTTGTCTTTATATTTTGAAATCTGCCATAAACTGAAATTTGTTAAAAGGTTTACTGATTACCCACGTTCATATCCATTTTTAACTGTAAACTACACTGATGTATATGATGCCCTAAAGCCTACATATACAGTAATCCCTCGCTATATCACGCTTCGCCTTTCGCTGTTTCACTCCATCGCGGATTTTATATGTAAGCATATTTAAGTATATATCGCGGATTTTTTGCTGGTTCGTGGATTTCTGCGGACAATGGGTCTTTTAATTTCTGGTATATGCTTCCTCAGTTGGTTTGCCCAGTTGATTTCATACAAGGGACGCTATTGGCAGATGGCTGAGAAGCTACCCAACTTACTTTTCTCTCTCTCTCTCTTGCGCTGACTTTCTCTGATCCTGACATAGGGGGATTGAGCAGGGGGGCTGTTCGCACACCTAGACGATACGGACGCTCGTCTAAAAATGCTGAAAGATTATCTTCACGTTGCTACCTTCTGTGCAGCTGCTTCCTGAAACGACATGCTGCACGGTGCTTCGCATACTTAAAAGCTCGAAGGGCACGTATTGATTTTTGATTGTTTGTTTTTCTCTGTCTCTCTCTCTCTCTTTCTCTGCTCCTGACGGAGAGGGTGTGAGCTGCCGCCTTCAACAGCTTTGTGCCGCTGTGCTTCGCATACTTAAAAGCCAAACAGCCCTATTGATTTGTTTGCTTTTCTCTATCTCTCTGACATTAGCTGCTCCTGACACGCACTCCTTTGAAGAGGAAGATATGTTTGCATTCTTTTAACTGTGAGATGGAACTGTCATCTCTGTCTTGTCATGGAGCACAGTTTAAACTTTTGAAAAAGAGACAAATGTTTGTTTGCAGTGTTTGAATAAAGCTCCTGCCTCTCTACAACCTCCCGTGTTTCTGCGCAAATCTGTGACCCAAGCATGACAATATAAAAATAACCATATAAACATATGGTTTCTACTTCGCGGATTTTCTTATTTCGCGGGTGGCTCTGGAACGCAACCCCCGCGATGGAGGAGGGATTACTGTATATCAGAATATGCTGACTATTCATTAAAGTTAATGTGAAATCTATTGTCTACACGGATAGCATTTTGCCTTACCTTTCTCAGATGGAAGAGTTATACCTATCATGACATGGTGGGAAAATGATGTGCCATTTTATTTAAAGTTACAGAAAATGTAATTTATGCTAGAGGAAGATGCTAAAAATTCTTTAGGACCTGGCAGGCATATATCAGTGCTGAGCTCAGTTAACTGAGGACCATCACTAACTTTTTGATACTTCCTTTGCTCTCTAGATGTTTTTTATAAGATGCACTTCTGTGTCTTATTTATCTGTAATCAACTCACAGTAGTTCAGTGTTAAAAGTTAATAAAATTTAATGTATTACACCTCAAAGACAGAAATTTAGCCTGTTAATTTTGGACTTCAAATTATCCAAAAGCATCAAGTGCTAATTTTTTTTTGTAATTCTACTGTACTTTTTGTATCACTTTTATTTAGTTTTTTTATAGTTATATGGAAATTTCTTTTATGAAATTTTGCAAGTCCATTACAAATAATGCAGTGTTTTACAACATTCCTTTGAATATATGAAGATAGACTTATTTGTTTGTATGTGGCCTTTTGGAACATTTTTTAAAAAGATAATTTAATTTAATTTTAAGAAATCTTCAAATATAATACAATATGTACAAAAATCAAAGTACTGTTTAAATTTAAAATTAAAGAAAATTCTATTTAGATGTTCATTGTAATTTTTTTTTCAATCTACTTACACTTATTTTGTGAAAATGTATGTAGTTTAAGACATATGGTAGGTATAGCAAAGTAATTGAAAAATAATGGCAGTATTTTACAGGGCAGAATTAATTTAAATATAGACAAAGGTTGCCTCCTTACTGGATGCCTGTCCAGAGTAGCAGTTGCAGTAATCTTTTCAGATAAATGCTCTAAATCCATCTGTTTTAGCAGATTAGAAAATGCTCTTAATGCTTCTTTAGTAAAAGAAATCTTAGTATCATATTAGGACTTCTATGGAGTCAAATAACTGGTTTACTAGTTCCAGATGTATGGTGGAGTAGAATTCTTAAGCCTACAGCAGGCAAGAAATTCTGACCTCTTACTGGGTATATCAGAACTCAATCATTCATTCATCCTCATACCATTTTAGTTCAATATTGGATAGCAGATGACCAGAGCAGCACAAATCAGGAACTGCTGTTGAGCAGGGTGATGATCAATCACAGGGCACGCACACCAAGTCACCAATGAAGTGTCTTTAGTATGCAGGAGGAAACAAGACAGAGAAATACCATACAGACACTGGGAGTCAGGATCTGAATCCATGACTCTACAACTTTTAGCTTGTAGAGGTTTACTATTGTGCCATTATTCCAACCTGTTTTAGACAATATGCTGTTATTAATCCCACAGATGTATGGTTTTTAATAATTACTGATATTAATTCCACAATAAGTGTGTAATAAATATTGGTCTTCTGGTTGTTTTTATAAGACATCATGATGTGGAAGATAGCTGTAATGTCTTTATGCAAACCGCATACTTTGACTTTGATTATGATGGCAGCTTTTCGAGCTAGTTTATTACTATTTTCAGCCACTCTCAAAGAGGTTTATCCCATAAGGGTTTTTCACATTGTACAGAATTTTCTGCTTATGAACTCAAGCGTTTTTTCAGTAGATTTTTCCACGAGTGTGGGTTAAAGATTTGTCTTGTGCCTGATGTATAAAATTGGAGAAACTGGCAAAGCATAGTGGTGGAAAGTGTATATTTTATGCAATTTTGAAGAAAAAAAAATATTAGTTACAAAGGAACCTATTATATACCACTCTTGTTTAAAATGCAATCAAATTCTTGTGAGCCTGTGTGAGGTGCTCTTTTCAGCTCTGTGTGACTGTGTGCTTAGTTTTACGTTCAAAGATGGAAGATGAATGTGTCCAGGAGATGCTAAATATGAAAGCAGATCTTCCAGTCATTTGACAGAAATCAGGACCAAATGATTTAAGAGGTTTTGTTTGTGTTACATTGTATAGTGCTTTAACCAGCTTTTTTAAGTGTATTTGGTATAAAAATTTTTTTATTGGAAACTGCAAGGTATTAGGCACAGCCAAAGGATATGCTGTAATAATAATAATAATAATAATAATAATAATAATAATACATTTTATTTATATAGCGTCTTTCCCATGCTCAAGGCACTTCACAGAGTTTAAGAAAGAATGGCAGGGTATACAGTATATAATGTGACAGTTTAAAGGTCCCTGTGACCCCTTGAACCCTCAGACCAGACGTCAGACACCAGATAAAAGTCCAAAATTAATTTATTTTAATAATAAATGTGCATAAAGCACCCTCCACTCCACAATACTTAATAAATCTGCTCAACGTCTGGGATTTCCCACAATCCTTTTATAGTCCTTGACCCGGAAGTGGTTCTGTCCCTCAGTCCATGTGACTTTCTATCACTTCCGGGTCAGGTAAAAACTTCTCATTTTCTTCAGCCCAGAAGTATATCATTTCTTCCGTTCCCGTGACTTGGAAATACTTCCGGGCTATACGGAAAACATAAATCCCTGGGCCTTTCTGCAGCGACTCCTGGTGGCCCCCATGGTATCCAGCAGGGCTGTGCATTAAAACTCCAAGGTCCATGAGGCCCTGCTGGAATTTGGGGCACCTCCATGTTGCAGGGAGGGCTCCATCTGGTGGCCTGGGGGTATTGGCCGGACTGTATGGCTGGCAATCCCACACAATAGCATTGTACTAAACCAGATAAATAAATAAAGAAGAGTAAGATAGTAAATTCAGAGAAAAAAGCTTAACAGACAATATACAGTAATTGATGGTCTAGCAGACACACACAGGTTACATGAGCATCTCGACATAGAGGTAAACTGAAAGAAGGGTAATAAAGTCAGGTAGAGCTAAAAGCCTTCCTGAACAGATGAGTTTTGAGTTGTTTTTTAAAAGAATTCATGGAGTCAGCTGATCTAATTAATTTCGGTAGGTCTTTCCAGAGTCTGGGTGCTATGGAGCTGAATGCCCTGTCACCCATGGAGTGTAGATTAGTGTGGGGTACAACAAGATTGCCAGAATCAGAGGACCTTAGTGGGCGGACAGGCACATAGTGATGGAGAAGGTTACTGATGTAGTTTGGCGCAAGGTCGTTTAAGGCTTTGTAGGTTATTAGTAGGATTTTATATTCAATTCTGTAAGACACAGGGAGCCAGTGAAGGCAAAGCAGGATGAGTGTTATGTACTTGCTGCTGCTGGTCCATGTAAGGATTCTTGCAGCCGAGTTTTGAATAATCTGGAGCTGTGATATAAGATTAGAAGGGGCACCTGCCAGTAGGGAATTACAATAATCGATGCGAGATGTGATAGAAGCATGGACAAGTTTCTCAGCGTTAGAAAAGGAGAGGAAGGAGCGAACACGTGATATGTTACGGAAGTGAAAGTAAGAATGTTTCTTAATGTGATTTATGTGGCCGGAATAAGAAAGGGAGGAATCAAAAATGACACCAAGATTCTACACCAGGGTGTGAAAAGTAGTTGCATCGTCCCTATGAAAAAACAGAAATCAAGTCTTCACCACCAAGTGAACTAATTGTAGAACTACTGACTTGTATATTCCATAACACATTTCATTTATTTGAGCCAATGCTGTTGTGCACTTTGTCCTCTTTGGTGAATAGCTCAACTGTTGATCTGTTGAACCCAGATCACGGCACCAATGATTTTCTTTTGACAGGACTGTACAAAAACCCTAGTCTTCATAGTACACTGTACTAATTTACGCAGCAACACTAGTCTGAAAAAAAATTTTTTTTACGTTCACGTCAAACTTTTTAGGTGTCTTTTGCAGATTTGAGGGTGCTGACTCCAAATCTGGCAATGGAATTGCTCTATCACATCCATTTTGAGAGATAAAAGTTTAAAACAAACTACCTTAGAGGAAAAATTTAATATTTTTTAAAACGAATTATTTGGACTTGAAACAATGGTAAATCACACATATCCATCCATCCATCCATTTTCTAACCCGCTGAATTGTTTTAAATATAATTACTTGTAAAAAGAAGTAGCTTGCTAGTTTTTACATCTTATAATCCTCTAAAGGTATTTGACAGTGTGTAGCAGTACTACTATAAGTTAAAACTGCATCTCCAAGCAGTCCCTGCAGAGACTCTGATTGGTCTTCTGTCTGGGGTGCAGGGGCTGTTGGGATCAAAGGTGGTAAGAGTGGCTCTTAAAAGGAGGGCAGGTGTCCAAAGAGAAAGAGGTGTTTTTTGTTGTATTCTGTGTTTCGTGTACCTGTCTGGCTGCATTCTGTTGATTTACCATATTTAGTCGTTGTGTCCTGGATTGTTTTGCTGTTGGGGTCTGGATTGTCTTCTGTCTACCTATGTGCTGAGGACTGATAGTGGATTCATGGCTTTCCCGCCAGAAAAGGAGCGCTCCTGAACCGTCCACCCATCTTCGCCTTTACAGTGTCTGCCGGTAGGAATGTTTTTTCATTCCCTTTCAACGTGCAGATCGCTGGATTTACTATTGTCATCATTTCTTACATCCGGTGCTGTTTTCCATGGACCTTGCTGTGGGGGGTTATTTGTGTTTATGTGTTTAATGTAATATTGCTGTAGGGGTACAGGGATGGTATCGTTTTCATTTTTTTCATTATATTCTTTAAGTGTTGTTTGATTCCAGTGTGCATTATTTTGTCTCTGTTTGTGAGTGTGTACAGGTCAGGCCAAGGCTGGGAGCGTCCCTGGGATCTCCTCCATAATATTATATAAATCACTGTCTTCTGTGATGACCCACAGATGTCTGCTAACATAGACTCACTCTACTTTCCATTACAATGTCTCTCCATTTGACCAGTGTCCTGGTTAAACTTCTCCCCATGTCCATTAGAGACCACTGCCATGATCTTGGGGTAAAAATCCATTAGAGAGTGTTGAAAGTGAATTTTCAAAGACATGTTGCACCTAAGTGCTTGGTAGGAAGAGAGAAACTCCTCAAATAGTTCCTTGTAGTTTTCCACCTTTGTATTCCCAAGAAGACTGTGGCATATGCTTTTGTTTTCAGTAAAGGAATGGTGCGTATTCTTTAACTCTTTGTTCCCCCCTTACCTGGTCAAGACAATGAATGGATGACCACGATCTTACATTTTTCTGTGAAAAGCATTTAAACATAAACACTGTCTCTTTTGGACAATGAAAAGGCATCTTTGTAACTGTCTAAATATAAATTCCTGAATATTAAAAAAAAAAAACAAAAAGAGAGAAAAAAACACACTGAGAGCAAACAGTGTGTAGCAAATACTTGATTTTAAGTTGCTACCACCTCAGCTAATGTTAAGAATGAACGAGGAAAACTACCATTTCTCAGTTCAAAATATACTTCAAATACTAATCTAAGCATGAAGAATACCTATGCCATAAAATACAAATGTAACATATTTTTAAAAAATCAACATTTTTTTAAAACTGTTTTTCACTGAATCTAATTATCTTGTGGAAACAGATGGTGGTACAGAAATTCCAATTTCACAAATTGCCTCAGTACAGGTAAATCTATAAAGTACATCAATTTTTTGCATAGTAGGATTTTGGTGCAGACCAGAGCAATTACAATTTTTTTAACAAATTTTATCAAATAGAGATGTCACTCATATATTCAAACACTTTGGGACAGACTCACTCGAGCGTTGTTAACATGTGAAAGAAGCTTTTTAAGTAAGAGATAATGTGCAAACACAAGTTATGTTGTACAGTTCCGCCAAATGTCCTGAAATGAGTAGTGATTTTACACAATATTTATTTATAGAAGATGCAGGCCCTTGATTGTATACCACCTTTGTATTTGAGTGTCTTCATTCAGACTCCATTTTATTCCCACATGCTGTTCCTTTCAAGTGACTCTAGAAATGCTATGGAGTGTGTGTGCATGTGTGTGAGCGAGTGAGTGAGAGACAGTCTGGCATCCAGTCTAAAAATGGGACTCTGTCTTGCATTCATTGTTACTGTAGACTCTAACAAAGGATGGTAGGATGATTTTTTTCTTTTTTTTAGTAATGTTAACAAAAAAACCCTTGCTGAGAAGCCAGGTTAAGCATCTTTAAAGACAAGTGTAACAATCTTACTGAATTAGTGGTAAATATAATAACAGTATGTCATGTCCATGTTTAAAAAAATGGTACATGACATTGAACTCTAGCTGAATGTGCAAGGCTGTATTAGCATGCTTAGACCATGAATTAAGCAAGGGACAGTTTTTGTGGGATGCATTTCTGGACAGTTGTTTTGTATATTAAGGGTTCTGTCTGAATGAGTGAACTTGCTGTCATTATCTTTATATATATTGTTCTGTTTTTCTTATATTCACTCATTTCCTAAGCAGGAACTAAAATTATAATGTTTCCTATAAAACACTGCTGTACAAGGTAATTTTCTTTTGTTTTTGTTACTGGGTGATTGTAATATGTACAGTATACTAAAATTAAAATCAATTTACATTGCATGTCAGGGTTCTAAATCATACTTCAGTAATTTCTTGCTGAAAGTATAATACACAAAAAATAATGGTCATATATGGTGCCAAATGATCAGTTCTAGTGGGCTTCCTTAATATTTGACCTATAATATGCACTTTATGGAGGAAAAAAATCCTTGATTTGATGTGCTGTGACTATTGCTGTTAAGGTCTACATAACTAGTTAAGAATTCTTGTATTTGCTCTTTCACCATGTTAAGATGTGTTATATTAGAAAAATTACATCACATTTATGAATGTTATAATGGCCATAAATTTACATTAAAATTTCTACAGATATTAAAGACACAAAAGTAAAAGTTAGCTCTAATTTTTGAAATTCTTCTCCTGTTTTAAGCCACTGCTGGCCAAAAGGTCTGTGCATGTCACTGAAGAAAATAAGTTTTTTATAGTTTACCATGTCCTGCGGTGGGTTGGCACCCTGCCCGGGATTGGTTCCTGCCTTGTGCCCTGTGTTAGCTGGGATTGGCTCCAGCAGACCCCCGTGACCCTGTGTTCGGATTCAGCGGGTTGGAAAATGGATGGATGGATGGATAGTTTACCATTGTCTCATACTCACTCATAGAGTTACAAATTAACTTAACTTTTTGTATGTTTGTATGGAAAACTGAACTTCTTGGAGAAGAACCCACATAGACTGGTGGCGAATATTCACAGACAGTGACAAGGGCAGGATGTGAACCCAAGACTCTGCTGTGCAAAGCAGCGGTGCAGAGTTGTATGAATGAGTGTGCCATGCGATGGACATGCATCCATTAGTTCTGTTCAAATTAGGGAAGCTGATCACACTGCATGTGGTCTTTGTAATCATTGGCATACTGTCCTTCCTTTTTCTATGTTTGCTTTTTCCATTATAAAGTAGCAAAGACCTACTTCAGGTGTAAAGCAAGACTCATACCTGAATGGGCTGCAGCCAACATTAACACTCATAAACTTATATGGAGTCAGCGTACTATTCAATCACCTGTTGTCCAACCTGTACCATTTAGAATGTGGAGAAAACAGAGAAAGGCAAAAAAAGATGGAGACAACATGATAACGTCATATAGACTAGTTTGTGAGTCGAATCCAGATCTCTGAACCCATGAGGCTGCATCAATAACCACTGTGCCACCAAGTTTACAATTGTAACTCAATAAATAAATTCAGATCAGATTAATCTTGTATAGCACTCCTCAGTGTCACAGCCCATGCACATATTCATAAATAAAATATAACAATAATATCTAAGCACCTATCCTGATAACATTTACATACTCCTCAAGTTAAAGAAGCAGTACAGTATGACTGAAATGAATGCCAAAGGTTAAATAAATATATACAAGGTTTAACTAGGTAGTTACAAATAAACTAAATCCCTTAATGCAGATTAGATTTAGTTCACATTGTGTTTTATCTGTGCAAAACAGAATTTAGATATTCCAATTCTGTGTTTAGTCCTGGATTTGAGTCCTTGTCAAGACTCTGACGACGTTCACTTGTCCCTGTGTCTGTGTAGACTTTGCTCAGGTTTTCCTTCCGAATTCCAAAAGACATACAAGTTAGGTCATGAATTGTGTAGGTATATGAGTCAGAGTGCCCTAATCTCCACCTTAAGTCCTGATTTGTGCCCAAAGCTAGGACAGTGATAAGGCAGGACAGGTGGCACTCCGTCTCCTTCAACCCAAAATTGGGTTAAGCAGGTTTGATGGATAGAAGCAGAGAATGCTTCTGATGCTGAACTGATATAAAGTAGGTAAAGAAAATGGATTTTATCCTACTGACCGCAATGAAGCAATTTTATAAAACACGACAATGTGAAGATGTCCACAGACATGAACCTTTTTTTTAACATGTGACAAAAAAGCATTCCAAAAGCTTTTTCATATTACAAAAGATGAATTTAGAAAGCTAGGAATGAATCTGAGTTTTCTACATTGTGTCATACATACTGCAAGTTGGTGGATTACCAGATACTTACAGCTTTGACACAGCACAAAGAAGCAGAGAGGAGTGTGGGGACCTGGCTGGACTGCTGCAGGTCATGACAAACACTCCCAGCCAGACATGGCTGTGTCTGCACAACAATGACAAATGAACTTCTGAGGAGAACTCCGGTTGAACCTGTATTGTTTGTTATTGCGAGACCAGGCTTTGGCATCGCCTAATCCAAACTTCAAAGTAGATGATGCCGCGTCTATATACAGTGTGTCATGATGGGCTGGCGTTGGTGATAAGGGCTTTAAGATTTCAATAGACAGCAAAAAAAAAAGAAACCTCTTCAAGAGTGCCTTTGATCTCTAAAGTATTTTCAAGAAATGGCAAAAATCAATCATAATGACCGGACTCGCCAGATAACTACAAGAAACAGCTGATGCTGTCATAAGGACAGACTGCCTGAATTATAAAGACACTTTTTTGTTGAAAGATACCTTGGACTTGAAAGGTTAAACACACAGTTAAATTACAGAAGCTAGATGAATCTGCTGCTGCATTTTATTTCATGAAACTACTCTTTCATTCTTAAGGCACTTCTCATGAGAGTTTAAGCATTGCTGTTTAGAGCCAGGTTGTTTTGCAAAGTGTTGTAGCGTTGATCCTTGCCATCATTTTAAAAGACATTATACAAAAATCAGATTGATCCCAGTTCAGATGTAAATATGAAAATGAGCATGTTCAGAGAAACCCCCATCCTACAGAAAAGAAACATATTCTGCTTTATGAATTATTTGTATAAGATGGTGGTTTGCTTACAATTAAAAAAAACCTCAGATGACTTTCTGTTTGAAGAGCATTTCTTGCTTCCCTAAATCGAGTGTTCATCAAGCCTTGCAGCCTGCTAGTGTCCAAGCACTGAAAAAGTGACAGAGACATTTTTAAACAAGCATAGATTCGAAAAAAGTAAGTTTAATTAAAAATTATAGTAAAGCTAAAATCACAAACCAAAATCATATTTAAATCAGAACCCATTAACTAGAAGCACTAACTCAATAAACACATTCTATTCTTTTGTTAGTTTTTTTCACAAACTCAGATAGGAAGAAATTGCTTGCAAAGAACTTTACACCGTTGACACTGGAAGCAACATCCAAATGCTTCTGTCACACCATCACAAAGCTTCACAAAATGGTTGCAGCACAGAATTCAAAATGGTGTCCAAAAATAGTTAAAAAACCTTATAGAATGGAAGTAATCGCAATATTGAATTCTGCAACCTTTAAAACCTATATTCACGTATAAAGGAGATCAAAAATATGTTTCAAACGTACATAAAAAAACAAAAAACAATACCAATTACAACAACTGTATGTGTTGATTTCTATCAACCACAGACAAATTACCAAGTAGTGTGATAGAGAATAGGACTTTAGGGACCTTCAAATCTCGATTTGAGATTATTTTGGAGAATCTAGAAGAACAGGATTGGAGAGCTTGTTGTTCTCATCAATATTGTTCTAATGTTCTAATTTCATTGGTCAATACTTATTCACATTAAAGTCAGCACTTATGCCACTAACAACATGGTTTTAATTATCCACACATGAATAACATCAAGTAAAGTGACAATCTAATGTTCAGCTGAGTCAAGGGTGACATTAGTCTGCAGAACACAGTAATGGCAATTAAAAGACACTGCATGTTTCCACTGTCATGTCTCACACTTGACCACAATTCTCTCATCTATTTTTGCTTGGTATCGTAAGTGACATGTGATGCCCATTTAGTCTTTATTTTTTATTTTTAAATGGTCTCTATGGTATCTCATTTATTTCTACTTCAAGGTACTTTTTGTTACTCTGTTTTTCCTATGCATTTCACAATCTGTCTTTCTGCTACTGTCTTCAGTTTTTATTCCCTTCGGTTTTTATCCCCATGTGAGTCTAAACTCCACCAATGGTCTTCGTTTTATATGTTGCAGGCCTCTGACTCTATCCATCTAGTTCTTTTGCTTGGCATGTAAAAGAAGAGCCGGGATAATAAAAAAAAACAACCCATCCCCACTATTCCCCATTGGGAAATCCTGATATGACAATATTTAGCAATCCTTATTATACCTCACAATTACTGCAAAATACTCTACAGTAGTTGGGGGTCCCATTACTGCTCAGTGCTGGCTGAATATTAAAATCTTACTACAGAAATACAGAAAATATGCTTTGGAGAATTATGTTACTTAGGAGACAAATCATGAACACACATGATTACTCAAACAAAAGCCAAACCATCTTCCACTTTTGACCATAAAGCAGGGCACATGCTCACGTAGATATTATGTGCGAAAGACCACAGCAGCTCTGCTCTAGTCGTTTGTGCCTGTTGAATGCTAATATGTGCGACTGTTTAACTCTTTCGATTATAAGTCTCATCGCTTCTCCGTGATCATAAATATAAACCTGACCAAATTGTGGTTTCTTTAAAATTAAACTTGTAGTAGCTTTAATTGTTGCAGGACCACAGATTCTCTTAGCATATGGTCCTGAATTGTGTAAATCTACGTTTTGAGCATTGAATGATGTTAACGTAAACAGATTATTGTAGATTCGGATATTTTGCCTGTAGTGTTTTTGGTGACTTTCACCAAATAACAAATCGTTTATTTGTCACAGATACGCCTCTTCATTGGGAAGAAACACTACTTTCCCCTGATGGCAACATGAATTAGACTATCTACAAGTCTCTGACTTAAACTTTAAAGCCGAACAATATCTACATACTTCATATTCAATTTCTTTTTGCTTTTCCGTTTTTTCACAGAGTAATAATTTCCATTTGTTAGTGATAATGCGATCTTTACTATCAGTTTTTTGAGACTTTTGAATTTTATTATTTTCATAATCTGTAACCTTCTCTGCATGTGTATTGAGCCAACATTTTTGAACCTCTTTACAACGTTCTAATTTGTTTTCTGCACTTTGTCTTTAATTTCCGTACCTGCTTGACCTGTTTTCAATGCGCTGCCCTTTCTTCTTCGCTTAGTTGTTGAAGTTTCATCTACAATGCATAAAATTATTGTCCAGAAAAGGACTAAGTCGAAGGAAACGAATAGAATGTATGTCTTGTATTCAAATGAGGAAAACATAAAAATTTATAAGAGCTGAGAGCACAGGAACTGTGACTGACAATAGCATTCACACGAATGAGAGGTGACTGGACCGTGAGCATGGTTAAATCTCTTGGCACAAAGTCTCATCTCGCGGGACCTGAAATCATCTCTCTGAAAAAGTCTCATCTCGTCCCAGGATTTTTTCATATAATAGAGAGATGATTTTGAATCACCTGAACAATATCATAGCTATAGATGTTATGTCCTACTACTTGTAAAGATCTTCTTAATTTACATGCCACAGAGATGAAAACCTGGCAAAGAGTGGAGTTAGTCTATGAGGCAATGATATCTATGTAGCACAGAGTGAAGTAAAACAGGAACCGATCCTGTTTATCATGAGGCACAGTCATGGACTAAGCCCCTCCAACTCACTCATACAATCATGATTAAGACTATTGAGGAGCCTCATGAAATTAGAGCTTGCCAGAGAAAGACTACACCTATGAATTCTTTTCACTCCTTAGTGGTCTGGAGGACCTCCAGTGGTTTTTATCTTGTAATGGTATCCTTAGAGAATTCATTTCCAGAGTGTCTACAGGATTTATGACCCCTTGATGGCCCTGTCTTTCCACACTGACACACAAAGTGCTTGTATGTTACTGTGGGCAATATTATATTTGTAAATCTGTGTAAGCATTGTGAATGACTATTCAGCAAAGAACACCATGTGAAGAATACTGAACAGGATTGCAATCTACCATTCCCTTGCCATCATTTTTATTTATAGTGCCATTCATGCATGGGCACCATCAAAAGGATCTTTACAATACCAATGAATGCCTATTAAATTCTGAGCAAAAGCTGCTTTTTTGCCACATAGTGATGAAATTTAAGGGCTTTGCTATTTTTACACTCATAATGCACAGCTCACTTAATTAACAGGCCTGTGGCTTGACAAGCACATGCCCAGCACATTCTTTGGCTTGTTTTTTAAAGCCATTAAAGTAACTTTAGGTTTTTATTTGCAGCTCGGGCTTAGTATAGCTGATAAAGCCATGGGAATGCACTTTAAAAGATGAAATGCTCAAAATATTTTTTAATAAACAGACACAACATGAATTATTGGATAATTTTTCTGCACCTGAAGGTAATGGCTAGTAGGATAGCATGTATCCATCACACTCTCTGAACCACTGCTCACACCCTATCACAGTTGTCATTATTTTCTATCTCTAATGTTCATTCTTTAGAAATCATTTCGATTTTTAACTTGGTTTCATATGAAAAAGAACACTACTGACAAACATTATTAGTGCACCTTTGAAGGAAAATGTCATTTTTTTTATGTTTGGTGTAATAAATATAGCACCTTACATGGTGAAATCTAGGGCAGCGTTTTGTAAAGAAACTGAATACAAGATGATATAAACAATAAAGCAAAATAAGGAAATAAGTAGAATAAAGCATATCATGTGAAATTTGTCTGTAATGACACATGAAAAGAAAAATGTTTTGAAAGTACATAGTCTCCCAATTATTAACAAGATAGAGTACAATTTAGTTAAGTGTTTATTCTCCATCCTTCCTTATGGGTACAATTGCCATCAGCGAGAGGCTTTCTATCATTTTCATTCTTTCTCTTCCTTTTCCTGGGTAATAAGACTGGAATTAAAGTCTTGTCTTCCAATTCAAGGGTTCATTGAGAGATGTAGTTAAGCCATGTTGCATGACTATGTTTCTGAAGAGAAGGTGGCTTTTTGTTCTTTACTGAGGGAAAGAAGATATAGACATGCAAGACTTCAGAGAGGAGGCCTCCATAAATTTCTTCCCCGCAGAACTTTACCAATGTTCAAACAGTGAGAAGAGGGGAGTAGTCTGTACCAAAAGATGAGGTGGAAAGAGCTTGAATAATAGATACTGAGTAATTTCTAAATAACAGATGGAACTGAGTAAATTAGATTTCACTAAGAGAAGTCCGTAGAAGACTTTGAAAAATGTCAACTGCCACAGTTGTAGTGGTTGAGGGCGTAGATTAGACCAGATTTACCATTAACATCAATGAACAAAAAACTAATGAAACAAAATATAACAGGGTAATTACTAAATTACAGTATAGAAACTCTGAAATGTATTCCTTAGGCATTGTTATGTTCTTTTCATGGCTCCTCCTGTCACCTCTGAGCTGATGAAGCACAGATCTTCCTCTCATTACCCTCTTACAATGTATGGGTTTCAGTCCAGATCACCAACTCTGTCTATTCATTGTGGATGAATGCTGTCATCCTTAAACTTAACCTTTCAAAGTCAGATATACTGTATTTGCCTTCTGATTTTCCTTCCTCTAGTTTGTCTCTAAGCAGTTCTGTTCAATATGACACCATTTCAC
Organism: Erpetoichthys calabaricus; assembly: GCF_900747795.2. NCBI lineage: Eukaryota > Metazoa > Chordata > Cladistia > Polypteriformes > Polypteridae > Erpetoichthys > Erpetoichthys calabaricus. The sequence goes on from NC_041401.2 coordinate 87,846,029, forward strand.
CATCAGTTATGACCAGGAATCCATGGATGACTCTGGACTCCTCTTTTTCATTCATTTCTTCAATGACCCAATAATGTTATTTCTTTCTTCATAATATTCAGAGGATCAGATCTTACTTCACTAATTACGCCACTCAATTCCTCACTCAGGTGCTCGTTCTCTCTTGCCTGGATTATTACAACTCTCTCCTGGAGAAATCTGCTATCAGATTTTTCTAGCTCCTCAGAATCCAGCTTCTCAACTGGTGTTCACCATTCCTTATTTCACTCCTACTCTTCCTCCTCCTCTGCTTAAATCTCTTCACTAAATTCCTGTTGCTGCAAGGATTTAGACAAAATTCTTGTCTTGACCTATGGGTCTCTGAATGGTTCTGCTCCCCAGTATCTCCAGTCTTTGGTTTCTCATATGTCCCTTCAACAAGTCTCTGCTCTGCTTCTGCCTTTCTGCTGAACATCCCTCCTCTTGGCAGACATGCTAAGACTTGACCATGCTTCTGGTCTTGTTTTTAAGCTGTGAAATGATCTCCCTTTGGCTATTCATAATACACCCCATATACTCATGCTTCGGAGTCTTTCATAAACACACTTTTTCACTAAGTATTTTAGAAGCGCTTAGTAGCTTTTCTACAAATAGCTGCTGTTGTACTGAAAAAGAGTTTAAGATGCTGATCTTTGGCTTAGACTAGCTGCAGGTTTAATTATGTAGTAGTAGTAGTAGTAGTAGAAGTAGTCCTATCCTCTCGATTGTTTTTTTTATCTTGTTTTCTTTTGCTTTTGATGCTTGCACTTTTATTCTTGTATGTATTATAACTTGCTTTGAAAGTTGTCTTGGTTAAAGGCATCTGTTAACAAATCAATAATAATAACAATAATTTTTGGTATAACTTTTTTGGCCTCCTTTTCTGTTTCCTTCTCTGTCTTTTTGATTCTTCCAGTATATTAAAAGCAAATTATTTTTGTCATTTTGGGCCAAAGAATTTTTAACAGTTCCTCTGATTCTTTCTTGTGATTTTTTTTCAGTCTGGTCCAGTTCAGGCTATGCATACCATGAAGCCTGCTTTTTGAGTTTGGGGTCAGGCTTATTATGTTTCCAAGCCATATCTAGAGTTTTGTGGCCTAGTTTTTAAAATAAAGCCTGTTCTTGAGTTTTCACAAGCTGGTACTCACAACATAAATAAATGCTTCATGGTTTCAATCTTAAATGCACTTCCCCTTATTTTTCCCTGATGTCTTTGAAGTACAAGAGTCAGAGCTTATTTGAAACATTTCTTCTGGAACAACTTTATGATATCTTTGGAAATTTTGAAGACTTAGATCAGATTCCTATGCATCCTTCTCTGTTCAGGACTAAAGAGTGTAACTGCCTGTTACATGAGGTGTCTTCTGCACAGCCCCCAGTGCTGCTATTTCTATTTGTAAGAGTGGGGAGCAGAACTGTATGTAGTGTTCTGCATGCAGTCTCACTACAGTATTACACAGTCTAAGCCCTTGATTTATATTCAACAGCTGTGACAATACAACATAAAGCAGAATCAATGTAAATTTAAATCGGAAAAAGTGAGGGACCTCACAGGTGATCTTACCAAATGTGGAAAATTCTTCCTTTATCTGTATTGTTTATTTCTGGCCTATTAACCAACTTGATATCCAGTTTTGCAAATTACCACTGATGCCAAAGGCTTATACTTTAAAAATGAATCAATGGGGTGGAATGGAATGCAATCTTTTTTGAAGTCTGAGTAAACTGATTTTTCTTTGTGTTTTTGTCTACTATTTCTGTTACTGTCTCAACGAAGACTAACAGATTAGTTTGACAAGATCTTACTCTCATAAACCATGCTTGCTGTAATTTAGTATATTCTCTTTTAGTTTATTTCTTATTGTAGTTGTTGTGATTTTGTATAGTATAGGCATAAGGCTTATTGGTCTATAATTACTAGAATCCTTTTAGTCTCTGTTGTTATGAGTTAAAGTCACATAAACAACTAACCAGATATTTTTCTCGTCAAGTGACTACTGTAATATGCTTAGTAAAGATTTATAAATTATATTCAACACGACTAGTAAAACCCCATGAGGTTACAGGGTGTTATTAGCCTTTAATACGTCAAGGGCATAAGAAACTTATAACAATTCTTTTGTAAATCTGTAAACTCAGAGTTTGTTTTTACTTTTCCTTGATGCACACCACTTATTTCTTCTTTTACAAAATATTTCGTTACTATTTCATTAGTTGTTTGCTTCTCATTTTCAGTGTCTTCTCTTTTTATCTCTGAGGCTACTACCTTCATAATACTGGAGTAGTATGGGGAAAAATGTTTTGTCATCTGTTTCATCTTAAATGAAAACTGTTTTTCCTGTTTTTCCTTTAACCTTTCAAAAGCTTTTTTGATCCCTTGCTGTGGTGTCTGGTATTATGCTTTTTAGTTTTATTGAAGAGTGATATTTACAATGAAGTATTCTTAATAATGTTATTCATTCATTTTGGCAATTTCTTTAGCCTTTTTATTCTATTTATTTTTGAATATACTGTATTTGTTTTAGCCCTGTATCAGGATGTCTCACTATCAAGTGTCACTATGTAGTGACATTATCTATTATTTATAATTACAGAGTTTTTACTTTCCCTTTCTGTGTTTTCTACATAGCACCTCATCCCCATAAAGTTAGCTTTATGCAAATTATAAGTCTTTGTTCTGGTGTGCATTTTGTGTTTTTCCAATTGGTTTTAGTATGCATCCATTTTGTAATCACTGTTGGTTAAAAGATAAATAACTTATGTTTGCTTTTTTCTGTCTCCATGAAGATAAAAAAAAACAACCTTCACTCAGGCATTAACCTATGTTGAACTTGAAATGAACTGGGTAAGGAAACAGTCATTTGCCATGAGTACCATTTCAGTTTCTGCTTCTGTATTTCAAAGACAGGCATCCTAATCAATGTCTGGAAGGTTAAAATCCCTGTGATCAATCATACATACAGACATAAATATGACAAAGAAGATCCAATTATAATGGTTTTAATTAAATAATTTGCTATTGCTTGAAATATCAGAATTTGGTGAGCTGTAGCAAACTCCAACCAGTAAATCTCTAGACTTCCTCCTTAGTAACTTAACCCAAAGTGATTCCCATGTGTTGTTTTCTTCTGTGTTAATTTTGTGAGCTTAAATGTATTATATTTCATATATAGTAGCACTGTTCCTCTTCTTCTTGCTTGTCTGTCATTCCTAAAAGATGTTTGTTATTTATATTCCTTTACTTCACTATTTTGTAGCTTTTATTTAATAATTCCTAAAGTACATTGGATTCAGAAAGTATTCAGACCCCCTCACTTTTTACAATTTTGCTGTTGTAGAGGACAGCGCATTGACACACCCATCACATGGCATCACATTGCATGGCCAGATTAGGACCCGAGATCAGCCATTCAATGGGTGACACCTCAGCACCATACTAATTCACATGTAATGGAACCAATGTGAGGTTTTTTATGGTGGCTGGAGTGCCAGTTCTACCATCAACCCCCAGGTTTTTCCCTGCAGGTTGGAGGGCATGCTTACAGGGCTGGATGCAGATTAATGTCATATTCAGGACGGAGCAATTGCAGGTTAAGGGCCCAACGGGATTCGAACCGGCAACCTTCTGATTGCCAGTGGAAATCCCTAGCCTCAGAGCCACCACTCCACCCATGTTGTAGGCTTGTGTTAAAATCATTTAAATTCTGCAAGCACACTCAATACTACAGAATGATGAAACGAAAACAGGATTTTAGAAATTTTTGATTGGATTATATTAACAAGCCACTACTGTTGCCTCAATTTCATGTATTTTGTTTCTAATGCTCGTCACATTAAAAAGCAAAGCTTTGCAAAAGGGGATCTAATACTTTGTAATTTTGGCAAATTTTTTGTTTACTTGGGATGTTTGATCATCAAAATCTTTATCTGGTTCTCAACCCACACAGTCTACTGTAAATGTTTACACACCTTTCTGAAGTTCTTTACTCCTTCAGCCTGTGTGTGAAAGTGTTCAGAATAAAACAAAAAATGTAATTTTATGTCACTACACATACTGTAATTATAATAGTATAGTGATATCATAAACCTGCTTTAATGCTCAAATAAGAAATATGTACAATGTAAATAGAAGCATGCTATTTAAAAAATGTAGATAAGCTTATAAAGGTGGTGGTCAGATAGAAATTTTTGACAAGTTTATTTGTGTTAGTACAAAAAGAAGCAAGGAAAGTGGCATGACCTTGGGAGCAGGTTACAGACACTCCGACTGCAGAGATTAGTGTCTGTATTCAGCGAGTAGCAAAAAACTCAAAGTTTATGTGAATGAGGTATGTTATAGTAATGGGTCACTGGATGCCCTAGATGGATCATCAGCTTCCATTTAAAAAAACAAAATTAAATCAGCCATCGCTTTAATGTTTTAGGGGGCTATTATTTGCAGATTTCAGTTCTGCACCCAGTCAAATGGACATTTTGCTTCTAAATACTAGAAAACTGAAATAACGTTCATAGGTCCAGCAATAAGCAGATGACACCTAGTATACACCACACATTTCATTAAGAAAGTCAACAAATATGGACAAGTTCCCCTTCTAATTCTGAATCAATTTCACAAATTTCATTTCTTACTCCTGAACCAAACAGGAATGTTAAAAGAACATACAACCTAGATTTTCTGAGGTATAGATTTACTTTTACTATAAAGCTTAGCAAGTAATTGCTATTGTGCATTATGTATGGCGTGGTACTACCAAATGAAATTATGAAGTTTTCAGCTATAAAGAGATTTGGAAACAAAGTGTACTACATAGAGAAGTAAATTGTTTGATGCTTTTAAATAAAAAAATGAAAACTTGAGTCTTCACAAAAAAATAACCCAGCGTTTTTGTGCAACAAGCCATCAGGCACTCAGGGCACTGTCTCATTGCACATCAAATTGCCAAATACAAGAAAGATCCCACTATTACAGAATGGCTTGCCTTGCCTCATGCAATAGGTAAGTGCACTGAAATTTTAAACAAGTCAGCAACCATCGACCTAGAACCTATTCCACTCTGCACTCTCTTCACTTACCTCTGATTTCAACTAACTTTTGAAAATCAGACAAGCCCAAGTTACTAATAAGAAAGACTAATAAACAGTAAAATTGACTCAGTATTGAACACTCCTGTGTCGAGTTATGTTTGAATGCGTATGTACATTTTACGTCTATTATGTACACTATATTTAAATGTCGTGTTTGTTCTGGGAAGATATTTGAATGGGAAATAAAGATATGAAAAGGAAAAGACAGTTTGATAACTGGAAAGTCAGAAGGGTCTTTCAGCAGGACAGGAGCAAAACCAAAATCAAACTTGAAATAAATAACAAACAGTAAGGTGGATACCAACCTTAACTAGCAAAAGAGAATTCTTAACATGAGTTTAATTGTCATTTTTTTATGTTTTGTTGATGCAAAGATAAGAATGCATGTAGAAGAGTGATGCCAATAGCTATGGCAAGACAACATCATAAACTGCAACTACATAAAGACAAGTGGTGACAACCAATGAAAACAATAAACAAAATGTCTGAATGGTAATAGTAATTATACTAAAAGAAACAAACCCTAACATTTTCAAGGAAAATAAACATTTGCTATAGCATTCATACAATGTTTGATAACTTCATACCAAAAAGTAAAAGTAGAAGGGAATGTAAAAGACCACCTGAGTGAAATGCTTTTTTCACTTTCATTCCACATGCTCTGGTGACTGTTAAAGTGATAACTCATTAAGCTGGACAGATTTGCTCATCCTGTCTTTAGCAACTTCTTCCAACTCCTCCTGGGGACTTCCCCTGTTTCTTCTTCCTGGTGGTCCCAACTTGTTACACTTCAAGGAGATAATATTGCATAACCAAACCACATAAACTGGATCCTCTGGATCTATAAATCAGTGGGCCATTCTGTATTAGCAAAGGGATAATAAATAAAATGCTAAGATGAACAACACTTGTGCCGAACGCACAGCTTATGAAAATATCAGAGCAAATGAAAGATGAAACATTAGATATGACTCTAATGTCAGGGATGGAGCAGAAGTGTCTTTCAGCCCTGGAGTGACATGATACAGATCAGCCTACCCTGGACTGGGGTGAGTGTTTAGGTTTGTTATCAGGGGCATTATGGCTAGGCCATCATGGTAACTGCCTACAAAAGAAAAAAGAAATATAACTTCAATGCATGTAGATCTTGGTGCAAGCAAGTGTCATAGTTAATGATGGAACAAATTGCCATGCTCTTTCCAATCACTTTTACAACATTCACTGGCATGAAACAGTTTGCAGCCCTCGGGACACTGCGAGCATCTGAGAACCAAACAACCCAGTTATCACATGTCAGTCCACGGTATTGGTGTTCATTTTCCTAAGAGTTATCCTGAATCTGCAAAATTCATACAAAATTATTTATCATACAAATATGATTTATAAACATGAATAGCAGTTACATGCTGGCTTCAAATTGTTATACCCTGTGAACTGGTCAGCACATTATGGTAAGTGTTCAAAGACGCTTGTTGTGGAATCATTACTATTGAATTTGTCTCTTATCAAGGTTTGAGGTCTCATATTTCGGAAAAATACATAGGAATTCTTTTTTTGCATTTGACATGTTTGAAAAAAAATGGAATGTTTTCTATTTATGAGTGAAAAAACGGATTCACACTTGAATAAAAACACAGCTATAATATGCTATTGGGTAGCTCAGGATTTAAGCTACCTGTTTGCAGGGTAGCTTAGAATAATGGTGACAGCAACATTGTTAAAATTTATTTATTTATTTATTTTAACTTTTCAGCTCTGTAAACTATAACCATGTAAATTACATTTAGACCCAGAACTAGCCTAAAAATATCACAAATGCAATGAGATTGTGCTATAATGATTTCTCTTTACGCTATTGCTTATGTATGCTAATGACACAATATTGTTATCCAATGAATGCAGTATGTTAGTGTTTCAAGATATCGGGACAGGAGAAGGGGCAAATGTGAAGAGCAACACTGCAAAAGTACAGGAAACCCCCCAAAAATATACTGAAAGTTAAATATATGTTCAACAATAAAAAAGATGGCAACAAAGGAGCAGTAGAATGTTAAGATATAGTCATTAAAAAGCATATCAATAAATAATATCATGTGATACTAGACTCTATATAGCGCCCTACCTGGCACAGGCTGACACAGAGGCATGTGTAAAATCCAAACAAGACTTTTATTTTCTTAAGCTGGAGGGCACGTCTTCCCTGTGAACCTTCCAGCCACAACACAGTCCCAAAAGCACTTAACCCACAACACACAATCCTCCACCTTGGCACCACCACTCCTCCCAGGCAACCTCGTCCTCTTCCTTCCGATTCTGGCTCCTGAGTGGTGGATACTGGCTCTTTTTATAGCCCATCCGGAAGTGCTCCAGGTGCTTGACTACCTGTTGCTAATTGCACTTCTGGGCGGGGCTATAGAGATGTCCATGTTAGCTCCGGGATCCATGCAGCACCCCCTGGCGGCCACCCCAGATCCCCACAGGGTTGTGGAGAACTCCATCTCCCATGGAACCCTGCGGGAAACTGAGGCACCATCGTCAACCAGGGAGGCTGCCACCAAGCATCCCGAGGGAGGTACTGAGGATCCCACGGCTGCTCCCTCGGAACATAAGTAGAAGGGGCGTCCCGGCCAGGCACGGGACCCAGCCGCCCGCCACAATCAAAATAACAATTTGAAAAAAAAATAATACAAATAAAATGTCCAAGGAATAAATGCAAAAAAAAAAAAAAATACAGATAAAGAGTATTTATTTTGGAAGTGTCTTTTATGGGCTAATCAAACCATGTCTTGTGAGGAAGGAATGTCTCTGAGATTTACAACAAAACTTTAACTTATTCAAGAAAGGGCTTGTCGAGGAGGGCAACACATTTTAAGGGCCAAAAACCCTCTCCTTCTGGACAAGTAAAACCATTCCCTAAGAAGAAAATTAGAAAACTGTATCTATATGATGAGGACAGTTAAAAGGAAAGGTAAAAAGGAGGAACATTGTTGAACCAGTACCTGATTCACAAGAAGAAATGTCATAAACTTAATTTAAAATTATTACTATGATTGGAGCGGAAAAAAAGTAAAAAGTCAGAATGGCATATAAGGTAGTAAAAGATTTGTGATGCTCTCCTGTGTAGTCAGGTTTGAATGAGGACAACTGGGTTTGAGTGAAGACCACTGATTGAGGGAGGGAGGTGAATCTCTTCATTTTACACAAACAAGAACTGAGGGGTGACATGATAAAGTGTTAAATGTTATATAGGAAGTAAATAAGATGGAGGACAGGAATAAGGGAGCACAGAATGAAATTGCTTAAAGTTAGAATTTGCCCAAATGTTAGCAATTATTTTATATAAGACCACTGAATTCATAGAACAAATTACCAAGTATTATAGTTGAAAGCAGAACCATGGAGGCCTTTAAATCTCAAATAGGCCAAACTACGGAAAATTATGTGAATAGGAAATAACATGCTATGTTTGGCAGAATGTCCGGTTCATATTAAAACTGTTCTTTGAGTATCTTCTCATGTAATTTTTCGGTAAATTTTAATGGTAGATATTGTGGAGTGTTCAAATTCCAGTCCTAGTAATAGAGTTAAGCATTGAAGATGAATTTAAAGCCTGATTTGGAAGAGAACCGTCCTGTCTATCCAAAATTCTTGAGTGCTAAAAACCTCATGATCCACCATTAAATAACCCTTTTCAGCATACTGTAGAATTACCTCATTTTACGTTCTTCCTTCCACTATTTAAACTTGGCTGTTCAATGAACTGTTCTGCTGGGCCCGAGGTACTTTAGACAGTGTGATGTAGAGCCTAAAACTATTTTTTGAACAGCTGTAGCCTATCCTGATCTTGTAGGTTAACTTGGAGAAACTCTTTAGGAAAACCTTTATGAATAAAATCATAAGCCATTTGGATGTGTTTGTCTGTTCACTAATGCAAAATAGGGCTGAAGCAGTTTTCAGGAAATTTTGCATGTCCTTTGCTATTGGTCTGATTTAAAATACAGACTATATGTCACATATGGGAGTGTGGTTATAACAGGAGAAGGGCAACCCAACCACCGCTGACTACAGCTCCCATCAAGTAGTACAAAGTTCCCATCAGCATGCACAAAGTTTTCTACTGGCAGTAATGCTGTCTCAAACCCCACCGATATGCACAGCCTTTGCTTCTCAACTAATCTGAAGAAGTTTCATTGACTTGCTGGATTATAACTTTTATCTAAGAATGTGTCTTTTTGTCTCATCATGGGTTGTGTTTAGCCATGTTGAATTTCCAAAAGAAAGCTTTTCCCAGTTTATTTATACTGGCAATGGTGGGTACTTCGGCTAATATACTGCATTTACTGTTTTGAATGCATTTACTGTGACATGCTCATTACTAAAAGACACTATGTAAAAGTAATGAACTGTCAGTTTGATCACAGTTGACTAAAGATGATGAGCACCAGAAGGTTAAATTTGTAGTGAAAAGGGAATGTACTTAAAATTGTGAATTGTTAAGTTCAGTCAACCAAAACTTCTCTGAATTGTATTTCAAGTTGTTATGGCTCAGCTGAGGTGAGAGTCACTGAGGTATGACCTGTGTGGCCAGTCCTTTGCCCTTATCAACACAGCTCACACTTTCCAAGATCTTCTCTGTATGTCTTTCTTCTGCCACACCACAAATGTGTGTGTTTTAGGTTAAATGGCCACTCTAAACTGGCCATGGATGTGTGTGTGTGTCTGTGTGTGTGGATGTATGAGTGAGAATGTCCTGTCCTTCATCTTTTTCCATGTACCTGCACAATAGTAACCAGCCTTGTATTGAAAGCCATGTTATAGCAGGAAAAACTTTGAGTTTGGTCTAAGGAAGCATTTTCTGATTACGTGTGGTGTAAGCCTTGCACGTTTAACAAGATGGTTATAGTTTAATACCCACCTATGACTTACATTGTGAACCTTAGCAGAGCTCCTTTTGAAAAAAAAAACATAAATACATAGTCATACTGGGTCTGCATCTTGTAAGTTGCTTTGGATAAGGGTGTTAGGAGCCTATATTATCAAATATAACATCCTACTTCAGACTCTGCTTCCAATTTATTTTATCTGATGGAATTCCATCCCCCCGGCCTACCCATGGCTATGTGGTCACTATAATTCCACATGGACAGGAACTCATTTTGCTCTGCGACCCTAATCTCACTTAAGTTTGAGATTAAATGTCTTTGCATCAGTAATCTTTAGCACATCTGCCTAAGAACAAACACCTCCTGTGACAATGACACACTGTCGCTCTATTAGCAGGCTTTAAAGCAGGTCTTATCGGCAGTTGTCATCAGGTTTAAGTTGCCTCTGAGACACCTTTCAATCCGCTTTTGCTGGGTCACTTTAGCTATGAAGCTTTGCATTGCCACGCCATGTTGTGAGAGATTTCCTCTGAGTATCTTGGTGTTAATCCTTTCATCTATTTTCTAAACTTCTTTTCTCTATTACAGAGTTGTGGGTAGTTGGGGCTTATCACAATAGCATTGGGTGTGAGGCAGAAATGCACCTGAGATGGCCTGTCAGTTCATCACAAGGCACTCCCCTACAGGCGCTCTTACTCACTCTTACTAGATCAAAGTTGTTGAGTTGTCATCAATTAGACTAACATGAACAACCTTGGGATGTGAAAGGGAAAAATTAGAGAAAGTCCAGTTGACATGGGAAGAACATGCAAACTCCAAACTAGATCACTATTCACTTCGCTTTAAATGATCTATTCTTTCATCCATTTACTAACCTGCTTTGTTCAATTCAAGGTCACTGTGACTGGAGCACTTGGCACAAGGCAGGAGCCATACCTGGGTCATGTGCCACCCCGCCAAATGGCATAATTGCACACATCCATAAGAAGTCATACTGGGCCAATTTATATTTGCCAAATAGACTGTTTCTAAAACCTATAAATGATCTACTTTGTAAGTCTTTTAAGTACAAAACAGACTAAGGTGCTTGTTTTTAAATTATGTTTTTTTAATGTAGCCTTTTGTATTGATCGGCCATTCTTGTTAGTAAAATATACATTCATGCAGATGGGTTTGGTTTTCCGATCTGCAGTCTGGCATTAACCACCCTTCTCTCCTTTAACAGTTTCTGAAAGTCACCTGTACTGTGTCTTCTCCTGCATTGAGAAACCAACTGTCTTCCATTCCATTACACTTTTTTGTTAATTTATCTGGAGAATATATAGATATGATAGCACCAACTATTCAGTTAAACAAATTGCATTTATTTATGCACCCAACACAGAAGGTACCAACTAACCTCTTGGGTTCATTTCTTAATGGGGGATAGGAAGAAATATCAAAATTAGCTACTGTATGTATGTTACCTGTAACTTCTTACTTATCTCACTGTCCATATTGTGTCCAGCATATTCAGTCCTAGGAACGTCTATGGTATTAGGGATGTCTTTACTCCCAAACTTTTACTTTGACCCAGTTTACTGCAAATAGAAGGCTTCACAAGAACATTTACTAATTTACTTAAGAGACCACAGTTAGACAAGGAGTGAACTATCTAGCTTCTTGGCTCACTATTAACAATCAGACAGAGATGCTGACTTTAAGCTTTCACTTAAAAATTATATTTAATTGTGTCAAAACCAAGAACAGCAGATATAAGCAATGCAAAGAATTATACAACCTTGGCATTTCATGTAATCATTCAACCACAGATGACAATGTCCAGATGGCTTCTTTTATTTTTTCTTAATTGGAAAATGAAAAGTAAAAGAAATTTTACTGGGGGAAAGAGAGAAAGAGAGAGAGCTCCATGAAAATGTCCATAGTAGCAAAAGATGAAAAGCTCCATGAAAGCAAGAGGACTTGCTCCTCACATGTTACCATTTTTGCAGTTGAGCTGAACTCTTTACAAAACTGTCAAAGAAAAAACAGCAATTGAACTGACAGCTCTATGAATGTGTGCCAGGAAACCACAGCATCTTCATTATACCATCCCATATAGATGGCATGACACAGAACAGGGATGACTGTGAGATTCCTGACCAGTCAGCCAGTACAAACTGAAAACTACCCGTTGTCACTCTACTGTTGTGAAAATCTGTAACGCAACAGGTATTGCAAGATTTGTATGTGATGGTCTCTGTAATGTGGGCTTCAATTCAGCACACAACTTCAAGAGGAAATCTAAATTGGTTTATAAGCCAGTCATCATCGTGAGACAAAAAATCATGTAGATCCCTAAAAACTCGTTCCTTGTATTGCCTGCCATTGGTGATATCCTCCAAAACAGCTAACACTGCCATTACCAGTTATGTCGTACAACATACAGCACCAGTGGCGTAGCTAGGTGGGGGCAAGGGGGGACATCTGTCCCTGGGCGCAGCATCCGGGGGTGCCAAATTTCTCTTCCCCATTGCATTTTGGCAAACAGGAGGGGGCGTGAAATCTTCAGTTGTCCCCGGGCGCTGAAAACCCTAGCTACGCCTCTGTACAGCACAACTTGTATAATCTTTCTTTCAGGGATAGTATCCTCTCAGAGCCTGGCTCCTCATACTACTCACCAATGACACTACAAGAGAGGAGACAATGAAAGGCATTCTCACACACGGCCAGTGATAAAATGGACCACTGGTTCTTGAAAAGGTAGGTGGTGGTGTTTGGACTCGTTGGGCATACAGCTGTCCAGTCTCACAAAGGCATTGTGATGGCTTGTGTAGTGCTGAACAACACAACACAGAAACACAGACTCACACTTCCACTGGAAATGGATCAAAAAGAGCACATGAATAACCCAGACCCTCTACCTCAGGATATCCATGCAATGGCAATTCAAAGGCATTTTGATGTTGTATATTAAATGTTGTGACAATAATACAACATAGACATCATAATGATTTGGGGCAGCCACCCATATATTGTTTTCCCTCCTGCAAAAGTTTAAGTTTTTGAGCACGATGTGCATAGAACAAAGTCCACAACAGAACTGACTACAGTAGACAAAGATGGAGGCTTTTAAAGGCCCATAGAGGAAATGATGTCATCAAAAGGGCTGTAACCAGAAGTGACATCAGTAAAAGGGGCCGGCTTCAGAAGTGATGTCAGCAAAGGGGCTGGCTTCGGAAGTGACGTCAGCAAAGGGGCCGGCTCCAGAAGTGATGTCTTCTGAGGCTCCAGAATCTTGCAGGATTTCCCGGGAAAGGTCTGTAGGGAACAGAGAAAGACAGCACTCCGCCACCCCTTGGTCGGATGTTTTATTACTATTACTCAGACCCTTTAGCTACCTCCTACTCGCACATGTGTGACAATGTAAAGAGACTTGTTATGTATTGCAACATTGACATTTACTTGGCAAAATAATTTTATTTTTTTAAAAGTTCAATAAGAATGTTGTGAATAGTTTGCAGTTCTGTGCATAAAGCCTGTGTCAATCCACACTGTGTTTCCATTTGTGTCTATAGCATCTTGTCTGTCGAAATACTTTTCGTGGATCCCATAGTACTGGAGCTAGTTTTGGCACTGCATGACAACACATTGCTACTGCTCTCTTCACTCAGGTTCTGTCACTTGCTTACTCTCTTGTTTTTTATTTCTTTTATTTGTGACTCCCACAGAGAGACCAGGTAGTTATCCACTTCAGTAACTCATTTTCTGTGTTTTTCCTTTTTTTGTAGTAAAGATGTCACTCAAGAATGTGGCTCAATTTATATGGTGATTAGATTATGAATATTCAAAAAGAGGTCTTTTTTATGCCATATATGGTTACTGATGGGAGGAGATGGAAAGAGATAAAATGTGCATGCGTGCATAGTCCTAAGTTGATCTGAGATTTATAAAGGAACTTGGTGTGGTGTGTGGCTAAAGTATGGTTTAATAAATCCAATTTTTTGTGCATTTTTGCGTTTTGAACGTAAGCAAATTTTAATATGGAATCCAAGCAAAGTATTATACATGAGGTGCGAAAGCTGTCATAATCTTGAATAAAGCTGAAAACAATAATATATTCCTATAATACATTTCTTTTTTTTTTTCACATGGACGTTTTCGCTAGATAAATGGCACCGTATGTTAACTTTAATATGTACCTAGCAACCTGTATGCATGTTATGGGCATGTGAAATTGAAAAAATAGTGAATATAGCCTCTCATTGCTGAATGTAGTTATATTTAAAATCTTAATAATAATACATTACATTTATGTAGCGCTTTTCTCAGTACTCAAAGCGCTATCCACACAGGGAGGAAGCGAACTCACAATCTTCCACAATCTCCTTACTGCAAAGCAGCAACACTACCACTGCGCCACCTGTGAGGACTTAATTGTTACTAACCTCCAAAAATTTTAAGCCACAAAAAAAAACAATTGAAATGTTTGTGATTAAATATGTTAAATATGGTATCATCAAACATGTGTTCATCAAGAAAAAAATCAATCAATTGTCCCATATTTACCATATTTGTTTTCTTTCTCATGTATTAAAATGAGGCAACATATTAAGTCAGTGGTGAGCATTTCAGTTTCATGTATTTAGGGAAATTTATTTCGCTGACCTTTCACTGTGGAGTTTACATTTTCTCTCTGTGTACACATTTCCCCCTTCCCCCCAACCCCCCTAACCAAATACCCTTCTCACATGCCAAAAATGTAAATGTAAGGCTGATTGGTGACATCAGGTTCATTGTGAGCAAGTATGCCCAGTACTTGTGCATTTGCCTGAACTTTCCAGGGTCACAGTGTTCCTGCTTTGCACACAAAGCTGCCAAGATAAACACCAGCTCTATGACCTTGTAATGGATGCCTGGAATGTAAAGAGTTAGAGGCTACCATATAGTGACTGAAAAACGTCAGGTCAGGTTGGGGGGCATGCACTGGTGCAGTGTGTTGCCGCACCCACCACATGAAGAAACAGCTTGGGATCCTGGTTGGCAACCCCCCAGACAGACACTTGGTCCAGTCCCATCCTCTGGAAATCTATCTGCCAGGTGTTACATGGGCATCCCCTTAGCCTGGTCCAGTCACTCGGGTCCTCAGCAAGGAGGATCCTGCGAGCTGGATCACTCTCGAGGAATTCCGCCATATAGCCATAGTACTGTAACTGACGCTCTCACACAATGCAGGTAATGTGCCTCATTCGGGACTCCATGAGCAACCACTCATTCAACACAAAGTCAAACCAATGGTACCCAAGGATTCTCCAAACGGACACAGTACTGAAGGAGTCTAGTCTTCATCTCAGGTCACTGGATAGTGTCCATGTCTCGAAACCATATATCAAAGCAGGAAGCACCAGGACTCTAAAGACCTATGTCTTTATGCATAGATTTCAGGAGCGTCATACACCCTTTTCCAGTAACCTCATGACCCCCCATGCTCTCCCAATCTATCTACTGACTTCATAGGAAGAGTCACCAGAGACATGAATGTTGCTGCCAAGGAAAGTAAACCTCTTAACAAGGTCAACACTCTCTCCGCAGACAGACACACTGCTGATGGCTGTGCCCAAGAGGTCATTAAAGGCCTGGATATTGGTATTTATCCAGGACACTCGCATGCCCAGACACCCAGACTCCTCTTTCAGTCTCTCATGAGCCCCAATCAGCACCTCCATTGACTCCACGATGATCACAGCATCATCAGCAAAGTCAAGATCAGTGAATATTTCTTCACCATCATGCACTTGAATAAAGTTTGGTTTAAAAAAGAAGAAATCTATTATTGAAATTTCACTGGTTAACAGTGTTCACTGAACCTCAAAGAGTACAAAAAGTAAATCTTGTTTTATAAAGCATAACAAAGAAATTTAGAAATTCTTCTCATTTATTTTTTTTTGTAGACGGATGTTTCCAAGCTTCAAGATCAAAGTGTCTGGAATGAATCCTAAAACAAAATATATTCTACTTATTGACATTGTTCAAGCAGATGAACATCGCTACAAATTCTGTGACAACAAATGGCAAGTCTCATTTATATTTTTATCTCTGTTAATTGCTTTCATCTAGCTTAATTGCTATAGAATAATTTCTTATTGGTCAAAGATTCCAGTCCAATAGGAGTCTGTTATGGAGTTAAATGCATAATACTCAAGGAAGATGATATTTCAACAACTTGAAGGTGTGTTTTTCTGGCATTAAGATCAGTTTACCTGTTCATAGTCAGATTACTTGGCAACAGTGGAGTTTTATTTTATGTTCTTTCGGAAAGTTCAGAAAGGTTCTGGATATTTGTGATGATCACCATTTACCGAAGACAACAGAAACTACATATCACAAAATATGCACCTTAACCAAAGAGAGACCATAGATTATTTTGCAACACATGATTAAAAACTAGGGTCACATACATATTAAGAATTTATAAAACACACATACAAAGGGATAAAGAAAAAGAGAATTGAATCAAAGAATTAGTGGAAAACATACCAAAACAAAGCTGGCTGCCCCACTGGGCCTTGATAAATGGACGGTTACTCTTAGCTGTCTGGTGTAGTGCCTCACCCACTTACCCATCTCCTAGGCACTCTGTCATACTTGCCCTTCTCACCTCCCACTTTTTTCTTTGTTTCCCTTTCTCAGTCTGGCCATTTTTTTCACCAGTGTTCCTTCTTCCTGGTGCTAGACTCAAATTCTTTTGCGTAGAGGTGACCTTTAAACCCCACCTGAGGGTAACTTTAAGCTCAAATAATATTTACAATAATGATTCTGACCATATAACACTCAATGACTCTCTGTAGTATGCTGGCCTATTTACATAATACGTAAATACTAAATAATATTTTAACAAAGCAATATTAAATACAAAATTTACAAAGCAACAAAAAACATGTAAAATAATAATTAAAAAATAAGAAATTACCAAAAAAGAGATAAACTTTCTTAAACCAGGGCTCAGACAATGGCTAAAACATAACAGTGGGTTGAAGATAAATTAGCTAACCGTAAACCATTGAACAACTTCTTTAACAGGTTTGACCACCCTAACTCACTCTCACTCTCACCTCGGAGTATTGCACTCTCTACACATCCTTCTGCTGATACCAGCATAGGAAAGACATCCCCACCCATAATTACAACAGCGCAAGTTAGCAGAGAGCTGAGGAGACTTCGTGCCAGCAAAGCAGCGGGTCCAGATGGAGTATCGCCACGACTGCTGAAGGTCTGTGCATCGGAGCTGGGGGGCCCTCTACAGCGCATCTTCAACCTGAGCCTGGAACAGGGGAAAGTCCCGAGGCTTTGGAAAACATCTTGTATCACCCCAATCCCAAAGGTATCACGTCCTAGTGAGCTGAATGACTTTCGGCCTGTTGCTCTGACATCACATGTGATGAAGACCATGGAGAGGCTGCTGCTTCACCACCTTAGGCCACAGGTTCAACACGCCCTTGACCCTCTGCAGTTTGCATATCAGGAGAAGGTGGGAGCAGAGGATGCCATCATCTATATGCTACACCGATCCCTCTCTCACTTGGACAGAGGTAGTGGTGCTGTAAGAATTATGTTTCTAGACTTCTCTAGCGCCTTCAACACAATCCAACCTCTGCTCCTTAGGGACAAGCTGACAGAGATGGGATTAGATTCATACCTAGTGGCATGGATCGTGGACTATCTTAAAGACAGACCTCAGTATGTGCGTCTTGGGAACTGCACGTCTGACATTGTGGTCAGCAACACAGGAGCGCCACAGGGGACTGTACTTTCTCCGGTCCTGTTCAGCCTATATACATCGGACTTCCAATACAACTCGGAGTCCTGCCATGTGCAAAAGTTCGCTGATGACACTGCTATCGTGGGCTGCATCAGGAATGGGCTGGAGGAGGAGTATAGGGACCTAATCAATGACTTTGTTAAATGGTGCGACTCAAACCACCTACACCTGAACACCAGCAAAACCAAAGAGCTGGTGGTGGATTTTAGGAGGCCCAGACCCCTCATAGACCCAGTGATCATCAAAGGTGACTGTGTGCAGATGGTGCAGACCTATAAATATCTGGGAGTGCAGCTGGATGATAAATTAGACTGGACTGCCAATACTGATGTGCTGTGCAAGAAAGGACAGAGCCGGTTATACTACCTTAGAAGGCTGGCGTCCTTCAACATCTGCAATAAGATGCTGCAGATGTTCTATCAGACAGTTGTGGCGAGCGCCCTCTTCTACGCAGTGGTGTGCTGGGGAGGCAGCATTAAGAGGAAACACGCCTCACGTCTGGACAAACTGGTGAGGAAGGCAAGCTCTATTGTTGGCATGGAGCTGGACAGTTTAACATCTGTGGCAGAGCGAAGGGCGCTCAGCAGGCTCCTATCAATTATGGAGAATCCACTGCATCCACTAAATAATGTCATCTCCAGACAGAAGAGCAGCTTCAGCGACAGACTGCTGTCACTGTCCTGCTCCACTGACAGATTGAGGAGATCGTTTCTCCCCCAAACTATGCGACTCTTTAATTCCACCCAGAGGGGTAAACGTTAACATTCAACATTATACATAGTTATTGTCTGTTTTTCTGTTTTTCACCTGCATTGTTATCATTTTTTAATTTAATATTATTTATTGTATCAGTATGCTGCTGCTGAAGAATGTGAATTTCCCATTGGGATTAATAAAGTATCTATCTATCTATCTATCTATCTATCTATCTATCTATCTATCTATCTATCTATCTATCTATCTATCTATCTATCTATCTATCTATCTATCTATCTATCTATCTATCTATCTATCTATCTATCTATCTATCTACCTACATGCTGCACAAGGCTCCTCTTCCCTACAGTAGAATTTTAAGCTACAATGAAAGTCAAACTAAACCAAAACAAACATAAAGCACACAACACCAATGTCTCATAGTGTAATACAGTTGGCAACACTCCAAGGCAGCCTGAACTCCCACTTTATAGGCTGGCTTTGGCCTACATTGGGCCAAATGGAGTTTGGCTTCAAAAGTTTAAAATATTCTTGAAAGTCCCAAAAAAGCAAAAAATATGCTTCACAAGGGAGAGAACTGTAAAACTCCATCCTGCACAGACATGTCCGACAAAGAATCTTAATGGATTTTTTTCACAACAATGTAGAAAAAATAACATATTCCAAAAAAAGGAGGAAAAAGCAAACTAGCCCAAATAAAAAATCTACAAGAACAATTATAAGAAGCAGAGTAACACAGAAAAAAAACCATAGTAAAAAAACAGATTACAACCAAAGAAAATACAATACTCAACAGAACCACTGAACCAGCAATGCACTTTCAAATGACCCGCCCCAAACTTTAATTTCCAGCTTTCCTTTGGGCTTGGGGCAGGTTCCTAAACTATGATGGACGGGCGGCCATGTCTCTTGGGATCCACCCTCAAAAAACAAGGAACTTAGGAGAATAGCAAGAAATACATGAATACTGAACAATAACCAAACACAAATAATACACGATTAAGCAAATAGTAAATGAGCAATACAAATACAGTATTATATAAAAAATGGAAAACAACTAAGGATAATGAACAAGGAAGGCCAAAAGTAGCAGTTAAAACATGAACCATGGAGGAACCCTGTCTTGATCATAACACTTGGACTTTCCTGTAGCTCACTTGTAGTGGCTGTGCTTGAATCATCCTTGGTGGTTTAGCAGGTTCTCCTCCTCACTTACTCCTCAAAAGCACCAATGTGGTGTTTTTGGCAAACAAATTCAAATGTTACTGTTAAATAAGCCCTTCTGTTTAAATGTAATTCAGGATTTTTGAACTTCCAGAATGGGACTGCCAACATTCACTTCTAAGTCAGTGGCAGCACCACAGTCCCTCTCATCTCAATGACCGATACCTTGAGCAAACTGTTCTAGCTTTCTGCCTGTCCTATCTAGCGTTATTCTTAAACAATCAACATGGTTGCAGCTAGGGAGCATGTGACACCACTGAAGGATCTGAATGTCACCTGGCCAAGGATTTGCTTTCTCAACAGAGGCAGGTCTTCAATGTGCCACATTCTTGCTTGATACAGTGAGCTGATTTGCTACCCACTAACCCACTGAGGGAATTTCCCGACCTTCTTTCCAAGACACCAATAATTCTTTCTCAATGAGTTGTTATCAGACGTTTTAGTTACAAACAATAATGACCTGATTAACATACAAAGGTCCATGGTACCATTCACAGAGACACATTCATTTGTTTCATGTTGGCTCCAGTCTTCTCACACTTGTACACAAGCAAACAATGAGTTTTCTCTTTTTATCTTGCCAGAAGAAGGGGCCTGAGTTGCCTCGAAAGCTTGCATATTGTAATCTTTTTAGTTAAGCCAATAAAAGGTGTCATTTTGCTTGACTTTTCACTACATTTATAGAGGTCCAAAAGCCTTTTGCCTCTTTAGCAGGACCTTTACTCATGGCAATCCTTTGACAACTTGACAGCTTATGAATTTTTTAACTGTGAACACTTTATTTTTTAATTGGGATTTGCAATATAAGTAATTTGGTTTCACTTTCATTTTTTACAAAGATTTTAAGACTTGCAAATTCATGTTTTTTGTTTTCATTTTTATGTTTTTTTCATTTTTGGAATGGTGCAGTGCCAACTTGGTTTTTAATGGGAGTTGCCAGTTTTGAAGGTTGATTGTTATTATGTCCCAACCTGTTGCTAGTAGGCATGGTTCTGGTACTTAAACTGGCATCAAACATCCTTCAGTCTTCAAACTTGTGGATGTTCTGTATAAAAAAGAAAAAAATTGCTAGTTCCCTATTTAAAATTCTCAGTGATAGACTATTTGGGTAGACAATTTGAGTTTTGCTGTTTAATTTTGGCTTTGACGGACAATCATCTTGCCTTCCTATTATAAATATTCCACCTTGGTTTTTCCTGTCAGCCCTGAGAGAAGAAACCTCAAGTCTGCATTAGAGATTCAGAGAAAACCAAAAGTACGATATCATACATTAAAAGAAAAGATTTGTCCTTGAAGTCTCAGAGCTGGAAATGATCTAAATAATTTGATTAGAAAAAGTGATGATAAAATGATATTTACTAGCTAGCCAAAAGTGGGTCAGTTAATTTACCATACACACCAATCAATAAAGGAAACATGTGCAGCCAGTATGGAGTCTCCACAAGTCCAATAGGTGAAATAAACATCCACTCATCCCTTTTGAAACATGCAATTTTGGGGTCGCAGGATTAACATTGGGTGCAAGGTAAGAAACAACACTAGACAGGGCATCAGTTTGTTGAAAGGGTACTTCAACACATCCATTCAGAGTTGCTCATACATGGCCATAATTTCAGTTGAGGAAGTGAAAACCAGAACAAACAAAATAATAACAACAACAACAACAACATTTATTTATATAGCACATTTTCATACAAAAAGTAGCTCAAAGTGCTTTACATAATGAAGAAAAGAAAAATGAAAGACAAAATAAGAAATTAAAATAAGACAACATTAGTTAACATAGAAAAGGAGTAAGGTCCGATGGCCAGGGTGGACAGAAAAAACAAAAAAAAACTCCAGAAAGCTGGAGAAAAAAATAAAATCTGTAGGGGTTCCAGGCCACGAGACCGCCCAGTCCCCTCTGGGCATTCTACCTAACATAAATGAAATAGTCCTCTTTGTAGTTAGGGTTCTCACGGGGTCACTTGATGCTGATGGTCATACAGACTTCTGGCTTTTAATCCATCCATCATTGCTGGAACATCATGGTGCTTAGAGTAGATGGTGGTGGCGCAAGCCACAGTGAAGTTATGGGAAGGTCATGTTAAAGTAATGTGTTTTCAGCAGTTTTTTAAAGTGCTCCACTGTATTAGCCTGGCGAATTCCTATTGGCAGGCTATTCCAGATTTTAGGTGCATAACAGCAGAAGGCCGCCTCACCACTTCTTTTAAGTTTTGCTCTTGGAATTCTAAGGAGACACTCAGTTGAGGATCTGAGGTTGCGATTTGGAATATAAGACGTCAGACATTCCGATACATAAGATGGGGCGAGATTATTTAAGGCTTTATAAACCATAAGCAGAATTTTAAAGTCAATCCTGAATGACACAGGTAACCAGTGTAGTTACATCAAAACTGGAGAGATGTGCTCGGATTTTCTTTTCCTGGTAAGGATTCTAGCAGCTGCATTCTGCACTAGTTGCAAACAATTTATGTCTTTTTTGGGTAGTCCTGAGAGGAGTGCGTTACAGTAATCTAGTCGACTGAAAACAAACACGTGAACTAATTTCTCAGCATCTTTCAATGATATAAGAGGTCTAACTTTTGCTATGTTTCTTAAGTGAAAAAATGCTGTCCTAGTGATCTGATTAATATGCGATTTAAAATTTAGATTACAGTCAACAGTTACCCCTAAGCTTTTTACCTCCATTTTGACTTTTAATCCTAATGCATCCAGTTTATTTCTAATAGCCTCATTGTATCCATTATTGCCAATCACTAAGATTTCAGTTTTCTCTTTATTTAATTTGAGAAAGTTACTATTCATCCATTCTGAGATACAAGTTAGACATTGTGTTAGTGAATCAAGAAAATCGGGGTCATCAGGTGCAATTGATAAATTCAGCTGTGTGTATCAGCATAGCTGTGGTAGCTCACGTTGTGCCCAGAGATAATCTGACCTAAAGGAAGCATGTAGATTGAGAAGAGCAGCGGACCCAGGATAGAGCCTTGTGGAACACCATATAGGATATCATGTGTCTTTGAGTTGTAATTACCACAACTAACAAAGAATTTTCTCCCTGCCAGGTAGGATTCAAACCAATTTAAGACGCTGCCAGAGAGGCTCACCCATTGACTAAGGCGATTTCTCAGAATATTATGATCAATGGTGTCAAAACAGATAAATGGCCTCTGTTTGCATTTACCCACAAATCATTTACTACTTTAACGAGTGCAGTTTCTGTGCTGTGATTTGTTGTAAAACCTGACTGAAATTTATCAAGAATAGCATGTTTATTGAGGTGCTCATTTAACTGCATAATGACTGCCTTCTCTAGAATTTTACTTAAGAAAGGCAGGTTAGAGATGGGTCTAAAATTTTCAAGAGCAGAGGGGTCGAGATTATTTTTTTTAAGTAGGGGTTTAACTACAGCAGTCTTACGACAGTCTGGGAAGACCCCCGTATCTAATGACAAATTTACTATGTCAAGAACATTATCAATTAGCACACCCGATACATCTTTGAAAAAATTCGTTGGTATTAGGTCAAGGACGCAGGTGGCGGGTTTCATCTGAGAAATTATTTTATGTAAATCAGGTAAATCTATCCTATTGAAAGAGTTTAATTTGTTTATAATGGAATACTGGGGTTTAGGAGGATCCTTAGTGTTGGGGAGATATACTATGTTATTTCTAATATCATTAATTTTTTGATTGAAAAATACAGCGATAGCCTCACAGGTTTTACTGGAAGTACTTAGGAGGCATTCCTTTGAGTTACCTGGGTTTAACAGACGATCAATCGTCAAGAATAAGACTCTGGGATTACTAGCATTGTTATTTATAATCTTAGAGAAATAGCAGCACCTCTCAAGACGGACTGTGTTATTGTATTCTGTTATTTTAACTTTTAATATTTCATAGTGGATAGTTAGTTTAGTCTTCCTCCATTTACGCTCAGCTCTACGGCATGTTCTCTTTAAATAAAAACTGATGTAGAGATAGGGGATTCTCAGGGTTTGAACAAAGGAATCTAAAGCTGTAAGACAGCAGTACTAACACCTACAAAGCAACACTCATGAATAGCTAAAGTGTGGTTTGATTAACTACTGATTCGAAAGGACAACCAGAATAAGACAGAACCCATATAGTACCCCATAATTTATTCCATGCTTCAAATGAATTAAACAGAATAGGGAAACGCATGCTTATTGAAAGAAATCCATCCGTACATTTTCTATATTCACTCACTTTCTTGAGAAGTAAGGTGAACCAGAGATGCAGATATATTAAGTGTGTATATTTTATATGATTTATAAATAAATCTAAAATAAGAGCAAGCAAATTCTAGGTGTAATATTGTAAGTGAAGATGTGTTATGACCTCCCAAATGCCCTGACTCAAGCTCATTGTGTCATGCAGTTTTTATGAGATACGGTACTGTATGTTATTCTCTTCGGACTGCCGCAAGCCCTCCCTTATAATAGCTTTCCACCTGCCTCAGAAAATAACAGCCAATTAAGCAGTCAAGCCTGCTCTAAGACATTTTGTTCCTGAGGTACTCTAGTGTGTAGAGCAAGGACATAATCATCAAACCACATTATTTGCATGGCCACCAACTGCTGACTATGAGTCTGAATGTTGTGTATACAAAGTCACCTCTTTGATTCCAGAACTATCCAGAAGGAATATCGAATCCTCTAAGAAAAGAAATATTGTAGCAGAAAGATAAGAGAACTAATTTATGTATTTAATCAATGCATGTTTTTAGAAGTACTTTTTATCAGTTATTCTGACATCCCAAAGATCAATTAGGTCAATTCTTGATTCACCATGACCCTGAATTGGATGAAGCAGGTTTGAGAGTGTTACTTTTATTGGCATTTCCATCAGTGTATGGGGTAATTTGCATAAATATCTGTAGGAGAATTTCTACAATTACAGCTAAAAGATTGAAATGGTGTCCACACCTATATATTGACATCCGGCGCTGCCGAGAGTGGCAGCCTTTTCAGCAGCTCCGTGTAGGACTATATGTGTATGTGTATTTTTCTACTTTTATTTTTTCTATTTTTATTTATTGATCACTCCTACCACTTTATTTTATGTGGATTCGTTCCCTGGACACACTTTTACAACATGGGCATGGATTTTTATACGCCGAGACTCGCCTATTCAAGTACTCAACTTCGAGCGCTGAGAACAAATGCCAGTGCCGGTGTGGTTCCCTATTTACCTGACGAGGTAAGAAGGCGGTATCATGGCAGCAGAGCCGGCACTAAGCTAAAAATGAAGCAGCTTGCGAGAAAGTGGCGTTTTAAGCCTTCGGTGCCTTCTGTTATTCTGGGGAATGTGAACTCAATCTCAAATAAGATCGACGAACTGGCTGCGCTGGTGAAAAATGTCAGAACCTACAGAGAATGCAGTTTGTTGTGTTTCTGCGAAACGTGGCTAACTAACACCATCCCAGATGCTAATGTGGAGCTACCCGGGTTTAGCACAGTTAGAGCGGACAGAGACGCAAGTACCTGTGGGAAGCACAAAGGAGGAGGACTCGCTCTCTATGTTAATACACGGTGGTGTAACTCTGGACATGTTAAAGTCAAAATCTCCACTTGCTGCAGGGACATCGAACTGTTGGCCGTAAGTCTGCGTCCCTATTACTTGCCCAGAGAGTTTGGACACGTCATTGTTGTCATCGTGTATATTCCTCCTCGGGCGGATGTGGAGATAGCGAGTGACATCATCCATTCTGCTGTTGCTAAGTTACAAACGCAGCACCCCGAGGCACTTGTGCTAATCGCTGGAGACTTTAACCATGTGACGCTGGACAAAACATTACCTGCATTCTCCCAGTATGTGGACTGCAACACCCGGGGAAATAAGACTATTGATTTACTGTATGCAAACGTTAAAGACGCATACAGTGCCACCCCGCTGCCTGCGCTTGGGAAAGGAGATCATAACCTGGTTCTACTTCAGCCTCACTACAAACCAAAAGTGAGAGTCCTACCTGTAACCAAACGATCATTCAGGAAGTGGACCCCGGAGGCTGAGAATGCTCTGAGACAATGTTTTGGAACTACAGACTGGGATATCCTGCAGGGATCACATAGTGAGAATATTGAGGAGGTTGTTGACTGCACTACTGACTACATCAACTTCTGTATGGACACTTTAGTTCCAGTAAGAACTGTACGCTGCTATGCTAACAACAAGCCATGGATTACAAGTGACATCAAGGGCCTTTTGAACCAGAAGAAAAGGGCCTTTAAAGACGGTGATCAGCATGAGCTCAAGCGCGTGCAGAAGGAACTCCGAGTCCAGCTCAGGGCGGCGAAAGAGCAGTACAGGAGAAAGCTGGAGCAGAAGTTGCAGAACAACAGCATGAAGGAAGTGTGGGATGGGATGAAGATCATCACTGGCTGCAGCTCGAAGCGGGGTGCCACCATCGAGAGAGACATGAAGAGAGCAAACCAAATGAACATCTTCTTTAACAGGTTTGACCACCCTAACCCACTCTCACCTCGGAGTACTGCACTCTCTACACATCCTTCTGCTGATACCAACATAGGAGAGAAATCCCCACCCACAATTACAGCAGCGCAAGTGAGCAGAGAGCTAAGGAAACTTCGTGCCAGCAAAGCAGCAGGTCCAGATGGAGTATCGCCACGACTGCTGAAGGTCTGTGCATCAGAGCTGGGGGGTCCTCTACAGCGCATCTTCAACCTGAGTCTGGAACAGGGGAAAGTCCCGAGGCTTTGGAAAACATCTTGCATCACCCCAGTCCCAAAGGTATCACGTCCTGGTGAGCTGAATGACTTCCAGCCTGTCGCTCTAACATCACATGTGATGAAGACCATGGAGCAGCTGCTGCTTCACCACCTGAGGCCACAGGTCCAACACGCCCTCGACCCTCTGCAGTTCGCATACCAGGAGAAGGTGGGAGCGGAAGATGCCATCATCTATATGCTACATCGATCCCTCTCCCACTTGGACAGAGGCAGTGGCGCTGTAAGAATTATGTTTCTAGACTTCTCTAGCGCCTTCAACACCATCCAACCTCTGCTCCTTAGGGACAAGCTGACAGAGATGGGAGTAGATTCATACCTGGTGGCATGGATCGTGGACTATCTTACAAACAGACCTCAGTATGTGCGTCTCGGGAATTGCAGATCTGACATTCTGGTCAGCAACACAGGAGCGCCGCAGGGGACTGTACTTTCTCCGGTCCTATTCAGCCTATATACATCGGACTTCCAATATAACTCAGAGTCCTGCCACGTGCAAAAGTTTGCTGACGACACTGCTATCGTGGGCTGCATCAGGAGTGGGCAGGAGGAGGAGTATAGAAACCTCATCAAGGACTTTGTTAAATGGTGCGACTTAAACCACCTACAACTGAACACCAGCAAAACCAAGGAACTGGTGGTGGATTTTAGGAGACCCAGGCCCCTCATGGACCCCGTGATCATCAGAGGTGACTGTGTGCAGAGGGTGCAGACCTATAAATACCTGGGAGTACAGCTGGACGATAAATTAGACTGGACTGCCAATACTGATTCTCTGTGCAAGAAAGGACAGAGCCGCCTGTACTTCCTTAGAAGACTGGCATCCTTCAACATCTGCAGTAAGATGCTGCAGATGTTCTATCAGATGGTTGTGGCGAGTGCCCTCTTCTACGCAGTGGTATGCTGGGGAGGCAGCATTAAGAAGAAGGATGCCTCACGCCTGGACAAACTGGTGAGGAAGGCAGGCTCTATTGTTGGCATAGAGCTGGACAGTTTAACATCTGTGGCAGAGCAACGGGCACTCAGCAGGCTCCTATCAATTATGGAGAATCCACTACATCCATTAAACAGTGTCATCTCCAGACAGAGGAGCAGTTTCAGTGACAGACTGCTGTCACTGTCCTGCTCCACTGACAGACTGAGAAGATCATTCCTCCCCCAAACTATGCGACTCTTCAATTCTACCAGAGGGGATAAACGTTGAACATTATTCAAGTTATTGTCTGTTTTTTCACCTGCATTTTTTATTACTCTTTAATTTAATATTTTTTGCTGCTGGAATATGTGAATTTCCCCCTGGGATTAATAAAGTATCTATCTATCTATCTATCTATCTATCTATCTATCTATCTATCTATCTATCTATCTATCTATCTATCTATCTATCTATCTATCTACAGTACATATATCAATTCATAACTGAATTCACTTAATCCTATTTTAAGATTCTGGAGAGGCAAAGTCTCTCCTAGCAACATCAAGAATATGCAGGAATCAACCCTGAATAGGGTGCCAGTCTATCACAAGGCACTCTCATGCTTAGCAGGACAGTTTAGAGTCTCCAACTAATCTAGCAGGAACATCTTTAGAATATGGTAGTGTGAACAGTATAGCAGGCACTCATGTGTGAACCCCAAACTCAAACAATCATCAAAAGGAGCATAGTACCAAAAGAAATGGGGATTTATTAACAAAAATATATTAACAAAACAATATTGGGGAAGAACAAAGTACAAATGAACAAAAAATAAAAAACACATCTGCATTCCAGATCAAGCTTAGTGGCAGTAAATTCCTGATGCTCTTTTTCACTTGTTCTCCCAGCTCACTTTCCAGTACTCTCCTTCCTCCCTCTGGTCAGCTGTACCCTTGTCACCAAATGTGCCCCTACTCTAAGTTCAAGGCCCTTTTATACTGTGCCACAGACTCCTTCTGGGTACCTAAGCACTTCCATGGTCCCGGCTGACAGCTATCACATGGGTAGAACTTCTCCTAGTGTCACCAGGTGTCCCTAAAACTTTTGCTGCATCACAGAGGACTAGTTGTCCTCCCCAGTACCCCTGAAAGGCTACAACACATTGTTCCCTAATGGCTTGGTAAACCTCAGACACCACAATGGAGCTTATATTACTACTTACAGGGTCTTAATTGACCCCCTGCTGTGATGGTAGCATCTCTTGATGTTCAGCAGGGGCACTACTACCTAGATTACTTTCATGGGGAATAAAACTGGAGTACCTAAGAAACTCAGTCAAACATAGTGAGAGCGCACAAACTCCACACAGAAAGTGGCCAGGCTGAGATTTGAGTCCACACAGCCCCATCTATGTAAATTAAAGACTGATGGAATGACCTAAAAGAAGGTGTTGTAGAGTTAAATGCCCAGCTATGTGTGATCACTGCATCTCACTCTCCCATTCTTCTAGACAAGTGTTCTCTCTTGTGTTAGACGGAGTCACTTACTGTTACTGTGTTCTTACAGGATGGTTGCAGGCAAGGCAGAACCAGCAATGCCAGGGCGGTTGTACGTCCACCCAGATTCTCCAGCTACAGGAATGCACTGGATGCGCCAACTGGTTTCTTTTCAAAAGTTAAAGCTCACCAACAACCACCTCGATCCCTTTGGTCATGTGAGTAGCTACTCTAAAATAAACCCTTCAAATGACACATTTTGTCACAGTTGAAGTGAAGTCATGTCTCAGAGATGAAAAGAGAGATTTACAGCAGCTGTAAAATGAGTCTGTCTTCATTGCTGATTTTTGAACATATATATTAAGTATGAATTCATTTTGTCTGTTTTTGTGCAGTTTAAAAATTATTAAATGTATTGATTACATTTGTGCCCTGTCCAGGGATTGCTTCTGCCTTGCACCCCAAGATTGTTGGGATAAGCTCAGCTTCCCTGTGACCCTGCTCAGGATAAAGTGGGTTTGGAAAGTAAACAGATGGATCGACAGACTTTTTTTTTTCTTTATCATAACACCATTTTTTGTATTTTTTTTTTCTGTCCTCCATTACTAATTTAATGTCACTTTGATGGCTATGCCCATCTTGTTTATGGTTGTTAGACCCATTGCCAGTCATGTGACTGAGGCATTCTTACATGCTATGTCAAAGGTCCTCCAATACTTAAGATGGCAGTGCAGTATCACTGATATTCAAGTTTCTTGATGAAACTCAAACAAATCACTCTCTAAGAATTTCAATTTTGTTAGGCTTCTTAGATAGATACTAGGTCTTCTGCCAGGTGATTAAGGCTGATTTTATATTTCGGGTTTTCAGATTTGTGGTTTTGTATTGATTTCCCTTTAACTTCTAGCATGTTCTCTGATTTCATTTTTTGCCCATTCCAATCAGTACGTCATCTCCTGTTCATTGAGTCTTTGATTTTGTTTAGCTTTGATTTCATTTTTCTTTTCAAAAAATATGACAGAGTTCAAACAAACACTGATCTGGGGCCATTTTGCTTGCTTGTGTACATATGTATATGTATATATGTGGGAGGGTCCTGCAATAGACTAGCACCCTGTTCAGTGCTTTTTCCGGCCTTGTGGTCAGTGGTGGGCTGCTGTTCCCTAGTGACCATGAGCTGGATTAAAGAGAATGTTATGTTATTCTATTTATGCCTGCAAATGTATGGAAACATTTATAGAAATATCAAAAGGAAAAGTTCTGGTATCATTGCTAAAGGATGTTGTTTATGATTGTTAGGTCCACTGAATGGTTTCATGGAATAAGAAAGTGATTGATTACCATTATCCTTGGCATTTTCTTTGCATCAACAGCTTTATGCAGTATATACTGTATGTCTTATTTATGCTGAAGAAACTTTCGTTTAAAATTTCAGAAAATATGAAAATTAAGTGTGTACGGCTACTGTGTGGTAGGTATAGTGAAGAAATTGTCTGTGTTGTCCTGGCAAAACAGTCAAGGCCGAGCATGTTATTTTAGGATGGGACAGTTATGCAATTATGATTTGTCATGGCTTACATACCAGTTTTTCACTATTGTTTTTTATAATTTTCATTTAAGTTTTTGCAGTGAACTGTACATTATTGAGTTTAGTCACTATGGCACCAAGTGGTTGTGGATATGTGCACAGGGAGTGCGGCTACGTTCCTGTGACATCTTTGTGATGACTGGGCATTCCCACTTCAATATGAGAAGTCTGCTGAAAAATAACTAGAAAGCACATTGTTTTAGATTTTTTTTTCTGGCTTTGTTTGACTCTGATGCCTGTTACTTAACAGTTTTGGTCATTACACTCTTTTCCCTTAACATCTGATTTTAGCCATGCATTGTCTACTCCATTTTTTATTGTCATTAAAATAATCTCGGCTTCTCTTACCATAATAAGCAGGTGTGCATGGTAAAGTTGTGTTAGTCACAGTATAGTTGCTCATAAATTCACCAAATTTGCAAAAAAAATCAGATATGAAAACTTTCTAGGTCCTTTTTTGACTTCTTTCAAAAAGCTATATATATAAAACTTTGGAAGACACAGCCCATCTCAGGAGAATTGGTGCAAGAGAGGGACCAACCCAGGACAGCGGCGTTTGTACCCTCAAATTCACATTCACATCACTCCATTTTAGAGTCAATCTAGCCTGCATATTTTGAAAATAAACTGGGATAGCCAGAGGAAAACCACATGAGGAAGGACCTTTTTGGTATAGAAGCTTATTTATGGCACTCAAAATGTATCCTATTGTGCACTTTCACAAACTATTTCTCTTATTCTGCTGAAGTACTGTCAGTCTTTGTAATGGTCTTTAATTCACAGAATGGAATATTGCATTGTGCACAATAGAACTTTTAATTTCTCCTTTCCAGTAACGTAGTAGTGTCAATTTCAACATATATTTGATAATATCTAAACGGTTGATACTGCATATATTGTAACTTAATAACGAAATAGAAAACTCAAATAAAAAGGAGCATATGGGAGGAAGTCACTTGGAGACAACATGCAATACAGCTCGCCTAGACCTTCTCTATGCCATTAAACAGATCATATGCTAAAGGGACAAGTGATCCGTTCCTGCATGTAATGGGTGTGGCTGTTCTATAGGTGGACAGTAAAGTCTCAGGGAAGCAGAGGCAGACAATGTGATGACTGTGAGCCCAGCTTTAATTATTCATGGAGTTCAGGTGGTGGTTGAATTCTGTTTTGTTAAGTTCAACTTGATTGCGTGGAATGTTTTTTTTCATTATATAAGTTTGATTTGATTGTATGGAATGTTATTTTCCTCCAATAAAATGAAAGAAAAAAAATATTCATGGAGGTTTAACATAAGAAAATGTAGGCGTGACATCACTTCTTGGTAAAGCAACAGAACAGATGATGTCAGATGGAAAAGGATTCTGTAGGAATTATTCCTGAGCTCAGATGTAAATATCCCAAACAAAAGCAATGAACTCAGTGCTTCGTAACTTGCACTTTTAGGTCAGCTACAAAGCTAGTGGATCTAGATTTGGTCTCATCAGCTGTCTTAAAGCCTATATTAGGTTTTAAACTCATGGAATTATTTTATGTGCATACGTTTTTTAGCGGATAGAAGAAAGCTTTATTAAATACACCCCGAAAAATCAAACAGCAAAGAATTTCAGCTAACAATAGACCATTACAAAGAAGGTAACCATTTTCATTTGTGTATCTTTAAAGAACTGTTGGCTCAAACATAACAAAATATTGTAATGAGCCAAGGCCAGAGCCACAAACAGTTAGTTACCAATTAATGTGACTTCAGAAGACTAGGAATCAGTACCCCTGCAGCGAGTCTGCCCTCAGTAATAATGACAGGTGAAATGGAGTGTCAGATTGAAGCTTCTGGGAGACCTGTAGCAGCTTTGATCCAGGTGACATACAACACCAGGCTTTTTTGGGTGACGGTCCTATTTGTTACCTTCTTGTACAGTATGTTGCAGTTTGACTTACAAAATCAAATTAACTAAACACATTATGGGAGTATGCAAAGAATCTAAAAATCTTTACATGTGGTTTTGTAAATTTGTGAACCAACCAATTTGCAATATTCCTATTTTTACAGCAATAATGAGGGCATCTTATTAAGTAAACAGGAGTAGAATACTACTCTGTCAATAAAGCTAAAGATATAACCACAATATCAGAAGGACAGGCCATCCTGACACAGAGAACAACAAACAGCAAATCACACCGTTGGGAACTGTGCATGCACAGTACACTAAGGAGATGGGAAAAGTCACCATGTGAATTCCATTAGGATGTGTTAATGCAAGGTAAAATTATGTAAGACCTAGCATGACATGGGAAAGACACAGTATACTCCATTAGAGCAAACAACATAGGAACAATGGACATAACCATCACTGAAGTATGCAGCATTGATACAGAAAATTCGGGTGAACCCAACCCTTAAAATTCCACTCACGAAAGGCACAACATCAAATCACTGGTTAGACCTACAAAGACTATTCATCCTACAAAAAAACAAAGTTGCTCTGAATTATATGATTACAGGGAGGTATGGTAGAGCAGTGGTTAGTGGTTCTGCTGCCTCAAAGACCAAAGCGTCTGTGTCCAAATGTCAGCCCGGTCACCCTCCGTTTAAGGTTCATCCTGGATGTCTCTGGGCTCTTTTGACATCACTAAAGCTTGTGAATTAAATTAACTGATAGCTGTAATTTGGCTCTACTGTGTAACCTGATTTTTTCCAAACAGTTCAGAGGGAACTGGGCCCAGGGCAGAGAGAAGAACTTCATGAGATGCCACTCCATCTAACAGCATACTCACAAACCCTCAATATAATTACAATGGTGAAACCAAATAGAATGTTATTCCAATAAAAAATATACTGTATTAAAGGTTTACCTTCTGGGAACAGAAGTTGTATACTGTACATAACACTAGAAAATGAAAGCCATAGTCAATCGACAGATAAGCATAACTTGAAACCGGGTCTTCATTAACTTGGAATGATGTTATTGAGAAAGTGATAAAAAAGGTTATAAACAATAAAAAATTAATTTCTCGAAAACAAACCATGGAAAAGGATCATGTATTCTCTAAAATGATCCTAAACCTTTGAAGATCTTGATAACCAAACAATAATGAGTAATCAGTTAATGTAGTATGCATTGTGAGAGGTCGCCCAAACACCATCAGACAGACGCCAGCACTTTATAAAACACACGTTTATTTAACTCCAAAAGTCCCACACAGCAGACAGTGCTCCCGCACCAAACACCCCTACACACAGGCTTCTCTAATGTCCATGGGCCGCCTCTCTTCCTCCAGCCACTGGAGCTTCATCCTGCTCCAGCCCTGGACTCTAGCTCCCCGACTGTAGGAAGGCAGCCCCTTTTATCTTCATCCAGTTGTGCTCCAGGTGCTTGCTGCTGATCTACCGGCGGCACTTCCTGGTGTGACAAAAGTGCCGGACTAGCACCCGGAAGCACTCCGGGCATCCCTGGAAGGTCCTTTCTCCACTTTCCCAGGTGTGGAGGAAATGCAGATCTCCCGGGCTCCACGCTGTTCAGGGCGCCCCCTCGTGGTGGCTACGAGCCCCAATGGGTTTGAGCCTCCTCGCTTCATCCCCATGGTCCTCTCACTAACCAGTGCGGTTGCCCCCTCGTGGCCCGTGGGACGTATAGACCGCCTCCTGGTCTTTCCAGGCATCCTGGCTGGGTCTGCCCCCCAGCCTCCTGTCACAGCATGTTTTTGTGAGAGCCTAGAGATTATCCCAGGAAAACTGTGGCAGCTCTGTACAGACAGTGACCAGACCAGAAGTGGAACCCAAGTCTCTAGAGTAGTAGTTTCCAATCCCAGTTCTGGGAAACCCCTGCTGCTTTTTTCCAACAAGTTTTAAAGTCACAGACAGGGACTCATTTTACCTCTAACTTATCTCTTTGTTTAATTAATATATTTTTTCTTTTTCTGTATTTAGAAAAGATCAGTAGAGTGGGATTTTTTTTTAAAAAATCATTTTTTTTTCATCATTCAAGTTCTTAATTCTCTGTTGTCATTTTCCTATTGATTCACCTTTTCCATGGAGTTTTCTCCCTTAATTGTATCCTAATAATGGCTAAGTCAAGTGGAGATGACAGCAGGACAAATGACACCAAATGCTGTAGCTCCTTCAGTATCAGACAAACTAGGATGAAAATTTGGAAATAACATCTTAATAACCAGAACACCCAGGAAATCAAAATGAAAATTATGATGATGACAATCTTAAAAACCAAGACTAAAAAATAGTTGTAAGAAACTCTGGGTGTGAGTGTGAGTCTGGCAGTTAACTGCTGTCCCATCAATGGTAATTTCTCACTGTGTATCCAGTGCTCCAGATTAAGTAAGCTCTGATCCCCTACTAATTTTTTAAAAAACTAATAAACAAGTGAATGACAGAGTATAATGAATTGCTTGTAGTTTTACTTTGGCCCTTTATGTGTAATTGTGGGTGCTATGGTCTCCGTAGTGAAATGAGGCACCAAAGGAGACATAAGAGGAGCCAAAACAGTAGAAGAAATTAACAAAAGAAGTAGACTGTTATGTACTAAAAGGGGAATTGATGTTTTTTTTTAAGAGTAATGAATTGGAGATGAAGTGCGGATAAGGACAGACAGGAGGTCAAAACGCAAAAGGACAAAAAACAAAATTGAGAAAACAGACATGAAAAGTCCTAACACTATTTGGAAGTACTTTTTAGGTACTTCTGACTCTAAAGTGAGATAAAGAATTGTGAAAGCAAGTTTATTTAAGCTAGAAATTGTTGATAACTGTGCCACTATCTTAAATAATGAATGTGTGATTACATCACCTGAACATGTGACTGGCAATAGAGACTTAATTATAAATAACATGAATGTAGCCATCAGAAACTAAAACAATATAGAGGCATCCAACGTGTAAAAATGTTGCCAATGTGACATCTCTGTCCTAACAATAAAAACAATGATTAAAAATGCACATTATCCATCCATCCATCCATTTTCCAACCCGCTGAATCCGAACACAGGGTCACGGGGGTCTGCTGGAGCCAATCCCAGCCAACACAATGCGCAAGGCAGGGAACCAATCCCGGGCAGGGCGCCAACCCACCGCACATTATATATTTTTTAAATTAGCAAAAATGAATCTCTGGAAGACAAAAACCTGGAATCATTAAAGTTTGTTGCGGGGCAAGAATTTGCCCTGCAATTGATAATCAGCCTTCTCACATTTAAAAATGAATGAATTATTGAACATAATCAGCTATTGGATTCTAACAAACAAATGCATATGCTGGTTTGTTTGTGTGCTTCGTTCTCCAAGAATAAACACCTGATGAATAAAATGAAGCTGTACAATACCCCAAACAGTGCTAAGCTTTATTATACAGACACTAAAGGTCTGACCAAGCCAACAGACCCTTAACTTGTTTGCGCAGATTAAGGGCATAACAGAGATTGAACTTTTCGTTTTTATTTCATCCCTAGTACCACAGCTTTAAGACTGGGGAGTTTTACTGAAATATTAACACTTACTGTGTGACCAAAGCTTCCACTTCCATTGTGACTATGCTTATTCTATTCAATTGGATTTATTCTTATTAAATCCACTTCCATGCATAAAATCAGCATGCTACACACTAACTACAAATACATCATGGCCAAAATACAGCACAAAAAGATATATCAAAAACAGAAAAATGTAATGTTGCAATAAAAAGTGCTTATCCCCTTAGAATCTTAGCCTCTCCACCCTTCCAGTTTCTTCACAGGCTTTGCTTTTTCAGTGTTAAAGAGTTGGACCATATGATAAAAGCACTAAGTGGAGTCTTCATTCATGGCAGTGCTTCGTCAAAACATAGCCACATATAGTACATGCTCCCACTGAAAAAACCAAAAGCCACTAATCAAACTGAAAAGACATGTTTAAGCACTGGGAAGAAAGAGGAATACCCATAGGTGATGTACAGTCTTGCAGGTATGGGGAGAGCATGCAAATTACACACAAACCAAAATCGGAAAAGAGCTTTAGGTCTGTGATGCGCCAGGGCTACCATATGTGCCACTGCACAGCCTTGAGATCTTTGTACAATCTGCAATTTCTATAAATTAATCAGTTATTAGTGACTTGGAGTGGAGTAATGGCCTGTCCAGTGTTAGTTCCTCCCTGATTGAGGTGTGATAAGCGCTCACTTCACACAACTATAAAATTGGTTTAGCAAATGAATGGAAAGATAGATTTACAATGGAGGAACAACCTAAAATCAACATGAATGAACTTACTATGATACAAGGAAAGAGGAATCTATACGTTTGAATTCTTATTCATCATAAATGAGCAGCAGATAAATTATGTCTAGCTGAAAGAGTTGCATTGATCAGAAACTTTAATCTTGTAATCTTTACAAATAAAAACTCATCCAATCCTCAACAAATTACATATGTTTAGTGATGAAAGGAGTGAAGGAAGAATTGATTTAGATTTGTTCAATGTAGTCTTAATTGTGTTCCATCAGTCGTAAAATGAAGTAATAATATACCTGCAATGAAAAAAGCAAATTCAGTAAATAGATAGATCTACACGAGTCAAAATTGAGGATAGCCAGTGAACCATTAAAAGGTTCAACAACTTGGTAGACGTGAGCTTAGCCCAAAGGGTGCCTCTGAGTACTTGTCCCATCTGATTGTGTCAGATAAAACCTCATTAGGTTCATAGCCTCTAAGACCAGTGCTGAGTCTGACTGTCAAGATGAGTCTCATGCTTTCGAAACGATAAGACCAATAATTAGGACAAGTAGTCAAGGGCTGAGCTGTCTGACGCCCGGTTCTGCCAACTCTTACAATAAGCACTTATTTGAAGAAATGAAGACAAAGTATTGTGGTTTAAGAATCATAGTGGTCTATACATTTTCAAAGAACAGTGAGGCGAATGCTAGGAGTACTCAATTAGATTTCATTGTGACATAGAAGAAAGACAGAATAAGTGTATTTAACCTTTTAAATATTGATTCAATCGTTGCCATTCTAATATTATCAAACAAATAAAAACATGCATACAACCATTCACAAATGTGTAAATAAAAAAAAACTCATAGTGCAGCAAACCTGACATTGATCTGTTCATAAAAATGTAACTGTTTAGTTGTTTAAAGACTTGCAGACCTGCTGTGTAATTGCAGTCTTAAGACTGGAGACTAAAGCGGTGGTAATCATCTGTGGCTGATGCCTTGTAATCAGAGGTCAAAGGGCGGCCCTGCATGGTCCTTAAGATCTGTCACCTCAAGGTCAGCTGGGGCCACTGCAAAGCCCTACAGAAATTTTCTTCCTTTGCTGCTACAAACACAACACAAACCTCTTCTGACTAACAGTCCCAAGTGGATTAACCTGAAAGATTTCCAAAGTGGACCGGTGTTTGTGCTGGAGGTGAATGGTGACATTGCAGTGACAAGCACATATCTGGTGGGGAAGTGACTGGACACTGTGCAGAGGAGCTAAGCACACTTCATGGTTGCTGTATTCCTTTATGCTCCAGGATAAATCAATGAATAGTGCGATTGTATAAATAATGTAGTATTTTAAGTGTCAGCTTTGATGGCAGCTTGAGGACTAAAGACTGAGAGGCTTTTATGGTGATAGCAAAGCCCTTAAGGTTGAATGCACCTGACTAAATGAGTCTGAGTTGTCCAGGCGAGATGAGGAAGTGAATGCAGAATGAGCCAGAGCTAGTTATAATGGGTTTTAAGGAGGGCATCATTTATGTCTGGTTAAGCTGTACAATTCAAATAATGTCTCTCAGTTTTATGTTCACCCACTCTGTGCGTCACAAGTAGGAATGGCAATCTTGGTCTGCTATCCTAGTTAAATGACTATAAAGGTACTGCTAGTCCTCTGTATGTATCTATCATCAAGCAGCTTAATAAGTAGTCAATTTCTGAAACTGAGATCAACAGTTACATTCTGCATATTGTTTCCCTGGAAAGATGCCACCAGTCTGCACTTCCTGCTGGGTGTCATCCCATATAAATGATTGCATGATGCATCAAATGTATTTTCAACAAGCATCTTTTACAGTACTCTATGAACTACAATGGGATAATTTGCTGAAATGAACAGTTCACAAATGCATAACAGTGGCAGTAAGGAAAACTACCATTAGAGTTAATTTTGTACTGAGAAAGCAAAACTAACATGCTGCTATCTCTTAGATACTGTAGTGTCGGCAGTAAAAGAAGGTGTAAGACAACTGGCTTCTCCAAACTCCAAATCTTTACTGCTTCCTTTCTTACAGAGCACAACTTGGAATTTACTTCCAGGCGTGAAAATATGACAAGTCTCTTGTCTGCTGATGATAGCAGCCCACCCAACATCACACATACAGCAAAATAAATTGGAAAGTGAAGCAGTTGAACATGTCATTATAGCTTATTAGTGGGACTACTTGGCATTTTCTTAAGTGCAAGAAAAAGTAATATTTTTGTTAAACACTGGAAAGGATAAATAAAGAAATTTAGCAAATTTCCCTCATTAAGATTTTTTTTGTTTCCATTTAATCTTCTTATGGTATACATGCCAAGCTAAACTCATTACACTACCCTATCCCTTGCTACCTTCGTTATCTCTGCTGAAGAATTCCCAGATGCTCCCAGTCCACTCTTTATTCATCATATTAAACAACAAAATTAAAAAAATCTTCAGGAATAATATAATTTGTCCCTTTTGACAGAAAATGCAGATTATTTTTATTTCCTACATCCTGAATTCCCAATTGCCTCTTGGGTAAAACAGTGGCACAATTGATAGCACTACCACCTCATGGATGCTGAATCCTGTGCTCCAGTCTCCTACCTGGTTGTTGCTTGTGTGGTGTTTCCACAGGTGCCCCTCATCTACACAGCCTTTATCTTCCACCACCCTGAAAGGCTTGCCTGTTGGGCTAATTGGTGAAAATAAAGTGGGCTCATGACAGTGAATGTGTGTGTGTGCAATGAACTTGTACCATATTCAGTACTGTTTCAAACCTTACACCCAGTGCCGCTGGCATAGACTCCAGCCCCTCACAAACCTCATTTGGACTGAGAAGGTCTGAAAATGTTAGGGATGTATTCTTTGTCTTCTTATTCATTTCACTCCCAGCATTCCAAGTCCCATGCCTTTTTTCCATTCCAAATTTGAGTCCTTTTACAGAGACATTAATATTATGATGCATTTGAAAACTTGATAATTCTGATAGTCACAAAGAAGTCATCATGGTCTAACAATCAAGTTCTGCAGTGTGTTTAACATTGTATCTCTAAATAACCACTTCAAGCGATGTTTGGGTACGTTCAGCTATCTGCAGAATATGCTCATCTCCCTTCAGCTTTGCACGGCAGTCCCTACAGACTGCCTGAATATAGTCACAAAATTTTAAACTGGTAGTTTGCTGCCACAGACACACACAGACATTCTGTTTTATTTATAGGATGACAAAAGGGCAAAAAGAAAGCAATTTTATATCTGATAAATGATGTATTTGTTATTATTTTTTATATACAATATTAACAGTAAACATTCTTCCATCATTCAGTAATACTTTGACTAATGCATATTTCTATGTCCTCTGCTTTTCTTAAACCATAAAAATGTTGAGACTTTTTCCTTTAGGACTAGTCTGTGATGACTCTAAATGCTGCTTAGAATTTTCCCCGGTGGAAATGATTCAAATATGTTCATTTTAGTTGCTCCTTTTCACATTGTGTTGCTCTACTGGTTTATAATTGTGTATTTCTCTTTCTAATCTTTAGAATGGGAGTATAAGTTGTACTCACATTACAATATTGTGACGGAAAAAAAAGGGTCACCTGTCTGCAAGATGGCTGCATGAAATACTACAGGGTGTAGTGTAGACTGGGGCTCTGGGGACATACCACATTATATATGCCTGAAAGCAAAGGGGTAAACACATTTTATTATTATGTAAAATATTACAAAGTACTGCCTCTTATTATTTAAATTAGTTATAAGCAAAGCATTATATGCATTGGAGGTGCACAGTAATTTACCAGGTGTGGATAAGTGTAAAAAAAAAATCACAAAGAGCCCACCAAGTCTAGAATAGTCAGAGAACTAATAAGTAAAGATGACTTGTGTGATAAAAAGTGACACACCAATATGCTGCCTCGCTCTGGCTCTGTAACTTGTTTAAGGTTAATAACTGGCCTCTGGCATTTATCACAGTGGAAATGTTTAGACTCGGATACATTGTGGGGTGTCCTTCTGTAATTTGGTTTCATTTGAAAATTTTTTTTGGCTTTCCTGTGGTACTTTGGTGGCCTTTTTCAGATTCATATTAGGTTTTAATGCATGTAGATTCCAATTCTGCTTACAATTTCCTGTCTGGAATTTATTTATACCAGTTGAAATATTTCTGCATCTTTTTCAGTGTCATTTTGTTGTCCACAGGCACCACTATTTTTTTGAGAGGTCAGTACTGCTTCGGAACTAATCATAAAATATGCAGCATTTGACATCCTAAACCATTTGAGTTTACAAAGAACAACAAAAAAGAGTTGCTTGTATCTCTTTAGTTAGCATACCCAGCAAACAAATTTATTGTTTTCAATATTTTGAATATGAGTTTAGTTTTTTCGATTTTAATGATCATGTTTTCTGACTTTCTGGTTACGAATTCTTGGCCATTTTCTTGGCCGTTTTATCTTGTGGTCCTTACCAAAATAATTCCTGCCTTTTTCTCAGTCTGGCAGAACATGATCCAACTACTCCATGACAATACACTTGGTGTAGTCGGTAGGATTTGCACAATAGGTGGGTGGAGTGCAGTGACATGTTCAGTACAGCCGTTGATGCTATGTATTGTGGAAGAAGAGCTCAGCTGACATCAACAGAAGCATGCAGGTTCCTCATATTGCTCAAAGCGTTAAAGAGCAGGTGCTAAGCACCTTTGCAATTCATTCATTGTGGATTCATAGCTCCCACTGGCAGTAACCAAACTGCAGACATCCAGGCTGGAATTTTTAGCAAGGAAATTCCTACTTTATGTGAGATAGTACTGGCCTCCTGTTGTACTTTCCAAGTTTACCCCTAAATGTGCAACCTGGTCATTGCTTCCTCACATATTGGCCACATACTACCATTGGTCATCTGGGGACTTTGCCTCTGTTTTGTTTACACAAAATTGATTTGTCCTTATATTTTATGTTATTTTATTTTCTGTTGCATTAACGGTAGCATTGTTCATGTTAGCAACTTACTTATTTCTAAGGATGTTTGGAGACATTGTATTTTCTGACATGACAGTGGCCTTTGTATTTAAGGGTGATGGACTGCAGATTCCCAATGACGATTGTTTTTGATTTTGAAAGCAAAAAAAGACTTAAGAAGTTCTTGTTCTGAGGTTGCTAGTTTCAGACTTTGAGGTTTGTTTTGACTTCTTTACAAAAGTTTGATGAATCACTTGGTGATCCCAAACTTCTGCCACTTGATTCACTATACACTGAAGATCACATGTTTTTTTTTTAATTCTGTTCATTGGTTACCCATGACCTGTTTAGCCCTCCTTGGTATTTAAATAGGATGTCAGTCTTCCCTGTAGCATTCTGGGAGGACATTGCATGATTCCAACTGTGTGAAGAAGTATTTGAAATTAAGTTATTCCTCAGTTCCAAATGTCAACTTTATGAGCAACTGTTGTATTCTTTCTTTTTTTACAGATTATTCTCAATTCTATGCACAAGTACCAGCCGCGGCTTCATATTGTGAAAGCCGATGAGAACAATGGCTTCAGCTCCAAGAACACGGCCTTTTGCACACATATTTTCCATGAGACAGCCTTCATCTCGGTAACATCATATCAGAATCACAAGGTGAAAACTTCTATGCTTCAATAAGTCTAGTTTTTAAAAAGGCACATTCCTCAAGGTGTTGTCATTTCCGTTTAAGGGTTTATTCAAGAATGAAGCGACGTGTAAGTAAATTTCATCTTAGATAGCACTCTGCAAATAGAAATTGTTTGATCATGCCATAAACAGTTTGAGCTTTCAGTTTTATAAGAAAAACTTAAGGAGATGATTATAACAGACTTTTGCTGAAATTGTTAGAAAAAAGGAAAGCATAAAGCCATGAAAACTTAAAAAATAGGATTAATAAAATTCCAGTTTTGTTAAAAGGGATAAAAAGATTGTTAACAAATTGGATGTCAACGTTTGTGAATTTTCATGCTCTGATTTCCAGAAAAAGCTGTCTAACATATGTTCTTGTTTAACATTTTATGAAATGGCTGTATATTTTAAAGCACTTATAGTTTGTATTTTAATTTTAAATATGAAGTTTTGACAAAACTGAAAAAAACAATTAACTTTAGCATTAGCCATAAATGTTTTTGTGTCAGAAAGTTTGTAATGTGATGCACTGTATCAGGCATTTTGTGTTAATATTAATACAATCAAGACTAGTATTTGAAATTGTAACTACTGTATAGCATTTAGGTCTAAACAGTAGAGGCTCTATAGGGCATTCCAACCACAGGAGGAGAATTGACACCACTCCTATGCCATTTTATTTAAACATAAAATGTTTTATTTAGCGTCACTAATAGCCTACGAGGCTTCTTTAATAGCAGTGGCACTCAAGCATAGCTCTTCAAAGTATCTCTTTTAGACAGTCAGTCTGACTATTTTGTTCTCTGTGGTTTTGGTCCCATTTGATGCATACAGTACACCTCCAAAGTTTTTTTCTCACCTGTAGCCAGACATGAAATGCCTTCATGCCTTGTGAAAGCTTCTTTCAAAGGCCTTTCCTGGGTCACATGGCTTGAGGTGTGGTATTAGGCCAGTCTTCTACAGACCTCCCCTGTGTGTGGTGCAGTACAGTTGACTTCATGTCCTTACATGAGGAAAGCACTCTTTGATGCATTTAGAGCTCCTCAATCCAGCAACTCTAGTCCATGTCTGTGTCTGAAGCCCTGATGTCATAAGGAAGCAAAGTAAGCAGTTAAAGCATGAGTTTTGTGTTTTTGAACTCAAAGATATTCTTGTACATTGTGGCATACGTTTACAGTAGAGCCCTTTTAATCTAGAACTGATAGGACTGCACTCAGTGTGGATTAGTGAAAGTTTGGAAAGCTATCTTTAATATTTCAGTTTTCATTTAAAGTTTCTGGTTACTTTACTATTTTTTACCACACTTATATTAGTTTCACCTGTTTGTTGTCTGGTACAAATCTTGTAATCGATATTTAACCCACTTCCTATTGTCCAAATGACTTGAAATTTTGCACACTTACTCTCTTCCAATGACAATACATGAATCAATAATTGATTAATCCATGTTAATTAAGAAATGAAATTTTCATATGAAGAATAGCTCAAGATTTCACCAATAGATGGAGCTAGTAACGGATAGAAATATTATCCAATAGATAGCATTAGTATAGGTTAGAACGTTTCATTCGAGA
Source organism: Erpetoichthys calabaricus (assembly GCF_900747795.2). Classification (NCBI taxonomy): domain Eukaryota; kingdom Metazoa; phylum Chordata; class Cladistia; order Polypteriformes; family Polypteridae; genus Erpetoichthys; species Erpetoichthys calabaricus. Next base: position 87,889,948 of record NC_041401.2, read on the forward strand.
ATATTTGAAATATTTTCAAGACTAAAAAGTTGAAAATAATACATATAAAAAAATACTTTTTAAAAACCACGCTTATACAACACCAATTCCAATGAAGTTGGGACGTTGTGTAAAACGTAAATAAAAACAGAATACTGTACAATGATTTGCAAATCCTTTTCAACCTATATTCAATTGAATACACTACAAAGACAAGATATCGAATGTTCAAACCGATAAACTTTATTGTTGTTTTGCAAATCTTCACTAATTTTGAATTTGATGCCTGCAACACATTCCAAAAAAGCTGGGACAGGGGCATATTTACCACTGTGTTATATCACCTTTCCTTTTAACAACACTCAATAAGCGTTTGGGAACTAAGGACACTAATTGTTGAAGCTGTGTAGGTGGAATTCTTTCCCATTCTTGCTTGATGTACAACTTCAGTTGCTCAACAGTCCGGGGTCTCCGTTGTCATATTTTGCGCTTCATAATGCGCCACACATTTTCAATGGGAGACAGGTCTGGACTGCAGGCAGGCCAGTCTAGTACCCGCACTCTTTTACTACGAAGCCATGCTGTTGTAACACATGCAGAATGTGGCTTCGCATTGTCCTGCTGAAATAAGCAGGGACATCCTTGAAAAAGACGTCACTTGGATGGCAGCATATGTTGCTCCAAAACCTGTATGTACCTTTCAGCATTAATGGTGCCTTCACAGATGTGCAAGTTACCCATGCCATGGGCACTAACACACCCCCATATCATCACAGATGCTGGCTTTTGAACTTTGCGCTGATAACAATCCGGATGGTCCTTTTCCTCTTTGGCCTGGAGGACACGACGTCCATGATTTCCAAAAACAATTTGAAATGTGGACTTGTCAGACCACAGCACACTTTTCCACTTTGCGTCAGTCCATCTCAAATGAGCTCGGGCCCAGAGAAGCCGGCAGTGTTTCTGGGTGTTGTTGATATATGGCTTTCGCTTTGCATGGTAGAGTTTTAACTTGCACTTGTAGATGTAGCGACGAACTGTGTTAACTGACAATGGTTTTCTGAAGTATTCCTGAGCCCACGTGGTAATATCCTTTACAGAATGATGTCGGTTTTTAATGCAGTGCCGTCTGAGGGATCGAAGGTCACGGGCATCCAGTGTTGGTATTCGGCCTTGCCGCTTACGTGCAGAGATTTCTCCAGATTCTCTGGATCTTTTGATGATATTATGGACAGTAGATGATGAAATCCCTAGATTACTTGCAATTGTATGTTGAGAATCGTTGTTCTTAAACTGCTGGACTATTTGCCCACGCAGTTGTTCACAAAGTGGTGAACTTCACCTCATCCTTGCTTGTGAACAACTGAGCCTTTTGGGGATGTTCCCTTTATACCCAATCATGACAAACACCTGTTTCCAATTAACCTGTTCACCTGTGGAATGTTCAAAACAGGTGTTTTTTGAACATTCCTCAACTTTCCCAGTCTTTTGCTGCCCCTGTCCCAGCTTTTTTGGAACGTGTTGCAGGCATCAAATTCAAAATGAGTGAAGATTTGCAAAACAACAATAAAGTTTATCAGTTTGAACATTCGATATCTTGTCTTCGTAGTGTATTCAATTGAATATAGGTTGAAAAGAATTTGCAAATCACTGTATTCTGTTTTTATTTACGTTTTACACAACGTTCCAACTTTATTGGAATTGGGGTTGTATTAAGTTAAAAAATGTACTAAAAAGTAAAAAATAAGTCTCTCATACATCACTCGTAAAAAAAATAAAAGAGTGGGAGTTTTTTGAATGTTGATTGATGAAAAGCACCCACGCTTTTATTTTTTTTATGAGTGATGTACGAGAGACTTATTTTTTACTTTTTATAACACTTTTTAACTTAATATAAGTGTGGTTTTTAAAAAGTATTTTTATATATATATATATTCCAATTGGAAACAGTTTGTTTTGCTACCCCTAATTCAAAAGCAATGTTTTGTAAACTTTCCCCCCAATAATATGAAAAAAGCAACACATTTTTGTTCCATTTTATGTTAACCCAACCTAGAAAAAATAAAACCACAAAAAATGAAGTAAGGTGTACACATGGGCATAAATATATTGCACAATCTGCAGGAAAATACACATAAATCAGTTATTTTTATAATACCTTAAATATATTTTTTTCTTAATAATTGGAGTTTTTCCCACAATGGAAAATTCAGTCCAGATTAACTGAAAGTCTGTAACATTGGTGTCTGGATTAACTGGGTCCTAATGTGTTTGCCCTGTAAACTTGTATTGTTAATAAATAATGCATTATTTATAAACAGTGGTCCATTAATTTAGAAATGTTCTTTATATGAATGCTATAGAGACTTCCCTGTACAAAAGCAATTTAAGCATCAATACAACATATATACTTAATAAATTCAAGCAATGATGATATTCCAATCACATAAGCATTTAAATCAAAGTGGTGTGAAATAATGCATATCATAAAGTAGTTGTTAGAATTCAATATGCATTTACCATAAATGTGTGAAAGGGTTACAGAAAGAATCCATAGAAAATAACACACACACACACACACACATAGTGTCACGCTTGGGTTACAAAATTGCACAGAGGACCAGTAGAAGTTGAAGAGATTGGAGCTTTATTCAAACACTGCAAACAAACATTTATCTTAAAAACAAAAAAAAGGTATTTCACACATGCTCCTTTGCAAAGACTTAAAAACCTCCGCTTGTCAATTAAAAGCGACCAAAGATTTCTTCGGAGGAGGAGGAATACGTGCCAGGGGCAGGAGGGGTCTGAGAGAGAGAGAGAAAAGCAGAAAATCAATATAAGCAACTGAGAGAAGCCTGAGGAGGCTTTTTGACAAGGCAGAATACCGCGCGGGTGGCAGATAACGCGACAGAGACGGCCAGAAGGGAAAGGAGATATGTGAAGGTAGTCAGTCTATGTTTCCTAGGGGTTTCCTAGAGTTTTTCCCAGGGGCGTCTGTGTATTTTCGGGGGTACGAATAGCTTCGCAGCTCACACCCCCTCCCACAGCTTTATTCACGTTTTCGTGAATCAAGCGATTCTCCAAATCAGGTTCAAACAAACGAGACAGCACATCAGCATTAATATGTTGAGAGCCAGGTCGATGTCTGACTTCAAAACTGTAAGGTTGTAAACCAAGGAACCATCTCATAAGACGAGAGTTTGTGTCTTTCTGACGGTACAACCACTGAATTGGAGCATGATCACTTACTAATGTGAACTTACGTCCCCATAAGTAATAGCGTAGTGCTTCTATAGCCCATTTAACTGCCAAACATTCTTTCTCTATAGTTGAATAATTACGTTCCCTTGGGAGTAATTTCCTACTCAAGTAAGTGATAGGGTGTTCTTCACCATCAAATACCTGGGAAAGGACTGCTCCTACTCCGAATGCACTAGCGTCTGTTTGTAGAATAAAATCTTTAGAGAAACCAGGATTTCGTAGCACTGGATATGAAGACATGGCTTTTTTTAAACCTGAAAAGGAACGTTCGCACAGTTCTGACCATATAACAGGGCGGTTTTTCCTTCCTTTAGTAAGTTCTGAGAGTGGAGCAGCCCTATCTGCAAAGTCAGGGATGAATCTCCTGTAGTAACCAGCGAGTCCGAGGAAAGCACGCACCTGTTTTTGCGTTTTAGGATGTGGGTAAGTGAGTACTTCCTCTATTTTCCTTAGTTGTGGACGAAGTAAACCCCTGCCCATCGAGTAACCTAGATAATGAGTCTCAGACATACCTAGTTTACATTTCTTTGGGTTAGCAGTTAATCCAGCTTGTTTCAGGCTATCGAGTACAGCTTGTAGGCGTTGTAAATGTGAATGCCAATCATTGCTGAAAATCACCACATCATCAAGATATGCTCCAGAATATTCAGAATGTGGGCGCAGTATTTGATCCATCATTTGCTGAAAAGTCAAAAGTGCCCCATGAAGACCAAATAGCAGTCTAGTAAATTCATAAAGTCCATCAGGAGTCGCAAATGCTGTTTTTTCACAACTGTTAGCCTCTAGAGGCACCTGCCAATAACCCTTTGTGAGATCCAGTGTGGAAATATAGGTCGCCTGACCCAGTTTTTCCAAGAGCTCGTCCACCCTGGGCATTGGGTAAGCATCGAATTTAGACACCTTATTCAAGCGCCTAAAATCGATACAAAAACGAACAGTACCGTCTGGCTTTGGGACTAACACCACCGGAGAACACCAATCACTTTTGCTTTCACGGATTACACCTAGTTCCAGCATCCTCTTGACTTCTTCGCGCACAATATTCCTTCGTGCTTCAGGAATACGAAATGGGCGCATCTGTACCCGAACACCGGCTTCAGTGGTGATTTTATGTTCCGCTAAACTAGTGATGCCTGGCAAATCTGAAAAAACATCAGTATTCTGTTCTATTAAGTTTAACAACTCTGTTTTTTGTGAATCAGTCAAATCATTGCCAATGACAACATCAGTCTGGGAAACAGCACTTAAGGTATTGTGAGCTTGTTGTCTTTCTTGCCACTTGTTTAAGAGATTAATGTGCAAAATCTGAAATGGTTTTCGTCTACCAGGAATTCTAACCTTGTAGTTTACTGGTCCCATACGTTCCTCGATAACAGCTGGGCCTTGCCATTTAGCCAGGAATTTATGTGGGTCTGACGGTATTAATACTAGAACATGATCGCCTGGCTTGAATTCACGAAGTTGACTGCGTCTATCGTATAGACGTTTTTGTGTTTCCTGTTCTCGCTGTTGATGCTCCACAGCAATAGAGGAAAGTCTGGAAATTCTTTCCTGTAAGGAAATTATTCGGTCTGCAAAACCCTCACCAAGCAAGGTTGTTTCATTTCCTATCCATTCCTCTCAAACAACATCGAGGATGCCTCTTGGACGCCTGCCAAATAACAGCTCGAAGGGACTCAAACCAGTGGATGCCTGCGGCAATTCTCGTACAGCGAACAAAACAAAAGGCAGGACGGTGTCCCAAGTTGTGGGATCATTATGAGCAACTCTTCTGATCATTTGTTTTAAGGTTTTGTTAAACCGTTCAGTCAAGCCATTAGTTTGTGGATGGTAAACGGTGGTACCCAATTTCTTAATAGCGAACCGTTTACATAATTGTTTCATCACACGAGAAGTGAAAGGTGTCCCCTGATCAGTCAAAATTTCTTTAGGAATTCCGATATTAGTTAACATTACAGAGAGAGCTTTGGCTACCGATGAGGAGTTTGCCTTGTAAGCTGTCTGGGAGCCTTCTAAACGTTGGGAAATAACATCCAGGGATTCAATGTTGTGATGAAGAAACTCATCTCTGATGGGTGCAGGTATTCCAAACAACACAATGTTCATGACAACTTTTTCAACGATGCGTTCAACCTTATTTCCCTCAAACCAACACTGCACTTTATGAATCAAATCCTGTATTTGTGCACGAACAGATTTCTCCATATCCAGTTTCCAGCTGTAAAGTGCAAAACCTTTCGACAAAAATGTTGAGGCTTTTTTTAAAACAATTTGATCCTTCAAAAAATCATAATCACCAAGTTTTTCGCTAGGTATACTTCGCAAATAAAGAAGGGCGTCCCCAGATAAAAACGGGGTGGTAATTGCAGCCCAATGTCGTTTGTCCCAACCCAACAAAGTGGCCACTTGTTCAAAAGCCAAAAGAAACAGCTCCGGGTCATCAGACGGACCCATCTTCGACAGCACATTCTTAGTATTGTCAGGAAACGGAGGTAAAGGAACAATACGTCTAGCAACCTGTGCAGGAGTTGGTGGTGGTGGAGGTGGAATATAATGTTGAGGGACTGGTGTACTTCTCGGAGGTTGAACATTTTGTTGAGTAGTTCTTCGCCGGACAGGTTGAACACTTGGAGGATGTTCGGACTCTAAATCATCTTCTGGATCGTATGGTAGAGGAACATTCTGAGCTATTTGAAAAAAATATTCGGCTACTGCTTGTGCTAGAGCGTCCATCTGTGCAACCACTCCTGGTACCACTTGTCACGCTTGGGTTACAAAATTGCACAGAGGACCAGTAGAAGTTGAAGAGATTGGAGCTTTATTCAAACACTGCAAACAAACATTTATCTTAAAAACAAAAAAAAGGTATTTCACACATGCTCCTTTGCAAAGACTTAAAAACCTCCGCTTGTCAATTAAAAGCGACCAAAGATTTCTTCTTCGGAGGAGGAATACGTGCCAGGAGCAGGAGGGGTCTGAGAGAGAGAGAAAAGCAGAAAATCAATATAAGCAACTGAGAGAAGCCTGAGGAGGCTTTTTGACAAGGTGGAATACCGTGCGGGCGGCAGATTACGCGACAGAGACGGCCAGAAGGGAAAGGAGAAATGTGAAGGTAGTCAGTCTATGTTTCCTAGGGTTTTTCCCAGGGGCATCTGTGTATTTTCGGGGGTACGAATAGCTTCGCAGCTCACAATATATACACCTTGGCTACCAATGAATCAGACCAGCACTAACATGGTATAGATGCATGCACGTCTTCCAAAGGATTTACACACCTTACACTCCATTCTGTACACGTTTCTTCGTGCCGGTACCAGGCCCGTATAAATGGGGCGGGTTACATCAGGAAGGGCATCCGGTGTAAAATTTTGCCAAATCAATATGCGGACAACAATACAAATTTCCATACCGGATCGGTCGAGCCCCGGGTTAACAACAACTGCTACCAATACTGTTAGCCAACAGGGTGCTGGCAGAAATTGGGCTACTGTTAGCCATAGAAGAAGAAGAAGAAGAAGGAGGAGAAGAGGGGGGAGATGTGTCCAGAGGCAGGAGGAGAGGAGGAAGGTAAAGAGAGTGGAACTGAGGGTAGGAACTTTGAATGATGGCAGTATGACTGGTAAGGGGAGAGAGATAGCAGATATGATGGAGAGAAGGAAGGTTGATATATTGTGCATGCAAGAGACTAAATGGATGGGGAGTAAGGCCAAGTGGATCGGAGGTACATTCAAATTGTTCTATCATGGTGTGGATAGGAGGAGAAATGGAGTAGGGATATTCTGAAGGAACAGTATGTCAAGAGTGTTTTGGAGGTGAAAAGAGTGTCAGACAGAGTAATGATTATGAAGCTGGAATTTGGAGGTGTGATGATGAATGTTGTTAGTGCATATGCCCCGCAAGTTGGGTGTGCAATTGATGAGAAAGAAGATTTTTGGAGTCAGTTGGATGAAGTGATAAACAGTGTACCCAAGGGACAGAAAGTGGTGATTGGAGTGGATTTCAATGGACATATTGATGAAAGGAACAGAGGAGACGAGGAGGTGGTGGGTAGGTATGGTGTCAAGGAGAGGAATGAAGAAGGTCAGAGGATAGTAGATTTTGCCAAAAGGATGGACATGGCTGTGGTGAATATGTATTTTAAGAAGAGGGAGGAATATAGGATTATGTACAAGAGTGGAGGAAGATGCACACAGGTACCATCTTTTTCCGAAAATAAGACATCCCCCGAAAATAAGCCCTATCGAGATTTTCGGAACTTTTTGTAATATAAGCCCTCCCCCGAAAATAAGCCCTAGTTAAAATAATGTGAAAAAAAGAATTCGTTAAAAAATGCTGTTGATTTATTAAGTATGTTTAGCTTCCCTAATACTCGTATTTCAGAGAAATGTTTGAAATAAAATATTCCGAGAAATTCATTGTTTACCTCTACAGTTCGTTTCAAATTAATTCTTGGAATTTATCTTAAAAATACAACATAAGGCAGCATGAATACATAAATATTGTGTCCGCTCTGCTCTGCTGTGTTGTACTGCGTCGCGCGTATCGCAGAGTATGGTCGAATGAGGTGGGGAGGGGGTGGAGGGGGGCATGCATATGCGGAATGCGACGGAACGCGTCGTTGGCGCACACTATAAATAATTGTTCGTTAAGGCAGCAGTCTACATTGAGCGACAGTGCAGATACAATGTTTGTTCATTTCAGTCTTGTAAGTCTGATTATTTCCTCATACGTAATTTTATTTTTTATAAAGTGAATAATTTTTAACCGCAGTTAAAATGAGTACAAAACGAAAGAGCTATTCCGTCGAGTACAAAAAGGGAATTGTGGAAGACTCCAGGGGTGTAAATCTTGATTTATGACGATGTTCCAGAAGAAGATGACATGACTGTAATTGAATAAATTTTAATTTCTGTATTCTGTGTAAAATAAATAAATATTAAATAAAAATATATAAATATACTTTTATTTTTGTCCTCCCCCGAAAATAAGCCCTAGTGCGTATTTTGGACCAAAAAAGAAAGTAAGACAGTGTCTTATTTTCGGAAAAAGACGGTAGATTACATCCTATGCAGAAGAGTCAATCTGAAGGAGATTGAAGACTGCAAAGTGGTGGCAGGGGAAAGTGTAGTTAAGCAGCACAGGATGGTGGTCTGTAGGATAATGTTGGAGATAAAGAAGAGGAAGAGAGTGAGGGCAGAGCCAAGGATCAAATAGCGGAAGTTGAAAAAGGAAGACTGCAAGGTTGAGTTTAGGGCGAAGGTGAGACAGGCACTGGGTGGTAGTGAAGTGTTACCAGAGAGTTGGGAAACTACAGCAGATGTAGTAAGAGTGACAGCAAGAAGGGTGCTTGGCGTGACATCTGGAAAGAGGAAGGAGGAAAAGGAAACATGGTGGTGGAATGGGGAAGTACAGGAGAGTATACAGAGGAAGAGAATACAGGAGAGTATACAGAGGAAGAGGATGGCAAAGAAGATGTGGGATAGTCAGATAGATGCAGAAAGTAGACAAGAGTACAAGGAGATAAGGCGCAAGGAGGAAGTAAGGACAGCTATGAAGAGGATGAAGAATGGAAAGATGACATACCTGTGGAAGCATGGAGGTGTTTAGGAGAGATGGCAGTGGAGTTTTTAACCAGATTGTTTAACGGAATCTTGGAAAGTGAGAGGATGCCTGAAGAGTGGAGAAGAAGTGTACTGGTGCTGATATTTAAGAATAAGGGGAATGTGCAGAATTGTAGTAACTACAGGGGGATAAAATTGATGAGCCACAGAATGAAGTTATGGGAAAGAGTAGCGGAAGCTAGGTTAAGAAGTGAGGTGATGATTAGTGAGCAGCAGTATGGTTTCATACCAAGAAAGAGCACCACAGATGCAATGTTTGCTCTGAGGATGTTGATGGAGAAGTATAGAGAAGGCCAGAAGGAGCTGCATTGCGTCTTTGTGGACCTGGAGAAAGCATATGACACGGTGCCTCGAGAGGAGTTGTGGTATTGTTTGAGGAAGTCGGGAGTGGCAGAGAAGTATGTAAGAGTTGTACAGGATATGTACGAGGGAAGTGTGACCATGGTGATGTCTGCGGTAGGAGTGATGGATGCATTCAAGGTGGAGGTGGGATTACATCAGGGATCGGCTCTGAGCCCTTTCTTATTTGCAATGGTGATGGACAGGTTGACAGACGAGATTAGATAGGAGTCCCCGTGGACTATGATGTTTGCTGATGACATTGTGATCTGTAGCAATAGTAGGGAGCAGGTTGAGGAGACCCTGGAGAGGTGGAGATATACTCTATATTGGAAAGGATTGAAGGTCAGTAGGAACAAGACAGAATATATGTGTGTAAATGAGAGGGAGGTCAGTGGAATGGTGAGGATGCAAGGAGTAGAGTTGGTGAAGGTGGATGTTTAAATACTTGGAATCCTCAGTACAGAGTAATGGGGATTGTGGAAGAGAGGTGAAAAAGAGAGTGCAGGCAGGGTGGAATGGGTGGAGAAGAGTGTCAGGAATAATTTGTAACAGACGGATATCAGCAAGAGTGAAAGGGAAGGTCTACGGGATGGTAGTGAGACCAGCTATGTTATATGGGTAGGAGACGGTGGCACTGACAAGAAAGCAGGAGACAGAGCTGGAGGTATCAGAGTTAAAGATGCTAAGATTTGCATTGGGTGTGAAGAGGATGGACAGGGTTAGAAATGAGTACATTAGAGGGTCAGCTCAAGTTGGACGGTTGGGAGACAAAGTCAGAGAGGCAAGATTGCATTGGTGTGCAGAGGAGAGATGCTGAGTATATTGGGAGAAGGAGTGGTGGCTCTGAGGCTAAGGATCTGTGCTGGTATCCCGAAGGTTGCCGGTTCGAATCCCCGTCAGTGCCAAAAGAGATCCTACTCTGCTGGGCCCTTGAGCAAGGCCCTTAACCTGTAATTGCTCCAGGGGGCGTTGTACAATGGCTGACCCTGCGCTCTGACCCCAAGGGGTATGCGAAAAAACTAACAAACACTGTTGTAAGTCGCTCTGGATAAGAGCGTCTGCTAAATGATGTAAATGTAAATGAAATGTAAAATGATGCTAAGGATAGAGCTGTCAGGCAAGAGAAAAAGAGGAAGGCCTAAGAGAAGGTTTATGGATGTGGTGAGAGAGGACATGCAGGTGATGGGTGTAACAGAGCAAGATGCAGAGGACAGAAAGATATGTAAGAAGATGATCCACTGTGGCAACTCCTAACGGGAGCAGCCAAAAGAAGAAGAAGACACTCCATTCTGTACATATTGTCAATAAGTGGCATTTTTGTACATCAAGGACAATATGCAGTATAGGACACCTATGCATGTTGTGTATTGGTAATACTGCTGCCTGGCAATAAAGAGATCATAGGTTTGCATTTAGGGTCTTCCCTGCGTGGAGTTTGCAAAGCACATTGTGTAGCGGGTAAAGCACTATATAAATGTAAAGAGTAATTATTATAATTGATGATTTGTCAATTTCAAATTTTAAACATTATGCTTTTTCATCAAATAAACAAAACATATAGCACTAACACTAGGCCTATATATACCTTTATAGTACTTCAAACTTGCTCCAAATGCAACATATGCATACTGCCTTTTTGTTTACAGAAAAGGCACTGCTAATCACACATATGGTGATTTCAAACAAACCTCTGGTCCCTCAATATGCAGTAGACCTTGTATCCATGTGTGTTAGTTACTGTTATCACTTTCTACGGGTTTGTGCACTGATAGTTTTAATAGTTCTTTTTTATTCTGCTAAAAGCACTTTGTGATGTGCCTAGTCATATATGACCAAAATATTTATTTTATTTCAAAAGGTAAACAAAATGGTATTGCTATTACTGTGCATTTTTTATGATTTTCCGCACCTTGAGATGTGCCTGGGTCAGATGGGAGCAAATTTTAAAGGGAAACAATGAATAAACATTACTTGTTTTTCAATACATTCATTTGTGTTGGTTTAAAATTTTTATTAACTACTGCTTACCGGCCTCTGAAAATGTGTGGCCCAGTTAAATTTCTTGAGTTTGAAAATCTGACCCAACTGAATTTGTAATTGAATAGTACTGGTGTTTATCAATCAATGGTAATTGAACAGAGTACATCTAAATAATAATATTTTGAAAGACTGACTTTAAACTAGTAGACTTACTAAATTTACTTGTAATGTAGGTATGTTCTGTTTGAAGGAAATGTGAACAAGACACGGTAATAAGAATGAGTGATGCCTCAACCAACAACCCTTTTAGGCTTTATCAGGGAAACAAAATAAAAAGGATTACAAAATGTTACAGAGTCTGCTCTGGTAACTTTGGGTTTGAAACCAACACTGCTACCATGTAAATCCAGCAGGAGGCGCTAGCTGTCTGGTTAGAATAAGTTCTTTTGTAATTGTGGCATGTTACATAACCCGAAACTATATATATAAAATATTAAAAGGTGATACCCCTCCCTTAGTGATAAGCGGTAAGAAATCACATAGAAGAAATAACTTAGCTTTCTTTAGTGACGACTTACGAGTCATAACAGACGAGGAAAACATTACAAGACTGTCACTGAAGTGGGAGCACGGTGTATAGAGTCTGCCATTTTCGTTGCTGCGCTGGAAGGATTTTCAGGATCGGATGACAGCATCTCCGTCGGCTTCAAAGGTGTGCCAGGCAATGTTCCAAGGCTTTATACTTTTTGTCCATGTGCAGGCCCCCACTTAGGTAAATCATGTCATTCCAAACAAGGAAAAGAAGATCCAGTTTCATGCTGACTCACAGAAATAGTGCACTTTGCCCATTTCGCAGTTGTCATTAACTTGTCTTGTCTTAAGATGCTTGCCTAGCAATTCTAAATGCTGGGCCCCTGTACTAAATCTGGCTTTGTGTTAGCTATACATGTGAGAAGAAAAGAAAAGCAGATTTAAATATTTTGCACAGAGCACAGTGACATATTCAACTTATATTCTGATTACACCAAGTATGCTGAAAAAGCTACAACCACTAAGTCACAGATCTGTTTGATATTCACATACTAAAAACCCTGCAGCTCACTGGTACAACAGGTACAATGTGTAGTTCGAATGCAGGATATCGAAAAATGCAGTTTTGGCATTTTGGTCATTGAGGACAGACTCACTTGTCAATTCAGAAATTGGAAACGCACGTGTCAGGCATGTTCAAAAACTCAAAGGGCAGCATTTGTAATCTGACTGAACTACAAACCCAGTTAAGCCCTCATTCCTAGACAATCATTCCTATATCTACGTTGATATTCCAACATGTAACCTGACTCAAATTATTTGATTTGTTCCTGGTTCCTATTAATCTATTATTTAGTGTTTTGTGCTTGACATTAGTTTGTATTCAGTGTTACTAATTTAATTTTGTTACATGCTATTATTCCTTTTGTACCAATTCAAATATTTGTGAAGTCCTTAGGGCATGGGTAAAGTGCTATATACTGTAAATAATGCTTTATTTATTATTATTAAATTGCAAGGAATGACAGAAATGGTACTACTGTTATATGATGTTACTGTTCAAAATTCTATGCGCACGAGAGAGACACACACGCTCGCGCAGAGAGCGAGCAAGAGAGATACCCTATTGTTTTTGTTGACCCCCTTCTTCACTTACAGAGCTAGTTTACTGTTTTTCTTTGAAATAAATACTTAAAAACATTTAACCTACTGATTCCTCAATTATATATGATATTATTTGGGCATTTGTGCCTTACGATGTGCTGGTGTCTTGTACATACTGTATCATCAAAAGGCAGTCAGTTTAATTTCACCATTGGTAAGTGGATTTAAATGAGTGTTGTCAAAAATCTAGATGGGAAAAATAAAAAAAATCTGATGACACTGCTTACATTTGAATGACTAGGCCTCAAGAATGTTTATTTTTGATTCCCAGTTGGGTTGCCTTCAGTGTGAAGCAGGTTGTTTGCAAGTTAATATTGACTCCCCTTCATACCTCCTTGTTCCTTTTAGAGTATTAAGTCATGCATGTTAGATTATTTGTCAAATCTCAACTCGCCTGATGTAAGACTTGATGTGGGTGTTTGAAAGTGGGTCTAGTCAAAGACTGCTGTCCTGTGCTGGGTGATACCTGTCATGTGCCTGCTATAACAGCAATTAATGAAAAAGCAAACTAACAGAAGGATGGAATCATTGTCTCCATATGAAATCCAATAATTTAAAATGATAAATGGTCAGGTAGTACATTATGAATATGTTAAATTGGTAAAAAAAATATTTAATACATTATACAATATTTCAATAAAGTCTTTAGTATTGGTGTGGTAAATCTGTGGGGGGAAATGACTAGAAACATTTTCTGTGTAAGTTAACGTTAAGTCTTCATTTTACTGCAGATAACCCAGCTAAAAATTGAAAATAATCCATTTGCTAAAGGATTCAGAGGAAGTGACGAGAGTGATATGAGGTTATCCCGACTGCAGAGGTTAGTAGCAGTGTCACCTTCAAGCATTTAGGCTAAGTCAACTGAAGTACTGAATTCTGTAAAAATGTACAGAATTCCGAAAACAGAAGTGTAAACCATTCCTGATAGATGATTGAATTAATGCATTGCAACTGACCATCATCAGGCAGCTATTAGTGTTAAGCTTGATTAAACACAAATATGTTTTTTTTATCTTTCAGCAAAGATTATCCAGTGATTTCCAAAAACATCGTCAGGCAGACACTTGTTTCAGCTCACTCACAGTTTCTGGGGAAGCCAGTCAGCAGTCCACAATGTGGAAGTCAACAGTGTGACATCAGCACTCATGTGCCTTTAGGTGCCTTGGACACCCATGATCTGCCCTTCAATTCCTTCTCAGCTCCTCGGGACTCTAACTTGCTGTACCACTGCTTCAAGCGTACAGGTGACCAGTTTTCTTTCTTTAATCACATGTGGGAATGCGTAGTAGATCACTCAGGCTGCATAATTTAAGCACTCTAAGTGCTGTGTCTGCAAAGACTGCAATTGCAGAACTGCTTTAATGCCAGCTTCTCCAGGTAGTCCTATCCTTCTCAGACAGGCAGGAGCGGACTGGGTCTCAAAACCGGCCCGGGCATCCTTCAACGAGTGAGGCCCATTATTCACTGTAATTTTCTTAAAATTTGTGATGAGTACGCGACTCGCTACTTGCTATGAGCCTATGATATGAATTCTGTCTAAACTGGTGCCATACTTAATCTGTACACTGTTGTTTAGACACAACTTAAAATTTGACAACATGCTTAGAAATAAAATTTAATGAAAAATAAAAATTTAGTAACACGGCTTACACGTTATTAGAGTACATGTCAAATGTCAATGTCATGTCCAAGTGCCAGTACCCTAGTAGGCTAGAAGCTTACACAGTTCGCTGCTTTTAGCAGCCACATCATCAACAATACTGTTCACGTCAAGTTTGGCTAGGATACTATAAATGTTCCTTCCTAATATAAAAAAATTCCTATCCTGTGTTTTATAACTTTATTCATCATACTAATAATGGCAGCTGAAAACCACTAATTATCGCTCACGCTGATGACCAGAGAACAATAAAATGCATAATACATAATCTAAACTAATTATTAGTACTGAAGAATTTAAATACTAGATATGAGATAAAATAAATTGTAATAATCTATATGCTAATTGAAATGTAGCGGTATCGAAACAGAAATCTGCAAAAGGCAGTTTTGACCAAATTTTTGGCTGCAACATTGTGTACTGACAACTAAAACAACTTAATGATGTAATACGGTATATTATATAGAACTATATAAATCACAGTACCAGACAGATAATGTTTAGTAGGTTAGAAAATTAATTTTAATGTCAAACAGTAAGCAGTACATAAAATTTATTTCATGACCAGACCAGAGTCCACGGTCCACCGGGCATTGTCCAAATGCCCTAATGGCCAGTCCGCCCCTGCAGACATGTCTCAAACACCCGATTTGTGTCTCTCTCTCTCAGGTCAGTACCCAGGGGCACTACACTATTATTTCCACGGAGCATCAGTTAAAAAATACTTGTGCAGAGTGTAATTACAAAGTCATTGATGATGATGAACAATTTGAGGATGGTATTTGCGCAGTTTTAACATAATTTTAAAGTATGCCTTTTAGGAGATGCTTATACTTTCAATTAAATCAATCTTTAGCAGTTCATTCAAAATCTACAGTTGTTGCGCTCATTTAGTTTTATCAATCTGAGAATTAACACAAGATTTTTTTGTTGTTGTATTTGTAGGTGCTTATAATACAGTGGTCTTGTTTTCTTACTGCCTTCTTTTCAACTTACTTTTTAGGAAAGCATTCAAATTGAGGTTGTACTTGCTTAAGTAGTATTTTCTTAAAAGTTCAGGATTAAGGTCATTGTTTAAGTTTAAGCAATGCCATTATTTATTTTAAATTCCTTTGTGTTGATTCTGCATTATTTTTGTGATTCACTGTGTATTTACTTTATGATGTAAGCTCTTATTTTATGATTACCATATATACTCGAATATAAGCCGAGTTTTTCAGCCCCAAACTGTGCTGAAAAACGTCACCCTCAGCTTATATTCGAGTCAGGTCCCGCTGCCCCCGCCAACCCGACAGAAAGCTGGAGTGTACAGTACACACGCGAGAGAAAGAGAGGGAGAGAGAGAGACACACACACACGCGCGCGTGTGAGAGAGAGAGAGAGAGAGAGAGAGAGAGAGAGAGAGAGAGAGACAGACACACACGTGAGAGAGACACACACGCGCGCACAGAGAGCGAGAGAGATACCCTATTGTTTTTTGTTGACCCCCTTCTCCACTTACAGAGCAAGTTTACTGTTTTTCTTTGAAATAAATACTCAAAAACATTTAACCTACTGATTCCTCAATTAATGTACAGTAATTTTATTGGTATTTATTTTGATTATTAAAACTTACCAGTAGCTGCTGCATTTCCCACCCTAGGCTTATACTTGAGTCAATACGGTTTCCAGTTTTTCCAGGTAAAATTAGGTACCTCGGCTTACTGTATATTCGGGTCGGCTTATACTCGAGTATATATGGTACATCTTTTAATGTTAGATGCGATTAATCACAATTAATTACATACAACGATATACAAGTCAAACCCCATTATAGCGAATACCGAAGTAATGAAATTTTCAGAATAACGAATACTTTTTGTTGACCCAGACAAACCTTCATACAACATCATGTTTAATGGATTTTGTTTTGATGAAATGTAAATTTCAGTAAAACAAATGTTTTTTTTGACTAAAAATGGCCACTGAAGATAATAATGTAATGCAAAAAATACTTAAGTCTTCTCCTATATTTTCACTGAGTCATGGGAAACCTGCAACAGGCTGTGTATTTCTTGTTACACCAAAAGAAAGTAACAGTCTGTTGTGAAGTTTCCAGTCTCAGGCAGTCTCAACAAGGCTCGACGAGAGTGCAAAAGCGAAATCATACAGGTATAGTCAAATTCGGAGGCAGTGTTCCACCGAGTAGTTGTGTTGTGTGCAGATACTTTACTGTTCGAGTTTCTAGCACTTCTCAAAGTTTTCTTTGTGGTGAACAAAAAAAGTGAGAAATGTTAGCTTATGCTGAAAAAAAGTTACCTCTAATGTCTCATAGGGCGGCACAGTGACGCAGTGGTAGTGCTGCTGCCTCGCAGTAAGGAGGCCTGGGTTCGCTTCCCAGGTCCTCCCTGCTTGGAGTTTGCATGTTCTCCCCGTGTCTGTGTGGGTTTCCTCCGGGTGTTCCGGTTTCCTCCCACAGTCCAAAGACATGCAGATTAGGTGCATTGACGATTCTAAATTGTCCCTAGTGTGTGTGTGTGTGTGTGTGCGTGTGTGTGTGTGTGTGTGTGTGTGTGTGTGCCCTGCGGCGTGCTGACACCCTTCCCAGGATTTGTTTCCTGCCTTGCACCCTGTGCTGGCTAGGATTGGCTCCAGCAGACCCCCATGAACCTGTAGTTAGGATATAGCGGGTTGGAAAATGACTGACTGACTAATGTGTCATTTTCATTCTGTATTCATACCTGTATTTCTATTTTTTTTTAAAAAAGTTACATCTAACGTCTCTTTTTCAAACAAAATATTTTTTGCAGTTTAAGAAGTGCTATTTTTTATACAAGTATTGTCAAGCTTGGGTCACATATTTGCACGAAAGACAGGAAGGTGAGTCCAGGTTTCCAAGGAAAATACAGGTACTTTATTGCTGTCTAGAGAAAGCAGGTACAGCCTCAAGACTTCATTCTAAATAGGAGCTGTCACTTCAATACTCAAGCACACCAGATAGGAGGTGTGACATGAGGGCAATCGTTCTGCTTTAGCTCTCACCTTCAGATCAGAAGAACACCAGGGGCTTGAAATCACCACTGTGGCAGACCAGGAGTATACGAAGAAGAGCAGGCCATAGCCCAGTGTTAAATGTTCTAAACATTGTGCAACAAGCTCGTTATGCAGTAAGCCTGATCCTACAGAGGACAATTAATTTGTTTGCCCTCGGTTTACTCTTTACCAGATGCAACAGAGCAGAAACGGAGCTGTCCTAGCGCCACTGCCATTAGAGATGGTAAATTGCTGGCAACCACAGTCACAATAGTATATGTATTTCCTTCATGTTTGTTATAATGAAATTTCTGTTATAACAAAATATTTTTATGGTCCCATGAATTTCATTACAACAGGATTCCACATGTATATGATCAGAGAAAATACAAGAGGCTGCATTGTCTTCAGAAGTTGAATAGTCTGATACACTATAGGAGAATGCAGTGGCTGGACATGTTATACTCTAGAGGGCTGAAAAGGAGAACACTTTGGCTACAGAGTTTATGTGGCCTGAGACTATACAGTGTAGAAGATTGCATTAAGAATCAAACATGTATTATATGGCTGGGACTGCACTGTTTTTAGAAATAGCCTGATAATGTACGGATAGGTGCTGTGACCAGCCAAGTTATACTCTATGGGATTGAAGTGGAGGACATATTGACTAGAGTGGTTGTGTAGCCTGAGAATGTACACTGGTCTGGCATTCACTACCTTAATAAATTTCATAGTTTGTAACTTTTTAATAAGCCACACAAATTTTGTGTGTTTAAATATGGTAAATGGGAGCTACCGTGTTGCAGAGATGTGAGGTAGAGTTTAAACGCAGATATCCAGCTGCACAATTTAGGCATATCGATTCAGACACCTTGATCTAAGTGTGAATACAGTTCATAAGTATGCTGTCCAACCTCTGAAAAGCCATCATTCAGTTCAGAGCCATAAAGTTGGAATGCTTTAGTAATAAAATGACTTTACTATTCCATCTAGCAAAAGGCTTTAAATCAAAATTTTTTTAGGTTTTATTATAAAACACTCTCTACATTGTACTAAAACAAATAAGTTTGCCTAAAATAGATGCTATTTTTTTAATATTTGTATTGCAGATGGTAGGCACTTGGACCTCACTTGTAAGCGTCCTTATTTGGAGACTTCCTCCATCATTGATGAACGCTATTGTCATCCTGCAGCATCATATGAACAGGCAGCACAAAATTACCCAAACTCTAATGATTCGGCAGGATCTGGTGAAGCCTGCATGTACACAGCTGCTGAGGGAGACATCTCAGGGAGCCCTGGAGCAGAGGATCATCCAACTTTGTCATCGCTAAACTGCAACATGTGGGCATCTGTTTCTCCATACACAAGCTATAATGTGCAGACGATGGAGACAATGGCTTATTCAACATTCTCTACTCATTTCAGCACTGCTTCTGTGATGCCTCGTCTTGCTACCCCTATGTCAGGGTCACGGTCACAGGCAGCTACGGATGGCCACCTAACCATTTACAGTCCTCCTCCACAAAGTGAGATTTGCCAAAGAACAACGCCATCATCTTCTCCTAACCAAAGTTCCAGAAATCGTGTCGCTCCACACCTCCTGTATGAAAGAAAGCCAAGTTTGTCCTATTTGGGTAATGACACAAACCATTTTCCAGTATACACCCAGAGTACTTCTTCTTCTAGGGAGTGGTCATCCTATCCACATCCCAGGGTGAGAACTAGTGCTGACAACTGGATAGATGGCTATAAGGAAGATAAATAAATAACCACATGAATCTTCATCCACCCCTCAGCTCATCCTGAATCATGAATTAATAGGCACTACTTTCTAATGGCCATTTGGAAAATGATGAGCATTAGCTTTAATTAAGCTTGAAGATAGAACTCAGCTTGAACTTGAATGCACTATATGCATCGGAAATGTTTATTTGACTCTAACTAGTTGGACAGACTTCATGATATTAAAAAACAGAAGATGAGACAAAATCCAAGGAGATGGGTCACAGTGGATCATTCTTAATAGTATAATATGTTAAAAGATAATAATACTGTATTAAGATTCTTAATAAATTATTTTAATTGTTTTGTAACAATCATTATTTAGAAATGTAAAACATGTTTCAATTATTGCTCACATATATATCAGATGAATGCAGACCCTGGAACTTACAGAAGTAGACATATAAACTTACTGTCAACAAGCTTTGACTGTTTGCACTTGGAATACTTCATACAGAATTTAACAGAAATAAAAAAGTCATTTAAGTCATTCATCACATATAAATACATTCATCACAAGTATAGAGTATTCATGCTGAATAAATAATATGAATTCAATCAAATGGTGTCCCATTAAGGGCTTTTTTCATGCTTTGTACCCAGTGGTCCTGGGGCAGGCTTTAGCTCCCTGTGCTTCTCCATTGAACTAAACAGGTTAAAAACTCTGTGTATGATCAGTATGTATGGATGTATATGGAGTGTGAGCTAAAGCTTTATTTAGAAAATGATTGTGTAAATGCAAAACATGGCTGTATGCAAATTTTATTTCTGATTAACCAAACAAGCCTAAGCCATTAAATCATTTTGTTATAATTTTGTGTAATAACATAAAACTATGTGAATGTAATATTTGTGGCAACCGTCACTCCTTCATGCTGCCCTCTAGAATGAATACTTTTCCATGATAGACAATGAAACAGAGCCAGGTCTGAAACTGAAATTTTCATTAATATGCCTAAGGTGGGACGCAAAGTTAAAGAAATACATTAATATAATAGAACACTACAGTGTTTTTTGTTATGATAGGTGATTGATTTGTTTTTCGTTTATTGCACCATATATACAGTACTATAAGTAATCTCCAGAGCACTGGTAATGTTTGTGGAGTGCCATCTGTGAGAATGCAGAAGCAATGTATCTTATGGATAACTTCCTAAATATACTGATTATTTTATTAATTTTAGTTTACTCCTATATTGTGTTCTTTATGGAGAGCGGAGTGAGAAGCATGATTTATCAAATTCAGCTAGATTATACTCAATATAAGAATTATAAATTAATAAAACATGAAATACTAAAATGTGTGTGCACTACCAGAATTATACATTAATATTCATTCATTCATTCATTCATTTTCTAAGCTAACATTTTTCAATGCAGGGTCAATCCCAGCAGTACTGATACAATAGGATTCCATTCCATCACAAGGCCCACTATTTCACTCCAGATCTTTTTGTCTTTGAGACCTGAGTGGAAACTGGAGTAACTGGAGAAAACTGGAGAAAACTTCCAGAAACATTGTGGAAATGTCACACAGTGAGTGACCACACCAAGAATTTAACTCATGGCTCTGGTGCTAAGATTAAGCAGCTCTACATACTATGACAACTTGTCACTATCATATACTACAAGAAAAACACAATATAATACACATAGCGATTAAAAAAGAAGAAGAGGGTTCTAATTTGCATGAAGTGGACAAGAGCAATCAGCATGATCAATTTTTCAGACTATTAGACTTTGGGGCCTTTTTGGTTCATGACAGCCACTGAAGAGCTATACGCTGAAAAGGCCGACAGAGTCAAGATGACCTCTGGAAGCTTGTACTACCATTGCCATAGCAATACACCAGGAATGCCTTGATTATGTTTTTGTGATTTGGAAAAACAACTAGGTGAGTTTGTTGGGGTGAGATCAGTGGTTGATCACCTTGACTTATTGCAGCATATATGCCATGATTGTCAGTCAATGCCAGTGACAGCAGTTGCAGGAATGCTCTAACACCTCAGGGTCTGGGAGACATAGATGAACATTAACTAAGCAAGGACTGGCAGATCATATGATATTCAGTAACATCCATATGGAGCTGGTGCACTCGGTTGTTTGTTGGGTTATGACCCTGACTGTGTGGTGATATTTCTGATAAGTGAGTCTTCCATGACTTTGTATGCTAATGAGTACTTATCATCATCAACTGCATCCTAAATGCAATTGTGATTAGTCCCATGTTTATCTTGGTGTTAAATATCATGGGATCCACACATGGAGATGACATTAAATAGCATAGTGAAACATCACATGAGACAGCAGCAGTAATCATAGTGTGAGATAGCATTGTGTGTGATAGGCAGACACCACTGCTGTGTAACAACATTGAGAAGGTCTTGTCACTTATCATAAAATGTTCTGTAGACAACTACTGCGTATATATACATATGTGTAATTGCATACAGTTTATATATTTATACCCACACTGCATAATGGAAGTAAGTACATATCACAAGTTTTGAAAGTTTTTTATGCATCATCTGATTCACAGGCCTTGAGGAGTGTAAAATTACAAATTCATTTGTTAAAAATTATATAGAAAATAAACTTTGTGCTGCTCCATGGTTCCTGGAAATATTTTTGTGTACATAAGCCAACTGGGCACACAACCCCTTATTACAGGGCAGTTACAAGCAAGTCTCATGATGGTCTGATGTTGGCATATGTCACTGGTCAACTGGCTCAATTTAATGCCTTCACGGCTTTGGTCTTCAGACTTACTATATATATTTATATTTATATTACTTTATTGTGTAGGTGCTGCTTTATTGGATTAATTTCCTGTTTAGAGTTAAGTACAGTACATTAACTACATATTTTTCTCAATCACTCAACTACAATACACTGCCAAGGCCTGCTGCCTAAATCAGTAATATTTCAAAGGAGGATGTCTGTTATGTTTTCTAGCACTTGGTCCTAGACAGTGACGGGTGGATTGGCTCTTTGTTGATCTGCACCCACTTTAAAGCACTTGAAAGTGTAAGCTGGCCCAAAGACTCATGCACAGGTATTTTATATTTTTGGGAAATATTTTAGATTGCAATCTTGAATATATTAAAAAACAAATTTCTTTTTTCATTGTTATGACAAAAATTAAAGGAAATATCAGCCAGAAAAATCTGTGACTTTAAATAATTAATGCCAAACAGTAATAATACAAAGACAAAACAACAACAGACTGTTTTCCAGCATGTAGTCATTGAAAGCATTTGGTATTAAGAATTACAGAACCATCTTAATGACAAGTTGACTGGGTGGCTGGTGTCAATTGTTTCAGTTAAACTAACTAGACGTTTACATGTTTAGATTTTTGGGGTAGCATTTGTAATTAAATTATTTACAGTACTCAGTATTAATTTAAATGATTTTTGACTATGACCAGAAGTGGTGTAGTAATAAATATGAAGACATTTAAAAGTGCCATGAAGATTTACACCAAATTTTCAAGTAGGTTCAACCCTTGCAAGAAGACTCCATGATGTCACAGACATAGTTGCACTGATGCATAAGAATATTCAGCTGCAGTTACAGTAGTGTGTCCAAATTGAGGAGCTGTTCTGTGATTTGAACTTACTGAATGATAACATTTATATTAAATAATGTCGAAATGGATGAACATTTGAGTTCACATTAACAGCAGAATTCAATTTGAAAGTATGGCTGCTCAGCTAACATTGTCTGTACCATTCAACGTGAATAAGCGCACTCCCACCATGCATTTATGTAGGTGCACTACAACCCTAAGGTCTTTATTGGTGAGGCAATGAACCTTTTATGTTTTTGTCAACATATAAACTCCTGTCATTATACCGTAACTGTATATGTAACATCTGCACTGATTTTATATTTGTTTGTGTGTTTGTCTGGTTTGAATATTAACATTCCGCCACCTTAATAAATATACTTTATTCTCTCCTTCCTGTTTTTTTGTTTGTTTTTCTTAATCATTTTCCATAAATGTGAATTTTTTTTAGTAAATATTGTTTTTTCTAAGCACACTTTTGCTGTGAACAAACAATATAATACCAAGTGCCATGAAAAAATAGTAGCATTAGTAATATTAGTAACAGTGGTATTTGTAATGCTGGGTGCTGGGAAGCCACCCTCCACCAAATATTTTTAAAAAGGTACATAAATTAATTAGGTACTGTGAAATAATCATGAAATAAATTTGTTTATTTGCACAACGTGCCTGCTGTTTGATAGATAGATAGATAGATAGATAGATAGATAGATAGATAGATAGATAGATAGATAGATAGATAGATAGATAGATAGATAGATAGATAGATAGATACTTTATTAATCCCAAGGGAAAATTCACAGTTGCTGAAAAGGCTGCCACTCTTGGCGGCGCCGGAACTAACATTTGCGCATGTCAACATCCATTAAAAATTGGTTTTGAGTTGTATTTGTTTAGTTTCTGCGTGAATAAAAAAAGATCTGTGTGAATACCTATATTTCCAGAGTGAAGGACACCGGCCAAATGAGAGTCTGTGTAGGTCCTTAATATTTTGGCAATCAGGTGACCTGAGGCACCCTGTTAATTGGTTATTTCAGATTTTCCCAGGGAAGCAGCTCTCCGCACCCCGGACACTCCCACATTTATTGGCCGGCAAATTAGTATTGTTTTAGGTTTTGTTAATGTAATGTGATTGGACAGTCCTCAATGCCATATGTTATGCTGACATCAGTGATTCACAGTTCATACTTGCCTTTAATGTTACGTAACTACAGAAAGCGAGTGCGCCTTTAAGGAGATGGCAAGTTCAAGCTGAATTTTAGAAATCAAAGAAAACTTTTTCATTTCTTTAATGAAACACCCCATCATAAATCGCTCAATTTAAGAAAAAAAGAATTTAAAGGAGTTTGGACTGGATTGACCTGATTTAAGAATTCAGCAGTAGGCAAGTGATTGAGGACAAGCTTACACACAGAGTTTTTTCAGCTGTTGTTATGACAAACAGAGTTGATCACTGGGTTTGGTGTCAATCCGTGCGGGATTAAGTAATGTAGCAATGGCAGACACACTTGTGATGCTTCTCGACAGAAACTTTGTTTTAAAACATTTCAGACAGCTCTCTGTGTAAAAACAATGTGGTATGCACACACTGCAATGAAGAGCTGGCTATGCTAACATCTTTGGTTTGTAAAAACCACTTCATGTACAAATCACATATCAATTACTGATTATTAAATATTTTTACTGCTTGCTATAGGTTTCCCAAGACTGTACACATATAAACCATGTTCCTAAAAAGAATGAACAATGCTTTTTTTCTAATTAATTAATAAGTAAATTAGTTCAATAAATTATAAACTCATGCTGGAAAGAAAAGCACAAAAGCACTCACCCCGGAGAACCATGTTTGGATTCCATGCTCTAGCTGAGGTTTATCTTTGTAGGTACTGTCAGTAAATAATTTGCACAAGGGCTTTATCAAGAAAAGAAAACACCAAGACCATTTTTAAGTAAGCTTGCTGATGTTATTTTAGTCTACCAGGAAAGTTTATCTGACAGAGTTGCTGTAATATTCTTTCTACTGTAATAAATCTAGTCATATCAACAGATGAGCTCACTCATTTGCCACGGGGAGCCTTAGAGTGCACTGCATTACTTGTCATCCACTGTTAAACTGGCCACAAATTAAATGGTAGGGAAGTACGGAGTTGCAGACTGTCCAGTATCCCACCAGGCAGCTACCATTTGTGATGGCAATTCTATTTACCATTTCTGTCAATGCTGCATATTTACTATTTTAGAAACAGGAACAAGTAAAATGTCTTTTTTTTTAATTAACTGGAAAATATAACAAGCATTTTCAATTCTGTGCTCACTAAAATATGCACCTTCACATCATCATGTAAACTCTTGCTGTGTTTGACGGGGTCATTCTCTAGTTTTAGAATGACTTTAGGAATTCACTGAAAGTGAGATCACATTAACAGTGTTGTCCGTTGGTGGGCTACTGACACACAGGAATTCATCTGGCCACACCTCGTTCAGTGAACGCTTGGCCAAACTTTAGAATATGAACTGTAAGAGCTTGCATCTCTTAGACACTTATTACTTAACAAAGCCTTTTTTAATATCTTGTTACATAGCAGAGAGTGTCTAATGGATGCACTACACATGACACCTATTCTACAGTGTAATTACTGATGCTTTGTAAGTCTTATTAGGACCTAACAAAGCATTTGTTAAGGTCTTGTTACACACTGTACCAATAAAATGACAACTCATTAAGTAACTGCAATAAGACATCTGGGGAGCGCTCAGATTTCTCCATCTGTTCATGTTAACTTCCGCAGGTACACAGTGGAGTTTTGTCCTCCCTGGCAGCCTAACATACTGGTATGGCACCTAATTGGCTCAAAACTGTAAAGTGTAATGAAGGAAGCACAGGCTATTACTGACACCCAGCTGTCTTCTCATCATATACTACATATACTACACGCACTGCATTAGAAAGTCAAACAGGATCATCAAGGACCTCAACCATCTTGTACAATCGCTTCCATCACTCATCATTTTTGGGAAATGGCACAGGACTATTTGCATTTATTTATCACAGTGCTGGAGAGTGGTGACATGTTGCATGTTGGCAAAACCTGCAAGTAAGAATTTCACTGTGCTCTGTACCACTGCTATTATGTTATAAAAATGTCTAATGATTTTGCACATATTAATAAAGTTCACTCTTACTAAAAGCTTAAAGGCTATAGGCAGTTTGTCATTGCATTTGATAATCTCAATGCAGTATATCACAAAACCATATTATAGCATAGAAATGGTCATGGCTCATTTTATAATTAGGTTACAATGTTTTAAAAAAACGTTAATTTTTAATTGTAACTTAGTTATTACAGATTTTTCATTGTCAAAAAAATGTAGGTTAAAAAGTAAATTTTTCGTTACCAATTCCATAGCAACATCTAATTATTTAATAGAGGTGTATATCATTATGATATACTGTAATAAATAAACAGGCTTCCTTGATTTTTTAAAGTTTTCAAGAATAAAGATGTTGGGTGATTAAGACAAGGGTTCCAGTCTTTACATGGTGAATATCTACATGGGGTTGCAGGTTCTTCCTACATGCCCATGGGTCTATCAAAAAGACAAGCTTGTAAAGTTCACTGGAGACCCTAAGTTGGCCTGCTGTGAGTTAAAGTGAGTGTACATCAGTGTACCCTGGGTGCTCACCTGGAGTTGATTCCTGCCTTGCATTTGAAGCTACAGTGATTCTAGTCAAACATAATTCTAAAGCCTCATGAGCATTTTCAGAAAATGGTTGAATGGGTGGGGTGGCACAGTAGTAGCACTGGTGCCTTACAACAAGGAGACCAGGGTATATATCCTGGGTTGCTTCCTACTCTGAGTTTGCATATTCCACCAATGTCCATGTGTGTTTCCTCTGGCTGCTCTGATTTTCTCTCACAGACCAGAAACGTGCATGTTAGGTGGATTGGTGATTCTAAATTAGCCCTAATGTGTGTTTATGAGTGTGTGTTCATCCTGAGAAGGACTGGCAGCTGGTCCAGGGATTGTTCCTGCCTTGCATCCTATGTTTTCAGTGATAGGTTCTAGCAACACTACTCTGGATCAGCGGTTTTGGAAGATGGATGGATGTATTGGTTGAATGAATGGAAATAGAACCCTCTATTAAAATTAATTCACTCAAAATGCCACTAGTGACTATTACAGCAAAGACAAACTAATTGTGTAATAAGATGTAGTTATATTTCTCATCATCAGCACAAGGTGATATCCAAGCTCTTCTAAAGAAGCATGGTCAACTAGACAAGGCTGAAGACAAGAAAGGCAGTAGCCAAGCATGAACAATGAGTAAAGGAGATGAGAATTACATCAAAGTAATGTCCATTGAGAAATTGCAAGAAATCACAGAAACCATGGGATTCCACATACATCCCTCTATAGTCTGGAAAAGTTCTGGCAGAAGTGGTCTTCGTGGAAGAGTTGCTACTAAAATAAGTAAATAAAAAATTAATCTGAACTGGAAACAAAGACTTACCTACACATAAAAAACATAAGGAGTGTGGTGCTAAACTAGACTGAAATGTTTGGCTCAAGCAGGAGGCAGTTTGTCCATAGAAGAACTGGAGAGTACTACATGGATGAGTGCCTGTAGCCAGCAGTAAGGCATGGCAGAGGGTCCCTGCACGTTTAGGGCTACATTTCTGCAAATGGTGTTGGTGATCTAGTAAGATGTAATGGAATCATAAATACTGAAAAGAACAACCAGATTTTCATCCATCATGTAATGTCATCAGGGAGACATCTGATTGGTCCCAGCATCATTATGTATGAAGACCGTGGCACTCAAACATAAGGCCAACATCATAAAAAATATCTTCATTAAAAAGAATAACAAGAAGTTCTGTAACAGATAGTATGGTCTCCACAGAGCCCTGATCTCAATATCATCAAGGCTATCTGGGACTAACTGGAAAGATAGAAGCAACCGAGATGACCGCAGAGCAACTGTGGTAAGTTCTCCCAAAACAGGCAGCCTGCTTCCTTTCTAATAAAACAGCACAACACAAAAGTGTACCTTAGAGAACTGGTGCAGTTTTGAAGGGAAATAGGGGTCTCACTGAATATTAATTTGATGTAGTTTTTTTTTTTTTTTTTTACTATTTATGGCTGTCTATCGTATTTTTTATGTTTACAAACTTTTCATTTCATTTCAACTGATTATTTTTCTTTTTACACAATTGTAGTTCTTCTTTTCTTACACATTGGAGTGAGATCTGGACTCTGACTTTGCCAGTTTAGGACATTAATGTTGTTTTTTTGCCAATAAAAAGAAATCTTCCCCTAAGGTGCTAGTTTCTTGCAGACCATATCATTATTTCCTCCAGGATGTCCCATATTTTGTTGCCTTCATTTTACCCTCAAAAGCCTTCTAGTGTCTACTGCAAAGAGGCAACCTCACAGCATGATCCTGGCACCACCATGTTTCAGGGTAGGGATGGTGTGTTTTTTGTTAATGTGCAGTGTTCAAACATGGTGTTTAATGTGATGGGCAAAAAGCTCCCTTTTGATCTCATCAGACATTACAGTCTTTTTCCAGCTAACTTCAGAGTCTCCCATGTGCCACCTCAAGCCAAGATGTCTTATGGGTTTTTAACAGTGGCTTTCTCTTTGCCACTCTCCCATAAAGCTTTAAATGATGAAGCGCCTGGATGCAGTTGCTGTCTGCACAGTCCCTACAACCTCTACCATTGTAGCTTGTAACTCCTTCTGAGTTATCAGAGGTGTCTTGGTGGCCTCCCTCACTAGTCTTCTTGCATGAACACTCATTTTTTGTGAGCAGAATGCTCTGAGCAGATTTATAGCTATAGCATACTTTTTCAATTTCTTAATGACTAATTTAACTGTAAGCCTAAGGATTTTCTGTGACTTGGATATGTTGTTCTCTCCCTTCCCTGACTTGTGCTTTTCAATCACCTTTCCATTGAGATGTTTGACATGTTCTTTTGTCTTCAAGATAAGGTACATTTAGATGACAATTAAATGAAGCCCTTCGGCTACATACAGATGATCGCAATTGAACTCATTATGTGACTTATAAGAGCAATTGGCTACACCAATGATCATTTATATGTGTCATGTTAAAGGGGGTTAATACTTATGCCATCAATTATTTTGTGTTTTATATTTTCAATTATTTCAGATCCATTTTCACTTTGACATGAAAAAGTGTATTACTGTTGATCACTATCAAAAAAGCCAAACTAAATCCACAAGTTAAGAATAAGGCTGCATTTATGAGAAGTGGATGTAGGGGTCTACTGGAGTTTCATGAAAATGCAGAGTGTTTGCTTTGTCAAAACCTTCATAGGGTTTTCTTTAAGGGGACATGTTCAGATAAAACACGGAACAGATTTAGCACTCACCTGCTAGTAGTGCCAATGCCATGTTTGGTCTCTCTGCAGTGAATACAGTACACCTAATCTAGTCCAGGTGGAACTCACAAAACGGATCGCTGGACACTCCACCCTCATCATCAAAGACCTGGGTGAAAGTGCCATGTCTAATAAGAGAGAAATATGAAGAGAAAATAAACGATAGAGAGAACTGCACACACTAATTTGCTTCATTACATTGGTTACCTATCAAAGAGGTCTCCTTGCAAGGGTGGTGCAATAGGTGAACGACTTGGTGTTACTCTTCGCACACACACTTGATTATTAACTGGAGTCTCTCTAATCCTTTTCTCCTTTTATTTTAAGCATCTTTCCAGGAATGGATCTTTTTGTATCATTGGGGGGATTGGGGGGGATGAACAATCCCCTTTCAGTTCCCACAAAAAGATTGTATTCAACATTATTCAACATTAGTGGGATCAGAGCATTTCAGGTTTGGAATAACTTGATCTCAATAGGTTGATCACTACACAAGTTACATGTGCCACAAACACACACTTTAACTGCACAACAAGAAAGTAAGTGCACACTGTTTGTAGTATAAATTAAATAATATGTTCCCATCAGTCTTACATAGTATTTAAAATAAACCTTTAAATTCGGACCAACAGACTTCACTGAAAGACAGCCAAGCTCGGCTGCCTACCCCCTTTGTGGTGCATGTCTGCTAGATTAGTAGATTTTTTTCCTGGATCTCATTGACAACAGCACTGCCTGTGCCAGTCTACCTCTGTGCTACCAAGTTCACATTGCCGCCTTTGTACTGTGCAAATGTCTGACGCACAAAGCTGAGTTTCAACAGTCTTGTAAAAGCAATCAAAAGGCCCACATTACCATTTACAAAAGATGCCCAACTGCCTTTAAATGCTTGGGGATTTCACATCCAGTCCATTATGTTCTTTCAATGTCTTGTAAAAATTCAATTAATGGGTAATTCTGATGTGATCCACATGCAACACAATCTGCTGGAAACTTAGCAGCATTAAACTGAGTTTTCCTCACTGTCATAAAGCCCCACATGTATTTCTATATTTATGGCTCATTTGCCATTTCTTTGAAGACATTTAATCCTCGATATCAATTTATGAGAAAGATAACACCACCTTATGTTGCGGAAAAGGTTCTGCCAAGAAGGTAGAGAAGAAATACAGACCTAAATGACACAGATATAATGTAATATAATTAAAATCTGCAATTTTTCAAGGATTAACACAAGAATGTTTCCATCTGATTTTCATTTTCCTTTCACTTGCACATCTCACGGGCACACTCTGGCTCCTCACGGTGCACTTCCAGTTGCTTCATTGTATCATTAGATGACCAAAACATCTCAAATAGCTCCATTTAATCCACAGAAGCAACAGATACTCTGAAATCGGTATGAAGCGCCAAGCTTCTAATATTATTATGGAAAGGGAATGTCGTACATCTGTGGGGGAACATCTTTTCTGCCCTTGCACCCAAGGTCTCTTTCTTTCAGCCATCACTCATAACTCAGAACCACAAACGCAGAAAGGAGATGACCAATAAATCAAGTGTTTACATGAAGCACTGCTCTGTGAGACACTTTACCAATGTAACAAAATCACTTTCTCTAGAAATCACACCCATTACAGACACAAACTGGGGTCCTGTCCTCCATAACTATTTTCGCTGAAGTGACAATCCAGGTTTTTGACTGTGAATACTCATCCTGTAACAGGTTCACTTTCTCTTGGGCTCTGAAACACCAGCATTACACCAGTCCATTAGTGGATCTCACAATTTCCTTTACCTTCAGTATGTGAACAAGACTCCAAAATGGAAGAGTAGCTGTCTTAAATGAAGAGGTTTTCGAGAACCGTGACCTCTAATATGAACTTGCTGATTCTCATCCTGCCCCTGCACAGACCATTGATTATATCTGAATGAGACCAAATGTACTATGGACATCCAAAAAAAAGAAAA
Source organism: Erpetoichthys calabaricus (assembly GCF_900747795.2). Taxonomy (NCBI): domain Eukaryota; kingdom Metazoa; phylum Chordata; class Cladistia; order Polypteriformes; family Polypteridae; genus Erpetoichthys; species Erpetoichthys calabaricus. Next base: position 87,921,232 of record NC_041401.2, read on the forward strand.
GCAGACCTGCAACCCTCGGGTCCCCAAACCAGATGCTCTCCAAGACTTTCTGTACCTCAAAATACATGAAAACCATATGCAAATCACAAAGCAGAATAGAAGCAAGGCATACCATCTTTGTAGTCTGAAAGCCATTTGAAATGTAACCCACCTAAACAAAAAGTGCAGACATACAGTATCTACAGCTATACATTATTCACTTTTCTATTACAAAACCACATGTGGGACTGATCTTAAAAGAGAGACATCAGGATAAAGGAAGGAACCAACCATGTATAGGTGCTTTCTCACCACAGGAACTTTGTTTTCAGGAACCAAAGGGTCACTCATGGTCCCTGGCCACTTTCGTGTGTTGCCTTCTACCGCACAACACAAACTATAACCTTTATGCAAAATATGTGACATTCAAAGAAGAAATGAAACGAAGCACATTCAGGAGTTTACAGAACCCCTCCCCTCATTATCGCTTCTATGTGGTGGCACGGCACACCAGGGAGGCAGCTATCAAGAGTGAGCGCAGCGCTCCATCTACACTGATAACTCTCCAAAGTCCAAAATACTAAGAAATTTGTAAGTTGGTGCCAATGCTTGTGGTCAACCAATCATCACAATTCATCTCCCACTATACTTCCTGGTTGAATGAAAAGTACATATTCTGAAGTAGGAGCTAACTAAAGTACTGGAACCTACAAATTGCCTGAGATCCTGCAGTGGGAATGCTACAAAAGCTCCTGAGTTTCTAAAAAGTCCCTGATTCCTGAAAAAAGCATTCCTTCAGTGGGAAAGCACCTTATGGGATGCTATCATTATCACAGTTAGGACTCATATTCATTCACAATTTCCAATTTGTAGAAGTGCCAGTTAACCTAATATGCACATCATTGACAACAAATTAGTGAAAAACCTACGTGGACACAAGTGGAACTCCAAAGTTCACTTCATATTAAAGCAGACAAAGAAGAGGATAATAAATGTCACTCAAGATATTCAAGAAGCAATAATAAGTTATAGAGACATATTTTTGGGATACACAATATAAATGTTGGAGGCACATTGGTTAGTGCTATTGCCTGTGATACCCCATGTAGTGGCAAGGTTGGCACCAGACTACACAGTGGGCATCTTGTAGTTCGGGACCGACTGGGATCAGACTTGAGAGAATTCAGACATGGATACACAGACACAAAAATGTGGTATTTTCCAAAACAAAAGTGGATTTACTTACAGGTGCATAAAAACACAAAAAATGTCCCAATCAAAAAATTGTGAATAATATTTACAGTGAATTTTGACAATCCCAAAATGAAAAATAAAGACAAAAATGTATACTGTATACTCAAAATGGTAGTCTTCCTAAAGATAGAAAACAATCAGGAGGAAACTACACACAACAAAGTCCAAAGAATTACAAAAATATTTACAAGAAAAAGAAGTGTATATAGAAGGAAAACAAAGTGCACCGCAAACTTAAAATCTATATAAATACGTCCATCACCAAAAGTGCTTCTACTAGAAGATATCAATATCTATTTATATACAAGAAAATATTTACAAACAAAGCACAAGCCACTATTTGGTATACTAAGAGAGATCACTATACCAACCACACTATCTACACCACTGAGTCTAAAGACTACCCCAAGAGGCAAAGATGTGCCTCTTATACTTGGGGAAACAAATCTTACAACCAATCCTGCAACACGTCGTCTCTTACACCTATAGCGGCTGATGTGTTTAGAAAAAAGTCCAGTAGATATGCCGGGCTGTGTCTTCATTAGCAGTAAGTGATTGGGTAGCAGTGCTTGTAAATCATTTGGGTCATCAGATACCTTTGTGAGGGGTCTGTTGTTTATGATTGGTTCTGTTTTGTGGTGTAAAAGTGTCCAGGAAAGGCACTTTAACCTCTAAGGTTTTTTTTATATTGGCAGACAAATTAATACTGGAAATGACCAAACTATTAGCCTTGATTCCCACACATGTCCTGCAAAATGCATGTATTCAACAATCATTTAGCACAGATAAGCTTAAATACAAAGCAAGAATATCTCAACACTGGCTAAGGCTAGCTATCTCAACTTCAATACATTACCAAGGGCTAGAAGCCACTCTGCTCCCGAGGTGTCCCTACCGGGATTCACTTATGTGTCGATCCATCTTCAGATTGCTTCCCCTGAAAGGGCTACACTTTAGAACACCTAGCAAAAACCAAGAATGGCTATCCCTGTACTGAAAGAAGTACAATTTTAAAGTCATGTGATATATGCCTATCAGCCATCTGGAAACTCGTTTAAAAATAACATTTATTCTAGTTGTGGGCATCAATGAAGCAGGAACTAACACTTGATGGGGCATCAGTCCATACACAATTCTACAGACACTCATAGCAGGCCCAATTATCCTAAGGCCAAACTTTTTTGGTGTTTAGGAGGAAATCAGAGAGGAAAAAAGTTTGGAAAAAAGAAAAATCCCATGGACATAGAAAGACCTACAAACTCTTTACAGAGAGAAATCTAACCCATGTTCCTGTAAATGAAAGATCTTGCCAGTGTGCCACCCTTAAGTTAAATTGTGGAGTTTTACCTTTGCTTGTTCATTATTAGAATAGTGCAGATATTGCATTGAGAACAAACAATTCCTACTTCCCTTCTAGCTGCATTCTTCTCATTCTCTATTCAATTTTCCTACTCACTTAATCAAATTCGGAAACACAATGCGCTTATCCTGTCCACACTGGACACAAACTGGAAGCCAAATTTTGATCCAGTCTAACTTGGAATTTCTCATTTTCATGACCTGAAGAAAATTATGGTCATACCACTTAGTCATTGCAACACCAAGGCTTTCCTTGCTGTAAACTCCAAAGTGAATTTATAAGTGACCGTACACTTGGAGGATCAAAGCTTCAGGATAGGCCTTGTTTGCTTTCATGTGTGGATTCTTCCAACACAATGGAGTGACTCATTAGCACACCAGCTTCTTCATAAAGACCAGCAGTGTGTGTGCTCTCCTCAAGTGGTCTGTGTGGCCATCTACCCCCCCCCCAAACACTCTGACAAGCTTATGGGCGACAGGAGGCTCTGACAAAGCCACTTCTAGGTGCTGACCTTTTTACCCAAAGGGATCAGCACTTTAATCCCGTTTGCTCCAATTAGAAAGATGCAGACCATCAGCTGCAAAGGGACTTTGGGCAATCATTTGATTCACGCCGAAAGGAAATTGCAGCAGTGACGCCTGACCTCCACCCAAACACCACTTTTTGAAATCCGCAGGCTGATAAATAATTGCACCACTCGTGCTGGAGTTCTCTTGTGCCATAAAGAAAAGAAATCAACAACTGCTGAGCTGATGGCATTTCCTCTGCATGAGTCTCTTTAACCTGTCAAAAATAATCCACTAAAAGGAGATCCCTGGAGCAGCACATAAAGTGTTGCTGAAAAAATATTTAAAAATTGTAATATAAAACTTTAAGTAGTGTCTATAAAAAACAAAACTGAAACCTGGATGTCTCTATGTTCAGTTAATGGATAGAAGTAGGATAGTTCAACAATGTCTTTTTAACTCTAAAAAAAAAAATTAAGCAGCATTCAGTATGCTTGTGTGATAAAGTAAGTGCACCCTTGGTTCTATCATTACAATTAGGAGGCTAACTAGCACCAGCTGCACCAAAACGTGATCAGCTAAGCAAGTGGATGTTAAAACTAATGCATTGTGAGGTTTCTTGTCAGTACTTGTATTTATGGTAAGACATTGTGATTAGAGTAAAAGACATTTGTCATTTTCAAACAATCTGATGGTGGCAAATTTTCATCTTGGAAGATAATCTACAGACAGGAAATAGTCAAGATCACTAAGCATCCATTCAATGAAATTCTCTCGAAGACCTTGCTATGTCTACAACTACAGAATAGTTATGTCCATGGATCTAGTTGCCTCCTTTGTTATAACCAATGTAGTACTAGGGTGTTGTACCGTGTTAGCCATTATGAATGTAGAGAAAAGCCAAGCAAAATGACACCTTTTATTGGCTAACTAGAAAGATTACAATATGCAAGCTTTCGAGGCAACTCAGGCCCCTTCTTCAGGCAAGATCTTGCCTGAAGAAGGGGCCTGAGTTGCCTCGAAAGCTTGCATATTGTAATCTTTCTAGTTAGCCAATAAAAGGTGTCATTTTGCTTGGCTTTTCTTTATAACCAATGTCAAACTTCTAGATTCTGCTGTCAAGAAAATAAATAATGCTGACCTTCCTAAAAGGACAGCCATGAAGGAACTGTTACTTGTCATTTAAATATTTCTGCACAGCTTTAGCTTATTTTTTCTTCTTTGATATTCATATATGTGGCATTTTTTTAGAGATTGAAGTTCCAAGTTATTTTGTTTCAGGTTACTGAACATTGTCAATAAATGTTCTGACTCACAAAGTGAAACAAATACTGTGCGTGATTAAAATGTCATGCAGACAAATAAAACTTTGAGCACAGGCGTGTCATCTGCAGGCCACACAGGCTGAAGCCAGCAGGTGATCTTGGACTCACCACAGCCTTGTTGAAGATATTCACAAGACTGTCTTCAAGTTTCTACATGAAGATCAGGAGATAAACGTATTACAAATTATTAAAGCTGGTTACAAGAACGTACAGAAAAAAAAACTTTAATGGACACAAAACAGAAAGAAGACATAGCTTTCATAAAGCTGTTTGATACTGCTGGTGGAAAAGTGACATTACGTTTTTGCACCATCAATAAAAATAGACTTGTCCAAAAAGGTTTGTTTCCTATTACTAGAGAATAAAAATCAAAGCAACTTAAGGGGTGTATTTTCTTTTTCACCAGTTTGTGAGGAAACAGAGGATTTAAATGAGTTGATCCTCTTTGACAAAAAAAAAAAATTAAATTGAAGTGTTATTGTGAAACAAGAAAATCTAAAATAAGCAACATTCCAAATATTACAAGTACTCTGTAAAGTTATGAAAAATATTTAAATTAATATTACGTGCTATTAGAAAAAAAAAAGTGAAGCTTCATTCTATCAAATCAGCTGTCAAAAGAAAAAAGTACAAAGCAAAATATAAAGTACTAAAGGATTAAAGGGTTTCAGTTTGAACACAGAATGACATAAAAGCAAAAATATGCAGTGTACCTATTAAATAAAGGTTTTTAATAAAAATAAAAAATATTACTGTTTAGCTTGAATTAAACTCTAAAGTATATTCTAATGTTATAAAATTTAATTGGCTACATAATTTGAAAAAATAAACTTACCTTAAAGAAAACTTTAATTTCCAGAAAAATATTAAATCTTTGATGTTTTTTTAAAATAAGGAACATTTTGACCCTTGAAATAAAAACATAATCAGGTTATTGATTTTAGCTTTTTTAAAATGCAACAGCAGCTGTCAGTACAAAAGCATTAAATCCAAATGGCATACAGTGAATCTAATGATGGTTCATAAAGGCTACATACTGCAAAAAATATGCATACTGTACATAATATGTCATATAAATATATATGTATATATATTCAATATGTATAGATTTGTTTATTTTATTTCACTTGAAGAACTTTAATGCAAGTCAACTTGTAACTTAAAAAGAAAAGTTTTAGACATCATTTTGAAAAATTCAGATTATATATTTTACTATAAATATCCAGCATTGTATATGTATATACTAGCATGCAACAGATTGCCAACTCTTTAGAGACATTAAATGTGATTTTCAAAACAACACAAACTATTTTCCATTTCACTATACTGTATAGAAATATAGATACAAAAAAAGACATGGTCATAAAGCTTCAAATATTTATGAATACAAGGATAATCATAAAATTTTGACCTTCAAAATGTCACTCTAAAGTGTTGATTTTGTAAGCATCTCACTTTGAAAATTGGCTTTCTCTGGCGTTTGTGTTTAATACAATGTAGACTTTATGTGATTTACACAAACAAATCATTTTATTGTCATCATACCTTACAATCACTTGAACTGAATTCAGTATTGTATAAGATGCCAATCAAAAAACAACTGAACAGGGCAATGCTGTGTTGGACCTGTGTGTGTGTGTATACTGTATATACTGTACTGTATATAGTGGATAAATATAGTGGTGTACAGCCAGGGCCCTTGCCCGGCCAGGACGCTTCTACGCTGGAGGGAGCGTATCCAGCGTATTACCTCCCCCAGAGTGCTAGATGGCAGCGCCCTTGGGTTGCAGTAGTGCATTGGACTCCCACAGGGTTCCATGGGAGTTGGAGTTTGGTGCAACCCTGTTGGGATCCGTGGGCACCGCCAGAGGGTGCTGCAGCTACTGCTGAGCCCTGGGTTGCAGCAGTTCCACCACACCTGGAAGTACTGCTAGAAGTTGGTCAACAAGCACCTGGAGCACTTCCTGGTGCCTTATAAAAGAAGCCAGCAGCCACAACTCCTGGAGCCAGAGTCGGGTGGATGAAGACGAAGCTTGTCAGGAGGAGTGGAGGCGACAGAGAAAAAAAGAAGAGCAAAAAGATTTTGGGCTGAACTGTGTTTGCTGTGCTTGCAATTGTGCTGTACTGGTGAGAAACAGGGGAAGACGTTTCCCATGGGAAAAACAAAGAAAAAATAAAAGCTTGTGTTTGAACTTGTGTCCCACATCTGTCTATGTCGGGGATGGGGTGGCTGGTAGCCCATAATATATATACGGTATATTCACTTTAATATACATTGTGACAGACGACCGGCTATGGACTCCGGTCGTCACCCCCAGGCCGCTAGGAGGAGCCCTCCGGACAGCATATTTGCGCCCCGAGTTCCAGCAGGGCCTCATGGACTGTGTAGTGTTTTGACACAGCCCTGCTGGATACCTTGGGGGCCGCCAGGAGTCGCTGTAAGGGGGCTAGTGGGCTCTGGTATGCCCTATAACCCGGGAGTGCATCCCAGTCACGTGACTGGAAGAAGCGATGTGCTCCCGGGATGAAGAAAAGGACTTTGCCCTGACCCGGAAGGAAAACGGACTTGTGGGTTTGGCTTGGGGCCACTTCCGGGTCAGGGGCTATAAAAGGACTCTGGGAAGCCCAGAACACCGAGCTGAGCTGGGAGGTAGGGTGGCGACGTGTCTGGGCGAGGAGGAGAGAGAATTGTGTATTGGTTAATGAGTGTGGAGTGGAGGGTGCTTTGTGCACAGTATAGTATTATAATAAAATATTATTATACATTCACCTGGTCATCAGAGTGGTACCTGAGGGTTCGAGAGGTGGACACGAGCATCAACTGCTACAACATATACACCTTATATACTGTTTATGAACATGTATATAGCATATATCAGATTTGAAAATGCAATCTGTGAATTGAAATATTCAGAAATGCATTCTATTTACATACCATTGTGGCCAAATGTTTTGAAAGTGACACAAATATTAATTTTCACAAAGTTTGCTGCCTCAGTTTTTAATGGTGGCAATTTTCATATACTCCAGAATGTAATGAAGAGTGATCAGATGAAATGCAATTAATGGCAAAGTCCCTCTTTGCCATGAAAATGAACTTAATCCCAAAAAATCCATTTCCACTGCTGTTGTGAAGAAGGCTTCAGGGCACCCAAGAAAGTCCAGCAAGCACCAGGACCATCTTTTAAAGTTGATTCAGCTGCGGGATCAGGGCACCATAAATGCAGAGCTTGCTCAGGAATGGCATCAGGCAGGTGTGAGCGCATCTGCACACACAGTGAGGTGAAGACTTTTGAAGGATGGCCTGGTGTCAAAAAGGGCCGCAAAGAAGCCACTTCTTTCCAAGAAAAACATCAGGGACAGACTGATATTCTGCAAAAGGTTCAGGGATTGGACTGGGGTAAAGTAATTTTCTCTGATGAGTCCCCTTTCTGTTTGTTTGGGGCATCCATAACAAAGATTGCTTGGAGAAGAAAAGGTGAGCGCTACCATCAGTCCTGTGTCATGTCAACAGTATAGCATCCTGAGACCATTCATATGTAGGGTTGCTTCTCAGCCAAGGGAGTGAGCTCACTCACAATTTTGCTTAAGAACACAGCCATGAATAAAGAATGGTACCAAAACATCTTCCAAGAGCAACTTCTCCCAATCATCTAAGAACAGTTTGGTGATGAACAATGACTTTCCAGAAAGATAGAGCACCATGCCATAAGACAAAAGTGATAACTAAGTGGCTTGAGGAACAAAACATTGAAATTTTGGGTCCATGGCCAGGAAGCTCCCCAGACCTTAATCCCATTAAGAACGTGTGATCAATCCTCAAGAGGCTGGTGGACGAACAAAAACCTACAAATTCAGACAAACTCCAAGCATTGATTGTACAAGAATTGGCTGCCATCAGTCAGGATTTAGCCCAGAAGTTGACTGACAGCATGCCAGGGCGAATTGCAGAGGTCTTGAAAAATAAGGGCCAACACTGCAAATATTGATTCTTTGCATAAACTTAATGTAATTATCAATAAAAACCTTTGAAACGTATGAAATGCTTGCAATTATTCTTCTGTATACCATAGAAACATCTGACAAAAAGATCTAAAAACACTGAAGCAGCAAACTTTGTGAAAACCAATATTTGGTTTTTTGGTCATTCTCAAAACTTTTGGCCACTACTGTACATACTGTATTAGATTTTATACATTTAGAAGGCAGCTTTACAAACAGTATTTCAGATTTGGCTTCTTGTAGTCAGAAAATGAATTAATATTTTAAAATTGACCACATTTTCCTGTTTGGGACCTAATAATGGACACCTATAAGTAGCCATATATGTGTGTGTAAATATGAACACATGTGAGGCAGCAGGGAGTCTCTACTATACACTATTTAATCCCTGCTGATAATTTTCAATAGGTACTGGTAGTTCAGCACTACAGGGACATTTTGGGCCAATAGGTGGAGCTCTGGCCAGATGGACCCCACAATTTCTACAGTGGAATCCTGTGTCTTGTAGGGATATGAATATTGTTTCCAGAATGTTCCTGGTATAAGCCTAAAAGTCCCTTCCTTATAGTCCTCCAATGAATCTGGAGCTGGTAAGCAAGTACAAGTAGGCCCAGAGAGTGAAAAGAGAGGAAGAGGTGGAAAGTGAGTGGAAAAGAGTGTGTGCTGGGCAAATGTGACAGACACATAACCAGACAGGGATTAAGATTTGTATTTTAGGCACTTTTTAAAATATATTTATATTATAATTTGTTGCTGCTTTTAAACCCTTTTCTATCTGTATTTTTGGTAATAAAGAAGACTTTTTGTGTAACCAATTTGGCCTTCATACTGGGTTGCCCCTCGTCATCCATTGTGTGTTATAGATACTTTATTTCTATTACTATATTTATTCATACTAATATAAATGTATAAACTATAATAACACATACATTTAATATGTATATTAAATATACCAACTAGTTTGGTGTTTTTTCTAAAAGCAGAATATTATGGGTAACATCAAATCTACCCTAAGAATTATAAGGTTACTGTTAGTAGATAGATGGACAAGGCTTTCATAAAAAATAAAAAAAAATCAAGTTTAATTGCTAAACTACCTGGCCTTCAAAACTTTGCGAATCAATGAACAAATAGTAAAATAAAAAGGCCACAAAGCACCAAATTACAGCTGTCATTGGAGCTGTGAGGGCAGCAGTCTTTGCCAACAGGCTACACAGTCAGCACTTAACTTGAAGTAAGTACATGTACTGAATGGCTTTGTGAACATATTTGAGGGGGAAGATCTTTGGATTAACTCGGAAAAGCGACTGCAAATCTCCAGATAATAAATTTGTCCTCTTTAAATCCTGATTGAAACTTTCATCTAGCTTCTTAGACCTCGCCTCCAGCTGATGCCTCCATACAGATCAAGTGTTTAGTTTGACAAATGCGGCTTATTGGGGATCTTGGTATTGGTGACTGACAGACTAGCTAAAAGAGATTGAGTCTGCTAAAGATGATTATTCGACTAAAGAAAGAAGAAGATGGACGCAAGACAACCTTGTTTGTCATTTTGCGCACTTAATCACACAAAGCCTATAATGCTAAGTACAAGAGCTCCTCTACAAATAAAAATAACACAAAAGAAGATAGAAGAATAAATAATGCCATTGCCGCCTCCATGTCTTCTTGAGGGATGACTGAGGATATCACAAGTTGTTTGGAAAAAGAAAGCTGGAGTTCAATTGTCACTTAATTTCTAGTTTCATTCAATCTCTGTTTTTGATACATTTTGAGATATCTCAGCAGAGGGAAATTTTGAATTCTTTTTCAGACTGCTTTTCTTTTTTATATTATTTTAAGTCTTTGGTGCTTTCCTTCTATGGTGCAGTTACTGTAGTGTTAATTTCAGTGTAAAGGGCTTGGGCATAGAGCTCAGTGTAAAATTAGCCATAGTCGACCAGATTATTTGATTGCAATATGATGAATGGCCGGGGGCACTTTGAAGTGTCAGTCCAGTATGACATTACAAGTACAGCAAGTATGACAAATGCTTCAGTCCACACTGAATCACTTCCAGACAACATTAAAACTTGCCGTCCACTACAACAATCAAATTTTGGGCTACTCAATCTGTTTTATTTTATGTATCTAAAAGAGTGATGTTTCGTTATTATATGTACTCCGACTTATTCAAATAAAAAATACCAAACATATACAGCATATACTCCTATATAAACTAATCCCAAAAAATCATGTAAGGCAAATGCACACCTGGAGAAATTCACAGCAATAAAGGAAGAATTGCTTTTGTTAAACATTTGTGCCATTTATACACAATTTCAAAATAATTTAACATTGTGTGTCAGTATAACTTGAAATACTCAACATTTACTCAGATGTGATTTTGTCAACAGATGTTGTTTATTTGTAAGCAGCAGCTTCATAGATCAAATGTTCTGGATTAAAATCCCATGCCTGTCATTGTCTGTGTGGAGACTGCATGTTCTACCTGTGTCTGAGTTTTCATTTTCTCTAGATTAAGTTTTTGCGCTTCGCTCGCCAACCCCCAGAAACACCTACTTCCATTATCTCTAACCTGCTCTGCATGTGTATCGCGCCAACATTTTGAATTCTTTACAACGTTCTACTTTGTCTTTCTCCGGCCCCGGGCTTGGTTAAATCTCTTGGCACAAAGTCTAGTCTCACGGGACGTGAAAGTGTCTTTCTGAGAATGTCACGTCTCGTCTCTCTGAACAGGTCTCGTCTCATCCCAAGTTTTTTTTATATAATAGAGAGATATAATTTTAGCAACAAATGGTGCTTATTTATAGGGGATCGTCTGGTTCATGGATCCAATGTAATTGTTTTATATCTCATGTCTGATCACTTTTTGTGGGGCAATAACATATACCCCCATGTCTATGGGGTTTCCCTTTCACATCCAAAAACACAGTATAAAAACAATATAAATGAACCCCATGTAGGTGTGTACATGAGTGGGCTCTGAATGAAATGACACTCTGCCCAGTGTACTTTTCTGTCCTGCCCCCAATACTCCCAGGATAGACCCCAAACACCTTTTGATCCTGAACGGGGCTAAGGAGGTTTGAGGTTGCTCCAGGCAGAAGGGGGACCCCAGCCTTCTAACTAGGGATGGGCTCAAAGTGTTCAGCTGTCCTGCTAGGCATTGGTTTCAATTACAATATCCCACATTGCTTGCTGGGAAAAAGAGGGCACTCTTTATTAACCATACAACTGCACAAATAAACCCCAACAATACATCTGTTTTCAAAAGCTGCCTTTACAGTCATGGTTTTCTATGTTGTCCCTAGCAGTAACAAAAACTAATCATTTCCAAATTGTAGAGAGCAAAAAGCTATCAAGAGTAGAAAGGCTAAAGCAAACAAATCATTCAAACCTGATCACAATTTTTGTGATCATACATATGCAAAATCTTAACAGAAATCAATACATTCCTAAAGAATTCCTAAAGGCTGTAATCTATTTGACATTGTCAAGACACATCATCTGTAGACAAAGCCTCGAAGAGAGTTCCGGACCATGATCTAAAGCAAACACAGACTAAGGGGAGACACGACAGAAGTGTTTAAGATTATAAAGGGGGAATGTCTGCTCAGAGATTAAAAGTTTTTCTCGCCAAGTGTAAAAGCCAATCTTAGAAAGTTAATATTAATGTTAAATATCACATATGTGTTTGCATAATTTGAATAGAATGTAAGTTTAGCATAGCTACATAGATAATGGAGATTTCTGGTTTATCACTTGTAAGCTAGCTTGTTAATGGAATATTCTTAATACTGTATTTGTGGTGTGACAATAGAAAGACTTCATATTGTTGGGTAGACAGTTAGATAGAAACATGAACTGTTAGACAGACTGAAAGGTACAGAGGCATATAGTTTTATGATAGTATGTCCTGACAGAAATTTATAGTAATGTAAATAAGATACTTAAGCCACAAATGGAAACATTGTAGACAAGAAGTATTTCATTTTTTGTATCCATTATCAATTTTTCCTTTATTTTTGTGTAAACTGTTTCCTTTGATTTTTATTAAAACATTTAAAACAAAGACAATTAAAACTGTAAAATTTTTTATATACGCATCACACTTAAACCTTTCAAGTTGCTGTATATGGAACTATTTTGTAAGCCATTGATAAATGCAGCTACACCAAGAATACAGGAGCAAAGATGGAAGTTGGCTGGGGTTAATTTTATACAAATTTTCGGAAATATTTCTTTCCATATGGAATGGTAGGCACATGAAACAAAGTACCAAGTAGTGCAGTTAAAAGGAGCACCATGAAGACCTTCTTATCTAGAAATATAAGGTGAAAAGATAATATCCAGGTGAATGCCCTGTTCTTATCAACACTATTATGTTCATAAAAGAATAAACAGCACTGCATGTAAAGACTTTACATAGCCTTGGCTTTCAGACTAAAACTCGTACTATAAAAAAAGAAAAGCCAAGCAAAATGACACCTTTTATTGGCTAACTAAAAAGATTACAATATGCAACTCAGGCCCCTTCTTCAGGCAAGATGGCTTTTCTCTACATTCATAATGGCTAATACGGTACAACACCCTAGTACTATAAAAAAAGAACAAATTAAATACAATCTTCAATAAATGGCTTCACAGCTCATATTGCACAGCTGCATGATGAGACTGCCTGGTGATGGCTGTGCCAAAAAAGAGAACTGAATGACAGAGCTACACTGGAGCCATACTGAGGAGAGGATCTGGGCAATGAGTAAAGTGGCAGTGACAAAGGACAGCTGGGGAAAGGAGGGAGAAAGAGACATATAAGCAGGGCAAAAGCAAGCCAGTTTTGCTATTATGGAGGTGTTCGACTGACACAGACAACAGGCAGCTGTTGGGCACCATTTACATTGTGACATCATGAAACAAATCGCAGTGAGCACTTCTTGTGTTCCCCAAGAAAAGCAGCCCCTGTGTGGCATTTTCAGTGAGATTGTCACAACATAATGAGTGCATTTACAAGGGGTGCTTCAAGAGTTGGCCAAGAGGTAATGTATATACAATAAACTTAAAATAAGTTATCAGCTGAAACGGCTACATGATGAGCCAGGTCGTAGTGAACTGCAGCTTAACTGGAGAACAAGGCCAAACTACACCATTAATTCTTATCTGCTGTAGGTCATTTGTTTATCTATACACACCCACACACCTTTGCATGCTGAAAAACATTTAAGCAATACCGTTCTTTTAATGTGGGGAGTGACAACCGTTACATGTTTTATAAGTCTATGATAACCACTGTGGTTTTCTATGCAGTGGTGTGCTTGGCCAGGAACATCACTTCAGAGGTACACCAACCAAAAAGGTGATTAAGAAGGCAAGCTTAGTTAGGGACACCATTTGGACCCCCTGGAGGTAGTACCAGAGGAGAATATGTGAACAAAACTGAGTGGCAGTATAAACAAAGCTGCACATCCTGTCTCTGACACACAAACACTGAGGACTTTCAGGCAACAAATTATTCAGCAGAAGTGTGTCAAGAAACACTGCTGGGGTTCCTTTATACCAACAGCAATATTCTTGCATAAGGCCTCACTGTGACATAACCTATATTTTATATTCTTGTGTGAGTTGTGGGGAGGGTGTTGTTTTTTTCAAACATTTTCTTGACCTTGTGCAAAATCTATCTATCTATCTATCTATCTATCTATCTATCTATCTATCTATCTATCTATCTATCTATCTATCTATCTATCTATCTATCTATCTATCTATCTATCTATCTATCTATCTATCTATCTATCTATCTATCTATCTATCCTTTATACAGGCATACTTCTTTACTTCATCATTTTTATAAAGCTTTTATTACCTTTCCAAAAGCAGGGCCAAGAGCAGTTTTGTAATATTAAATTTTTCCGTTAAAAGAGTCTTTATCTAAGCCAAGTTCCCATAGCAGCTTAGCTGGCACCATCTTTGTGAAAGATGTTCCACAGCAAAACTCTGATCCTTTCAAGTTATTATGTACTTTAAATGAAGACTGAGGACTTGAGTGCCTGTTTAATCCTGCCAAAGCTGCCAACTACTAAACAGCAAAACCTTGAGAATGTAGTCGGCTCCCCGGACCACTCCAATGTAATGACACCGAAGAAAATAAAGAATCTGATCATTTATACTCTTCTCTACAGAATTTTGAAGGTGAACGTGGAAAGCATATGGAAAATAATCCAGTGAGGGAAGTAAGGTTTCCTTAGGTGAATGTACTGTAAAAGATGGTGCAAGTCTCATCGTTCCCTTCTAATTTCTTTTAGAATTAATTTCAAAATCGTTTTTCTGGCTTATAAATCTGTGAATTGTTTAGCTCCTAATATCCTTGAAGAAGTCATGAAAATATAGCCTTAAAACACAACATGTGGAATATTTTAGAATTTAAGAATAATTCATTTAGTGCACGACACACCCTAATGTTTCAGTGTTCTTGCTATAATCTGTTAGAAAGTCTAAAGAATATTCAGTCTCATAATATTTAAATTTATTGTAATTTATTAATTTATCATAGAGCTAGCATGGCAGTGCAGAATATTGATTGTTGTATTTTATATGTCTAGATTGTGAAAAATGCCCGTATTACCACAAATGTGGAAAAGCCAATACACAAAATTGGCAACTTTTTAGCTACCGTAGGCGTCTTATTTCTGAGATACTGTATGCATTAAATTATGGATCAGGAGTGACAGCTATGGGATGCTGGTTCCATGTAAAGCATGTGGATATTTTATATTGGAAATGATAAGGAATACCAGATTAGATTAATCAGGGTTACCACAGGACTTAATTGTATTAGATTATTTTAAACTACTATGAATTAAAACAACAACTTTTAATATTTTGATTAAAATATTTATTCAATAACTATAGTGCAGGTATTTGTGAGTGATTACAATAGCTGCCTTTCTTTGGCATTTAGTGCCTTTATCCTCTCTCATTCAGCTGTCATTATTTAAAGTTCAAGCTCTATAAAAAGTTGAAATAAAATGATGGTCTGGTTCCTTCTCCAGTGACTGTTCCTGACTTGCACCCAATGCTTGAAGGGATTGACTTAAAGGCAACTCCTCCACGACCCTGCTCAGGATAAGCAGGTTTAAAAAATGGATAGATGCAAGGACTGCGGTGGGCTGGCGCCCTGCCCGGGGTTTGTTTCCTGCCTTGTGCCCTGTGTTGGCTGGGATTGGCTCCAGCAGACCCCCGTGACCCTGTAGTTAGGATATAGCGGGTTGGATAATGGATGGATGGATGGATGGATAGATGGAAGGACAGAAATAAAAAGAAGAAAATGAAAAGTAGAACCCTGTATACTGAAATGCAAAGAATCAAATATAAATTTCACAATGTGACTGCAGAATGAGAGGGTGAGTAAACCAGTTAATAACATGAGGAATTTAATTAGAAACATTATTAACTTTTTTCAGATGGTCACATCTGAGTAGATATGGGTGCAAATGACAGGAATGGCGAATTCATTGTCATTTCTTCTTCTGCAATTATTAGAAAGTATCTGATTAAAAAAAACACTTTCAAAAGAAATCCATCCATCCATTCATTCATTATCCAACCCGCTACATCCTAACTACAGGGTCACGGGGGTCTGCTGGAGCCAATCCCAGCCAACACAGGGTGCAAGGCAGGAAACAAACCCTGGGCAGGGTGCCAGCCCACCGCAGTTTTAAAAGAAATGAAAGAGCCAAATTTTAAAAAGATAGATGTCTATGTCTATAGCATAGACATGATTGTTAAATTTATTTTAAAAATAAATAAACCGGCTTGTGCATTTCTGGAGTAACTCCCAGCTAGCATAGGACATGCACGCATGCACGCACGTGCACACACACACACACACACACATATATACATGCATGAACACCAACCACACACTAGGACTAAATTAGCATTGCTAATCAAACCTAACCTGCATGTCTTGTGACTGTAGGAGGAAATCATGAATTTTGTCGGGCCACCTGTCAATCTTTGCCAGGAACTGCCCACTGTTATATAAATCTGAAGGGTCTCCCATATTTCCTGGCAGAAGTTCATTGGGAGATTTTGGTGAGTTTCTGTGTTTTTGCTACACATTATTGATTTTTTTTTTGCTTGGGATTGCCTTGTGTCTCAGACAATCCCATTTTGCCTTTCCTCTCCACAGAGCTTCATAGTGAATGAAAAAGTTATTGTGAAGAATACGTCTTTTATTTTATGTAGAGAAAAGCCAAGCAAAATGACACCTTTTATTGGCTAACTAAAAAGATTACAACATGCAAGCTTTCAAGGCAACTCAGGCCAATTTTTCAGGCAAGATGTAATCCAGGGGTGTCGAACTCTGGGCCTGGAGGGCTGCAGTGGCTACAGGTTTTCATTCTAACCCTTTTCCTAATCGGGGAGCAGTTTTCACTGCTAATTAACTCATTTTCCATTCATTTTAATAGCCCTGTTTTTAAGGATTCAGTCCTCGAATTGATTCCTTTTTTCAGCAGCCAAACAGAAATGAGACGTGAAACAAGCCAACAGATAACCAGCTAAACTGGGATTTCAAGCTCCAACCAATTTCATTCCAAACAGTCTCTTAATGAGAAGCTGATTCTTGCTGTTAATTAAGCCTGTTATTTAATTCCATGGCTTGTTGTTGCTCTCATTCTGCCACAGCAGACATTTCCAAATCTGTTGATTTTTCTGTTTTTTCTAAGAACATTTTAAATAAATAAATAATTTTTGCATTTATATAGCGCTTTTCTCACTACTCAAAGCGCTCAGCAATTGCAGGTTAAGGGCCTTGCTGAAGGGCCCAACAGAGCAGAGTCCCTATTGGCATTTACGGGATTCGAACCGACAACCTTCCGATTGCCAGTACAGATCCCTAGCCTCAGACCCACCACTCTGCCCTCAATTTTCAAAATGTTTTGGTGACCTGAGAGATCAACCTTACTGAGACCTTCACCTTTATTTATTTTCAGATATTGTGTGATGGGCACAGGTGAGCTGGTCATATGGTGGCTTGTTTGATGTCTCATTATTGTTTGGCTACTAATTAAGGAAAAAGAGACAATTAAGGGGCTTGAGTCAAGTTAATTAAAACTAAAGCAAAAGAAGTTAATTGGCAGTAAAAACGGCTCACTAATGAAGAAGGTGGTTAGAATGAAAACATGCAGCCACTGCAGCCCTCAAGGACTGGAGTTCGACAGCTGTGATGTAATCTGTCTTTTTATTTTATAAAGATTCAGTTCTTGCTCTTATTCCTAGTTATATCCCCCTCTAGTGGGTATTTTTGGAAGTACTTGTGGAAATGATTAGGATGTATGTCCTTTGGGACTCCCAGACCACAATGCACAATACAGGATGAAAATAATGGCATATTTAATTAACATATCAATCCAATTAACATTTGGAATCGGTTACAACAAAAGCCTGCTGTCACTGCAGCCGTACTTGGATGAGCTGAGTAGGTAGAACCCGCTGCAACTCTCCCCCTACTTTAGCTCAAGCCCAACTCCCAACCCCAACCATAAAGTGTAAATTATATCCCCAAATTGAAGGCATCGTGACAGCAACTTTAGAAAAGATTATTAGGAGGCCCCTGAAGCATGCTACCTTCTCATGATTGGGGTCAGATGTTTGGTACCAAATAATAAAAAGAGTGCTTTTCTAGAACAACAGATATGTCAACATCCTAACTTACAAACACTTGTCCTGAGAATGATACAAAAAGTAAAAAGGGTGATTGGAGAGATGCCAAAAGGCGAAAATAACTACAGGCTGGAGAATGCCATCACTCATCTGATAGTGAGTGGAGACAAAGGGACATATCCATGGACTGAGTTCTGAGAAACAGCCATTGTCCACAGGTAAAAAAGTCTAACCCTAACTTGTGAGTGGGGACAAGGGGCACATCTAAGTACTGAGTTCCCAGAGGCAGCCATTGTCCACAGCTAAACGTACTTAATTAGATGAGAATCCTAGTGGCTAGTATTGCTGCAGTCTTGTTAACATCTACTGTATGCCTTCACTGAACTGTAACAAGCTTGTACATTGAACACCATTACAAGAGGCTGTTTGCATGGCTCTTTCAATCAATACTGCCTTTAAAAAGGCAATTGGATAAAGGGGAATTTGCTTTTTAGAACAATTTTGTTTATAACTTGTATTCTGTTACTTTCAAGATAAGAATCAATAGTGTCCTAGTTGGATTACATACAGGAACTAGAGGATGCTGGCTGGGAGTTAATACAAGATAAGCCAAAAGCCAACACAGAAACACAAGTTGTCCACTTTACTGCTGTTCCAATACCAGTTATAAGCATTAAAGTTAGTTTCAGTTTACAATAATAATAATAATAACAATAATAATAATAAGTTCTATTTATATAGCATTTTTCCCACACTCAGTGATATATAGCAAGTGCAATAACATGGGAATCTTTAACTGTTTAATTATAACAGAAGAAACTTAAACAAAAAGTTGGGGAAAACAAGCAGTAATAAAAGTACATAATGATTATACCAGTAAAAGAAAACACAAAAGCAATATAAATGAGTAGCCAAATTCAGCACCATTTTGTGTTTTGTCTTTTGTGAAACATCTCGTACCAGACACATCCTTTTAAATGAAAGACATACTATAATGATTACATAAAGTTTGCCTAATATATTTCCAAAAGTTTTTTAAGGCAGAAAATCCATCCATTCGTCCATTTTCTAAACTGCTTATCCAGTTCAGGGCTACCACGGCGCCATGAGTCTATACTGGCTGAACTGAGCACAAAACAGGAATCAGCCTTAGATGGCGCACCAGTTTATTACAGAGCACTTACCCAGACTCATATATGGCCAGTGTACAGACACCAGTTGCCCAGACATGGTTGTCTTTAGGAATACTGAGAGAAAAACTATACAAGCATGGGGTAAGCATGCAAACTCCATAGAGACATTTCCCAGCCCAGGGTTTGAACCCAGAAAAATGAGTAAACATATCCATGGCACCTTTACTTGTCCTTACCAGTTTTAAACTGCAGTGGTGAAAGTTTTATACACAATTTACATAACATTTCTATTATTGTTAAAGTTATTAAGCAGTTCGCATACGTTTGCAATCTGAGATTTTTCTTCTTTTTTTGCATATAACAAAGACATATGCTTTACATTTGCCAATCCAACAGATTGCACATCACAAACATTAACACTGCAATCTTTTTTTCGTGTCTGCTGTTTCTATAGGAGGGTGACAATGAGTTAAATTCCAATGGATGTTTTTCAAATGTTGACAAGCAATAAGCAAAAGGAATCAATGAAAACCACAGACAAAAAAAAACAGCAAAAAAAAAAAAAAAACAGTACAAGGAAAGTTCGAAGAAAGATTTTTTTACAATGTTTCTGTTTGGGGATCGTTGTGCAAACGTGCACAACTGAGCTGCAACTACAGGTCTAACTGCTCTGTGGATGATTCGTTCAAGCATTTCAAGGTCATTTCATTGTAATGAAAGCATCTGTTGAATGTACTTCGTAGTAACGTGATTTCTATAGACTCATGTCATATGGGGAAACTGTCGGGACCATAAAAATACTTTGTTGTAATAGTCTCTCACCTCGGTCTCTGTCCTCTCTCCGCTGCAAAGCCCCGCCCGCCAAGCGTTCTGAAAAGTCTGAGTGAGTCGCCGTTGCCGGCAGTTCTCTCGCGGCCCGGCTGTCAGAGGGCTGCGAACCGGTAGTGGGCCACGGACCGGGGGTTGGGGACCCCTGCCTTAGGATATCAAGAGTTGCATCTAGGCAATGGGATCCACAAAGTGTCGGCACTCATGAAAACCAAGGTGGCATCAGAAAAAGACACATTAAATAACTAACCAGTAGGATAAAAAAATAACAAAATCAGGATCTCTGACCCAAAAACTTATAACCATGTACAAAATACAATTATAGAGTTCAAATTGGCAAATTAAATATTAAACATGAGCACAAAAAGTACAGTAACATATGTATTTCTTGTTGTTTATTTATTTTAATATTACAATGGTAATATCACTAAGCCATTTTCTACTCAAGGCTTCTTCTGGTGGCCACCAGTTTGTGCTATTTAGTGCCATGTTGTTTATAGGAATGACACTGTTGCTATTCACATTGTTCCTGACCTTATGATGTCATCACACCACCCCTATTTAAGATGGTGGCTTGCAGAAGTTGGTCTTCTAGTGCTAGCTCTTCTCTGTAAACAAGCTTTTCAACAGAGTTAGTCTGGGCAAAGAAACTCAAGATATTATACAGATTTCTCGGTTGAAACTGTCTTTGTTTTTGAGTACAATTTTGTTTTTGGTTTCTCAGTTTAGTTTCTCCTCTGATATTTGAATTTCTTGCTTAAACTTAGAATGTGAATTTATCTTTCCTTTAAATGGTGTCTATCCTCTTTTGGTTAACTTTCATTAAAACTGATGTCTAAATACCTTTTCCCTTCCAAATGTTTTTAATGTCACAAAATGCTTTTCTTAAATCTGTAAATAAATAAGGAAAATTCTAGGGCTTTAGCAAACAATATTTTTAATGGTTTTCTCATATTTATTTTACAAAATGGGGTCCCAAAGTTAGGCTTTGAAAAACAAAACCTGTCTCTGACATTGTGATGCTGAGTTTCCTACGCAGATGTCTCACTCTTTCTCTAGACTGAGGCCCCTCTTCTTGGATGTGACTTCTTTTTATCTCCTTGGCCGTGGCTCTGCTGCATGCCTAATAATTGATAACAGTCCTTTTTATTTAAGTGGGTGCTATAGTTTTGTGATGCTCAGTTATTGATTTCAGTGTTTCTAAGTCTGTTGTTTTGCCTTGCCTGTTCAAGGCTGAAATGTTGTTGAGTGGTCATTATACCCTCTAACACAAACCCACTGGGAATTTGTAATCATAGAAATGTCACAAAGTGTGACACTAGACATTGGTAATATATGTTTTTCAGCAATGGTCCCTGGAAGCTCCCTTTTCTGGGCTTTCTGCAGATCTGATGTTGCTCATCACTCTGTCCCACTGTGTCTCCCAGTGCGGACTATATCTACGTGCTTAGGTAGCAGTGGGCAGATATCACATTTAACTTTATGCTCCTTATTGGACCTTTGTGGTCCACTAATTTTGTGCACATCAGGTATTGTTCTATGCTCTGTAATGTTGATTGTTCCTGTCTGCTGTATACTCAGATACTCACTAGTGGAATTGCTAAGATTTCTACTAGACCTAAGCTGTGTACCATCTTATTTAATTGCATCTTAACTTAGTGCTTAACTCCATTGAGAAACAGACAAAACCAGTGTTTCAGCATCAATAGTTTGAAAGCAGCTCTTGAGTCATCCATTTTTATACATAATATATGGCTTTGCTTCACAGAAAGCTCATCCTACAATGTCTAGTTATTAATCATACAGACAAAATATAATATATCAAGTAATCCCATATATCTCTGGTACAAAATGAGGAAAGATCGAATCATCAGTTAAGAATGAGAGTGAGGAATTTCAGAAAGAATGACCAGTGAAGCTGTGAAGACCATACCAGCAGCAACACAACCCTGAGCAACAGTAAACAGGCAGCTGCTTGGCTTTTTGATTCAGAAAAAAGATTCCTGCCAAGTTGCAAACTGTGATTCAAAATTACTTCAGGCTTATCTAATAAAACTTTTTTGAGAGTACCATAATGGCATTTTTTTCTTTATTAAAGGAGCTTTTTAAAACCCCTACACTTAATCCTATATAACCAGCCGTAATAAAGCTTAGCAAGTATCTTAAGCTAGCATAGGAAGGCAAACTAGGAGATTTAGATCCTCAGCCTGGACTCTAAAGCCTCTAACCGCAAGATGATTTACAGCTTGGATTTGGCCACAAAGTCAAATCTGACCTTTCTTGTATCTGAGAAGTCTCACTCAGGTAGGCGCCACAGCAGCTACAAAGACTTGAAAGCAGAGGCGGCTCTGTCTGGTGTTCCTGAGCTTCTGCTCTGGGTAACACTAAATGAGTAAAGGGAAAAAATAAATACGCACAGATGTATTGAAAAACATTTACAAGTTGATGCAAATTCATAAAGAAAACTACTAGATGATTAAATGGGATGCATCACTGTGCCAAAAACCCAGCTCCACTGCCATACTAACAGAAGATGGAGAAAATACTACATAAGATAATTTGTGTAATGATCATTATGAACTGAGACAGAGGAGCAAAGGCTAATAACAGTAATGTACCGTACATACGGTACATAAGTAAATAAACTCTACTTAGAAATACGTCTTACTATTCCATATCAATCTTGCATATATCAAGCCTTTCATCTCCATTTGTTCCCTCTTTCTAAGAGTCACACAAATCAGAAGCTAACATTTAGCATTCTACATGTATTAGATTGCTCTTCAGTGTCACAATGATGGCACCCACTAGTTTTGCTCTTGTGCTGTATGAAGTTCCCAAGTTCTGCTGAGTGAGTGGCAATGCTCTAATGCATTGGCCTGGCATTCTAAAATCATTTCTGCATTTTTTTCCCAATGCTCCGGGGATGAACTTCACCTTTATTTGATCCTGGCTTGAATAAGTTGTTTTGACAATGGGTGGAGATCATTCATTCAGATGAAGATCACCCCAGTCTGATACAATAGCTAATGCTGCTGCCACATAGGTTTACAAATTGGTATTTTTCTTTCATTTTTTTGTCACATATATTTATACTTTTTTTCACAGTCTATGCATCTATTGGGGCTTTCGTCCACCAATCATTTTTTGCATTCATTTTTACTAGATGCTTCCTGAATAAAGTGATATAATTTCTTATTTTTATTATGTGACACCATTATATTTTGGGCGGTGCCATTTTCTACATATTAGTGTTGCTACTTCCATGGGAATGTTTCACAGAAGGCATCGGAGGGCACACAGCATGTGATGTCACCAGAGTGACCATGTAAACATTGGTGCACATCCATTAAGTATCACAGATTGGACACATAAAGTATAAATTAGCGATTCCATATGGTTACTTTCTTTGGTTCTACAAATTATTTTCTTCTGAGTTTCTTTGTTCACCATTTGGGATAGATGAATGATAGTATGATTTCTGGTTACCGAAACTCAATTTTCAGACTATGTCCACCTCCCGGTCCTCTCTCATAAAATATTTTTTTTCTCCTCTTGAGATTAGAACACACCTCCAAGGATTCTTCTTGGTTATGATGCAACAAGAATTGTATGCCTGGATTTGGGGATTTTCTGCCATTCTTCTCTGCAGATCCTCTCAAGTTCTGTCAGGATGGATGGAGACCATCACTGTGTAACTATTTCAGGTCTCTTCAGAGAGGTTAAAACTGGGTTCAAGTCTGTAAGCCACTCCTTTGTCATCTTTGCTTTGTGTTTAGGGTCATTGTCTTGTTGTAAGGTGAACCTTCAGCCCTGTCTGAGGTCTAGAATCCTCTGGAGCAGGTTTTGACCAAGGATATCTCTAATTTGTTTCACTCGGCTTTCTTTCCCTCAAACCTGTCTACTCTCAAAGTCCCAATAGTTGAAAAACATCCTCACCATCATGCTTCACTGCAGGAATGGAATTGTACAGGTGATGAGCGGAGCCTGTTTTCTTCCAGACATGATGCTAATCTTGGCTCCTTCAGACTAGGGAATGTTGTTGCTGAAACTCTGAGCGTCCTTTTCGTGCCCATTTTGTAAACGTGGGCTTCCATGTGGATTTTACTGAGGAGAAGCTTCTACATGGCCACTCTGTCATAAAGCCCAAATGGGTAGAGTGTTAAAAGGATGGTTGACTTTTGTGACGAAACAAGCACAGAGACAAGTTCAAAGGTTGGGGGAATTCCCTGTATAATGTCTTTGAAGGACAGGTAATCACGAAAGACTGATAATATGGTCAAGACTTGCAATAAATACATTTGACAACCAAGAACTATGTGGATCTTTTTATGTGATGATGGCAGGGAATGATACAGAGTGGAAGTGGAAGTGAGCTAGCAGGAAATTATGTTATCATGGAGAGCCAGAAAGTGAATTAATTACGGAGGAACACAAATGAAGTCAACAGAATGGGGCTGGAAGTGACGTCTTCAGGAGAAGGAACCGGCAGTTTAGTCATCACATGGAGTTGGAAGTGGTACGTGTGTGTGTGAAATTGAGGTAAGAGTGTTTTATTGTTCTTCTGATGGTCTATTGAGTGAAGGAAAAAGGCATTAGCACTATGTTCCAAACCCCTATCTTTCGTTCTTTCACGCTCTTTTAGGCCCTTTGGCTGCCCCCTAAGCATGCATGTGTGACACCTTCTGGAAGTCTACACAGGTTCTCTGAAGCTCAGAGTGACCATTGGGTTCTTATCAGCTCTAATACCTTAGCTCTTCTCTCACATTTGCTCCATTTTACTGGTTGGCCAGCTCTAGGAAGAGTTGTAGTTGTTCCAAAATTTTTCTGTTTAAATATCATGGAGACCATTGTGCTCTTGAGAACTTTCACTGCTTCAGGAATTTTTTGATCCTTCCTCAGGTCTGTGCTTTGACACACTCCTGTCTCTAAGCTCTGCGGGCAATTCCTTCAAACTTATGGCTTGGTTTTTGCTCTGATACACATTGTCAGCTGTGGACCCTCTATAGACAGGTGTGTGCCTTTATAACTCATATGCAATCAATTGAATTGCAGAGGCAGACTGCAAATATCTCAATTATCATCAATAGAATGGGATACACCTGAGCCAAATTCCCAATGTGTCAAAGCAAATGCATGTAATCAACTCCTCTGTCATCTTTGCTTTGTGCTTAGGGTCATTGTCTTATTGTAAGGTGAACCTTCATCCCAGTCTGAGGTCTAGAATCCTCTGGAGCAGGTTTTGACCAAGGATATCTCTAATTTGTTTCACTCAGCTTTCCCTCAAACCTGTCTACTCTACAAGTCCCCATAGTTGAAAAACATCCTCACCACCATGCTTCACTGCAGGAATGTTATTGCACAGGTGATGAGCGGAGCCTGGTTTCTTCCAGACATGATGCTAATCTTGGTTCCTTCAGACCAGGGAATCTTGTTTCTCAAACTCAGAGCATTCCTTTGGCTGCCCATTTTGTAAACTCCAAGTGGGCCTCTATGTGTGTTTTACTGAGGAGAAGCTTCTACATGGCCACTCTGTCATAAAGCCTAAATGGGTAGATTGTTGAAAAGGATGGTTGTCTTTTTGTGAAGAAACAAGCACAGAGACAAGATCAAAGGTTGGGAGAATTCCCTGTATAATGTCTTTGAAGGACGGGTAATCACGAAAGACTGATAATATGGTCAAGACTTGAAATAAAGACATTTGACAACCAGGAACTTCTACGTGGATCTTTTTATGTGATGATGGCAGGAAATGATACAGAGAGGAAGTGGAAGTGAACTAGCAGGAAATTATGTCATCATGGAGAGCCAGAAAGTGAAGTCATTACAGAGGGAAGCAAATGAAGTCATCAGAATTGGCCTGGAAGTGACGTCTTCGGGAGAAGGAACCAGCAGTTTAGTCATCACAGGGAGCCAGAAGTGGTACGTGTGTGTGAGATTGCGGTAAGAGTGGTTTACTGTTCTTCCAATGGTCTGTTGAGAGAAGGAAAAAGGCGTTAGCACTCTGTTCCAAACCCCTATCTTTCGTTCTTTCACACTCTTTTAGGCCCTTTGGCTGCCCCCTAAGCATGCATGTGTGATACCTTCTGGAAGTCCACACAGGTTCTCTGAAGCTCAGAGTGACCATTGGGTTCTTATCACTTCTCATACCATAACTCTTGTATGTTGTAGAATGGGATACACCTGAGTCAAATTCCCAATGTGTCAAAGCAAACACATGTAAACACTTGTGTCAATGTGATATTTCAATCTTTTATTTTTAATAAATGCTCAAAAATCTCTAAAATCCTGTTTTTGCTTTTTCAATTCTGGGTTATTATGTGTTATTTTATGTGGGGAAAAATTAATTTATATGATTTTAGCATTATACTGCAATATAGCAAAATGTGAAAAAGGAAAGGGGTCTGAATACTTTATGAATCCATTATATGCTGGAGGAAAGGCAGTTTATAATGAAATGGACCAAAAGATGGAATCGATTCTTTTTTTTTCACCAAA
The DNA here is from genome assembly GCF_900747795.2 of Erpetoichthys calabaricus. NCBI lineage: Eukaryota > Metazoa > Chordata > Cladistia > Polypteriformes > Polypteridae > Erpetoichthys > Erpetoichthys calabaricus. The sequence goes on from NC_041401.2 coordinate 87,947,783, forward strand.
GAGAATATTTATATTCTGAAGACACTGTGAAAATCCATCCATTATCCAACCCGCTATATCCTAACTACAGGGTCACAGGGGTCTGCTGGCGCCTATCCCAGCCAACAAAGGGCGCAAGGCAGGAAACAAAATCCGGGCAGGGCGCCAGCCCACCGCAGGGCACGTGTGCGCACACACAAAGCACACACTAGGGACAATTCAGGATCGCCAAATGCACCTAACCTGCATGTCTTTGGACTGTGGGAGGAAACCCATGCAGACACAGGGAGAACATGTAAACTCCACGCAGGGGAAGTGAACCCGGGTCCCCTAACTGTGAGGCAGCAGCACTACCCACTGTGCCACTGTGCTGCCCCATAGTGAAAATCACAGAATCAAAATTTAGGGAAAAGAAACAAAAGAAACAGGCTCACCTTTTTTAATCTTAGGAAGTGGAGGCACTGAGTTTTAAACCAACACTCTGGTGACGTAACACACCAAGCAATCTCGGCTGCCTCTGCAAAGCAACTCTTTAGCAATCATAAGCTGTTGTAATAGTGCTTATTTTTTATTTTTGGTTATTTCAGCATTTGTGTACACATTTTATTTTACCTCTGTCATTTATTATTGTGGAGAATTTGATGTTGTTGTTTATTTTTGCTCTCCATGTTGCTTTAATAATGTACGTTTTCCTTAACCTTACGTTATTTTGTGTTTATACAATGCTGTCTAGTTTTTATGTTACCCTTTCTGTCATATTCAGGATCACCTCAAAAAATTCAATCTGTTTGAAAAATTTCAATCTGGTTTCCGAACTTCTCACAGTACAGAGACAGCCCTGGTCAGAGTCACCAATGACCTCCTGATGGCTGCTGATCAGGGCTCTCCATCACTCCTTATCCTCCTGGACATTACAGCTGCATGATACGGTAGATCATAATTTTCTTCTTCATCATCTTCACTATACAATTGGACTTTCTGGCATTGCTTTCAAGTGGTTTGAGTCCTATCTTACAGACAGGGCTGAGTATGTGGCCTTGGGAGATGCTAAATCTCATACCCACACTGTCACCTGTGGGGTCCCACAAGGATCAGCCCTTGGGCTGTCCCTCTTTAATATCTATATGCTTTCTATTTCTATGCCGATGATATGCAGCTCTATGTGAGACTGGATTCGACTTCTCTTACACCTCCATCAACTTTTTCCTCTTGCTTGGATGAGATTGAGGCCTGGATGTCCAAGAACTTCCTCAAGCTGGACAGTACTAAAACTGAAGCTCTTTTAAGTGGCACCCCCAAACCCCATCAACTTCGTTCCTCTGTAAATTGTATTTCCTTTTCTGACCGTACCATTACCCTCTCCCCTTCTGTTACAAATCTGGGTGTCAAGTTAGACTCCCATCTGTCATTTGATACACATATCCATCACCTTTGTAAAATTGCATTCCTTCTTCTCCGAAACATAGCCAAACTCCGTCCCTACCTCTCCCTCTGTGATGCTGAAAAGATGGTTCATGCCTTTGTCTCATCCAGTCTGTACTATTGTAATGCACTCCTCATCGGGATACCCAACAAAAAGCTCCAACAAATTCAAAATAGTACTGCAAGAATCCTGATGAGGGTGTGGAAATATGAACACATTTCACAAATCCTTCAGTCACTTCATTGGCTCCCCATCCATCTCCGTATCGAATACAAACTCTTGTTTGTTTATTCACCAGTGTATCCATGGAAATGCTCTATAATATCTTAAAGAACTCCTTATACTACAATCCACTACAAGAAACCTCTGTTTTACAAATACCTACCACCTTCGCCCCCAACCCCCCGTTACCAAACTTCATACAATGGGAGACCGAGCCTTTGCAGCCACTGCTCCACGGCTCTGGATCACCCTACCAGAGAGCCTAAGAACACAGCAGATTGTGGGCTGTTTTAAAAAACAGCTAAAGACTTTTCTATTTAGAAAAGCTTATTAACAAGAATGCTATAATTATTGTTGTTTTATCTCTGTTTATATCTTGCTTTGCCTTTGTTTAAACTTTTTATGTTGCACTTTGAGATTTACTGCTAATGTAAAGTGCCCCTAAAAATAAATGCATTATTATTATTATTATTATTATTATTATATCAATAGTATAGCAATTGCTGACGTATACTGCAAATATGCTGTAGTCAGCATACTGAGTTATCCCTCTGTGGATCTAGAAAAGCATCTTTGAAGTTTGACAGTTGCTTAGCTTACAGTATATAACAAGCAGAGAGCTTTGTTTTGGGTTTTTGGCTTTGTTTTTAAGAGACTTTCTTTAATTTGCACTGGGTATTATGTTGTCCTTCTGATTTTGATTCCTGCCAGTCTTACTATAGATTTAAGGTCCTGTGCTTTTATCATCTCCTGCTCTCACAATAACACTCGAGAATGACATACACAGAAATACTAGAAAATGGCAGTTATTTTGAAATTAGGAAAAAAATTTTGTGTTTTTTTTTTTGTTTATTTTTTATTTTTCCTTTTGCTGTTATTTTCCTTAATATGAAGGTATTTTTTTCTGGCATATTATTCTATGTTTTATTAGCAGAATAATATTATATTTTTCTGGTTCAAATACATTAAGGGATTTAAGTAAATTATTGAATTGAGTTCTCTACCTATGAAAACCCTAAATAAAAAATCCCACCAATAATGCAGGAATCTCAGAAAAAATGTAAAAGGAATGGGATCATAACGGCAATATAGTACCAGACAGGATTTAATCCTGGATGGGACGATTGACCAACATTTCATGATAAGTTGTACGTTATTTTAGTTAATTGTGTGTGACCCCATATTTCATAAGAAACCTTTAGACTTCAAATCCATAAAGCAGTCAAGAGCATCTGTGATTTAGCAGGATGAAAGCTGTTTCTTAAAAAATTGTTTAAAAAAACACCTAAGCTGACCTCCAAGGGGCAGAGCTGTTCATTATCAGAATGATTCATTTATGACAGCAAGCTGACACTTTGGGGAAAGATGGCAGCAGGAAATATTACTCTTAAACTGGCGGTGTGATCTGGGGGCTGAGGCAATGAATGAAAAAACATGATGCTCTGGATTCATATTCTAACAACGTCAGAATGTTCGACTCGAGAAAGTCACCTAGCCCACCACCACGGCAGCCATTGACAAACTAGTGACTTGTGTGCAGGCTTTGTGTAATATGCAAATATCACAGATGCAGTTCCAGCTGTGGAGGAAAAGCATTGCTGAATACAGTGATATTCTGAATTGCATGCCCCTCCAACATGCCACACATGACCACTCTCTATTGCCATGAGAAGCAAGAATATATTAAATACAAAACTATCAGACAGAAAATGCTAATCAGCTTACACGATTTAACCCTCACTAGTAATAAGCAAAACCCATTCAATTTGCTTTGCCTTGAGTTTGGTAAACTAGCAGAAAAGTACTGCAATTTCACTGAACGCTGTGAAATGCATTAAAGTCAATGAGGGAGGAGAAACTGAACTTGTTTTGTTTGAATTATAATGGTGAGATGGTCTTTTAAGTTGCCCTTGAGGGCTACGGAAGTGTCTGCTTATTATGTGGGCACAAATGTGACTGAAGCTGTGAAGCAGTAGGGCTAATCACTGTGCCACTGTGCCTGCCTGAGATACAATTATGCCACTTATCAGGCTGTTGTTTGTTGTCACTTCCTAGAGCCAGCTCAGTTAGAGAAGAAATGTGCTTCACACAGACAGAAGTCAAAGAAATGCTGGCTCAACTGTGGTCACACACAATTCTCATATCCTGTGGCGGTAAAAACTTTTAATAAGTTATGGATTGCGTGATGCAATTGGCTGAACCCATCTTGAAATGCTTGCCTCATGCACTGTGCAACCACACATCTCTGTAGGGCAAAAGGTTTCTACAGAACGCTTTTGAATTCTTTTAATTTCAGGAAGACACAAAGGACCTGAATTACTTTGAAAATTAAGTAAGTTTGGCTTTAGTCTTGAAAAACACAAGGTCGAGAAAAAAAAGTGACTTCTTTGAAAAAACATTTTTTAGTTTTATTTGTGTAACTCTGGACTCGATGCGCATCAATGTATGTAATTAAATATCAGAACAGCGAAATGTCTTGCAGATAGTCGCAACAGGAGCAGGAAGCATGAATCCTTAGTGTCTACAGATACATCAGAGATAGAAGTGATATAATTTAATTACAGGAGCAGGATGCATGAATTCAATAAGGCCAGTGCAAATAAGAGTTACACACTGCAAAAAATTCATATACAAAAACTACACATAAAAAATGGGAGATGTTTTGCTTTTATTTAGCAAAAATATCTGCCAATGGGTTAAACAAAATTTACTTGGCAACATTTCTTAAAGTAAGGTAGAAAATCGTATTTCAAATTTTTTGATAAGTCAATAATTCTTACAATACGGAAAAAAAGATTTAACGTCATGATATAAATACTTTTCACTTGCTTAGATTTCATTTTTTGCAGTGCAGAAATCCAGAGAGATTTCAGTTGAGAGGGGCAGATGAGGGACACATCTAGTCTCTGCCCCTAGACTCAGCAATAGGTACTCAGTCTACAGAATCACAAAGTAATGGCAGCTGGACATACCACAACCCATCAGCTAACAGAAGGGGACTGTGTCCACCTGCCAACAGGGCAGGAGCGGCAGCACGAACAGCTTAGCCAGATGCCTGTTTAGATGCTGGATTTGGGGGTGGCAGAGTGGGAGAGCCCTCTTAGGCCGGGTTTATACTTCACGCGATGCATGGTGCAGCGGACGCTCCTGCTTCGCAAGTGTTTTACTGTTTATACTTGCGCGCGTACTTTAGGTAAATCTGGAGGAATCCAGCAGATGGCAGTGCGAGATATTATCACGGTGAGAACAGATTCGGTTTATCTGTGTTGTGAATTCCCTGGAACACCCATTAAATTCTGATGACACCTTACCGCAATATTTCTGATAAGGATGTTTAATAATTTAATCTATCAATCCACTGATGTGTCCATTCCAGCAAGCATTCGGCAAGAGGCAGAAATAATCCCTAGACGGGGCCTCAGCTCATCGCAAGGTGAATTCAAGCACTCACATACACTAGAGTCATTTTAACGGCACCAAATCCCCAAATCTGCATATCTTTGGAAGAAAACCGGAGCACACTGTGGAAACCCAGCAGGAAAACATGTAAACTCCAGGCAGAGAATACCAGTGACGTGACTCCCTGTGAGACAGCAGCACTACCACTCCGCCACCGTGTCACCTCCATGTAATTATTAATAGTGTTCATTATTTAAACGAAATTAATGATTTATCTGTAAAATGTAACATACATACTTTAATGCATTTTACCATGAAAGTGATATCACATATAAATCTAAGGATTCTAAATGTGCAGAGAGTTGGAATATCATACATTTAATGTGTTCTGTGTGGTGATTTATTACTGTCTGCCACAGCTGTCAGGTCAGGAGGAAGCCGCAGAAAAAAAGACGGCACAAAAGATGGTATGTGAGACTTTTAAAACGTATCGTGTCATTACGATCGGGAATATGCAACTCTTGAATATAAAAGCACCACGAATACATCTGTATGTAGGCATTTTGCTTCACTACATTGAACCATTCATCAAACATCGAAGCGCGCACATCGAACCTACTAGGATCTGCATAGCAGCTTTCTGTCACATGTAGTTAGTAAACAGAGACTCTGACATCACTTCCCAACTTTTATCACAGTGTGCCCCCCGACTTTTTGCTGGAACTGCAACTCGCGCACGCGTCGCGTTAATTTCTGAGGACCTGCTCAGAGGACACGTCAAATGAACGCTGGGAATGCGTGGCAGCCATGATGCGTGCGCGTATGCGTTCTGAGCGTGAAGTATAAACGAGCCCTTAAACTCCAGCATCTGGATGATTGAGGTCTGACAGTGTAGAGTAACAGGGAGGTAGGGGAGTGTGTGGAAGAGGAAGAGCTCCGCACTGTCTGCCTCTGGATGTGAACCTCTGATCTCTGTTCTGCAGCTGAGAATTGGCTTCAACTGAGCCTGTGATGCAAAGAATTACTGTTACATACTCTGGAAGGTTATCCCATCAAACACTGGCTGCTACACCTCTGTGATGTCACACTGACCTTGCAAAGCATAATGGGGCCCTTTAGTCCACAACAGACACACAGATATTTATATAGACTTTAAAATGGGTGGAATAAAAGAGTGCTTTGTTACAAAACATACACTTTAGGGTTAAAGGACTTTGATCAAAGAAACAACAGCTTACTGTGCACTGCCAAAGTTGTAAATTATTGATTTGTAAAGGGAAAAGGTCAAGAAACTGTTCTGTAGTAAAGACAGCAGTGTTTCAGGCCTAAAAACAAATAGTCATATGCAAAACACTATAGGAAATCTTTAAATTCCACTTCTTTTGTAGAAGTTGTGGCATTGTAGCACAGAGTTTAACCTTGCTGCTTCACAGATCAAGTACCCTGCGTGTGACTGCCATGTCCAGTCATTGTCATTCTCCTCATACAGTTAGGTCCATAAATATGTGGGCAGAGACAACTTTTTTTTTAATTTTGGTTCTGTACATTACCACAATGAATTGTAAATTAAACAACTCAGATGCAGTTGAAGTGCAGACTTTCAGCTTTAATTCAGTGGGGTGAACAAAACTATTGCATAAAAATGTGACACAACTAAAGCATTTTTTTAACACTATCCCTTCATTTCAGGGGCTCAAAAGTAATTGGACAATTGACTCAAAGGCTATTTCATGGGCAGGTGTGGGCAAGTCCATCGTTATGTCATTATCAATTAACACTAGAATTACCAGAGTCTACAAAAAAACTCGTAGATCCGGCCCACCTTAAAACCATTCTCACCTCTCCGCCAGTGTCTTTTGTCTTCTAAATGTGCTGATTAAGACGAGCAGCAAGCAGCCGGCTATTCCATCCCCCAACGTCACAGAACGTTCACTAAGTTTTCCCAGCTCATGCCTTGTTTGATTATCTTGGAGTGACTGAACTGCTGGAGTTTTAGAGTGGAAATAATAGATCGCTATTTGGAACACACGCATTTCATGTGTGTTCCGTTTCTACAGTTATCTGTGTAAACACATTTCTAAAACAGAAACGTTTTTCATATTTTGGTAGTAAATGATAAAATGCATTTGGATCTTGATCTTTTTTTGTCCGCGAATTCACTGCCTTGTCTGGTGTTCCTGCTGTGTTCAGTAGAGGGCAGTAGTGATAGAGGAGGAGAGGAAGTGAGGGGGAGGATCGTTCGATGAGGTTGGAGTGTGGTGATTAAAGAGGATTGAACTAAAGGAGACTACGTGCTGTTTGTACTGGCTGAATACACAACACCTTGGTTGTTACTTTTGTTTACAAACACTGTCGATAGCACTCTTTGTGTTAAGATCTGGCATCGACACCGTGCTTTGTGTTTAGATCTGGTGTCAACACTTGCTTCATTGTCGAGACTGTGTTTTTTTGTGTTTCTATCGACCGTCGTTGGCAGCACTTCGTCCAAATCGAATGTTCACCCACTTCTTGGAGTCAGCAGTCAGAGTATATAAGTCGGGCACACTTCTGTGATTTTCCATCAGTCGGCGTTTGGAGTTCAAGAAAGAAGCATTGGTTCTTCCTTACTCTTTGGATTGCCACAAAGCAACCTGCGAGATTGGAGAAAGGTTGAGAAGAGATCGTGAGAGGAAATGACAGCGTCATGAAAACGAGACGGACTGTGAATGGAGAGAAGCAGAAATGCTCCTCCACCACCACATAATTACTATTCGGACAGTGATTCTGAGTAGGCCATTCCTACCGAATCAATGTCCAAGGGTTTTGTTTTGTAATTTTGTTTCCCTTATAAAAAATCATAATGCTGTGTGACGAAGGGCCCAGTTCACGACTGGCAGCCGCGTTTAAACAGAGAGCCCTTCACAGACAACTTTAACACGTGCAACGTAGTTGGGCGCACATGGCTAGTAAACTATATAATGTATGAAGCCTGAAGTCCAAAGATCAAGTAAACACTTTCACAAAAGGTTCAAGGAACAGCCAACAGTTTCAGTGGCATAGCAGTAAGATTTGCTGACTTGTAATCAAGAGTTCCTGGTTCGATCTCCACTCACTCCTATATTTGCCATTTTCAGTAGTAAGCTGCTCTTTTTGTTACTATTATACAGTACACACATACACTTGGTTTGCGTCTGTACTTGCACTGTTACTTAAAGTCAGATCGGGTGGGGGGGAATGTTAAAGCACGTGAGCTTATTCAGTGCAGCAGGATCAACGCACATGTTGATCTTTTTTTTCTTTCAGTACATGTGCCTTCCCTGTTTATTTATATATCTAGTGACTTTTCTGCCTGGTCTGTCTCTCTATTACGCAGCACTCTGTCTGTCTGTGTGTTATGGATCTTAAAAATAACAGTTATAAGGACACTTGTTCATGTTAATTGCAGTCTCAATTGTTAAAAAATATTTTAAAAGGAGCATCCCACATGAAAATATAACAATCTCATTAGCTGACAGTGCATACCAATTTATAAATTTTATGTCCATTTGAAGTTAAAAAGAAAAAAAAAAAGTAAAATTTTCTCCTCAACGGGGAATTGAACTCAGATCTCTGAGGGACAGCAAGCCTGCTGTGCTCTGAGACAGCAAATCTTACTGCGACGCCGCAGAAACTGTTGTATTGTCCCTGAACCTTTTGTGAAAGTGTTCATTTGATGTTTGGACTTCATGCATCACACATTCTATATGCCTACAGTTTGTAACATTTATTACTAAAATATGAAAAATTCTGTTTTAACAATGTGTTTACACAGATTACTGTAGAAACGGAACACACATGAAATGAGTATGTTCCAAATAACGATCTATTATATCCACTCTAAAACTCCACTTCACTCCCAGATAATCAATCAAGGCATGAGCTGGGAGATGCTCATGCACGTTCCAAGTCGGTGGGGGGATGGAATAGCTGGCTGCTTGCAGCTTGTTTTTATCTGCATATTTAGAGGACAAAGGACGCTGGTGGAGAGGTGCGAATGGTTTTAAGGTGGGCCGGGTCTACAAGTTTTTTTGTAGACTCTGGTAATTCTAGTGTTAAGCAGATAAAAGGCCTGGAGTTGATTTGAGGTGTGGTGCTTGCATGTGGAAGATTTTGCTGTGAACAAACAACATGCGGTCAAAGGAGCTCTCCATGCAGGTGAAAGAAAAAACCCATCCGAGAAATTGCTACAATATTACGTGTGGCAAAATCTACAGTTTGGTACATCCTGAGAAAGAAAGCACTGGTGAACTCAGCAACGCAAAAAGACCTGGACATCCACGGAAGACAACAGTGGTGGATGATTGCAGAATCATTTCCATGGTGAAGAAAAACCCCTTCACAACAGCCAAGCAAGTGAACAACACTCTCCAGGGGGTAGGCGTATCGATATCCAAGTCTACCATAAAGAGAAGACTGCATGAAAGTAAATACAGAGGGTGCACTGCAAGGTGCAAGCCACTCATAAGCCTCAAGAATAGAAAGGCTAGATTGGACTTTGCTAAAGAACATCTAAAAAAGCCAGCACAGTTCTGGAAAAACATTCTTTGGACAGATGAAACCAAGATCAACATCTACAAGATTGATGACAAGAAAAAAGTATGGAGAGTGCGTGGAACTGCTCATTATCCAAAACATACCACATCATCTGTAAAACACGGTGGAGGCAGTGTGATGGTTTGGGCGTGCATGGCTGCCAGTGGCACTGGGACACTAGTGTTTATTGATGATGTGATACAGGACAGAAGCAGCTGAATGAATTCTGAGGTGTTCAGAGACATACTGTATGATCAAATCCAGCTAAATGCAGTCAAATTGATTGGGTGGCGTTTCATGATACAGATGGACAATGACCCAAAACATACAGCCAAAGCAACCCAGGAGTTTATTAAAGCAAAGAAGTGGAAAATTCTTGAATGGCTAAGTCTGTCATCTGATCTTAACCCAATTGAGCATGCATTTCACTTGTTGAAGACTAAACTTCGGACAGAAAGGCCCACAAACAGCAACTGAAAGCCGCTGCAGTAAAGGCCTGGCAGAGCATTAAAAAGGAGGAAACCCAGCATCTGGTGATGTCCATGAGTTCAAGACTTCAGGCTGTCATTGCCAGCAAAGAGTTTTCAACCAAGTATTAGAAATGAACATTTTATTTCCAGTTATTTAATTTGTCCAATTACTTTTGAGCCCCTGAAATGAAGGGATTGTGTTAAAAAAATGCTTTAGTTGCCTCACATTTTTATGCAATCGTTTTGTTCACCCCACTGAATTAAAGCTGAAAGTCTGCACTTCAACTGCATCTGAGTTGTTTCATTTAAAATTCATTGTGGTAATGTACAGAACCAAAATTAGAAAAAGTTGTCTCTGTCCAAATATTTATGGACCTAACTGTATGTCTGCATGGATTCTCCTAAGACATGTTGGTTAGGTTAATTGGTGATTGAGTTGAGTGTATTTGTGCATCCTGCAATGGACTGGCACTCTGCTACTGCAAGAGGCTTTGGCGACCATGAAACAGATTCAGAGGGCTTGAAGAAGATATATTTTACTGGACGTAAAGATTCTCATTATTATACTTACAAAAATTCTGTGTACAAAATGTCTATATTTGCTGTTGTGGACAATTGTGGGAAACATGAAGCCATTTCTAAGCCCAAAATGAAGCTAAATGGAAATTGAAATAGTAGAATTGTTATATGTACACTCTTAAAAAAATAATGTTAAATTTACAGTAAAATACTGGCAGCTGGGGTTGCCAGAATTTTAACGTAAAAAAGAAGGTGACAATATTTTTAGGTCTACAGTATAATTTTGTAATAAAAACTGTTTTTTCTTTGCAACAAATTCCAACAGAAGGGAATGTTTAACCATTACCAGAAATTCATGCAGTGTAATAAATATGTTAATCAATAAACAATATGTATTGTTAGGGTCAAATCCAAGTACACAGTTTGTACCAGTAAAGTAACAACAACCAATAGCAAACATGTACCATTTAATTATATACATTGAAAAAAATTCAATGTTTAAGGAAGTTATGGCACTTTGTCTGGTGGGGAAGTAAAGTTTGCTTTTGTGGTGTATGGTGTCCTACTCATTGAATACAACTCACCATAAATCAGCTTCCATAACCTCAAAAAACCTTCAGCACGCAGGGAAAAACAAGTCTGCTAACTTGGTTTAAGTTTTTTTCCCTACTATTCAAAGGTATGCGGTTCACCAGGAACAATATGGTAAAAGGGGGCGTGTCCTTATGCAAATATCATAACCGGTTTTACTGAAACAGCAATTTACCATTTTACATTTTATGGTTGTTTACCTTCGCTATTTAACAGTTTTTACACTGTAAAATTAACAGATTTTTTCAGTGTAATTGTAATGCATCAATAAACGATATTTAGCAAAATTTTGAAGTAGAAAAATATCGATTTTACAGAACTTGGCTGTAAAAAATAATGTATTGTTTAAGTTATACAGGTAATTTTCAGTAGAACATAAGGTAACTTTCCTTTTTTTCAGAAAAGGTCTTTTACTTTCACCATTTACAGTATTTTTACCGTTAAATTTACTGACATTTTTTACAGTGTACAGAATACAGTGAAATGCTTCTCCAGCACCATGATAAACAAGAGCTAACAGTTAATATAATGATATACCTTGCAATGCACTCAGTCACACCATCAGAGATGTTTTGGATGTTTCGGGTCTTTCAGCATCACATATCTTCAATCGGTTGACCCAGCCAGGAGGTGATCAGGCCCCAACTTGTGTCTGGGTCACTCCTTATGATCCACAGGTATTTTGAGGCTCGATCTGTGGCTTTGCTCTTAGAAGCTCCTCAAATGTGGCTGTAAGTTTGATAGAGGGACTGACCAGTAAACCCTCTGCAGCCTGCCTCCTTTGGCATACAGTGTACCTTCCAGCAATTGCTGGACATTTTTCCACAAAATCTTGGTACTTGGCCTCCTCTATCTGGTTTTCTAAGGGCTCTAACATGACCATCAGCTTAGGTGTCTCTAACAGAAGCTCTATGTCTGGCCTAAGCATGGTCATCAAGATGTGCTCAGAAAACTCGCTTGGTCAGACCTCAAGGGCCAATCCCTTGCTGTTCCCAGGAGGACATTTAGTTTCTTGGGTCGGGTCTGAGCCTGCTCCCCTGCCTCTCTGTCCCTATAGTATCTGACTATCACACTAGTTTTTACCTGGCTGGCTTCTACACTTTTTAATTGAAAAATGTGATGAACTTACAGTTGCATTATCTAAAGGAAAATATATTTAATATTTTATTAATTTTGATAATGTAAATTATAAATGCAAACTGAATGCATGTGACCAGGAAGCAAGTCTTTTAACTATCCAGCATGGTAGTGACTATCAATCCATCTCCAATGAAGAAATAGTAAGGCATCAGTACCCTACAAGGCAATTATTATGCTGAAAGAGATACCTCTGTCCCAGCAGGGGTTGGAACTTTGATTGTACTGTACTTTTGGATTTTTGTGGAATGGCAAGTACTGTCATATTTTGGACAATTTTTTTAAAGGCTATGTATGTTGTCTTTGGACTGTCTATCAACCCAACATAACCTCATAGACAGCAAACTGGGGGAAAGCTGCCAAATATGAAAAAAGTTTGCAATTTAATCAACTGGCCATGCATGTTTTATTTTTCTAACAAAACTCCTAAATTCAGTGTCCTTCTGTATGGTGTTATAGTTCAAATATCACAGTAGAAGAAACTTTACATCAAAACTACTGTATGTCGAACAAGTATTATTCTGGTGATACATTTTTAGGCCATCTCACCTTATTAGTGTGTTATGATGTTTTAAGGCAAAGCACAGAGAACTGCTTTGTGGTACAACCACATTTTATGTTCAGCAAAGATGACTTCTATGTGGTATGAATAATGACCCAATAAACCCATAAACATATGAGGCTAACAGTTCACATTGGATAAAAGGAGCTTTATTTCAGATCCCATAACATAACATCACACTTTCAAGTCCACTTAGTCCAAATTCAGAATCATGGTGGACTGGAGTCCTTCAGGGCAGTATCAAGCATGAGGTAGGAATTACCCCTGAACAGGGCACCAGTCCACACACAACAACTACACTCATGTAGGGCAGATGAAGACAAGCAATAAACCAAACACCATTGTCTTTAGAAATGTTGGAGAAAACGCCCACACAAACGTAGGAAGAACATGCAAAAACCACACAGACACGACCAGGGCCAGAAGTCAAATTCAGGATCCTGGATCCTATGATGGAGCAGCACTAACCACAGTGCTACTAACCCACCTCCTTTTACCTTGTACAATATTTTGCCTTCTAACATGTAAAACTTTATATATCCTTTAACTCTTTTGGAATATTATTATATTAATTCCAGAAGCAAATAGCATTTCTAACAATATAAAGTAAAATATAATACATCTTCTTTAGGTCAAGTTCTGAATTCCAGTTCAGGTTTGTGTTTTAATGTGACTATACTGTACTCGTACAAACTGAACTGTACTTTATATTATAACTGAACACAATAAAATTTAGCCAACTCTGAGACATTTACAGATCCACCATATTTAGGAGGAGTCAACAGAAGAACACCTCCTCACATTGTGTCAGTTTGAGCTGCACAGGATGCAGGGTGGTTACAGCAGTCACTCAAGGAAGTGCAAGGGGTTAATTATTCCTAATTACTGGCCTCAGGTGTCTGCAATTAGAGTGTGAGTGAGAAAGACGAGCAGATGCAGAGAGTGACAGGAAAAGAGAGAGGGGGAGAAGAACCATCTATAGGTAGCCCTTCAAGAGCTCAGAATACAGGCAGCCCCATTGAAGAAAGATGATCAGCCAGCAGCTCTATTGTGGCGTCCTTTTTATTATTTTGGGGCTATAAATGCAGTCTGATAATGGACTCTGTTTTACATCTGCTGTCCAAGAAACGGGCCCTGCAATTACAGACACAAGCTCACTAAAAGCACAAGTGCGACTTGTAGTTCTGGTAGCATAGAACTACTGAAATGGAGACTATATGACTAAGGCACTGAAGTATAAACCAAACCACTGGTCCTGTCTCCTTGACTCTTAGCAAATCACGTGATCTACTTCTGCTTAAAAATATAAAATGTATATCAAACTGTCCATTTTTTGATTGATTTATTCTGATTCATGGTATTGGGGATGCAGAGCTTTTTCCCAGCAGCCTCAGGCACAAGGAAAGAGCCAACACTAGCTGATGCACCAAGACACACTCATGTCCCAGCATATAGCGACCTATTAACGTAACCTGCATGTGTAAAGAAAGCTGTAGAACCAGGAGAAAGTAACTTACACAAACATGGGAAGAACACACAGACTCCACACAGATAGCCACAACTATGTAGCAGCTCCATGGTACACCAAGATTTATATTTAAACAACTAAATAAAAGATCTGTACTCGTAAAACACTGGCGCTATATAAAATACAGCTTCTTGTATTGCTCAAACCATTTAAAAAACAGATGAGTGGACTCAGGCCTCGGCATCCAAGGTGTTGTGACTAACGCTGTGGTGACACTTGTTAAGAGGCATTTTCAAAGATCTTCCACACTTCTCTTTACTTCACTGTGTGGCCGTGTATTGAGGGCCACATCTTAGCGTACAGTAGCACAACACTGCAAGGCCATCTCCCTCTGCTTGCATCTGCATCTCATTTATGTGACAGTTTAACCCAGTGCTGCACCGCGTTAATGGATTTGGGCGGCATGCTGCTGTTTGCTAAAAGTCTGTAAATTGCTTGTAAGAGGATGTCCATGAATTATTCATCAGGGGTTGGTGTTTATTTCGCCTCTGACACATTAGTACTTAAAAGCCAGCGTCCAAAGAGCTAAAACTGAGCTTTTTTTCAATTTTGTGTACGACCAGGGTATAATTATAAAAGAAGAGCAAGACAATGACCAGACTAAGCTAGTTAAAGGCTAAGCTTCCAAGAAGACGCATGGGACCAAAGCACCCCGTGTGCACAGATAAATCAAACATAGCCAGACAGAAATCAGCACAGTTAAAGAATCAGGAGATGATGAAGCCTGCTAAGTGTGCATGAGAAAGACACCAAGCTACCATCACCTTCCTATCCCAGTGCCACACTAATAATTAGTCCCGTTAGCCAGAGTCCACTGTATGGCACCAGCCTGTTAAAATAGTAGGGAGCTTGTGGGACTAGCATGCTGACTAAACTGTCGAATCATAAGGAAAAACAGAGGAAGAGAAACAAAAGACATAACGTGAAAGGAGCTGTTGGTGTGAAAAAGTGGACGAGTCTCCCCACGTGCAGCCTCAGGCAGCCCAGACTGAAACAGTGCCTTGTGGGCCATGTCGCCTGGCAATAATCCCTTAATGGACTCAGCCCCACTGGCACATGGCCCATGCTGGAGGAAGCTCACTCAATGAGGCTGAACAAGTGGCTCCAGCAGTCTCAATGGACCAAAGTCTTTCTCCTCTTTTCCTACGGCCTTTTGGTTACTTGTCGAAATGTTTTTCAGGTACATTTGCATATAATGTGTGAAGCACTTATTGAGATAGCCATATCTCTCTGTCTGTCTGCAGCTCATCTCCCAGTGCACCAATTTTGTTGAAATATGACACAGTAATGTCTTAAAGGAAATCTGTTGAGACAGTTTAATTGTACTAGGTTTTGAAATCTCCTATTTAAAAGCATTGGTGATTTTGTGAATCCAAAAATGGAGAAACGTTCTGTGTGACTTCAACTATGAATTAGTTTACTGTTCCAACTTCACCTTGAGGGTGATTACACCAACATTTGTATTTTGAATATTTTCACTTTTTACTTGTCGGACAGCTGCTTGGATCCCCAGTACAAGTTAGTCAAAATGCGGGGGGGAGACTTGCATGCAACACATACACACACACACACACACACAAAGTCATATCTGGAAATGAGCGGAACAGGACAAGCAATTCTGTCAGCACCACTCAAAAAGCATTGACTGAACTAATGGTATTCATGTCAAGTTATAAAACACCATCACAGTTGCATTATGTGCACTTTATTATTGTAAACAACAGGCATTATCAACCCAACCCATCTCTATCAAGCAGCAGCTAAAAGGGGTTTGAACTGATCAATTACACATGAAGGTGCAACTCTCCTGAGTGAATATATAGACAGCATGGGATTAGAAAGGGAGCTGCAGTTTACATGCAGACTGTAAATCAGAGTGCCATGGAGTAAATAACAAGAGACGCACTGTGTTTTAAAGTCTCCACAGTGTAAAAAAAAAAAGAGACTGCTTGTGCCACAAAGAGCAAGGACAAAGCAGACCTCCTGCTTTTGCTGTGCTAAAACAGTTGTATAGCTGTAGAAAAGTGTCATGTTTGCATGGCTTTACCTAATTTTCAGTTTTATTACTGGGCAGCAAACATACAAGCCATAAAAACCTGGACACAAATAAATGAACATACACAGGCTTGGTCCACAATGGAAGTAAAATCCTGTAGTACTTCTTTATACTCCCTGCTCTGCTCTCCAATAAATGCAAGTTATCGCAAATATACTAATAACCCAATTGTGCTTTACTCACTTAGAATATGGAACCAAATTAGAAAGCATTTTAAGATGGAAAATCTTTTATCCGTGGCACCTCTGCAACAGAACCACCTCTTTCAACCCTCGCAAACATATCCAGTTTTTAATACCTGGAAAAGTTTTGGGATTAAAATGCTCAGAGATCTTTATATAGACAACATATTCACATCTTTTGAACAATTACATTCAAAATTCAACCTCCCAGCTACACATTTCTTTCACTATCTTCAAATTAGAAATTTTGTTAAACAGAAATTGCCAGATTTCCCCCACCTCGCACCCTCCAAATTGCTGGAAAAAATACTGCTCAATTTCGAGGAATTAAACACCATTTCCGCATTATATAAAATCCTATTAGAGTCCCTACCTTTCAAAGACCCAAGAGGACATTGGGAAGAAGATCTCTTAATTAATATATCAGAAAAGGAGTGGAAGGTAGCAAAGCAGAGAATTCACTCAAGCTCCATGTGCGCAAAGCATAGAATTATTCAACTAAAAATTATGTATCGAGCTCATCTGTCTCACTTAAAACTGTCCAAAATGTTTCCAGGGCAAGATCCAACCTGCGAACGCTGCAACCAAGCTCCTGCCTCACTGGGTCACATGTTTTGGGCCTGCACCAAATTAACATCATTTTGGACCAAAATTTTTAAGTGCCTTTCAGACAGCCTTGGGGTCACAATCCCTCCTAACCCATTAACAGCTGTGTTCGGTGTTCTTCCAGACGGACTTGAAGTGGAGAAGGACAAGCAAACAGTGATTGCATTCACTACACTTTTGGCACGCAGACTTATTCTGTTAAATTGGAAGAATCCTAACTCTCCTCTGATAAGTCAGTGGAAAACCAATGTTTTATATTATTTGAAATTGGAAAAAATCATATTCTCAGTTAGAGGATCTGTACAAAATTTTTTCAAAACCTGGCAGGATCTGATCAATATTATTTTAGAATAAGAGAAATAACTATTACCGCATTTAATTCCCTTCTCTATCTCTTATTTACCTATATATTTATTTCTCCCTTTATTTGCTTATTGTTGTCTTATTAAAAAGCCCTAAGCAATTCTCCTTTAGCTAAGCTCTCCTTCTCAGGGGTGGGGTTTGATTTGTCTGCAGTTTTGTTTGGTTATAAATTGATCTATGTGTATGGAATGATTACAATAAAAATTAATAAAAAAAAGAATAGTGTCACGTTTGGTATTCCCATAATATAATAAATCAGTTCCTTTCCAAGCTCTTAATTATTAAGATAGTTTTAATAACTTAACAGCTGTAAAATGATCAGACTCAACACACTTAAAAAGGTTTGGGGCAGGGACCCGTATAATATCCCTGGCTGCAAAAGGCTTTGAAAGGAACAGAGTTATTCAAAAGACTGAGTCCAAAACAGAACTGACATTGAGTTGCAAAGGTGGCGGCTTTAAATAGTCAGACCGGAAGTGACATCGGGGGAGCCGGAAGTGACTGACTTCTGATGTCAAACGAGGCGCCGGAAGTGACATCTTCAGTGATGAGTCAGACAGGTTTTCCCACAGCTGGTCTTTAGAGATAACAGGAGAAGACTTAGTGCATCCCATCACCCCCTGGCCTGGTGTGGAATGACATTTGCATGGTCCATGCAACGTCCTCCTACTCCCACGTGTGTGACACAGTGTATTAACTAATATTAGTAGGTGGAATGGGAACTTATATTAGGTGCTTTTCTGCTTTCATGAAGTAATATTGATTGTTATTTTATGCCAGTATTTCTCATTTCTTATAGTTATTTTTTTCTTTGGTAATTTCACTTTATTTTTCATACAGTATGAAATGGACTTCAGTTTGTTTAACTGAGTGGTGTGCTTTTATTACTAAGAGAAAGAAGAGGTTGTGTTTACTGCAACAAATACTCTTCTTTGATGGTTATTGTTTTCTTTATCTTTTTGGAATTCCTTATGTTATTTAAAAATACAATTAGTCACACACCTTCTACAACTATCAACAGCACATCAACTCATGCCATTTTTACATCTCTTGAATTTGAATCTTCTCTATATGAGAGGTTTTAACCCACTACAATCCTGTTTATGCTCCATTTCAAAGTGCTGTTAAAAAGAATGTGTTTAATGTAGTGTACTAACACATGCAATTACATATTATTCAAATATCAATGATATCTTTAAATACAACTTATTGTTATAAAAATATTTAACAAACAAAAATGTAATGGCTTTTTGATGAAATATCTGAAAAATCTAAATGTGACAACTTTCATATCAGTTAACTAAGTCCATTAATATACCTGAATGTTACACCATGTGTACGGTTTCAAACTTGTTTATATTTGTCTGATTTGTATCTTCTTATACAAAAATATCTCCAGAATTATAAAAAATAACAATCAAAAATTCCCTCTCTGTGCTACTCACAAGTTTTCATACTGCATTCATAAACAGTACCTGTTGTAAAGTCCGTCTGTTCATCCTCCATTTGTTTCTTCTCATGTCAATGCCTTTTCAACAATTCTGTTTTTCCTTGAGTTGGTTTATTGATATGACATCCATCCACTTTCAAGCCCTCTTAGGCCACCTCAGGAAGCGAGTGCTCGCAGCATTATTCACATGGCAGGGACTCTCCCCAGACTGGACACCAGTACCACTCATAGATGGCCAGTTTACATTCACCAGTTAGCTGAGTTTTTAACATTGAAATGTAAGACAAGCAGCATCAGGTCTCCACAGTGGCACTGGGGACCAAAACTAGCGGTGGGAAACTCTGCCACCTTGTAAACCCACACCCAAATCCCGTGCCTGGTCTTTGTTTTTGTGGGTTTTCCCTGGGAATTCACATTCCAAAGGACATGATAGTTTGGTTCAGTGGTGCTTTCAGATGGGCCCTGTGTTTATGTGGATGTGTGCATGAATGGGCCGTGTTGTGGGCTAGCACCCGATCCAGGGTCCTTCCATGCCTTGTGCCTAGTGGTAGTGGCACCCCAAAATCCTGATCTGGATTAGACAGGTTGGAAATTGTTATGTTATATATTTCAGCATGTGCACCAACATTTATAAACATAGCAAGTAACAGGGTCTGTGTCTTTTTTGTAAAAGGCAGCATAAAACCGCCCAAGTAATTTACTGATCACAATAGTAGTTCATCTTATTTATTTAGCAGAGACTTTTTTACCAAGGCAACTTATAAATCATAAGTGCCTGAAAATCATTCCCAGGGATGCTGTACAAGGTACATATAGATATATTTTTGACAAAACAAGACGTGATCAGCAGAGGAGCATGAAAGAAGGCCTCTGCTGACACCTAGGGGTGTTTAACTAAAGTAACTCCGTGCCAGGACCACCACTGAAGGGCTCCGTTTTTATGCAGCAGCAAAAGAGGCACAAATGCTCCAGTCAGGTATCATTTTAAAATGTTTCCTCAAAGGAAACACCTCAAGACAAGAAAGGCTGGCCTGTCTGAAGAAACAAAGGCAGTTCGTATCCTGCTCAGTATAGTGAAGGTGAATGTCATGGGTTTGGTAAATTTTGGGATCCACATATCAACAGGGATAATAAATGTGCTGTAGTTGTTTTACTGGGTTAAACAAACAAAAGCTGAGATAGAGCTTTCAGACATGGACACGTTCAGCACATAAAGTTGGCTACAGCAGGAAAGCACATTTGCTTAGTTTAAAAAGCTTGCTAAACAACTCTGGGGTGTCACAAATAGTTAGCCATTACCCTCCTTTGTTTGCTTTCCAGATTTTCATCTTTAAAAGCTTTCTCTGGACAGAAGCAAATGAATCCTGGATGAATCAGACTTCATTTTATATAGCGCCACTATGGTGCACACAATCATAAAAAAACACTTTGGGTAATCCTCTTATAAAAAACAGAACACAATGAACACACAAAAAAAGAAAACAGAAAAGAGAGTGGGCAAGTGGACATATATAATTACATAGGGTGTTTCAAAGTGAGCGCTGCCATCACGTTTAAAGTGTTTATAATAAATAACACAGCAGCCCTTTGAAACCCTGCCCAGATGTGCTGAGCCTACAGAAGTCTGGGATTTGATTTTTTTTTTAATTCATATATTTTGAGAATAACATCACACTAGGTATTTAGTATATGGGCAGCACTGACCCGCCATTAGCAACATGTAGGGTGAAGTGAAAGGAAGCATTCAATATTTTTGGGATGTGAGGTTCTGTTAGGAGAGAGTGACCTGGTGTCCCATACAAGGGGAACAGGCTACCCACTCAACTGGAATTGACTCCAGAATTACTTGTGGCCTGAAGTTTCAAAGGATCTCCAGAGGAGGAAGACATAGTACTTGGAGTTAGAAGGGTGGAAGGAGTGAAGACAAAGCATGTCCCATAACTAAGTGGGCCAGGCACCCCAAGAATGAGTAAGGAGAGAAACACTACATTTACTTTTTTATCACTATTTTGGATTGAAAGGTTCCCCCTATCATTACTCTCCAGCATCCTTTAGTTTGTATTACTAAATGATTTTATTCACATATCTAAACTTCCGTGGAGTTACTCTGAGTTTGGGGAGAACTTGAGAGTGACCCTTTCAGTCTAAATCCCCAGTTCAAAACTCTGGGTAACACAATATCTTCCAATGACCACCTGGTCACTTCTTAGGGTGATGACACATGACAGCAAGAAAGAAGGTGGGAGATCAAAAAATGGTTGTACAGCTCAAAATTGAGAATAAAAATCACTGAAGAAAGTAGTTAAAGGCATTTGTTTCAGTGTTGCTCCTCTCTAAAGGGCACACCAACTTCATTTACGTGTTCTTCTTTCTAGGAAGTGCTGAGCCTACAGAAGTCTGGGATCTGATTTATTTATCTTTTATTCATATATTTTAAGCATAACATCACATTAGGTATTTAATATAAGAGGAGACAGAGCTTGAGTCTGAGGCAGAGCTAACCTGCCATTAGCAACATGTAGGGTGAAATGAAAGGAAGCATTTCATGTTTTTCAGAAACAGTGGCCATTACTTTAAGCCAAAGAATGTCTGTATTTCATTTCCATAACTCTTTATGGTCAGCAGTCGTGATTGTGGTTGGGGGTCCTCCTTCAGGAGTGCCATAGAGCTGGGGTTGAGTAGCAAGATTTTATAATGCACTGTCCATTGACCTACAGTATGTAAAAAAAAGAATTGTGGAAGTTTTGAAGCCAGAACAAATTCCAGACTCCCACCACTGGTACAGTATACTAGAATTATATATAGAATTAAACTCGTATCTCAAGGTATCACTGTATATAATTGTACGCGTATGTGTATACACCACCTATTAAAAGTATTGGAAGTTTTCACATTTTATTGTTATCCAACCTGTGCTACCCATCAAAGATGGATTGAAATCTAAATAACCAATGTAGACCACGGCAAATTAAAATTTGCAGTGCATCACTGTGCACAACTGTTATTTTAATATTGGATTTGTAAAAACAGTGTTAACATTTATGATATGCCATCAGTTGGAATGGCAAATGCAATGCATTTTATCACTAAAAATGTTGGTGATGCACCATATTTTAGAATGACAGAGACACAACAACCGGATGAACACACAGACAGACACACAGACACTCTTTTATTAATGTGGACAACATTGAATCACAATGGATTTAATTTGGTCTATTTGACAACAGAAAATGACTCTGTAATGTCAAAGTGAAAACCTATGTTTGCATTGTGGTCTAAATTAGTTACAAATATAAAAGACAAAATAATTGATCACATAAATATTCACCCCATTTAATTTATGACACAACTAAATTCTCACTGGCACAGCCAACTGATTTTAGAAGTCCCATAATTAGTTCAATGAAAATCACCTGTCTGTAGTTAGGGGGTTTCAGTTGATTGTAGTATAAATGCACCTTATCTGGAAGGTCCAGGTTGTAGTGTGGTGGCCTAACCTAAAAAATGAAGACAAAATAACACTCCAAGTAACTTGGAGAAACGATGATTGAAAAGCCCAAGTCAGGAAATGGATACAAGAAAATATCTCAATATCCCATGTTGTCTAGTTAAATCAGTCATTAAGATATGGGCAGAGTATGGCACCAGCTGTAAATCTGCTTAGAGCAGGCCGTCCACAAAAACTGAATGATAATGTAAGAGGAAGACCTTGGAGGGAGGCCACCAAGAGACCTGTGATAACTCTAAACGAGTTACAAGCTACAGTTGATCAGTGCAAATAAAAACTGTTGCCTGGGTGCTTCACCAGTTAAAGCTTTATGTGAGAGTGGAAAAGAAAACAAATGCACATGAAATCTCAGCTAGAGTTGGCCAGAAGGGGAGACTGTGAAGTTAGCTGGAAGGATATTTTATGGTCTGATGAGACCAAATTTGATTTTTTTTGTCTATTAGACTAAACACCATATTTAAACACTGCTCATTCTCAGAAACACACCATCCCCCAACTTGAAGCCTGGTCATGACAGCATCATGCTATGCGGATGCTTCTCTGCAGCAGGCCATGGAAGGCTGGTGAAGGCAGAAGGTAAAATGAAAGCAGCAAAATACAGGGAAATCCTGAAGGAAAACCTGATGCAATCTGCAAGAAAGCTGTGCTTTTGATGAACTATTTTTTTAAAAAGTAAGATAATGATCCCAAACATAACGTCAAAGCTACACAGGAATGGCCTCAAAACAACAATGTTAATGTCCTGGAGTGGTCAAGTCAGAGTCCAGATTTCAATCCATTTGACAATCTGTGGCTGGTCTTAAAAAGGGCTGTTCACTCACGATCTGTTTTCAATTTGACATTAAAGAGTATATTCTGTTGATCAGAGTCAAAACAGGCAAAGCAAATCCATTGGTTGTGTTGTATAATAATAAAATGCGAACACTTTAAAAGGGGGGAATAGTTTTCACAGGCACTGTAAATATAAAAAGGGTCCACAAGGGAGTCAGTCAAAGGAGGTGTGATGATGACCAAAACCAGCCACTCCAGAGGAGTGTTGTGATTGGGCATGTTGATGTATGTATGGAAAGATCTATAGCATATCAGTTGCCCTTTTTATTTGCATATACAGTATTTTCATTGAAAACTTGCAAGACCTTCAGTGGTTCCTGTTCTACTTGGAGAACATATGCTTGTGCGGAAGCAAATGTGCAATGTAAGGAAGCTAACTCTCTTTTATTGGCAAACATTGAAGTTTATGAACAGAATGTTAACTTTTAAAGAAAATGATTCACCATATTATCACTTTCTGGTCTAATTGTGTTGTTTTTACTTTTAGGGGCACCACAGTAGTTTGCTATGGTGCGTTACAGCTCCAGCAGCATCTGCTCAGTTGCAGTCTGGTCACTGTCTCTGTGGAGGTTTTATCTGCATTGTTTTTCCTATCAGATTGTAAAAGTATTAATGTGAGGCTGATATGATGCCTCATCCCATTTTCTAAAATTGCTCAATTTAGTTGTAAACTGGTTTGGCAGTGACTGGTAGTGAGTGAAGGTACATGCATTATTGTGCCCAGCAATAGACTATTGGTTCCTGGCTTTTGCCCAATGCTGCTGGGGTAAACTGCAGCAATGTTGTGCTTTGGACAATGTCCTTGAGGTGCCAGATACCAGGGAAAAACTGCTGCTTTTAATGTAAGCTGGGCCATTCTGCATGTGTTTATCGACACAAAGCACAGACAAATGTGCTAGAGCATTATAAATGAATAAATATTACATTCCTTCACTAATCCTAGTTTCAGCTGTAAGACCGCACCCATGGTTGGACAGCATCACATGTGAGAGTGTATCACATGTCTTACAGGAATTAATTTGAAGGAAAGAATTTTGACAATCCTTCTGAGTGACGAGGACCATGGGCTGGACAAACCTTTCTAAATCCATCTGACTCCCTGCCAGTGACTCGTCTTCCGGTCTCCTAGCTTTATAGTCCCAAAGACGCCAGAACAAGTAATTAATATTGATCAGAGACGGAAGTTGGCAGAGCAGCAGCTGTAAGAAATGCTGGAGATGCAGCTTTCTTTCATTTTGTCACCATACAATTAAACAAAAACATCCACCTGTACGCCAACCTTTTTCTCTTGTTGTTTACAATAGATATATTATTCATTTTCATAGAACATTTTCAAACATTACATTGACTGTAAATATGAAATGTTAATAATTCATACAATGCTAACAATTAATTTAACGTTATATTAAAGTTCATATCTCTAGTTATGCTTGCTAGTAACACTCTAAAGCAACTATTACTAAACAAATGTGACTAAAACCAATAGCAACATATGATAAAGAAGTATAATGCAATATGTGCAAAATGAATGGATGAGAAACTGTGTCATCACCTCAGACAAAATAAATAATGAACTGAATTATATACAAGTGCATAGACAGTCAAAATTGGTAGACACAACACAACAAATTCAGACGCAGAACAGCAGGTCTGATAAAGTCAATGCAACAGAAGTTTCAAAATCTAAAATAGTAGAAATGGTGTTTCAGAGTGTGATTTCATCATGGAGATCAACAGAACTGCTCAGACATCCCAGATGAGGAGTCACAGTGTCAATGAGTGTTCACATGGCCAGCATGACAGTGATTTAAGTCTAAGCGAGTGATGAAAGTTTGAGCCAGGAGGTCACAGGTGATTCAAACGTTACAACATAAGGAGTATCATGTATTGTATTATGTTAGTATTTTCATATTTGTTGCAAGTACTGAGTGTCAGTATACAGTGAAGTGATAAAGTCAAGAAGTAATAAAATTGTGAGTATTTTACTAGTCTGAGATGCAGAGGTAGGATTTTGCTCCAACAATGGTTTTACAGTAAAGTCTGGCTGTGTGTGAGATAAGAGAGAATTCAGATTTTGGTTGATATGAGTAAAAACATAAAAACATTACTATGCACAACGTGCTCTAGAGTCATCAATTTTTCAAGAAGCTTCAAAGTAGCAAAAACTTAACAGCAGGGCTGTGTATAATACCTATCACTAACATAATAAAATATATATTTACAAAACTGTAATGTTTGAACTCACAGCAGTTTACTCAACCTTTCCTAGGTACACAGACTTCAGCTCCTGCCTGCTGTAATCTAGTTCCTAAAGAGCAATAAAAAAACAGGCCTGGAAAGATAGCATAACATAACATAACACAGAGTAACAAAACACAAGATAGGAAATCTAAATGTCAACACAAACTGTGGGAGGGAGGTGGCACAGTGGTAGTGCTGCTGCTTTGCAGTAAGGAGACTGTGGAAGATTGTGGGTTCAATTCCCAGTTCCTCCCTGTGTGGATAGTGCTTTGAATACTGAGAAAAGTGCTATATAAATGTAATGAATTATTATTAAAAGCTATCCTAACTACATTCCCAGACTCTCTCAAATGGCTCTTGTCACAAATAAGTTTAGCAGGCAATATAACGTGCTAAAAATCCAAGTGGATCATAAATTGAACTGACCACTGACAGAATACCATATTTTGCAGCTTTACCTGGAACTTCTACTCCTCCTCCTCTTAGGTCCTCTTAGGCTGCTAGGCTCCTTACCCTGTCACAGAGATTGAGCCTTGCAACCCTGTTCAAGGAATCTTATTTGGGCCACTTGTATTGATGATCTCTGTTTTGTGAAAGACAGGGATTGTTCCCTGGCTTATATTTATTGTCAGATTTATTATTTTTCATTTTTCTTGTGTTTTCTTTGATTTTGCTTAATTTTTGTTAATATTGTTGTTTATTTTTTAGTATTTGTATATTTAAGTTGTTTGAATCTGTTCTTTGAAAAATTTGGGTGGGACCCCAAGAAGCAGGAGCACCAGATGTCACTGCTGTAGAATAACCCTCAGCCTTGATATCAAAGTTGAAGAGAAGGTCCAAGTGGAGTGTCACTGGAGTAAAGATCTTTCTGAGAATGTTGTATTGGATTTTCTTGGTTTACTAAATTTTTGGTACTGTGTATTGTATTTTGGTGTTGAAGTATGGATATGGACTTCACTTTTCTTTTTATGCAAATCCTTTTGGCCCTTATTTTTGTTCCTTTTCAGATTTTTGTCCATAAATTCTTCATTTATCATTTATCTTGGTGGCCTTCTCTTGCAAGACAGAGGTCTAACAGTTTCATTTCTCCAGTGGACTTTTTTTTTTTTTTTTTTGGACATTTAAAAGTATTTTTGAACTTTTAAAGTTAGTTCCTGATTTGGGGCCTATGCAGGCCTGAATGCCTACCTCTAGAGCTTTAAGCCTGGCTGTCTGGGATGAGATCTGTTTTACATCCAGCCAGTGAAGGTCCTGCTTTGGTTCTTGTGGTGTTTTTGAGGCCTGTACCTTTTTCACTAGATTGGGTGCAGGCAATCACAACATTCCCATTCCTTTGGTTGTTACCCAGAGCTTGTAAATATAGGCGAGGACGGACATGTAGACTTAATGGTAAATCAAAAGCTTTGTCCAAAGACTTACTATAGTGCCCTCTTCACCTTCATGCAGGAAACCAAAGCACTCGGAGGAAACCCATGCAGACACTGGGACATTATGCAAACTCCATACAAGGAGCACCCAGGATGCAAACCTCAGTCTCCTTCTTGCAAGGCAGCAGCTCTAACATGGAAAATAACATTAATTTTAAATAATACCAAGGAAATATGTAATAAAACTAAAACAAATGTGGACAGAATAAATTTTGATTATTAACAGATGCTCTCCAAACCTTAGCTACATCTACACCTGGAGAGTAGATATGAAACAGCCCTAGCAAAGTGCCACATATGCTCTCATTGCTTGAACTCATCTTAAGGCTAAGCATGTGAATACAACTCTCACATAAAAATTACTGGTTGTCAGGAGTCTGAAGCTACTCCTTCTGCTTGTATTTCGTCTTTTGCTAGGGGCAGTGCTACAGCCAACTCCTGATAACTGGGACCAGATGACACGCAGGAGCATTCTCAGAACCATATATACTTATAGCACCTCCAACTAGATTCTTGGTTATGTTCTTTTTTTAAATTCAACAAAAGCGTAAGGGGACAGAATTGGCAAAGTCCCATGACTCCTCAAGTGCCACATGTTCAATATTTTTTAATAGACTCATGCTTAGTCCCTTGAAAATTTCATTACTTGCTTCTTTATTTTCACATGATCAATATAATTTACCTAGTTCCCTCCATTTCCCTATTTAACAATTTGAAATCCAGCAATAAACAGCATACTGTACAGAAGTGTTTTCTGTTATACAAGGCAGTTAATAAATGGTAAGAACTAGAAAAAGGAAGATCAAAAATAAAATAAGATCAAAAAACCAAACAAATGCAAATAGGAATCCTGCTTGTTACAAAACCTTAAAACTATGACAGCTAGAAAGGTATACCACAAAACAAACAACAGGACAGGAGATGAGAGCTACCAAAGTCAAACAAATATGCCAGGGACTATGTTTATAGGCCTGCTCAATTCAGTTCAGGGTCAAGGAGATCTATTTTGACAGCACGTGGCACAATTCAGGAGCAACTACCATGAGATTACATACATTTTTCTCTAATTTGAAGATTTGTAGCTTTTGTCCAGGAAAATTAAAATACTCATTTATTTATTAATGTAACTAAGGATCAGTAGTTATCCCAAAAAGACGTGATCAAATTGGATAAGTAGGTGATGTTGAAAGTAACATGAGGAAGCATCCCACTTCACAGCATTCAGTTTTAATGATTACCATCAATTAGCTTTTGTTCATTTTGAGAGAAACACAATGTTGCAACCTGAAACTTGCCTTTGTTTTGGAGACAAAAGTGTTTTGTTTGCTCTTTCACTTTTGATGGCCTACCCATTTAGAGTCAAAGAGAGGCAACACATACAGGTAGGTCTCAGAATATACAGTAATCCCTCCTCCATGTATTACCAATGTTATCTTAATTCTGAATAAAAATGTGCTGTTCATGAATCGTAAAGCAGAGAAGCCAGGATATCTTGGGTGAAAGAAATGGGCAAGGTAACATCAGGGATCTTTAGTTATGCTCTTCTTCAAATATTTAACTGGAGGTCTCAGGCTAATTAGGGCCAGTAATGGTTGTCTTTCATTAGGCTGGCCCTTGTAAAATATTTGCAATAAAAAGTTGTACCAGGGCTGCATAAAGAGGATGAGAATTAACTCAATTCTTCTTCCCAAATCTTTACTAACTTCTCTATCTTGCATGCTTTGTCCAACCCAGATGCAGGAGGAGGTGATTCTGTCCACCACAGGGTACACACTAGGGTTGCAAACTTTATCAGTACTGAAAAACCCAATTTTTAAAATGGTATGGTACTAGCATTTCTTAAATTTTGGTACCAGAAGCAAATGGTAGTTATCAAGCACCTTGTTCTCAGTCATTTATTAATGTGGTCTAGACTCCAAGGGGGACACACTTCTCAACCTTGGTCTTCAATTGTTATACTGAATGTATGTATTGCATCTACTGTAGCTCAAATCACCAAGGGGGGCCTCTCTATCCCTCCATCCATCCATCCATTTTCCAACCCGCTGAATCCGAACACAGGGTCATGGGGGTCTGCTGGAGCCAATCCCAGCGCACAAGGCAGGAACCAATCCTGGGCAGGGTGCCAACCCACCACAGGACACACACAAACACACCCACACACCAAGCACACACTAGGGCCAATTTAGAATCACCAATCCACCTAACCTGCATGTCTTTGGACTGTGGGAGGAAACCGGAGCGCCCGGAGGAAACCCACACAGACACGGGGAGAACATGCAAACTCCATGCAGGGAAGACCCGGGAAGCGAACCCAGGTCTCCTAACTGCGAGGCAGCAGCGCTACCACTGCGCCACCGTGCCGCCCTATCCCTCCATCAAACGTGTATATTTTTATATAAACACGCCAGACACTCCAAGGAGAGACCCCTTTACTTCCACTCCTGTTAATGATTTGCGGTGTAGCAGGGAAGGCTGCGTGTTTGCGGGCTTGAAGATCGAAGCAACAGTGAGATGTAAGGAAAGGGGGAGCTGTCGATTTATTGCTTCGGAATCATTTTGGTGTTGGTACAGAATAAACGTAAAAGTAAGGTCCAAAAGCTGACATTGATGCCAAAGTCAAAATTTTAGTATTGATCCAACGCTACTACATACTGACTCACACACAACTATAGTCACTCATACTGGGCCCATTTACACTTCACAATTAACCCAACAAGCACAGCTTTGGGATGTGAGAAAAAACAAACAAAACAAGCAGACAAAGGGAGATCATGCAAACTCTCCACAGTCAGTGTCTAGGTTAGGAACAAAAGAACACTACAGCAGTTAATTTTGATGAGAACAGACCATTCAGCCCAACAAGCTTGTAAATCTTTTTCATCTTATTTCTCCAAAACGACATAAAGCAGAGTCTGAAAAGGTATCTAAAGTCCTACAGTCTATCACATTAACCGTCATATTTCAGGCAGGTTTCATCCCCTGGCTGTTGTTCAGTCTTATTTAATATCTGTTTTGCTTATTTTTGTGCCATTTACTAATGTTAATGTTGTTTTTTTTGATTATGTGCATTGTTCTTTTTTATATTATTTTTAAGCTGCCTGTGTTACATCCTATGTGTTTTATGGGTGGTCCTCCAAGAGGCAGGGTCACCTGCCAATAACCACCAGGAACTGCCCTCTGCCCTATAAATCCAAAGAGTCTTCCATAGTTCCTGGCAATTAATTTCAAATGTTCCAGAGAGTTAGTAAGTGTACTTGTGCTTATTTTGTGTTGTTAATTGTATTTGAAGATTTTTCAGCATTTTGCTGATTTTCTGAGGATTCTTTAATTTGTTGTATTGAGACTTGTTTGCTTTAGATTGCCTTGCATTTCAGGCCTCTGTGCTCTACAGAAGTTAATGGTGATTAGAATACTTGCTGTGAAGAATAAATCTTTAATTTTATATCAATTTGGTGCTTGCCCTTATTACTAGCCAGAGTTTGACAGCTATATCAGTGGTCTTTTCTAGAAGTGCTTTTGTAACTTATTTGGATTTATGTGCTTCAGACTCCTTAGTCACAAAACTAACTTAGTTCATGTTTCTGTGGTTCTCTTTGTGAAAAAAAAACTTTCTAACATTTTTGCAAAATTTACCCATAACAAGTTACTGTGTTCTTGTTGAAAAATCAATTTTAAAGTATCCACTGGGTCCACTGTACTGATTTCCTCCTTAATTTTGAACGCTCCAATAATGTTGCCTCGTAATCTCCATTTACTTCAACTAAAATAGCAAAACTCTTTCAGTTTTCCCTTCATAGCTCATATCTCTTAGTCACATTTCTCTGGACTTTCTCTAGCACTGCTAGATAGATAGATAGATAGATAGATAGATAGATAGATAGATAGATAGATAGATAGATAGATAGATACTTTATTAATCCCAATGGGAAATTCACTATGTCTTTTTTGTAATACAGTGTGGCCGAGTGTGAGAAGAAAGGGCTGTGCCAACTGAAGAATAGTTGGGATTCCAAACGAGTCATCCCTTTTAATTTCTTTTTCTTCCTTTTTTATCACCTTCTTGCGACAAAACAAAGTGGCCACAAAGGCAGGGAAATAATACAAATAATAAGGCTCTATATAGCTGTTTCTTTAACACAAACAGTATCTTGGGCAGCTCCTGTTTGGTCAGGTCTCTGTCTCAAAAGACACCTCATTCAAGGCACTCAGGTTCTTATCTCGGGAGGACCGGAAGGGGTGGAGCTAATTGCCCTCACTGGATGGTTTCTTGGAGCTGCAGGAGAGAAGGAGACATAGTTAGTGCCAGCGATCCCTCTTGTCCTGGTAGGTTATCACATACCTTGAGCCAGCAAGAAGGTCCTTCGACACACATGCGTGACGACGGAAATAAAATTTGCACACAGTACTGCAGGTGAGGTCTCACTAGTGTGTCATATAGCTTAAGCATAACCACCCTTTTCCTTGTACTCAGCACCTTGTGATTTAAAACCTAACATTCTAATGGCTTTTAGACACTACTTTGATGTATGATCTAGTATGACTCCTGGGTCCTCCTCATAAAGGGTACTTTGAAATTTCTTACTACCTACTATGTTCAAATCTAATATTTTAACTTCCCGTCCATACTAAGCTCACTGCCACAGTGCTCTTATCTGGTTTAAATCTGCTCTTCCCTTCATAGGGCCATGTGAAGCTGGAGTGTACCCAGCCGCATTTTGGCTGAGATAGTCACACTTGTGCTGAACTTTACTCACGTTAATGCAATTTAGGTTACTCAGACAAAAATCCACACTGACATGGGAAGATTTTGCACACTTTACACAAATAATGACCCACCTAGCAATCAAACCCAGGGGTATAGAACTAAAAGACTGCGGTGCAACCCACCACACCACGACGCAACATACTTCAAAATCACTTCTAACAAAAACAAAATAAGCAACGGTAAGGGAAACTGAAGAAAATAAAGATCTTACAGTATTTTTGATGATTCTGATTGAAACTCTTGTAACAAAATGCACTGGGGTTTTCTGAGGAGAAGGTCAGCAAAGTCACAAGGAGCTCTTTTCGTAAGCTGCAGCAGAAGAGGGTATCAAAAAGGTGCGGCCCTGCTTTGTCACAAACCAGGTTTGGGATTCTTGCACAAAAGCACATGGAGCCAGTTTTGGTTTGCTTTGTCTGTAAAATGAAAGCATCAAGAGTAACCCATAGTGCCACATAGGGAATGTACACTAAAGCAGGCTTAATAGATGAAAAGGATGCACTCAGACCTGCAAAGACAATAATGCACCTTTTAAAAAGCAACAAGCCCTTCTAGGTACATAGTCTGGTTTTCATTCTAACACGCTATTTGGTCTGACCCAGGTGTAAACAAACACCTTTATTAATCTGTCACAAAGCCACTATGGCAGCAGCTTAGCAGCTTTGCTCTCCTGTTTGAACTGTACCGGTGCTTCTTTATTATATACATTTTTTTAATAACAAGAAAGAAGACTCCTCCCAGGACATCTTTGACGATCCCATTTACACAACCAGCTTAGACACACTTAAACCTCCTATTGTAGTTCACTTTTTTCATTGAGTCTGTGATGTCATAAGCCCTGTTCAGTGAATCGACAGCATTTACAGCAGCCGGATCTCACTGGCAAAGGATTTTTTTGACATTTTTGCCACACTAAAGTCAACAGCAAGAAACAGAAAAATAGCACAGCTTTTTAAGTTTGCTGAGATTTAGCTGTGGGCAACCAACTACTTCATATAATGAAGGATCATATAATGGCTTCTAAACCTTTCTAAATGAAGCAACATATACTGAACACATATTCCTTTCCAGCAGCAAGAGAATTAAAGGATCCTCTTGGCTTCATCATTTTACAAACCCAGTAATGAGACTTGTGTCACATTCACAGGATGATGATGTGCTGTTTGTTTGAAAAGCCTTGGTCTGTGATGCTAGTTAGGGAGTTGAAAAGTCATGTACGAATGAAAGAAATGTTCGAAACACAGATGTAGTGAAATGCCAATGAAAAGGTAAATCAATGCTTAATGTTTCAGTGATGGAAACAAAGTATGTCAGTCATTGTTTAACCCGCTTAGTCCTGAACAGGGTTGCACAGGGGTGCTGGAGCCTATCCCAGCTAGCGAAGGGCACAAGGCAGGAACAAACCCTGGTGAGGGCGCCAGACCATTTCAGGGCAAACACATACACACGTCGTAGCCACACACTAGGGCCAATTTAGCGTCGCCAGTTAAGTTGAGGTCAAAAAGCCAAGCGAAGGTCAGAATTTTGAAAAAGCCAAAACAAAAATGATTGACCAGAATCAAAGGACAAAACACAAAGCGAAAGTCAAGATTCAGAAAAGGGTCTTAACTAAAATACAAAAGCCTAATATTAAAGTCTATTTGGAAATAAAACAAACTATTGTTATTAAGATTAAAATCCAGGTTTCATGATTTGGTATAATTTTGATTTTCCTTAAAGCCCACCAGTGTTTATTTCCATCATTATGTTCTGCTTGCAGTGCTGCTAGGGGTGTGGCCTGAGAGGTCAGGACCTGCGTGTAATCAACACAACGGGATAAAAGGATGGCAACGAGTACAAATACTTATCCGATCTGCGGATACCAAATCTCTGGAATATTCAACATTTATCTTTCTACTCTTTTCTCACGTGTACTTTCAGTTGTTCTCTTGAGGACAATTATTGTTTTTTGCATTGTGCTTCAGTTTCGTTTTGTTTTATATCTTTTTGTGTTTTGTTTTTTTTATTATTTGCATCTTCTGGTTTTTGCTCAAAGGTTTATCTGCCAGTTTGCTGTCAGAACACCAGGACTCTAATGTCACTAATGTACATTTAATGCCAAATATAATTGGAAACTCTGACAGGCGTGGTACTCAGGATGCAGGACACCTACCAAGAATTCAGAAACAGAGTATCAAAATGTTATCTAAAGGAGTTACCAGTAACGGATGGGTAATCTTCATGGCAATTGTCTGAGCATACTTTGGCTCTACAGGTTTCAAACTCTGGAGATCATGAAACTTTAGGAAATAAAGGTGGCGAAATGGTCCTTCAGAGTGAGAACTTTAGTTACCACGAGTTAACTTTATGATAACCTAAAGGGTTTGGTCAATCTACTTCAATAACGCTCTCCATTGTGGAGGAGAGGAATGTGAGTTAAAAGAGAAAGATCATTATAAAAATTATGGTTGTAAAAGGAAAGTAAAGTGCTATAAATTCTCTGTTATCATATTAACATTTATGTATATTTCTAACTACTGTGGTGGGCTGGCGTCATGCCTGGGGTTTATTTCCTGCCTTGTGTCCTGTGTTGGCTGGGATTGGCTTCAGCAGATTCCCGTGACCCTGTAGTTAGGATATAGCGGATTGGATAATGGATGGATGGATGGATATTTCTAACTATTTAGTATGACAGAAAAATACGATTGTATAAAGAATTCTGATGGTCATGGTTTACAGTAAATGGGTTTGGGGTATGATAAGTTCTGTACTATTATGTTACATTATCTCTCCCAAAGAAGTCACTATAATAACTTGTTTATATTGGGAGAGTTGCTTTTCTAGTCTTAATTCTCTGAAATGATTGAATCACTAACTAAGATGGTCGATTACAATCAGAAGCCTTTCTTTCTTTCTTTCTTTCTTTCTTTCTTTCTTTCTTTCTTTCTTTCTTTCTTTCTTTTTCTTTCTTTCGACTTCTTTCCTCACCGTATTCCCAGCATTCCATTGAAAAAGACAGCACCCATATTTACCTCTTTTACTTAATTAGTCAATTACCAGCCCCAGAACACCAGCCTATTAACCACGTACTGTACTCAAAGATATTCTTTTAGTCTGTGATGTGTTAGCCTTGAAACGTAACACTGGTCTGTTTCTCGACAATTTAGTTCAAAAGGAAAATAATAAAAAAAAAAAGAGTGAGAGATTATTTATGCATACATTTTATTTTAGCTATTCGGTTACTGGTTCAGTCTTGTATTAAGGGTCAAAAGCTTGTTTCTTACTTTCAAAATCCTGCATAACCTCTTTACCTTGGTGAACTCTTGATCTCTTACTCCTCCCTTCTCACTCTCTACAGGTCTTCTAGCCATAATCTACTAGCCCTCCCACACACTAGACTTTCCACCTTGAAAGGACCTTGGGATTGTTAAAGGTGCTATATAAATGTAATTATTATTATATATTCTTGATGGAAATTTATTAGGATAGTTTAATTTTCATTGAGATTTCTAGGCTTTGTGCCCTACGCTTGTTGGGATAGTCTCCAGCTCCTCCACCCCCCTGCTCAGGATAAAGCGGGTTAGAAAATGGATGGATGGCTGGAGGTAATAAATAAAATTGTGCTAACAAACTCTTTGATGAAGTGATTAGAAAATGTAAAAAAGCTGCAACTTTGAAACCAGCTAACCAAGTCTTTGGACACAACTGAATGTTACACCATTCATACATTTTCTTACTTGTTATTATACTTTATCTGCCTTGTCCGTTGAAAGCAGAGCCTCCCTTATCACAGTCGACAAGTTCTAAGACTAGTGTCTAACATGTCAGTGATAGTGAAAGTTCGGCCCAAAAACCGAATCACGCCAGAGATGAGCTGGAAAGACTTAGATAAACAAATCCTAAGATTGGCTTGTGATGATTTAACTCCCAATTTGGAAAATTTTAAAAGTGAGTTGATTTCTGAACATGAGGGTTTCAGTGTCAGCTAAAGAGTACACCTGCTTGTGAACTAAGGCACACGAAACTGAACTTTTCTTGAACTGTTATATTTTGCAGTAACAGACTGAAGATAAGTGGTACACCAGCACAGAAAGGAGAGTCCAGGGCAGAAACTAATCAATGAATGGCAGGATCTGGGCACTAGGGCACAAAATATTTCTTATATAAACAGAATGAGATTTGTAATAGAGCAGAGCTCATCTTGAGGACAAAGAGGAAGGAACGAATCTGTATCATTACTACTAAATTGTAAGAATATAATTTTTCTTTAGTTTACTTTTTGCATTTAATCTTCTAATTTTGTATTTTATTCTTCTGCTTTAACAAATATGCTAAATGATTTTAATATTAATACGGTCTAGATTCTTATATCTTTCTGGTTTCATAGGTTCTGGTGAGGGGGTGTAACCTTAGGGGCTTCATTTAAGGGCTGAGCAGCGTTAGGGATGTTAAACACCTGTCTATGAGACAATGGCCTGCAACAGGTAACCAAACATGTTTAAGTTTCAACATTGGGTGCTAGGACCAGAGATCTGGAACTGCAGGGTGAACCTTAAAGGGTGCTAAGTTCACCGTTGTCTCCATACCTCTCACCCCTTAGTCTGGGAAAGAGAGTAAGATAAGCTGGTAATTGGGAAAAAGAATAATCAGAGTTTTCTTACACATTCCCCTTAAAGGAAGGTCCCCTTAGCTACAGCACACTTGTACTACCACTCATGTACAGAAACTACTAGAAGCAGATAAGGAAAAGCATGTAGAACTTCCATCAACCTCTTAAATATGAGCACTTCCAAAACAATGCCCAGGAGGCACAGAAATGAAAAATCAAAGTCACATGAAAAAAATGTCTAAGAGAGTATGCTGGATGAAGCAGAGCCATCATTCCATGCTTTGAAAGCTCCTGTTGGAGAACTCCAGAGTTGATCACAATAACAACAGTGGTGTCTGGGCCCAGGCCAACACCATCCTTTGGTACTTGGCCAGCATGCACCTGTGTTAACATCTGTTTTATTTTAGTTTCAGACTGACCAAGAGGATGATTAAGTTTAATGTTTTCTTATTGCTTTAAAGCAGACATTGTACTCTTCTCTGGTAAGGTACACACAGCCTCACTAAACGTCTTGTGAGCTTGGCACTACAGGCATGGCTGTTATG
Organism: Erpetoichthys calabaricus; assembly: GCF_900747795.2. Lineage (NCBI taxonomy): Eukaryota > Metazoa > Chordata > Cladistia > Polypteriformes > Polypteridae > Erpetoichthys > Erpetoichthys calabaricus. The sequence continues at coordinate 87,984,729 of NC_041401.2, forward strand.
CTGTTATGTGTAACACTGCATACACTGATGGCTTGTAACCACAGTACTGCCAGATGGCGGCCAGTCTTAGAACTTACGGACTGTACCACCATAAAAGTGTGCATACAGTATATCATAAATAAATTTGAACCATAATGGAAATTCCATTCAGGGCCTAGAGGGCACTTTTATTTGCTATAAATGACAAGGATGAGAAAAGTTGTCTGCAGATCCAATGTCAATGTCAATTTTGTACGGAATACGTTTATTCAAAATTAATACTCCTTCACAGCTGAGTGAATGGAAACTTTAAACAATAATAACATGTGCATATCTAATGAATAATGGGTTGTTGACCTATATAAATTTTAAAAGGCCTATTTGTTCAATTTAATAACAACATTATTAATTGTAACTTGCTATGCGTTCTACTCTACATGCACTAAGCCATCACTAGTACACAGTGTAATTGATTTAAATACACTGAAGAGATCCAACACCATGGACTAGACAGCCCAAGTACTGTAAACCGTGTCGCTTGGCATCATCAGCTCACGCAATTCAAGCAGAAAACAGAAAGTGGAGACTGTGACAAAGGCATTTTCAACAGAAAAACAATAGCTTTCTGGTGGAGAGACATTCTGAGACTGGATAATGAAGCCCGCTAACATCACATTCACCTGGTTTTCTTGCCACCAGCCAGAGCATCATCTACAAGCTGCACAACACAGTGTGTTACTGTCAATGAGTGTCTATCCTCCTCAGCCCCTATGCCAAAATAAATAGTCAACAGTTGACTGTAAAAAATATATTGGGACGAGATTGGAAAGCTTGTCTGAAAGGACAGTGCTTGAGTGATGGACCAAAATCAAGGGGCAGAGCAAGACAACAGTCCATGTTAAAGGTGGAAGGGTCAAATGAAGTAAGGAAACAAAGAGAGATGACTTTTCAAAGTTGAAAAAGTTACACAATATATGAATTAAAAAAAAAAAAGTGTGAAGCAAATTTATGACTACCCAATATATTTCCCAATATAAATATGTGAGTAAACATTCATTTTATTATTCTAAAATTGGGTGCAATCTTGTCATCTTTTATAGCACTTGTATCATAACATCACCCATAGTGGTGCTGAATAAACATTTGACTGGCAATTGGCACCATGTCCACAAACAGCATGGCTGTGGGCATGAAAAAAGTTCAAAATGATGCCAAGATGGCATCATGAATAAAATGATAAAAATAATAGTTTGATAATAATAGGCATAAATAAGTTTAATAACAGGCATAAGTAAAAATAAGCAAAAACAATTAACAGTGAAATATTTTAAGATTCACCACATAGTGTAGCTTGTTAAGCATATGAACTTAAGAGAGTCTTGCACGGGCATTAGGTGTGACACCACCACTAACCATTTTTCTGTTTCCTTTAGAATAAAGGAGAATGCCCCAGAAGACTAGTGACATCACTTCTGCGTCTGACACCATTAGCCCCACCCCATCCCTCTTCCACCACTATAAAAACTCCAACCAAACAAGAAGCCCCCGTTCAGCTTGGAACCCACTTTAGAAGAAAACACAATTCTTTGGACAGAAAAGCAAACAGCTTGAGGAGCCATTATCCTGCAACCATACAACCAATTCCAAAATTCTTTCTTTCTTTTCTTTCATTTTTCAACCCAAACATTAAATGGGGTATCCCCTGGAACCCAAAATCATTTTCCTTTTATCTTTCTTTCTTTTACAAGCTATATACTGTAAGGTAACTTTGGCCCAAAGTCAATTTTCCACTTTCTACATTGGCCACTTTTCTGACCTGGGCCTCCAAAGAATTAGGACCCGTCATGGCTGCAAATTGAAATGAACAAGTTAATTGGACCAATTAAGAGTCGCCAACACATTTAATAGCATTTTTCCATACTGTAGACCAGGGGTTCTCAAACTCAGTCCTGGGGACCCCCTTTGGCTGCAGTTTTTTGTTCCAATCAGATTTACAACACTGGGGAACAATTTTGAACAAATTTTTTGTTGACTTCAATTTTTAAGCTTATTTACACTAAAATAGGTATGCTGATTCTGAAAGTGCAGTTAGTTTTCTTCTATCACGTCAGGTTTTTTAAATACCGCTTATATTAGTGCGATTACTGTAGCGTGGATTTGTATAGGCTGTTTATTTACACGCAAGACAGTGTGGTCAGAGGTTGTGCGCTGCTCTACGTAGTGAATAAGCAAAATCTATTTTTCTACTTACACACGGATATACTTTCTTTCAGATCATGTCTGGCTCTGCTGTTTCTCGTCGTAAGTGCCTAAACAACCCTGATTCATTTTGTTATATCTGTGGCAGTTTCACTATTCCCAGTCAAAAGGCGAACATCAGCACATTTGTAGAGCAAGCCTATTTGACATATTTCAAAGTTAAACTTGGTGATCAAGATAAGTCTTGGGCCCCTCATAAGGTGTGCAAACAGTGTGTTGATGGTTTGCGGATGTGGACAAAGGGAACATGTGATAAGATACAATTTGGTATACCTATGGTTTGGCGAGAGCCAGGAGATCATTTCAGTGACTGTTACATTTATATAGTGAAAACTTCAGGATATAACAAGAAAAATAAATGTAACATAGAGTATCCTAGTCTACCATCAGCTATACGCCCAGTGGCTCATTCAGATGAAATCCTACTTCCGGTTTTCGTTACACTACCCTCTCTTGAAGAACGTGATTATGGTGATGAACTAGGTAACAACAATAATGAAGAGTTTGAAATTGAAGAGGACTCTGTTCGTAGGGGATTTGATCAGCATGAGTTGAGTGATTTGGCATGTGATTTGGGACTATTGAAGAAGGCTTCAGAAGTCCTAGCATCAAGACTGCATGAGAAAACTTACTTGAAAAAGGAACAAAGTTATCATACTTTCAAACCAGAGAAATTGCACTTCCGCAGTACTTTACAACTGACAGTGGCTTTGTGTATTGCCATAACATATCTGGTTTAATGGAGGAATTGGGAATTCCAATCTATAACTCAACTGAATGGCGACTATTCATCGATAGCTTAAAGTGGAGCTTAAAGTCTGTCCTCCTTCACAATGGCAATATATTTGGGTCAGTCCCAACTGGCCATTCAGTTTCTCTTTGTGAAGAATATGCAGACATAAAGAGAGTCAATGAATTGTTGCAATATCACCAACACAATTGGGTCATCTGTGTTGACCTTAAAATGGTATGCTTCCTTCTTAGTCAGCAACGTGGATACACCAAGTACCCCTGTTATCTGTGCATGTGGGGCAGCAGAGTTCATGAGAGGCATTGGGTGGAAAGGATTGGCCGCCAAGATCTGCCCTAAAACCAGGTAATCCAAACATTCTACATGAGCCACTTGTTGATGGAAAGAATATTATATTCCAGCCTCTGCACATGAAACTGGGTCTGATGAAGCAGTTCATTAAAGCTTTGCCAACTGAAGGAGACTGTTTCAAGTACCTCATTTTGGCATTTCCTAGCCTATCATTTGAACATTTCATCAGGACAATGTCAGAAGTCGAAAAGAATGCTTTGTTATCATTCAAAGCCATTGTCAAGGACTTTCTTGGAAACACACGAGCAAATAATTACACAGAAATTGTCCAGAAACTCTTGGAGAGCTACAAAATGCTTGGTTGCAATATGAGCATCAAGGTGCACTTTCTGCATAGCCATCTTTCTAACTTCCCGGAAAACCTTGGTTCAGTCAGTGATGAGCAAGGTGAACAATTCCACCAAGATTTGAAGGTCATGGAAGGACAGTATCAGGGTAGATGGGATGTATATATGATGGCTGACTATTGTTGGAGCATCCAGCGGGATTGTCCTAACTCTGAACACTCCAGGAAAAGCTATAAGTGTAAATTTTTACCTTAACTGCTTACCAAATTAATTTTCAAATGTTTTACTGTAAAAAAATGTCATAGAATAACAATAAATCCTTTGTATGAACAAAAGAAATTTAAATAAACAGTACATTCAAGTTATTATTTCATTATTTTTTTCATTGTTTGTAAAATTTTTATGTTTTTTGACAAAAATGGAGGGTATCCTGTTTCGTAAAAACTGGATGTGATAGCAAAAGACTGGAGTCATTTCTGGATTCACCACCCAAAAATTAGTAAAAAACAAGTGTAAGATCTAATTCAACAAAAAATGTGTTCCCCAGTGAATCAGTGACAACTGATAACACTGATCTCATTTAGTTAGCTGGTATTTTTTTTTCTCTTATCCTATTTTACATTCAGAAAAGCACAGAATTCGGATGGAGTGGTGATGTAATTGGGGGTTGTTTAGTGGTCAAGTAGTTAGTGCTGAAGGGTTTCTAATCCAAGCCTGGTCACCGTTTGCCTGTTGTGCCGGTGCAGGTGTAATTTTTCTTCTGTGTAATCCAGGTTCTCCTGACATTCCGCAAAAATACAGAAGTTCCAGTAGTAATGATAAAAATACAGAAGTTGCAGTAGTAATGATAATATTGCATGTTAATTGTTAATGAACTCTCAACTAAGTTCTGTTCTTAGCTCTCTGCTAAGAATTGGCCCTTAGTCCATGGTTTGTTCCTTCTTTACTTACATTTTTGCCAGATGAGCCTTAACTCCATCACGACATAAAAATGGATGAAAGGGAGACGTTAAATGAAGCACATAATGGCATAGTGCCTCAAAAACAGTTAGATGTTGAGCTTTACAGGTAGCTTTACAGCTCGTTCACAGCGAAAGACTGACACCTACAGGCTACTCTGATACACCACAGCCTGTTTGTCTTTGTAGATAACGTTTTGCTTTTGGTGGAGTTGCTTGTAATTTATCTAACACACCATGGGGCTTTCCTCTAAATCATGTTTGTAACTGAACATGAAGGTTGGGCCTTTACTTTAATTTCTGTTACAGACAAAAAGAAAACAGTTTCACTGGCCATAGCCTACCTCACTTACAAAAAAGTGACATTCATTTGTTGGTGGAGCACCGGTAATCTCCTGCAGGGCAGAAATTCAGAATCTGCCAGGGTGTCTCTACCCACTGGCCTGGCTTTATTTATCCAGTAAGCCTCAATGACAGAGAGAAAGCAGGTGCCACATAGAGAGGAGGATAAACTCTGAAGAGAATTGGACTTACTGAAACACATGGAAGTTTAGAGGGTGGATTGTTAAAAAGAGTGGCAGTTCAGTATGGTGAAATGGTTTTCAATGCTTTGAGTCACATTAGTTTGCTTGAAAGCTTCTCATCTCATTTCATTCTCAAACCCACTTAACCCAACTCAATAATGTGTAGAATGGCAGAGCCCATCCTGGTAGTATTGGCCATAAGCAAGCAGCCCTGAGAAAAATGCCACTCCATCACAAAGCCCACACAGGGCCAGTTTGGAGTCACCAGTTCCCCTGACATGTGGGTCTTTGGGGATGTGGAAGGAAAATACAATGCCTGGAGGGAAACGCACACAGAAAAGGAGGACATGTAAAAGGCACAAAGACAATGGCCAGGCAAGAGATTTGAAGACATAATGGTGGGTCCATGAAGTAGCAGTGCTGACCACTGCATTGCCATGCTGTCTGCGTATAAATCCTCAAGTTAAAATCTGACACACTGTAGGCTCACTCCATGAGGTTGTTTTCTGTCTTTTTGTAATTTTCAACCATTATCAATTCTGTTAATTTTGATTTAAATGTCAAGAACCTTCCAGTACGGCACTATTTGATTGGGCTTATTTTAGATGGCACTTTTCTTATTTTCTTCTATCACTCAGTAATATACTTTGCTTGCTTTGTAAGATGTCTTGCAGCTGTGCTCAACATGAAGAGCCTCCTTCCATTCATCAGGTCATTGCAGGACACACTTGGCCACATTAAAGCCACCAAGAGAGACAAACTAGAGTACCTAGAAAAGAGCCTGAGGGGACACAGGGAGTTGTGACACAGCAGTGTTAACCACTCTAAAAATGCACCGATGGTGCATAAGAAGAAGTGTTGATAAACAGCACAATGGGACCAACAGCAGTACTGAGAGTGCATCATGAAACATGGAAAAGGACTAATCCAGTTCATAGATGGTGAGGGTGCAAGGAAGGAGACCTTTTGGGGCAGCATTATGTTAAAGCAACTTTATTCTCTGTATGTATTTTCTGTAATTGTTATTTTTTTAATTGTTTAAATTATTGTTTTCATGCTCTTATGTAAATTTTGTTAATATTTGTGTAGTTGTTATTTAAGATTTATGCATTGTGCAATTACAATGTTTATATATTATTTAGTATTTATGCATCATGGGTTTTATGTTCCTTGTTTTTTGTGATTGATACCCGAAGAGGTGGGGCCCCTCTGAAGCTGTTGCTGGGACCACCCACTGACTTTATATTCAGGTGGAAGAGATGGTCCCAGCTGAGGTTCATTGAAGTCGAATTCCCCCAACTGTGCAGGCTTCTGGTGGTAGTATAATGTTAACACAAGGCAGGATGAATCCATTGATATGTTCTGTTTACATTCATTTTGATCAGACCATCTGCATGTTGCAACAGAAATAGATTTGTTAGGCCAAGTGACATCTTTCCTGTCTTCAGTCAGCAAGTTTTGGTGGTCACATGGCTGCTGTGGCCTCATCTTTCCATTCTTAGTTAACAGGAGTGGTACCTGACCTGCTGCTGTGATATCACTCACCCACTTCAGGTAGCTTGTAACTCCTTTAGAGTTCTTGTACAATCACTTGTTTTCTGTGGATGGCCTGATCTAAGCGGATTTACTGTTGTGCCATACCCGTTCCATTTTTTAAAGATTGATTTAACTGGACTCCAATGGGTATTCACTGACTAAGATATTTGCTGTCTCCATTCACTAACTTGTGCTTTTCAATCACCTTCTCACAAAGGTGTGTTCCTGTGTCTTCATTGTGTAGGTTAGGCCACCATACTGACTCACCACAAGCAGGACCTTCTAGATAAGGTACATTTATACTACAGATCAGATCAGGTCAGGTTGGGGAGCATGCTGAGGATCCTGCAAACCAGATCACCCTTGGGGAATCACACCACATGGCCATAGTGCCGTAACTGATGCTCCCTCACAATGCAGGTAATGTGCCTCATTCAGGACCCTGTGAGCAACTGCTCATTCGACACAAAGTCAAACCAGCAGTATCCAAGGATTGTCCAAAGAGACACAGTACCAAAGGAGTCCAGTCTTCGTCTCAGGTCACTGGATAGCATCCATGTCTCGCAACCATATAGCAAGACATGAGGCACCAGGACTCTAAAGACTTAGACCTTCGTCCTTTTGCACAGATATCGGGAGCGCCACACACCCCTTTCCAGAGACCTCATGACGCCCTATGCTCTCCCTGTCTGTCTACGGACTTCATAGGAAGAGTCACCAGAGACATGAATGTCACTGCCTAGGTAAGTAAATACTACAATCAACCATACTAAACTCTAGTGTAACTAGATGACTATACTATATAATTATACTATACTACAATCATCTGAAATCCCCTAACAATGATCTTCATTGAACCAATTATGGACTTGAAAAGCCATGTGGCTATACCACTGATGATTAAGGTGACTCATATTAAAGGGGGTGAATACTTATGAAATCAATTAGTTTATTAATTTAGTCCTCTTTTGCTGTTTTCACTTTGAAATTAAAGAGTAAAATTCTATTGATTGATATCAAGAAATCAAATGAAATCCACTGTCATTGAATAACATAGAATAATAAAATGTGGGAACTTTCAAGGGTTTAATACTTTTTAGAGGCACTGTATAAATTGCTTTTGATTGATGGCATAGATACACAAGGATACATTTAGTCATCAGAAATAAACAAAAGCCAATATGCAAGCTAGAGAACCAGAGCAGACTTTAGCATACAGCCAGCCTCCAAACTGTCCATCCATGCATTTACTGACCCCAGTTACTCATTTCAGGGTCACATGGAACCAGAGCCTATCTATCCCAGCAGTATCAGACTGCAGGGTGTCACAAGACACACTTTATTATTTATGTTATATGTATACATGATCTGGTTGGCTGGCGCAGACACCACCTAATGTCAAGTTCTTGATTCAGAGCCTCGCTATGAAGACATCTGCGTGTTTGTAGCTGTAGCTGCCATTCATCCGTCGATCCACAGCAGCTCATTCCACATGGACCATGACAGAGAAAGCTTGGGGTTGCCTGTTAGGCAAATCCTGATGCTTTTTGACATTCAGTGGCAAATAAAGGGAAAGGTTTAACACCTGCTTGTAGTCGTCATATTATATCTTTTAAAGGCACTCTCAAAAAAAAAACAAGACTTTGCCTTTATTAAAAAAAAAAACCCAGAAGATGCAGTATTTGTTTTGAAGGTGTTTTCTCTGTCAGCGCGCGGGCGCTCATTGTTTGGACACTCAGGAGTATTATTTGTTAACACGAACCCAGTCTTGAGGGAACATTTCAGAGTGATTCATCTTGGAGGGCTGCCAGCGCTCTTTTATAGGTTTACACCTGCATGGATGTTGGGGCCTTTTGAGATCCTAATCACTGCAAGCAATGCAAATACCGCAATGGAAACCTTTTCAGTTGTTAAGTACCTTTTATCCCAAACTAATTGATGTCTAAGATAAGAAAGGGTTTGAAAACATTTCCTCTTTTTTTTTTACTTCCATACAGAAACAAAGCTGGCTATCAGGTATTGGCTCTATGATGAGACAGAGCGATTCTCATGAGCGTCACACAATTGGCTGGGTACGTGCAAAGACAACTGAAAGGATTTCTACAGTGAAGGCCATGTAGTACCAAATGATTCAACAACAATGCACTGGCACAGAACTTGAACCTCTGGTTACGTTGACTTCTGTGAGGAGTTTCCTTTCAGTCCAAAACCTCCAGTCTAAATAAATCTCCCTGCAGTGGACAGATGTAGACTGCCTAGAAATTAACTGGTACCCAATTTTTGCATTAAATCTATTTACTTAACAGGATCCAGTACCCCAAAATTCATGTCAATAAAGAAAAAGAATTAAGAGGATGGGCACGCTACAGGGTCCCAGAGCCTTAAAAACGTCTGTACAGACTAACAAGATGTTGTTTATGTCAGGTTTCCAGTCTGGGCAAAAGCTCTGGAAACCAGATTAGTACATGGGGAAGTTAAGTTAGCAACATTAATACTTGCTTTTCCTTTTTAAATTGGATAGACATTACTCTGGAAGTAAACAATTAAAATATCACATGCTGAATACACTGGTCTCAACTTAATGGAGGAGCTAAAAAAAGGTTTGCATGAACCATCATGATCAGCAGCCTCAAACTCACTGTGTTTAATATCTCAGCTCTAAAAACTAAGGCTTGGCCACAACAGGCCCAGGTATAAAAGGTGCCAGTCCTGATCAGATCTTGCTGGGCAGATAAAAAAGAGCTAATAAGGACTTTAAAATGGATGTATGGCCATCACAGAGCATCTCAAGAGCTGGACCAATCCATTCATTGACCCAGTTGACTTTAGAATCGCTTTGTTAGCTCACAGCTTGGCCTTGACTAGTCTGCTACACACTTGAGCACTCTAACTGGGTGAATGTGTTTCTCTGGATGCTGGATAGCATAGTGGAGAGCACGTAAAGCAGTTTAGTAAATTGGCATTATACACATTTGTATTGCTGGCAGTATGGCCTAGAGATTGAGAAACACACAATGATCGCAGTTCAATGCCCACCTCTAACACATGGCCTAAAACTGCTCAAGTCATCTAATCCTGTGAGACACCTTGGGTAAGAGCATTAGCCAAGTATATAATTATAATAAAGCTGACATGTGCAACATGCAATTGTTTTCAGATCTCTACAAATGAACAGTGGCAGGGCACACATTGGGTCAGTAATGGACATCAAAACTCTAGTTAAAACCCTTGCATCATTCATTCATTCTTAGCAGTGAGGCCCATACGTCCCTTTCCCCAGTCACACTTGTCAACTGATATTGTGGGATCTCAGGCCATCTGGGAGACATAATCATCCCAGTGAGCGAGCCCTGGGTCTTCCCCAGGGTCACCACCCCAGCTGGTTGCACCCATAAAATCTCCACTGGGAGACATCTGTATCAGATGCCCACACCACCTCCTCTCGATGCCGATGGTCAGCATCTCTATTCTGAGAAACTCCCAGAAGTCTGCGTTTCTCACCCCATCTCTAAGAGAAAGGTCCAGACACCATGCAGAGAAAGCTAATTTTGGCCATTTGTACCTGTGATTGCATTCTTACCCAAAGCTCATGACCACAGTTGAGGGAAGTGGCAGAGATCGACTGGTAAATGGAGATATTTCCCTTCTGGGTCAGGTCCTTCTTCACCATTACGGATCGGTATAGCGACCACATATGTAACTGCGCTTGCCCCCCTGATCTATCTATCTAATCACACCATCCCTTTTCCCCTCAACTCATGAAAAAGACCCTGAGTTGCTTAAACTCCTCCAATTTCAGGCCCTTGTATCAGTAGGCCAAATATTTTAGTAATTTTATTGATAAGGCATCACTCACCACTGAGGAGTGGGCTTGGCAGCCATAGAGGCCTAACCCAAAAGCTTAAATCTCTGAGGTCCAAAATAAATGAAATGAAGGTTTAATTAAAGAGTTAGTGCGGCTCCTTACAGATGTTGGATCATTCCAGGTATTCCACTTTTCTCCTACTTTCCAAGAATGTTTAGTTAAGGCTGATCGGTAGCATTAAATTGACTTAGCAAGTGTCCACTTACAAAGACACTTTTGTATTTGATAAGCATTAGGAATTGAAATAAGCAGTAAATGTCTGTGCAAAAAATAAAGGGCATTACGACTGCTGTCTTCCAGGATAGGTTTTGTCCTACCTCACCCCATAACAGAATGAGCAGACATTGAAAATGATGGAAAAAAGCAGAGGAAGGGAAGATGGCAGATTTTGTCACATTGCAGACTTTTTTCACTGAGCACAAAAGAAGCCCCACAGATCAGTGTCAAGGTCAGACATGGCGCTCCTTCAGAAGGCATTTGGATTTGTATGATACAAAGGCCTTAATCTGGGCATTTGACATAAATCATAGTCATTTTCAGTGTTTACTTAAAATTCATTAAAGAGAAACACATGAAAAAAAATCCATTCAGCAATACAGCTCCAATGTCATCAGGAACTAACTCCAGGAATCCGAACTAAAGAATGAGAGTTCTATAGAAAAAGACCATGGACATACTGTAACATGCAGTACTTTCACATATCTGCCCCATCTTCTGCAAAAAGGGAAGGGGTCTCACCTCCCTGATCCAAGAGTTTTCTGCCAAAACCAGGAACTAAGCCTTCAACCTCACCACACGCTTCCAGAAGTGATGAGTTACTGTAAGTACTAATCAAATGTGTTATTAGTAATGCGGTAAGTTCAAGCAATTCTGGTCTTCAAATTGCTTGCATTTGTGGCTTTCTGCAGTTGGGAGCGTTCAACTGCAATCCAGGTCAGGTTAAAAGGAATTTGGTGTAGGAATTTGATGGCAGGCTTTTCATAGTCATTATGTGGGCGGTAAAATCCATCCATCCATCCATTCATTTGTTTGTTCATTGATCCACAGAGGGTCACTACAGAGCCAGATCCAATCTCAGTTGCAAGACAGGTAGCCACCTAGAAGTGGACACAAAGCCATTGCAGGCTATACTTGCATATGGAAGAAAGTAGGAGGAAACTCGCATATTAGTCTAAAGGCCCAAAGTTTAGAAGCACCAAAGTTAATTGCCCAGTACTTTCCCAGCCTCACTCACTCAGTGTTTTGACATTTTTGAGATGATGCTAGGTATTAGTTTTAAAAAAGTGCATCCATACATAATAAAGCAGGATCAAAAGCCGGTAACTCTGTATGTTAGCATTGCACTTAACTTAAGAAAATGTCCAAAATTCCACCCAACCATCCATTTGGTACACAAGGTAACAGACAGGAACAGTTTAAACTGATGGCCCTGGAATTAATCCTTAAAATGGAGACAGCTCTCACAGATACTATGCTAACTTCAGGTCCCCAGTTAAACTTAGCACAAAGCCCAAGAGAGCCACACAAACTCCACACAGATACGAGTCAGGCCAGGAACTGAACCTATGTCACTAGAGCTGTAAGGTGTAACCAGATCACCATCATCCATTCAAAATTAGCAAAGCATTATTTCAAAATGGCAATTTCATCCCGATACCTAATGGCAGTCAAGGTGCCGTTGTCTAGCTTGTAGAGAGGTCTGTGCGTCCCTCCATAGATGTGCCTCCCCAGACCATCACTGACCCACCACCAAACCGGTCATGCTGAACGATGTTACAGGCAGCATAACGTTCTCCATGTCTTCTCCAGACCTTTTCACGTCTGTCTGCTCAGAGTGAACCTGCTCTCATCTGTGAAAAGCACAGGGCACCAGTGGTTGACTTGCCAATTCTGGTATTCTATGGCAAATGCCAATTGAGCTCCACGATGCCAGGCAGTGAGCACAGGGCCCTAGGGGACTAGGGGACATCTGGCCCTCAGGCCACCCTCATTAAGTCTGTTTCTGATTGTTTTGTCAGAGACATTCACACCCGTGGCCTGCTGGAGGTTATTTTGTAGGGCTCTGGCAATGCTCATCCTGTTCCTCCTTGCCCAAAGGAGCAGATACAGGTCCTGCTGATGGGTTAAAGACCTTCTACGGCCCTGTCCAGCTCTTCCAGAGTAACTGCCTGTCTCCTGGAATCTCCTCCATGCCCTTGAGACTGTGCTGGGAGACACAGCAAACCTTCTGGCAATGGCACGTATTGATGTGCCATCCTGGAAAAGTTGGACTACCTGTGCAACCTGTGTAGGGTCCAGGTATCGCCTCATGCTACCAGTAGTGACACTGACCATAGCCAAATGCAAAACTAGTGAAAATACAGTCAGAAAAGAGGAGGAGGGAAAATGTCAATGGCCTCCACCTGTTAAACCATTCATTCCTGGTTTGGGGGTCATCTCATTGTTGCCCTTCTGGTGCACCAAAGCAGCTGAAACTGATGAACAAGCCCCTCTGCTACTTAACTGACCAGATCAATAGCCCAGAAGTTTCATTGACTTGATGCTATACTCTGATTAAAAAGTGTTCCTTAATTTTATGAGCAGTATATAAAACTGCCCACAACTTTCAAAAAAGTTAACCAAGTCTCTGAACGCATCTGAATATTACACAATGCATACATTTTCTTACTTGTTATGTCACTGTTATCCAATACCATCCATCAAAAATATGTCTAATAAAGATATGCTGGTGTGGGTAGCTGGAGAATATCTGAGTCTGGTATCTCTGCAGCCTGGAGCCTCCACCCTGAAGCTCCAAGTAGGTGGAGCCGAGTTACTCAACTGTACTTGGCATTATTTGAGTCAGTAAGCCCTCCTATAAACAGAAACATAACCAGAGTATAAGGGGCAGAGCTCTTAAGCTAGACTCTATTGGTGTTCATTGGAGTAAACTCTGTATACCTTAGCCACCCAAACCAGTCAACTGCCGCAGAGATATATATGTCAGATATCTTGGCAGGTGCCAGGCAGGAGGCAAATGAAGCCTAAAGTGCTTTACTTTATGCATAAGTCATTCTTTCTTCGTTTCATTTTCTAATGCTAATCAAATACAAAGCAACTAATAGAAGACCTATCTGCATATCCAATTTTTAACTTACCCAGTTCAGGATGTAAAGTGGAAAATTTACCCACCCTTATGACCTTGCTGCTTTTATCATTTATTAATATTAAGCATTGCCAAAAGTTGCAAATGCAACATTTCCTTCTCATCAAGAACACAACACATGTTTTGTACTTGAAGTTATAACCACTTTCTTCTTAGTGCACCAGAGAAAGGTATGACACATCTTTTGCTTTTTATAACATTTGATTGTCTATGGGGAGAAAGATTGTGTTTTTCAGACTTCATCCCTTTATTAAGTGTACCATCTTCCCTATTATAAAACCTGTCCATTCACATAGCCCAAACAAAGAAGGACAGTTCTAAAATCCATCATTGAACACATGCCATCACATTAGAACAGTTCAGAGTCAGCAATCGGCTTGACAGACCTGTGTCAGGGACATGGGGGGACCCACACAAACACAGAGAGAGCATGCACACTCCACAAAGATGATGACTGTTACAGAGTAGCCAGGGTTTTATCCCTGGCTGTAATTTATTTTCACTTTATTCATTTCATTTATTGTCCTTGATAAATTTTTGTCTTCCCGTTTTCTACATTTTGTTGTTTTCAAATGAGTATCTTGTATGCCAATTTTTTCGTGCTACTTAAATGATACATGTTAGCTTTGTCATTTTATCATTCTTGTCCAATTTATGTTGGGCTTAGGGGAGCGGGGCCCCCTGCCACTATAGCTGGGGAAACTGCCCCTCACGTTATAAGCCCATAAGCGTGGCATTTATCATATATACTCGCGGATAAGTTCACCCACGGATAAGTCGGGGCTTGATTTTACCACATAATTTCTGGTATTTTATAATGTTGGTCGTATAAGTCGAATGCAGAAAACTCACACTATTGGTCCAAGAGATAACGATATGCTAATGTCCACCTGAGAGTGTAACAACTGCCTTTTTTTCTCTCTATTGTGCCTACATGACCACACAGTAATACCCAAACTATTCTGAAACGACGTTTGCACGGATGTGTTTTTTGTATTTCACACCCTCATACACCTTTATCGTAAGAGCATCCCTTATCTACGAGGGAGTGTTTGATCAGAAGAAAATATGAAGCTGGTTTTAAATTAAAAATCGTTGAAGTGGAGAAAGAAATTGGTACCTGAGCTGCTGCAACAAAATTTGATGTGTCTGAGAAACTGCGAGATTGGAGGAGGCAAGAAAATGTAAAAAAAAAAATGATTTTGAACAGATGTATAAGTTGGGGTTTGACTTCATGATTGATTTTTTGGGTTTAAAAATTCCGACTTATACGTGAGTATATATGGTAAGTTAAAAATTCTGTTTGGCTCAATTCTTGGGTTTTTGTAGGTTTGTTTCTAATTTTCAACTTTTTGCTTGTTATTGATTTTTGGAATATGGGTTGGTTTTACGTTTGCCTTTTAGGCCTGGACGCCCAAAGTGTGGAAGGACCTGGGGAAAGAGGATTGCCGGGACAGTTTCTTGCCTGGGCCGATAGAGGGCAGCCCCCTTGGTTTTCAGTGGGGCCGCGGGTTATGAGCATGGAGGCTCAACCCTGTTGGAACCCATGGCCACTGCCAGCGGGGCACATGGACCTCTCCAGGGCCTTATTTGGTCACACTTCCGTCACACCCGGAAGTGTGGCTGGAAGAAGCTCTTTAGGCACTTGGAGTCCATCCAGGTGCCTTATAAAAAGGAGCCACCTCACTCCATGAGTGCCCAGAGTCGGGAGGAGAGGACAAAGCCTGAAGAGGAGTGGAGGGAGAAGGACTGGTGGCAGAAGTGACTGAATGGTGTTGCGTTGTGCTTACTGGTAAAAATCTGTAAATAAATGTGTGGAGTGTGGCAAAACTTATCTCCTGCCTGTCTGTGTCTGGGTTAGTGTGGCTGTACGCCCCCTAGTGGCTCACAGCTTACATTTTTTAACATATATTTTGCTTGTTTTTTGTTAATAAATCTTAATATAAAAAAAACGTTATTTCGGGGCAAGAGATTTTTTTGCTACTCTTTCCAATTCAATAAAAAATTTAGTGCAGGTTCTTTGTGTCCTTTAAGCCTGTTTCTTGATTTTAGGGCCAGGCCGTGTTTGGATTCTTGTTTCTTGCTGCTAGGCCTCAACGAAGTAGTGAAGTGTGAGTTTTGAAGTGAAACGTTTTTTTAAGTTTTGCAAGCCATGCAGAATCAACACAGTTATCAAGCAAAGGGTTGGCAGGGGAGCAGTAGTAATCATAGTAAAATGTATTCACAGAAAAAGAACAGCCATCCGCAACACAGGGATTTCAAGTCAATAACAAGTTGGTAAGGGTAAAGACACGTAGCACATGTTAATCTTCCTGTCTAATGCTGGTCAGGAATACCTTATGAGAAGAGCTGCCTTTGCGCAACCTGCTTTTATTACGCATGGATTTCCCTTGGTGGGTAAATTGTTGGAAGGATTCTGCAGCACTGGAAATGACCCTGACTCACTCAGATTCACAGGTGTTGCCAGCCTTTTCTCTCCCACCCTCAATGTGTTGGTTTAACGAATGCTGATCTAGGGTTGTCTCTGCTTTTGTTTGAAGGCAATCCTCTGTCAGCATTTCCATCTTGTTTAAATAATATGCAGTGGCACTTTTACCTGGAGGCTTCATTCATCACTACAAGAGGAGGCAATCTGGCCTGTTATGACATAAATTGCATGTCAGCAGTTTTGGTATTTGCACAGTTGGACCACCTAGACTGAACTCTTTCATAATTGACAGTTACAATTCTTCCTCTCCTCATTTTATCGATGATTTCTTCAGGACAGTCAGATAAATTTAGACAGCTTTGAAAGAAAGGCCTCTGTAGAAGGGCACTCTCTGGTGCCAGGCCCCGCTCCAATCCATAGTGGACTCTCTCAGATGAAAGACATTGCTGATCCTCCTCTTTTGAAAGTCTCCAAGCTGGCTTTAGTTTTAGGATTAAATGTCTTCATGATTCTAGTGTTTAAAAATGTATGATGGCACTGTACCGTAGAAAATGAGATGTTTGAAATGCAAACACAACAGCCTATCCACAGGGAATTCATTTTAGCAAATGAAAAGAAGGCAGAGGGTTTTCAATGATGCATGACGTAACTATGTCAGTGCTGCAAACAAAATAGAGTGAGAAGAAGTTTTATTTCTGCCTTTGAAAAGCTGTCAATGTGTCCCTCTACAAAACCAACCCTAACTCGGGGCCAGACATTTAACCAAAGGTTAGTGCTGATTTTTGGAAATTGGTGGTTAAAATGCTGCCTCATGGCTCCTGCAACTTTGCACTTATCTCGTCTTTGAGGAGTCTGCACTGTATATTCTCTAAAAATGCTGTGTGAATTTTTTTCTTGTTTCGTCCCTTTAAAAGCAAGGATCCATATTCCCCAATATGAACTCATTTCCTATCTGAGATGCTGCTGGGATAGACTGCAAGGCTCTACAACTATATAGGCCAAGGGTCGATCGCCAGTCATATCTCCATCTGTGTAGCGCACACCTTCAGTATGTCTGCGTGGGTTTCCTTCCTTATCCCAAACATATGCTGACCAGGTTAACTGCCAGCTCAAAATTATCCCAATATCAGTAAGTATGTGCTATGATAGGCTCTCCATCGATTTGTTTAAAATATTAGGAAAGTGACTAACATATAGCTGGCAATCACAGTATAACAACAGCTGCATGCTTCTGTAAATATCTAACACACCACACAGCTCACTAGATGGGAACATATGTAGCAGTTCAGCACTCCCAGACAAAGCTAAAAATTACAAGAGGATGCTGGCAGTATGCAGATGTTTGAAAACCATAAGCTGCGTCTTGCCACCCAGGGCCTTGGCCTCTGGAGCCAAAATGATATACCCACACCACAGCAACCATACTGTATTTTGACAGGGAGCTATTTTGGAGTGAGTAATTTCTGCTGTTCTGTTTTAAATTAGGATGGCACAGCTGTAAGCACCACTATCTCACAACTACAGAGTTCAGCGTTCAATTCTAGGCACAGATTCTGAATGTATGATGATTGCAAATACTCCTAATCTCTTCAAAAAAATAAAGAGGTGTGGGTTGAGGTATTGCTCTGTAATAGACTGTACTGTGTAGCAATAAGCCCTTTGTCTACCTCTTGAACCCTCAGGTACCACTCTGATGACCAGGTGAAAGTACAATAATTATTTATTTCTTTACTGTACCGTGCACAAAGCACTCTCCACACCACACTATTCATAAACCAATCAACTCTCTATAACAATAAACAATACTCTCTCCTCCTCGCCCAGACACTTGCCACCCTACCTCCCAGCTCAGCTCAGTGTACTGGGCTTCCCACAGTCCCTTTATAGCCCCTGACCCGGAAGTGGTTCCTGGCACAACCCACAAGTCCGTTTCCTTCCAGGTCAGGGCAAACAGTCCTCTTCTTCATCCCGGGAGCACGTCGTTTCCTCCAGTCACGTGACTGTGACGCACTCCCAGGTTATAGGGCACGCAAGAGCCCACTAGCCCCCCTACAGCGACTCCCGGTGGCCCCCAAGGTATCCAGCAGGGCTGTGTGTATAAACTACAAAGTCCATGCGGCCCTGCTGGAAGTCGGGGCACCATCATGCTATCCGGAGGGCTCCTCCTAGTGGCCTGGGGGTGGCGACCGCAGTCCGTAGCCGGTCGTCCATCACAACTGCTATCCAAGGTTGGTTTACTGCCTTGTACCTGATGCTGCAAGGGTAGGCCCCAACTCCCTTTAGCCCTGTAATGGTGGATTTCAAAAATGATTATGTTTCAATTGATATCAGCATTGTGTTAGAGTGCTTGATTTCGATCGCCAGTTATTGACTGAATGAAGTGCCTTCTGGTTTCTTTCAAAACATGTACATTTTTGGTTAGTTGGTGACTCGGCCTGGTATGAGTGTGTTGTTCCTTTCTTGCTTCCTATCCAGGATTTGTATAGTCTCTAGCATTCATGTGGCTCCATGATTGTTAAAGCAGGTTAGAGAACAGACAAATGTTACAGTGAAAATGTAATTAATAAATCTTAAACTGATACATAACATTTTCTTTCCTCAAATGGGATTTGTTAGTTGATCTATTTAGTGGACATGCAAAGGCACCCACTGCGGCACGGCCTCACATAGTGTGTCAGACTCCTAACCTTTACAAACAGCGTCATGTGTAAATGAGAGCAGGTCAGTTACAAATGCTCATGCAAATGTATCCTCTTCATCAGCCTGGCTAACATTTCAGTAAAAGCATCAGGAAGCTTCAGTAACTTATTTTGTTTTCCTCTTAGTACTGCACCAACAAGCCCCCCCTAATCCCAATTTCAGAAATGGCATCTCTGTGAAAATATTGCTGACAAGACAAGAAGCCATGCACCGGTGCCAGACCTTCCTTATTCGACTACCTGGCTCCAAAGCTCTGTCCTCCACACCTCACAAAGAAAAGGCAGTCACCCGAAGGGGCTTCCATAACATTAGTACTGTAGCAATCAATTTCTGTGAGGCAGCCTGCACTCTCCAGTGCTTTTAATATAGTGAGTCTGGAGGAGCGTTTAACTGTGCCATTAAACTGATACAATATTCTCAGAGGAAGCAACACTGTGATGCTCGAATATCGTGCCATTAAGGAAACTCAATATTCTCTTATAATCATTATGGAAAGAGCTTGTCAGGAAAATTCCAATAATCTTTAAGTTGTTACATTACACTGTGTTCTGAGTCCATTCGTTTTCTGTTTTCACTTAAAGGTCACTAACAATATCAAAATATTTCTGTCTCATTCAAAGCAAGGCAAAAGGGTTTGCGAGGCCAAACAACTGCTGTTAACTATTCCAGCTAATCCCGATACGAATAGAGCTGCAACATAATACACTCTGCTGTAGAGGAAGGGGTAGTTACTCGAGATGTTAGCAAACAAAAAACAAGAACCATATGCCAAGGCTCATTCAGCCGTTTCTCGTCTCCATAAATGATTTGAAGAAGAGAATTAGACTAGTCTCCAGAAGACACAAGCCTGGCTAGGACGACGGGTATTCAATAATCTGGCCCAGGCTTGATGGTGGGCGCAAGTGCCTGCAGGTCCCCTGCCTGCCACCCCACATTTTTAATGATAGACTGCATCATGACGCTAGTTGTAGTCTCTGTTTAAGTAGGCGCCCCTCATTTACAATCAAAAATGTGTCTTGTTTTAATGACTTCTCATACATCAGGCTGTGTTTGGCCTCCAGAGGCTGCCTAATTAGGGGTTACTCTCTTAACTATTCACATCCAGACACAAACAGCAGACTGAGGTGACGATTATAAACTGAGGCCTGTGGTCCACAGATCCATTGGTCTTAGTATGAGAGCAAATGCGCTCCACAAAAACTCATTTGTCTGTTTCAAACTGCCACCCTCTAATCGCTGTATAAAACTTCCAATCATGTGAAATGTTATGAGGGCAGTGTTGTGTCTTACACATTCTACCTTATATAAAATTGAGAAACGCTGTATCATAACCGCTTTCCATGTTTTTCTCTTTATTACTTGTTGTATTACCAAGAAAACATATCAATGCGCATACGCACACATAATGGTTAACAGTATACATACACCACAAAAAAGTAGATCCACTAACACCATGTACATAACAGGCAGCATTCTCAATATTATTTATATTGTTTAATTATCTGACCCCTTTATTCAAGGTGACTTCCAACATCAGCACTGTAGGCAGCAACAAAGTTCAAACAGTTGGGCAGACGGCTGGGGACCCTACCCAGCCGAGACACCTGGAAGGTCCATGAGAGGGACAATACCTCTCCTGGGCCACGAGATGGCATCCACCCTGGTCTGCTTGGGGGCCACCGGAACAGAGACTGGGAAGCTCATACCTGTTGGGGCTTATGGCCCCCGCTAGGGGGCGCCTGGATGATTATGGAACCCTGGATGGCAGCACTTCCGCCACACTTGGAGGTGCTGCCGGAAGCAATTCCAGGGACACCCGGAGTGCTTCTGGGTGCTCATGCGGCACTTCCACCACACCAGTAAGTGCCACTGGAAGATTTTTACAGAGCACCCGGAGCATATCCGGGTACTGCATAAAAGGGGCCACTTCACTCCAGTAGATGAGCCGGAGTCGGGAGGAGGAAGACGGAGCTTGTGGGGACAGGAGCTTGAGGCGGCAGAAGGATTCAAGGACAGAGAAAGAAGAAGAGACTGAGTTTGGCTAACAGAGCATGGTGTGCTGTTGTATAGAGAGAGAGCAGCAATAAACATGTGTTTTGGACATTTGGTGTCTGTCTGTCTGTGTCCGGGGGCTGTCTTTCCACACAGTATTGAATACAGTATGTCACCTCAGTCTGTGAATGAAATGGACTTTACACTCATATACACAACCTCCTTGTGAAATATGATTCTTTCATATACAATATATACATTTTATTTCAAGTTATTATTATGGCACATTGCCTGCATCTTTGTCAACTATGTTCAACTATTCCTGAACCTGTCCATGAAGCTCAGAAATTACAGAAGCTCAGAAGTTACTAAAAATCTCCCCTATATGCTACCTCATATCCCAAAAACACGCATTCTAGGTAGGACCAGGCCCCTCATGGACCCCGTGATCATCAGAGGTGACTGTGTGCAGAGGGTGCAGACCTATAAATACCTGGGAGTGCAGCTGGATGATAAATTGGACTGGACTCCCAATATTGATGCTCTGTGCATGAAAGGACAGAGCCGACTATACTTCCTTAGAACGCTGGTGTCTTTCAACATCTGCAATAAGATGCTGCAGATGTTCTATCAGACAGTTGTGGCGAGCGCCCTCTTCTACGTGGTGGTGTGCTGGGGAGGCAGCATAAAGAAGAGGGATGCCTCACGCCTGAACAAACTGGTGAGGAAGGCAGGCTCTATTGTAGGCATGGAGCTGGACAGTTTGACATCTGTGGCAGAGCGACGGGCGCTCAGCAGGCTTCTGTCAATAATGGAGAATCAATTGCATCCACTAACCAGTGTCATCTCAAGACAGAGGAGCAGCTTCAGCGACAGACTTCTGTCACTGTCCTGCTAAACTGACAGACTCAGGAGATTGTTCCTCCACCACACTATGCGACTCTTCAATTCCACCCGGGGGGGGGGGGTAAACGTTAACATTATACAAATTTATTGTCTGTCTGTTACACCTGCATTTTTTATCACTCTTTAATTTAATATTGTTCTTTATCAGTATGCTGCTGCTGGAGTATGTGAATTTCCCCTTGGGATTAATAAAGTATCTATCTGTCGATCTATCTATCTATCTAAACCGGAGACATCATACTGGATTCTAGGTAAGCTGGAGATACCAAACTGGCCAGAGGAACTGGGTATGGGCAGGGGTCACCCTGTGATGGACTGCTATTTTGTTCAGGCTTAGTTCCTGCCTTGAAAAGTCAGGATACACTGCAGATTGCTGTGACCATTGTAATGAAAAATAAACTTCACAGAATGAATTGATGGATGAATTTTACCGATTATGGGTGGCACGGTGGTACAGTCCTAGTTCTGATGCCTTACAGTAAAGAGAACAGGGTTCACATCCTGGGACCTCCCTGCAAGGAGTTAGCATTTTCTCCCCGTCTCTGTGTGAGTTTCCTCCCGGTGCTCTAGTTTCTTCCCACAGTCCAAAGCCATGCAGGTTAGGTGGATTGGCGATTCTAAATTGTCCCTAGTGTGGGTGTTCGGCCTGTGATGGACTGGCTCCCTCTCCAAGGTTTGTGCCTGCCCTGCACCCTGTGCTAGCTGGGATAGACTCTAGCCCTCTAAATGTGACCCTGTTCTGGATTAAGGAGGTTAGAAAATGACATGAAGTTAAAAAAAAATTAAAAATCTGCTAAACTAACTAATGTTCAACAGATTACTCTTCCTACATAAACCTGTGATGTTATTTAACTTGATATTCAGAAGATCTCCCAAGGAAAAGGATGAGCAGCAAAATAAAAAAGTTGGAATTCAGGGTGTAGCGTGTAAATGGGTACCAAATTGGATAAGATAAAACATGGGAAGCAGAGGTTGATGGTGCAAGGAACCTTATTAGAATTAAGTGATGCTAAGAGTGGTGTCCTTCAGAGGCCACAAAGCTTGCAAGATGATACCAAACTAAGTAGAATGGCAGATAATCTAGAAACAGTCAAATCGTTACAGAAGGACTTGGACAGCAAACATGTTTGAACAGATTTTTGGCAGATGAAATTTAATATTTGTAAACATAGGAGGAAGACATTTTAGATTTGAACACACAATGGAAGTTCTGAAACTTCAAATTACCCCTTATGAGAAGGACCTAGGAGTGTGGTGGAGCATGTCCAGGGTCCTGTGGACACCAACAGAGATGGCAGGTCTAAGGAGCAACCCGGCGGACGCTGACAGAATGTGACTGGCACAGCAGTCTTGCTGGAGGATAAAGAGAAAGAAGCACTGGGGAATGAACTCAATGGCAATTCTGACTCCGATTTGTTTCCTTGGTTTTAACCATTTATTGCTTCTATTTATCAGGATTTTAACCTCCTCACATAGCACTGTGTTAAGGATTAGTTACTGAAGATTTCAATTTCACTGCATTTTGGATACTTTAGTTAGTGAATGCACTGTGCACCATACTCATTGTTTTTTGTTCTCATTTGCCATAGTCCATCCTTGGTTATGACTATCGATGTCCCAAGAAAAGGAAGGCGTCCATGGCTGCGGACACTCACGACATCACAAGGAGTCATAGTGGACTTCATATTATCTACGTCCAGACAGTCTACAGAAGCCTTTAAGAAGGCTAACAGAATGCCAGGTTATTTTTCACGATGTGTAGAATACAAGTCAAAAGAGGTTATACTTTCAGGCCTTACCTGGAATACTGCATGCAGTTTTGGTCACTGGGGACAAAAAAAGACAAAACAGCACCAGGAAAAAGACCACAGAAGAGAAACTAGGATGATCCCAGTGGGGCTGAGACACTGAGAGGCGTGAAATGTGAGGAAACATTAAAAGAGCTGAACCTATTCAGTTTAAGGCAGGTACCTTTAAATGAATTCAACAAGAACACAGGACAGTTGGAAACTTGTGGAGGGTAAATTTGGCACAAACATTTGAAAGTTTTTCACAAAGAACCACAGAAACATAGAATAAGTTACCAAGTAGTGTGGTAGAGAAGTCAAATTTAGGGACCTTCAAATCTCAACCTGATCTTATTTTGGGGAAATCAGGCAGATAGGGTCAATGAGTTTATTTGAGCTAAATGTCCTGTTCTCATAAAAACTTTTCTATGTTCGAATTTTGACCCTGCCATAATACACTACCCTAAATACTGTATGCCTGTGTTATACTGTACATGTATATCTCTGTAGAAGTTTATTTACTGTAGCAATTTTGCTTACATTAAACAGACGTGTAGCATTTCACAATCCTAATAATTGTGTGACATTTCATTTAGATGGAGTAATTCATTTTCAAGTTTTTGTCTCCACAGTCTCACATCCTGACATTCAGATATACAAGTACACAGTACACAGACATTGCATTAAAAATGTCCAAATCATGTTCTGGAATCCCAAAAATTTGTAATTCTTTGGAAAACTCAATATCACAATGAGTACAGCTATGGAAGAAAAGCTGCAACATTCATAAATTAGTTCTTACAAAATGTAACAAAAGAAAAAATATGAATAAAAATGAACCTGGATCAAGGGTGACTACATGATGGGAGTTTGAAAATACCTAAAAATGTTAAGGGCTGCATCACCAGAAAATATGAAATCTGTATACATCAGACGAGGGCATGTCATATCATACTAGTGGCCATGACTCAAGAAAAGCATTTACAAAAATTATAAAGATCAATATTAAGGTTAAAGGTAATAAATCAGGAGAACTGACTATTGTACCATCTTCTGGTTAAAATGTTTTAAATTAAGGGGCAACTGCTTGTATGCTTCTTGATTTTTCTTTTACTCCTTCTCACAGTAGCCCTTTCTATATCACCTTGAAACTCCTCCATAGCTCTTTTATAGCTCTGATTAGAAAAGAGACAAATCCTGTACATTTAACTAATAGGGCTGACACTTGATATCAGGTGGAGTCCTTTTCATATAACTGTTTTGTGGACTTATGCATGTAATCTGGAATGAAAAGGTGCAGAATGGCACACGTAAAAGTAGCCCGCTCATGGAAAGGAGTCCCAGCCTGGTTTTAACAGTAACAAACATATTCAGGTGAAGTTAGCAAGAAATCCCCACGCACATTTTGTTACTTCTGTTATCTGTGTGTGTGTGATGGAGAGAAGGCATGCTGCATGTAGTGGAATGGTGACTTTTGCGAGTGCTAATAAAAAATACATAATTCAGCAAATGGTGAAAAAGTAAGCTTTCTTCTGGTTTCATGAAGATCAATCCAAACAAATCCTTCTGTCTGTTCCCCAGATTTGTTGTGGACATTGCCAATCAAACGGAAGGATGTCTTCATAAGTTGAGATGGTGATTATCACAATAGACGGATGGATTTATAAAGGTCATGTCAGCGTGTACTCCGTGAATTGTTATTGACTTTATCCTTTGCTACTCAATACTTTGATTCTCACATTAGAGGATAGGAGAAAAACTAGAGAACTAAACCCTTTGCTGTAACCCTCTTCAAATTAATTAGCCTACTATCCGTATTATTAAAGAATAAGAAAATTATTTTTTAAATTACTCATTTTTTCTCAATCAATGCATAAATTAATATGCCGCATAAAACTGTGTTCCAAAGTGAAGTGTTTTTTAAATACATTTTAAGAATACCTTATCTGTTCTTACAGCTTACAGTGGGGTTGAAGGGTACCAGAGAGAAAGAAAAAGCCTTTAAACTTACTGAACATGCCTACTTTAAACAGTAAAGGTTTCAATTTAAGAAAACACGCCTTCCGCATTTATAAGGTGTCCTTGTGATAATGAAAGGAAACTATAATTATTTTACTCACAGATCCTTGGGAAGTTAAGAATACATTTCCTTTTCACTCGTCTGTTCACAGCTGCTATCATGGGTAGAGTTATGACAAACCCAACAAGCCCTAATCATTAAAATATATTCTGCTTAGGTTGCTTCTGCAATTCTGTTTCGCTAATATTCTGCCATGGCTTATAACAACAGACAGATATCTACTCAAATCATATGATTATTCTTTCCAAAACAGCACCAGCCTTTCAGCTATTACATTCTGTATTGTTATTAGTCCTATAGAGTGAGAACCACAGCCAGAGACAGTGTAGTGAAAAGAGCAAATAACAGTTTCATTGTACGTTGTCAGTGCCGGATTAACCAATAGGCACATGTAGCATATGCTACGGGCCCCGCAATTTCGGGGGCCCCCAAATGGTGGACCCAATATTTAATGAAAAAGTGTAGCATTGAAAAACTGGTCTTTAAAAATATTATCTTACGTTTTTAAACTGTAAATTTCTTACACAACAAAACTTTAGGGGCCCAACACATAAAATTCACATAAATATTATAAGATTCTTATTATAATCGAGAGTAAAATAATTATTTAGTCCGATTTGAACTGTTCAGAATCTAAACTTCAGATGATGCAGACCAAAAGGGCCCCCAAAGCTCTTAATCCGGCCCTGTACATTGTACAATTAGCAATATATCTGAAGTGAACTGATTACAATGCATCACATTTTAAATAAAAGCATGAGATTGTTGAACGAGTCAAGCCACCTACCCGTTGCAGTTTTCGTGATGTGTAGCTTTTGCACATGCACAATAAAAAAACGCTCAAAAACTGAAGAAGGCAGAGTGTATGATAAAGCAAATTGAATTTTTTGAATGTCATTCTTGCTGAGGATATTGTACTAAAAGAAGCCACAACAACATTTTTGGGTGAGTAAACTTTCTGACACGCACTCCTACCACTCACTATACTGAATATCTGGGTGGCATGGTGGAAGCAGCTGCTGAACAGGAAGTCCTTTTTAGGGCCATCTCACCTTTAGTCAGTGTAAAGTGGCTAATTCCATTTCTCTGACAGGGTTTTTTCTCACTGAAGCACACATGTGCATTATCAATCCAGTGGCAGCAGGGAATATCTTTGAGAAATAATGAAATAAACTTCAGTACAAAATGTGTCTTTTTCAGTTATTATTATCTCGTTGTCTACAGAACAGAAACTGGAATTCACATCTGGGTATGGGGAATCAATGTCAATAACAGTACTTGATGATGACTTTCTGAGCTGAATCCATGATTCTGGGGCTGAAAAGTTGCCGCAGAGGATGACAAGCAGCTGAATAAAGTATACAGGGTGGTCCAGATCTAATTATGCAACTGTTTGGACAACCGTCTCCCCGCTATTTTGGAATGCAGGGCAGGTGCTGCCATCTATCGGCAACAAAAATAATTTTAAGTGAAATCTCTATGTGCGGGGCAGGTGCTGTGAATTATCCATCCATCCATTTTCCAACCCGCTGAATCCGAACACAGGGTCACGGGGTGCTGTGAATTATCTATGTAATAAACTTAATAAGTTATAGCGTAATGAAAATTACATAATTAGACCTGGACCACCCTATACAGCTTGCCTCCATATAATGGGTGGGTGCCCAACTCCACTTCTGGATTGCCACAGTGACTACAGGATTTCATTTTCTTAATTAGTGACCAGTTTTTGCTGCTAATTAACTTCCTTTAATTGATTTTTTTAGACTCTTTTTTTTAGTCTCTTTAAGACTCAGACCCCTTAAATCATGGCAGAGCAATATTAGTACAGTGTGGCCGCAGAGGCTGTCGGTTTTTGTTCCAACCCAATTGCTTCATGAGAAATCATTCATTGCTGATGAAGCACTTATCGCTCAAGGGACATTCTTCTGTTTCATTTTATTTGTCTCGCTTGTCAAGATTTTGAACTCTTAATTGTTTATTTTAGCCTTAAACAGCTGCATTCACTGTTTTAATTGCTCCTTATTAGCAATAAGATACAAACAACAAGGAAACCAGCAGTCTCCATCTAGCTTGTTTCTATTTACACCTGGGTAAATTCATTGTGCACTGTTTGGTTTACTAAAGTACTCAGAAGGAAACTGAAGAGAAAGTGAAGAATTGAAAATTCTATTCTATTCTGTTTTAGGCTTTAAATCATTTGGACAATAGCATTAGAAAGGAAAAAGAATCTGTAATTTAAGAACAACCTGACATTGCTGAGTTAAAACACTAACAAGTCATGATGTTAAATAAGACCGGTTATTGGCAAGGATTGTTTTCCAATTAAACATCTGGGATGAATCAAAAACCTATAGCCTTGGCGGCCATCCAGCACCAATGGTGATCACCCATAGACTAGACCCCCAGATGCCATCTGCCTGAGACATATCTGTATCTCCTTAAATATACCTACCATTACTTTTAGAGCTGGACTTTTGGGCTAAGCAGGCACCAAATTGCAAAAAAGGCTGCTGCACTGTCATGACTTAAAGTAGAATTTAAGTACCGGAGTTAAACAATGAGGCAATAAGGTCAAAATGGCTTCTGCTGACTCTAGCTAGAAAAGAACAAATAACATTGTGTTTCTGAGTTTGGTCAAGGATGATCCAGCTCTGCTTCCAGGAGTTTGAATGTCAGAACACAATTCGCTGATTCTGCCAAGGTTTAATGCTGTCTCTCTCTCTCCCTGACCCCACTTGCTTCTCTTGTTTTGGTTCAGGCTGTTTTCTTTTATGTGTATTTCTTTCCCAGGATTTCATTTTCTTGTTAAGTTTATGGGGGTGGAGCTTGTAGTTAGCCAATTTCTCTTAGCTAACACTGCATTGATAAATGCAGTCACCTGATGGAGAGTTAAGGCTTGCCATTGGCTCTTGCTGTCCCTCACTCACTCACTCACATTGTCTTATAGATTATTAAAATAAACCTGATCCCTAAGTTTACACTTTAGGTTTCCATTTGGGCTTTGTTCATTTGGGGATTTTCCTTAAGTTCATTAATTTTCTTTTATTTGGTTTTCTCATTTAAATTCCATGCATTTCTTAGTTTAGTTTTGAGATACAGTAATTTCACTTCCTTTTGTTTCTTTGCTCTTATTAATTATTATATACTCCTGTTCATTTGTTATTTTTAAATGATACTTTAATTGCCATTAAGTAAATTATTATTCAACAAACATCTAATTAATAACTAGTTATCTTTGAGGTTTCAGAAGGGGTTTAAAAGAAAAATTCCTAGCACAGGCAAATATCAGTCTGCATTCTGCTTTCAATTAAACATTCATCCATCCAACCATTTTATTTATCCGCTCATCCAGGGCAGGGTCATGGGAAAGCTGGAGTCTACACCAGCAAGCATTGGGCACAAGGCAGGAACAGATAGGCCAGCCAAATAATCTTCAATGCCCCCTTTCAAAGTCACTGAAGTCTCATCTTCTGTCCATTTTAGGAAGACCTGCCTGTGTTTTACACCACCATATTGATTTTCAAGCTTTGACTTGAAGTTATTTTAGAAGAATTAAGTGGATAAGACTGGTGAGTTTTGTTGGGCTGAATGACCAGATCTCATCCAGGTTGTTCTAATGTTCTAATAAATAAAACCTGACTTTGCAATACTGAGGCACTTTCTAGTCTAAGCCAGTTCAGGGTGTGAAGGGGCTATTGCTTATCCTGGTAGCAGAGGGTGGAGGGCTGAAACAAACATTAGATGTAGTGCAGTTGCTCCGTTGGGCACACACACACACACACACACACAGAGCAGGCCAGTTTCAAGTCACTCTCACCCTTGGCATTTGGTGGAAGACTACCAGGAAAAAGAACCTAAAGATACAAGGCAAACTGCACACATGAACATTTTACTTGACTGTTCCTTTCATGAACTCAAGGTTTAGAAAACAAAATAAAAACAATATAACATTTTAAGACAACTAAAAATAAGAAATATTAATTTGATATACAAGGAAAACATAATCTGAGGCAAGAAGAATGCATGGTTGTTGACGTCCATTTCAAGTGGTTTCATGAGTTTGCTGAAGTTAAATGTTCTTTTGACCAAAAATATAATTTCTGAAATTGTGAGGTGTTTACCTCAATAAAGAAAGCCCCCCCCCCCCCGCCCCCCCCAACCCACACATCTCTAAGAGATGAACAAAGCTCTTATTAATATACTGGATTTCATGTTTATTTCAATTACTATGTACACTATATCTTAGGGCAAGTCATTCTGGAGGGGTGGACTCTAGGTGGCACAATTATTTTGTCATTCCTATTTTAGCCATGCTGAAGCTCTCTGAAATGACATCACATAAACTGCATTCAGTTTTGGAAAGTGACCCATATGACAGCCACCCATAAAACCAAGCATTGTGACAATATCGGTCTCTGAGCAGTGATGGACTGACCAGGCCTGGAAGAATGCACCCCAAGTGATATGATGCATGGGAAAGATTCAATATCACTCTAATGTAAGCATCTTGGATAGCTCATGCCACAGGGCCCCAGAATGATGTACCGCTCCCCCTGTCCTAGTCTTTTACTATAAAATTCTTTCAAGCCTCAGCTTCTTCTTCTTTCAGCTGCTCCTGTTAGGGGTCGCCACAGTGGATCATCTTCTTCCATATCTTTCTGTCCTCTGCATCTTGCTCTGTTACACCCATCACCTGCATGTCCTCTCTCACCACATCCATAAACCTTCTCTTGGGCCTTCCTTTTTTTCTCTTGCCTGGCAGCTCTATCCTTAGCATCATTCTCCCAATATATTCAGCATCTCTCCTCTGCACATGTCCAAACCAACACAATCTTGCTTCTCTGACTTTGTCTCCTAACCGTCCAACTTGAGCTGACCCTCTAATGTACTAATTTCTAATCCTGTCCATCCTCGTCATCCCCAATGCAAATCTTAGCATCTTTAACTCTGCTACCTCCAGCTCTGTCTCCTGGTTTCTGGTTAGTGCCACCGTCTCCAACCCATATAACATAGCTGGTCTCACTACTGTCCTGTAGACCTTCCCTTTCACTCTTGCTAATATCCGTCTGTCACAAATCACTCCTGACACCACCCATTCCACCCTGACCGCACTCTCTTTTTCACCTCTCTTCCACAATCCCTATTACTCTGTACTGTTGATCCCAAGTATTTAAACTCATCCACCTTCGCCAACTCTACTCCTTGCATCCTCACCATTCCATTGACCTCCCTCTGATTTACACACATGTATTCTGTCCTGTTCCTACTGACCTTCATTCCTCTCCTCTCTAGAGCATATCTCCACCTCTGCAGGGTCTCCTCAACCTGCTCACTACTATCGCTACAGATCACAATGTCATCAGCAAATATCATAGTCCATGGGGACTCCTGTCTAATCTTGTCTGTCAACCTGTCCATCACCATTGCAAATAAGAAAGGGCTCAGAGCCGATCCCTGATGTAATCCCACCTCCACCTTGAGTGCATCCGTCACTCCTACTGCAGACCTCACCACTGTCACACTTCCCTCGTACATATCCTGTACAACTCTTACATACTTCTCTGTCACTCCTGACTTCCTCATACAATACCACAGCTCCTCTCGAGGAACCCTGTCATCTGCTTAACACACTCTCCTCGCTTGTGAGTACGTTTCTATCTTTATCCTTTATCAACCTAACCTGCTGCACATCTTTCCTAGCTCGGTCCCTCTGTCTAGCCAATTGGTACAGGTCCTTTTCTCCTTCCTTAGTGTCCAACCTCTCATACAACTCATCATACGCCTTTTCTTTAGCCTTCGCCACCTCTCTCTTCACCTTGCGCCTTATCGCCTTGTACTCTTGTCTACTTTCTGCATCTCTCTGACTATCCCACTTCTTCTTTGACATCCTCTTCCTCTGTATACTCTCCTGTATTTCCTCATTCCACCACCAGGTTTCCTTTTCTTCCTTCCTCTTTCCAGATGTCACGCCAAGCACCCTTCTTGCTGTCACCCTTACTACATCTGCTGTAGTTTCCCAGCTGTCTGTTAATTCTTCACTACCACCCAGTGTCTCACCTCCTCCCTAAACTCAACCTTGCAGTCTTCCTTTTTCAACTTCCACCATTCGATCCTTGGCTCTGCCCTCATTCTCTTCTTCTTCTTGATCTCCAACATCATCCTACAGACCACCATCCTGTGCTGCTTAACTACACTTTCCCCTGCCACCACTTTGCAGTCTTCAATCTCCTTCAGATTGACTCTTTTGCATAGGATGTAATATACCTGTGTGCACTTTCCTCCACTCTTGTACGTAACCCTATGTTCCTCCCTCTTCTTAAAATACATATTCACCACAGCCATGTCCATCATTTTGGCAAAATCCACTATTCTCTGACCTTCTTCATTCCTCTCCTTGACACCATACCTACCCATCACCTCCTCGTCTTCACTGTTCCCTTCACCAACATGCCCATTGAAATCTGCTCCAGTCACCACTTTCTGTCCCTTGGGTACACTGTTCATCACTTCATCCAAGTCACTCCAAAAATCTTTCTCACCCATTGCACACCCAACTTGCGGTGCACAATACTCATCATCACACCTCCAATTTCCAGCTTCATAATCATTACTCTGTCTGACACTCTTTTCACCTCCAAAACACTCTTGACATACTGTTCCTTCAGAATAACCCCTACTCCATTTCTCCTCCTAGCCTCACCATGATAGAACAATTTGAATCCACCTCCGATCCACCTGGCCTTACTCCCCTTCCATTTAGTCTCTTGCACGCACAATATATCAACCTTCCTTCTCTCCATCATTTCGGCTAACTCTCTTCTCTTACCAGTCATACTGCCAACATTCAAAGTTCCTACCCTCAGTTCCACTCTCTTTACCTTCCTCTTCTTCTCCTGCCTCCGGACACGTCTCCCCCCTCTTCTTCTCCTTCTTCGGCCAACAGTAGCCCAATTTCCGCCAGCACCCTGTTGGCTAACAGTACTGGTGGCGGTCATTATTAACCCAGGGCTCGACCGATCCAGAATGGAAATTTGTATTGTTGTCCGCATATTGATTTGGCAAAGTTTTACACCGGAAGCCCTTCCTGACGTAACCCTCCCCATTTATCCGGGCTTGGGACCGACACGAAGAAACACACTGGTTTGTGCATCCCCTGTGGCTGGGTTTCTGTCAAACCTTAGCAAAGGGCCTAAAAGGCTGCTCCTTTAGTACAACCAAAACTACATTCAGTTTCATGTTGAGAATAACAGTGCACCCACAGCTACAGACAGACACTTTGTGAAGTCCTAATCATTATTCGGACTCCATTGAGACCTACACTAAATAAAATACAGGTATGTTCTAAGCAGAGAGATTAACGGTGCCTCTGGTTACAGAGTGACCATTACAGTCCATCAAGTCTCTCTGTGCATTGGGTTATAAGTGGTTGAAATGACACTATGTTCAGTCCTCTGTGAAAACCTTTCCTGGATGGTGTCTTGCTAGTGTGTTGACTGACATCTCAACGAAACCTCGACAAATATGTAAAGACTGCATGGATGCTTTGAGTGGCACTGAAGGATAAAGAATGAAGCTGCATTGTACTGAGGCAAAGCCAGGATAGGACATCAGCCATTCATATCAGGAGATTTTAGAGTAGCACATGAACCTAACACATACATCCTTAGAATATTGTTGGAAAATGGAAAAAAGACAAAATTCACACAAGCACTGAACCCAAATCCCTAGAGTCTTGAGGCAGTAGCACTTAACTACTGTTTCACTCAGTCACTGTTAAAACAACATGTGAACAGAAGTTCAAGTCCACAACACTTAAAATGATGGGCTCCCCAGGTGAGTGTTCAATGGAGAGCATTGGGATGTGTCAAAAGAAAACTGAAAGAGAAAGAATAACCTGGGAAAAAAAATGGCATTTCTTTTTTTCTGTTTCTTTCCATTCTCATTTTAGCAGGCTAACAACAGGAGTAACCAAGCTGTCTTTTTTTTAATGGCAGTCTTTTCACTTTCCATCTTTCTTCTGGAGAGATCAAATATCAAGCTGTCTGATGTTTATTTATGATGCTTGCAAAGTGATTTTTTTTGTTTTCCTCTCTTATGCTTTTAATTATGTAGATTCATTTTCCATCATCGACCAGCGCAAAGACAATTCTTTTTAAAGAGCTAGCTCTTAATGAGTAACATGTGTATCCTCTTTGACAGTTCACCTGTGTCTGTTTTCACTCGGATTATGAGTAAGGATGTCCTTTAATTTCATTATGCTTGGCCAGTGTTTACCCAACGGCTGCTAAGTCAACTTCAGAAGCACATTTCGATTATTTTTGTGGTTCAGTATGAGGCCGGTTTATGTTCAGGTCCTCCAGTTTCATTTCAGTAATAAAGTTCTACCAGCACATTGTGGCTACCGATTTTCATTCCAGCCGAGTCCAAAACTGTTGAATAAGGCACTGAATTAAGTAAATAATGGGATGAATTAAGTTGTGGTGGACTTCAGCTTTTGTCACACTCAGCACTTTGTGTCTGTTCTTGAAGAACAACAGTGACAGATCAAGACCCAGTTCTTTGATTTGGAAAAGCCTTGCATTGGCTCAGAACTCCCACAGAGGATTATATGGGTATATTATATGTTGTGGTGGATGGCCAGCATTCCTACCCAGGCCAGAACACCTCTTTTATAGAAGGACTGGTGGAGAAAGTGTGCTCAGAGCATTATCCCCACCCCAAATCGCTTGATGGCAGCCCCTTGCACTTTAGATTCCCTCAGGGCTTAATGGGAGATGGAGTTCTACAATTCAGCCCTGTTGGGTTCTAATGGTGCTGCCAGGGGGTGCTACAGGGACTGTACAGCCCTACTTCGTGGAGCTTCTGCCTCACCCAGAAATGCTCAGCTAATGATAAAAATTCCATGGTAATTAATCATGGGGAAAAAATCCTTCCTCATCCATTTAACTTTTCTTATTTTAAAGATATTATAGGGCTCCAGATTAAAAAAAAAAATTACATGGCTCCTAAAGTAAAACATTTAGGAGCCAAATTAACCAAATTATCGAAACAAAATAGTTTAATAAAGACTTACTATGTTCTCTGTATGCCTGTAGATCTCTACACCCTTGTTATTGCCCGATTTTTCCAATCTTCCATTATGGCTGACCTCTGACTACGGATTGGTGTTTTGTTCAAACTTTAAAACTATGTACTTTTTTGTTGGAACATTAAAATTATGTACAGTAAGAAATGGAATATCAATGTCACCTCCTCTTCTCTTGTTTGAGCTGAGCCAGCATTACACACAGGGCTCAGGATCAAACTGTTCAAGTGAAGGGTCTTCCAGGAGATTCTGATAAAATCCTCCAATTCTGAGGCATTACATGAATTGCATAGTTTTGACTCTTTTCTACTTTGTGCAGAAAAGCCACGTTCACACTGTGTAGCTGATATGAGTAGTACAAATGTGACCTCAACTAACTGC
Organism: Erpetoichthys calabaricus; assembly: GCF_900747795.2. Taxonomy (NCBI): domain Eukaryota; kingdom Metazoa; phylum Chordata; class Cladistia; order Polypteriformes; family Polypteridae; genus Erpetoichthys; species Erpetoichthys calabaricus. Next base: position 88,019,747 of record NC_041401.2, read on the forward strand.
AAAACATTCCTGAAATCTGTGCAGTCAGGCTCTTTTTTTCTAGACAAACCCAACAAACTACTGTAAGATATGTGTGCAATTGGGCTGTTGATGAGCAATGTGGCCGCTCTCCACTGAGACTGAGCAACCTCTACATCACACCCCTTCTTCAGCAAGATGGTTTGTACCATTAAACTAGCGTATGTCATCAGGCCATTCATCATGGCAGAATTCAGAGAATGATCTGTGAATTTCCCCTTGGGATTAATAAAGTATCTATCTATCTATCTATCTATCTATCTATCTATCTATCTATCTATCTATCTATCTATCTATCTATCTATCTATCTATCTATCTATCTATCTATCTATCTATCTATCTATCTATCTATCTGAACTACTCTGCTTTTCATCACCTATCATAATTCCAAAGCTTGTGTCTAGCTCTTTGACTGTTACTTCTTCCATTTATTCAATCTGTTGATTAATGTCATCTTTGAAGCTTGACTGATTCTGAAAGCTCTTGAGCTGGATATTCTGAAATGATGCACATTTGTATCTACTACTCACTGTTTACATACATTTTTTAGCTGTCTGTCCACTCTATGTGCATCATCCTCCCGGACAATATCCTGACATTCAGTATGCAATTTCAATTCAGTGAATTAAATGAATTCCAGAAGCTTTATATTTCTCAGTGGTCTTCCCTTCATACTTTTGTCAAGTCACAGGTTTTAAATGTAGGCACATCCTGAGGCAAAATTAGGGGAATTCTTCTGAATTGTAAGACTTGGACTTGTGATTTCTCCTCTCTCTTCTCTTAGCAGTGCCCCTATTCCAGCTCAGGACATCATGTTAACACTACCTCCATCCACCCCAGATGCACAGATTTTATCTTTCTACCAGTTAGTTTGATCTGCACAGAGCCCTGTTAGTTTGAAACAAATTATTAATCAGTTTGAGTGAGTTAAATCACTGGGGAACAATTTTGAACAAATTTTTTGTTGACTTCAATTTTTAAGCTTATTTACACTAAAATAGGTATGCTGATTCTGAAAGTGCAGTTAGTTTTCTTCTATCACGTCAGGTTTTTTAAATACCGCTTATATTAGTGCGATTACTGTAGCATGGATTTGTATAGGCTATTCATTTACACGCAAGACAGTGTGGTCAGAGGTTGTGCGCTGCTCTACGTAGTGAATAAGCAAAATCTATTTTTCTACTTACACACGGATTTCCTTTCTTTCAAATCATGTCTGGCTTTGCTGTTTCTCATCGTAAGTGCCTAAACAACCCTGATTCATTTTGTTATATCTGTGGCAGTTTCACTATTCCCTGTCAAAGGTATGAACATCACCACATTTGTAGAGCAAGCCTTTTTGACATATTTCAAAGTTAAACTTGGTGATCAAGATAAGTCTTGGGCCCCTCATAAGGTGTGCAAACAGTGTGTTGATGGTTTGCGGATGTGGACAAAGGGAACATGTGATAAGATACAATTTGGTATACCTATGGTTTGGCGAGAGCCAGGAGATCATTTCAGTGACTGTTACTTTGTATAGTGAAAACTTCAGGATATAACCAGAAAAATAAATGTAACATAGAGTATCCTAGTCTACCATCGGCTATACGCTCAGTGGCTCATTCAGATGAAATCCCAGTGCCGGTTTTCGTTACACTACCCTCTCTTGAAGAACGTGATTATGGTGATGAACTAGGTGACAACAATGATGAAGAGTTTGAAATTGAAGAGGACTCTGTTTGTAAGGGATTTGATCAGCATGAGTTGAGTGATTTGGCACGTGATTTGGGACTATTGAAGAAGGCTTCAGAACTCCTAGCATCAAGACTGCGTGAGAAAAACTTACTTGAAAAAGGAACGAAGGTATCGTACTTTCGAACCAGAGAAACTGCATTTCTGCAGTACTTTAGAACTGACAGTGGCTTTGTGTATTGCCATAACATATCTGGTTTAATGGAGGAATTGGGAATTCCAATCTATAACTCAACGGAATGGCGACTATTCATCGATAGCTCAAAGCGGAGCTTAAAGCGTGTCCTCCTTCACAATGGCAATATATTTGGGTCAGTCCCAACTGACCATTCAGTTTCTCTTTGTGAAGAATATGCAGACATAAAGAGAGTCAATAAGTTCTTGCAATATCACCAACACAATTGGGTCATCTGTGTTGACCTTAAAATGGTATGCTTCCTTCTTAGTCAGCAACGCGGATACACCAAGTACCCCTGTTATCTGTGCATGTGGGACAGCAGAGTTCATGAGAGGCATTGGGTGGAAAGGAATTGGCCTCCAAGATCTGCCCTAAAACCAGGTGATCCAAACATTCTACATGAGCCACTTGTTGATGGAAAGAATATTATATTCCAGCCTCTGCACATGAAACTGGGTCTGATGAAGCAGTTCATTAAAGCATTGCCAACTGAAGGAGACTGTTTCAAGTACCTCATTTTGGCATTTCCTAGCCTATCATTTGAAAAAATAAAGGCCGGTGTGTTTGATGGTCCACAGATTCGGCAGCTCAGCAAAGATGAACATTTCATCAGGACAATGTCAGAAGTCGAAAGGAATGCTTGGTTATCATTCAAAGCCATTGCCAAGGACTTTCTTGGAAACACACGAGCAAATAATTACACAGAAATTGTCCAGAAACTCTTCGAGAGCTACAAAATGTTTGGCTGCAATATGAGCATCAAGGTGCATTTTCTGCATAGCCATCTTTCTAACTTCCCGGAAAACCTTGGTTCAGTCAGTGATGAGCAAGGTGAACGATTCCACCAAGATTTGAAGGTCATGGAAAGACGGTATCAAGGTAGATGGGATGTACATATGATGGGTGACTACTGTTGGAGCATCCGGCGGGATTGTCCTAACTCTGAACACTCCAGGAAAAGCTATAAGCATTATTTTTTTACCTTAACTGCTTACCCGATTCATTTTCAAATGTTTTACTGTAAAAAAAAATGTCATAGAGTAACAATAAATCCTTTGTATGAACAAAAGAAATTTAAATAAACAGTACATTCAAGTTATTATTTCATTATTTTTTCATTGTATGTAAAATTTGCATGTTTTTGACAAAAATGGAGGGTACCCTGTATCGTAAAAACTGGATGTGAAAGCAAAAGACTGGAGTCATTTCTCGATTCACCATCCAAAAATTAGTAAAAACAAGTGTAAGATCTAATTCAACAAAAAATGCGTCCCCCAGTGATTAACTCGTTTGAATGGATTTTTAAATTTTTTTTTCCCCGACTCTTATCTTATTTCAATAGCTTTTTTTATTCCTGGTATGCAGTTCAGTGAACTGCAACCGGAAAAGTATAGCCAGCCAGTAGTTTCAGTCTATTCTACGGTGTTCAGTGCCATCATCAACTAGACTTTAAACTATTTACGTTTCTAGCACCGACTCCGGAATATCACGTTCTCTGAGAAAATTCCATGAATCCATTCTTGTAACTTCTCCTGTGTTTGAAACTCATTGCAGGACTCCTCAAAAGAACTGTTTCAACCATGGTGGCCTTCCAACTAGTTCCTCTTCCGGTTCACTGATTTTAACACACATCTTGCTAGGAAAGCCATGTGGGACCCTGTAATAAGAACTGGACTGTAAGGAGAAAAAGTGATAATAATCTGTTTAAATGAATTAATATGGAATAGGGCCTTGTATTGTACTACTGAAATAAGAGTCAGGGCAAAAAATAAAAATTAGTTTGAACAAGTTATGTAATTCGTTCAAACAAGTTATTAATTCATTCAAACGACTTAATAATTGTTTCAAATGAGTTTCTAATTTGTTGAAACATATTTTTCTTTTTGCTTGATACCCAAGTGGCTCTGTATTTTTGCATTATTAGGTATACATTTTACTGCTTTTAGTATTCCCTGAGCATACCAATGTTCAAGCTCTACTAATCCAAAAAGAGTTTTCACAGGTACACCTCAAAACTGTATACAATCACCTTATCTCTACCAGCCCTGGGTCCCCCACCTCCTTGGCCTCTATATAGAGAGCGTAAGGGATGGTTTATACTTCACGCTCAGAATGCTTACGCACCATTGCTGAAATATTCTTTTCACATGTCCTCTGAGCATGTTGTCAAAAATCAATGTAAGGAATGAGCAAATTGCTGTACCAGCAAAAATATGGGTGTCGTGTGTGTTCAAGTTTTCGTACATGACGTTACCATCATTGTTTACTATCAACATGTGACAGGAGGCTTACAGCTCCAACATGATAAATATGCATGCTTCAATGTTTGATGAATGGTTTGATGTGGTGAAGTAAATTATCAAATTTAAATGCTGATGTGCAAATGTCTTCATGGTGCTGTTCTTCATCCATTTCTTGCATAGGCAATACAAGTGTCACATATTCCCTATCGTAATGACGAGATACATTTAAAGATCTCACATACCATCTTCTGAGTCATTGTTACCAAAGGCACACAACGAAAAGTACATAGAATAATTAATTAGCGAAACATTAATTAGCAAAACATTCACTAATACAGACAATAATTTAAACAAAATATCAGTTCAAGAAAATATATATAGAAATCAAAAACATGATGAAATAGCAATATTTACACAATATTTTTAAAAAACAACAAAAAATTTAGATAAAAAGAAAGCCCTGGATATAACATAACACCCTAATCATAAAGAGGACTCCTTCACTTTTTTCACATTTTGTTATGTTGAAGCCATTTGGTAAAATTGTTTAAATTAATTTTTTCCCCCCACACTTAATACCTCAGAAAGATAAAGTGGAAAATTGATTTTAGAAATGTTTAGAAATTTATAAAAGTTAACAAACTGAGCAAAAACCAAGCCATGAGGTGAAAGGAACTACCTAAAGAGCTAAGAGACAGAATTGTGTCCAGGCACAGATCTGGGGAAGGTTACAAAAAACTCCTGCAGTATTGAAGGTTTCCAAGAGCACATTGGCCTCCATAGTTTTTAAATTGAAGAAGTTTAAAACAAACTTTGGATTCTTCTGTGAAAGAAGGGCAATGGTAAGAGAGGTGACCAATAACCCAATGGTCACTCTGGATGAGCTCCTGAGAAAAAGAGTGAAGGTGAGAGAAACTTCCAGAAGGATAAACATCACTGCAGCATTGTACCGATTTAGGCTATATGACACAGTGACCAGACAGAAGCCTCAATTCAGTAAAAGACACATGGAAGCCCACTTGTAGTTTGAAAAAAGGCACCTAAAAGACTCCCAGACTGTGAGACAAAAGATTCTCTGTTCTTTTTTTTTTTTTTTTTTAAATTTAATTGAAATCACACAACATTCCATACAAATAGATCAGTTTTACAAGAATAGGATTGGAAACAAATCAATCCCCACCCCTGAGAAAGACAGCATGGGCAGCAGAATAAAACTTAAACCTAGTAAAAATAAGTAAATAGATAAATTAATAAGTGAATATAGATAAACGGAGAAGAAAAAGAAAATGGGGAGAGAATCTACTTTCTCAGTGCTTTAAACAGCTCATTCTAGAATGTTACTAATTAGATCCTGCCAGCTTTTGAAAAATTTCTGCACAGATCCTCTAAGTGAGAATTTTATTTTTTCCAATTTCAAATAATATATAACATCAGTTACCCACTGACGTACCGTAAAAGAAGTGAGTTAGGATTCTTCCAGTTGAGCAAAATAAGTCTATGTGCCAATAGTGAAGTGAAGGCAATCACAGTTTGTTTGTCCTTCTCCACTTTAAGCCCATCTGGAAGATCACCAAACACAGCTGATAGTGGGTTAGGAGGAATTGTGACTTTGGTCCAGAATGATGTTAATTTGGTGCAGGCCCAAAACATGTGACCCAGTGAGGCTGGAGCTTGATTGCAGTGTTCGCAGGTTGGTTGCCCTGGAAACATTTTGGACAATTTTAAGCGAGACAGATTGCTCAATATATAATTTTGAGTTGAATAATTGTATGCTTTGTGCATATGGAGCTCGAGTGAATTCTCTGCATTGCTACCTTCCACTCCTTTTGTGAGATGTTGAGTAAGAGACCCTTTTCCCATTGTACTCTTGGATCTTTGAAAGGGAGGGACTGTAAAATATTTTATATATTGCAGAGATGCTGTCTAAGTCCTTAAAACTGAGCAATATTTTTTCCAGCATAGAGGGAGGTGAGAGATGGGGAAAATCGGGCAGGTTCTGTTTAACAAAGTTCTAATTTGAAGATAGTGAAAGAAATGTGTTGCTGGAAAGTTAAATTAAGAATGTAACTGTTCATAGGATGCAAAGACGTTGTCTATGTACAGATCTCCAAGTGATTTAATCCCAAATGTTTTCCAGACATTAAAAACTGCATATGTTTGCGAGGGCTGAAAAAGGTGGTTCTCATGCAGAGGTGTCACAGATAAAAGCTTCTCTATCTTAAAATGCTTCCTACATTGGTTCCATGTTCTGAGTGTGTGAAGCACAATTGGGTTATTAGTATATTGGCGATAACTTGCATTTATTGGGGCGCAAAGCAAGGAATATAAAGACGTACTGCAGGATTTTATTTCTATTGCAGACAAAGCCTGTGTATGTTCATCTATTTGTGTCCAGGTTTTTATAGCTTGTATGTTTACTGCCCAGTAATAAAACTGAAAGTTAGGTAGAGCCATGCCACCTTCTTCCTTAGGTCTTTGTAGGATCTCACCTTTTTGGATATGTGGATGATTTGAATTCCAAATAAATGTGGTTATGGTTGAATCTAATTTCTTAAAAAAATGATTTATTGATGTATATTGGGATGTTTTGAAATAAAAAGAGAAGCTTAGGGAGGATATTCATCTTAACAATGTTAATTCTTCCAGTTAAAGTGAGATGAAAGGTTGACTATCTATGCAAGTCTTGCTTAATTTTTTCCATACAGACGGCGAAATTTTGTTGATAAAGAACTTTATGTTTACTTGTGATGTTTACCCCTAGGTATTTAAACTGATCTGCGATGATAAAAGGGAAGGTGTCCAGTCTAATATTGTATGCTTGAGAATTCACTGGAAAAGCACACTTTTAGTCAAATTAATTCTGAGACCAGAGATCTTTTGAAATTCTGTAAGTGCTGTTAAGACTGCAGGCACAGTATTTTGTGGGTCTGATATGTACAGTACCATATCATCTGCATATAGAGAGATTTTATGTTCAAGTCCTTCTCTAATAATCCCCTTTATCTCATTTTTGACAGTGAACTGCCAGTGGCTCAATGGCGACTGCAAATAGCAGTGGTGACAAGGGGCATCCTTGTCTGGTACCACGTTCTAGTTTAAAGTAGTCTGAGCAAATGTTGTTAATACAAACTGAAGCTTCTGGATTGGTATTCAGTAGTTTAATTCATGCACAAATGTTTGGGCCAAACCCAAATTTCTCCAATGTAGTGAAATGGTAGTTCCATTCAATCATATCAAATGCTTTTTCTGCATCCAAGGATAATAAAATCTCTGGGATGTTTGACTTTGCGGGTGAATATATTATATTAAACAGGCGTCGAAGATTGGACACTAAGTGTTGGCCTTCAATAGAAAGATTCTCTGTTCTGATGAAACCAACATTAGTGTCATGTCTGGAGGAAACCAGGCACTGTTTATCATCTGTGCAATACCATTCCAGTGGTGAAGCATGGTGGTGACAGCATTATGCTGTGGGGTTGTTTTTCTGAAGAATGAACTGGAAGGGTAGAAAGGGTTGAGGGAAAACTCAACAGAGCAAAGGATAGAGATATCCTTAATGAAAACCTGTGCTATGGATCTCAGACTGGACCAAAGGTTCACCTTCCATGCAGATGATACCAAGCTAGGTGGACTGGCAGATAAACTAGGATACATTTAAATATTACAGAAGGACAGCATGCAGGCTTAGGTTTTGTGGCAGATGAAATTTAATCTAAGTAAATGTAAAGTAATACACATAAGTAAAAATGTGAAGTCTGAAAACACAATGGACAGGCTGAAAATTGAAAGTACACCTTATGACTTTACACTATCTCCTTCTAGACAGTATTCAGAAGCCATTAAAAAGGCTAACAGAATGTTAACTTATATGGAATGATGTGTAGAGTACAAGTCTTTATAATTCACTGGTGAGGCCTCATCTGGAGTACTGTGTGCAGTTCTGGTCTCCAGGCTACAAAAAGGACATAGCAGTGTAAAAACGCAGATTCCAGGGCTACAGGGAATGTGTTGAGAGGAAAGATTACAAGAGCTGAGCGTCATTAGTTTAAGCAAAAGAAGATTAAGAGGAGACATATTTGAAGTGTTTAAAATTATGTTATTTTAAAATTAGTTCAACCAGAACTTGGGCACACAGTTGAAAACATGTTAAAGGTAAATTTTGCACAAACATTAGGAAGTTTTTTTTCCAACAGAGAAACACAGACATTTGGAATAAGCTACCAAGTAGCGTGGTACATAGTAAGACTTTAGGTATTTACAAAACTAGACTTGATGTTATTTTAGAAGAATTAAGTGGATAGGACTGTTGGGCTTTGTTGGACTGAATGGCCTGTTCTGATCTAGCTTGTTCTAATGATCCAACAGGACAGTGACCCTAAGAACAAACAAAGACAACAAAGGAATGGCTTAGGGACAACTCTGAGGATAGAGTATTCTAGCCAGAGACTGGAATTGAACCCAAATAAATATCTCTGAAGAGACCTGAAAACAGCTGTCCACCGACAGTCTCCCACTAACTGGAATTAATTTAAATAATTTTAGCATAAGGCTGCAAAATAGGAAACTGTGAAATAAAGTAACAGGGTCTGAATACTTTGTGAATCTACTGTAGCTCCTTTGTTGCAGCAGTGCACTAACACATACACAATGGGACTGTATTCAGAATTTAGAAGAAAGCCCACTGGCCTAAATAATAAATTATTTTATTCCTAACAATACAATATTCATGCAATATCATCACATTACAGGTTAGACTCCTTCAGAGTCAAAAAATGTGTAAAAATAATGTGCTAGTTTTACCTAAAGAAAACCACTAATGACACCATAAACAATTCAAGAGTGGAATGTTCTAAAAACAATTTATGATTTTCCTCTTAAAAATGATTTACATTTTGCTGTTGAATGGATTTGGCTACAGAAAAGGAGCTATAATGGTGATTCTGTAACGTGAGAGATCTCTGGGACTCGATCCATAACACTTTGTCCGCAGGAGCTTTCATATGATGCACAATTTCTGCAGTGGTTTCTGACTTCTCCGCTTTATCTTTGATTACATCAGTTTGTGAATTGTAAATTCAGTATAAAGGAGCTGCCAAGTGCTTCGGGCAACTGGAGCTGGAGACACAGCCCTAGTCTGCAGTTTGTCAGAGGACTTTATTTTAACATGACAATGTTTGCAAACTGCATGTTTTACATTAAGATGGTTCTTCACCATAACATTGTGAAGTCTAAATCAAACCCAACTTTGCAACTGAAATGTGGACTGCGTATTTGGGACTGGAAGCTCTGCAGCAGTGATCAAGATTTATGGTATGTATTATACTGGACTGCATTTTGCTCACATGTACATATAAAATGCTATTTTTGTGCATTCTGACAGATGGCACATCAAAAACATTATCAATGCAGCCTAGATTTCCTGATATTTCTCATTAGTGTAGCAATGATACCAGGAAAAATATTGCAGTACTCTACCATATCAATTTTTTACTCCACCAGTTCTGTTATATTGTCACAATTAAGGACAATTGAACAAATCTTTAAAGAAGTGTTTAAGGCAAAAACAGACACCTTTAGGGATAACTCTAGAACATACGTATCTCAATCTAGCAGACTCTCCTAAAGTGGCATCTCTTGACCCCTAATTTAACAGCTATTGGGCAGCTGTCCTCTCAAGATTTCTCCATCCAAATGGACAGGACTGTCCGTTTACGATCTACTGATTTCTCCTGTACCTGCCATGGAGACACCTTAATCAATCATTTAACCCAGCAGTTCAAAAAAATTCTCTGTTCACGGTGCACTTAATGTTTTTCTATGGCGCCCCAAGTTAAACCATAGTATAGTTTATAGTTCTATAATACATACCTGACAGTTGCAAAAAAGTTGAAAAAAGGCCAATTTTCTGAATTAGTTGACTATGAAGACTGACTGTTTCAAATTAAAATTAAATATTTGTTGATGTTTTTGTACGTTGTAATTTATTCAGTTCAAAGTAATTCTTTTTACACTTAATACACTTATTTAAAATCTTCACACACCCTCCACTCTTTTGTGGTGCATCCCCTTTATTTTCAGTCCTAGAATGTGTATTAAAGTTCAATAAGGATAAGAACAACAACTTTTAAAAACTATTTTGCGCATAACACCATATGGAGGGGGTTCAATAACTAGAGCCATGCAAGGTCAAGTGAGTAAAGCAAACCCTTGTGGTCTTGACCATGGGGCTTCTGACTTAGCACTCATTTTTTAAGATTACTGTTAAAGTACAGGAACACTTTTTTTCTATCATATGAAGTTTCCTTTTAAGACTCCCTAATAATGTGTCTTTTAGTAGGATTGCTTATGATTACCAGATTTTTTCCTCCCTAAATGTAACACCCCTCTAAACAAAAAAAACACAAAAGGTAGTACCTATGGACACATAATGGAGGAAAGTAGCCACAGGAATAAAATTAAATAGAAAATGAACTGGCAAAAAACTGATATCTCAAAAGCAGGAAAATTAAATGTCCAAAGATATGAGGAAAAAAACAACAAAAAGTGTCTTAAATCCTATTGGTAGAATATTTTAGCTTTCAATATTCAAATGCAAAAAACAACATGGAAAGGGCATGATGTCACAATATGTCACCTAACTGTAAAGTACATGCCTGTGGCTACGCAGAGACTATAGAAAATGGCAGCATCGATCTAAAAAACAGAGCATAAAATAATGCAAAAAAGCATAAAAAAACAAATGTAAATACTTGAAAAATGGCACAGACTAGATGATCAAAACTAAATAAAAACACAGACACTGCAATTAATATACGAGTACAGACAGCGATCAGAAAACACAAATTTCAACCAAGTGACTTCTTTTACGCATGTTGATTGGCCCCGACTAGTTCATGCATCACAAATGGAACATGCCTGTTATATTCACGTGATTTATACGCATCTACGCTAGTTACCTGACTTCTGGATGAGTTCATTCAGGTCTGTTCTCAAAACAATACTGTTCTGTCTCATCAGTGGCACATCATTTATTATGAATAAACCGATCATAGACACCAGAGAAACACTTAACTTAGAAAAAAGGATGGATATTGTTATTAAAGGGGTGATATTATTATTTCTATATGTTTTAAATTATTTTTGGATTTGTTATGGTTGCAAAAGATGTCTAATATTGGAATATTTCACAGCACCCCCTGTAGGCACAGTTTGAGAACTACTGATTTAACCTTTAAAGAGCAGCATCAATTGCAGGATGCATCATCACAAGGCACATTACAAGGTAAAATAGAATATCAAAGTGAAAGCCTGAACATTAATATAAAATAAAACAGAAAAAATACAGCAAACGTACTGCTGAAGACAACAGGGCAATTTGGAAATGTACCAAATGGAAGGTATGATAGAAAACAGGCAAGATTGCAATAGCAATAAAAAATAAAGGAACAACAATGAGCAGTGCAGATGAAGCACCGAAACAAAATTAAACTATAAAACATGACACAAAGTGTGCTAATTTGATAAGTGGAGCATTGGCTAGAGCTCTCATGTTATGGCGTTCAGTACTGTCCAACTTTCTTTTCAATGAACTTGAATAAATGCTGACGTACCTGCACAATGAACGTTGCCAGTCTGACTATATTTTTGGGTTTGCTTTGCAAAGACTTACTCCTGGTCAACAGAGGAGTGGTCAGTAGTCATGGTCTAGAGGCTTGATCCAATTAACTTGTCAATCTGAAAGATGAAACAGAATAGAAATTGAACATATTGAGGAAAGTTAACATCTCCTTCCTAGAGCAGAGCAACGGACGCTGAGCAGGCTCCTGTCAATCATGGAGAATCCACTGCATCCACTAAACAGTATCACCTCCAGACAGAGAAGCAGCTTCAACGACAGACTGAGGAGATTGTTCCTCCCGCACACTATGCGGACTCTTCAATTCCACCCGGGGTGGGGGGTGGGGTGGGGGTAAACGTTAACATTATACAAAGTTACTGTCTGTTATACCTGCATTGTTATCACTGTTTAATTTAATATTGTTTTTTATCAGTATGCTGCTGCCTGGAGTATGTGAATTCCCCCTTGGGATTAATAAAGTATCTATCTATCTAGTCCATTCTAATTTATACTTTTGTTTCTCCTGTTCTTTGTAGGACATATGATCTTCTCCTGCTCCAAGATAATTAAGATCTTGTAATGTCTTGCAGAGGGCTTGATCACTTGATGCTGAATGTGATGTCATAGCAGCCATTTCTCAGTATCCTCAGCTCCTTCGATTAATTTTTGTGGAATTCCAGACAGTCTTATTGTTGACTTTTTAGGTTTTCTCTGTGTTGTAGCATAACATTTAGGTTTTATTTTTTAGCACATGTTTTTCATGAGTCTGTTGCTCTTGAACTAGTTCCTGAAGAAAACAATACCCACTGTTCAATAACTAGAGCCATGCAAGGTCAAGTGAGTAAAGCAAACCCTTGTGGTCTTGACCATGGGGCTTCTGACTTAGCACTCATTTTTTAAGATTACTGTTAAAGTACAGGAACACTTTTTTTCTATCATATGAAGTTTCCTTTTAAGACTCCCTAATAATGTGTCTTTTAGTAGGATTGCTTATGATTACCAGATTTTTTCCTCCCTAAATGTAACACCCCTCTAAACAAAAAAAACACAAAAGGGTAGTACCTATGGACACATAATGGAGGAAAGTAGCCACAGGAATAAAATTAAATAGAAAATGAACTGGCAAAAAACTGATATCTCAAAAGCAGGAAAATTAAATGTCCAAAGATATGAGGAAAAAAACAACAAAAAGTGTCTTAAATCCTATTGGTAGAATATTTTAGCTTTCAATATTCAAATGCAAAAAACAACATGGAAAGGGCATGATGTCACAATATGTCACCTAACTGTAAAGTACATGCCTGTGGCTACGCAGAGACTATAGAAAATGGTAGCATCGATCTAAAAAACAGAGCATAAAATAATGCAAAAAAGCATAAAAAAACAAATGTAAATACTTGAAAAATGGCACAGACTAGATGATCAAAACTAAAAAAAAAATTCATTTTAACATTTATTTATTTAACGAAGATGAATATTGAACCATTCACCCTCCCAATTTTTCAAACAGCTTTTTATAACTTAAAGGTTGAGGGCAGTCAGAGACTACACCAGAAGCATCGGGCTCAACAGTAAACTGGGGGGGATGGGGCACCAGTATGAAAAATTTAATAACCTTCAACCAATAATTAAATGTCATGACACAACATTGACAAGTTATAGTCACATAAAGTATAGGGGTTGTAAAAAAAAAAAATACAATTCAGTAAAGGACTTAATACATAATTCAGAGATGGTTGGTATTTGTGCAGCAGTTAATGGTACCAGAGCAGAATTTTTCCCATCTTGTTCCTCTTATACAACTTACCACTGGCACCATACCAGTTACTACCAGTCACGGAAACTGAAAGACCAATAGCTGTAAGCTCTTATCCTCCATCACCATGCTCTCCAACAAAAACCATCTTTAAATTCCTGTAAGCAGTTCCAGTAAGTGACAATCTCTGAATTAGAGCTGATGGCAGCTAGTCCTTTGTGATAACTGAAAAACACATTACTTAGACGTAAATTACACTTTGATTCCACCAAGAATATCCATTACTAGAACTTGTTTATTCATTATCAGTTTTGTGAGTTGGATCAGATTGTGGGTGAAGACGCCGGAAAAAAACCAGTCACACCAATATGTAGAGTGAGGGTGTGCTGGGAAAGTTTGGCAGACATCCTTGTCCATGAGATCTTCAAATCGCCTCACTGAACTTCCATTCTCTTCCATTTTGAGAGAGGCTGAAGATATTGAACCTGAATGGGCCATGTTCCATGCCTCCATTCCAGCATTTGCAGGTATGCAAACATTGTATGGATCACTCATGGTGAAGACAGAGCTGAGATAAGAGGTGAAGTATATTCCTGCCCTAACCTGTGGTCATGGGCTGTGGGCAGTGACCAAAAGAACTAGACTAAAGATACAAGTAGTGGAAATGTCCCTGGTGAGGTGTTTTGGGCATGTCCCACCGGGAGGAGGAGACCTCAGGGCAGGCCCATGATACACTGGAGAGACAATATCCCTCAGCTGGTATGGAAACAGCTCAGTATCCCCCACCTCCTGGAGGAGTTGGAAGAGGTGGCAGGAAAAGGGACGTCAGATCATCTTTGCTTAGGCTGCTGCCCCAAGACCCAGACCTAGAAAAGCAGCAGAAAATTAATGGATGAAAGGATAGCAGAGAGTTGACAGCATTGACCACAAGGCAGAAAATAGCACTGGATAGGTCACAAACATTCACACTCTGTCATAAGGGGAAAGTTACGCATCAGCCTAACTTCCATGTTTCTTAAGATACAGGAGGACACCAAAGCACCAGGAGAAAACCCACATGAAAAAAAATCACAAGGTGAGCAGGCTAAAATTGGAATAAAGCCTCTGTGGCTAACCTTTGAGCCACCATACTTCCCTTAATGAATCACCCTTATGTGAATCATTTATCTTTATTAAGATCTACAGTATATCCATTTTTGAGACACCCTGTATTTATCCCACACTCACTTTACAGTGTCAGACGGTGGTGCTCAACATGTTTTTGTTCTCAATGGCTTGTTTAATCCATTTCAAAGGAAGCTGTAACCCATCATTTTGGTCAAAAGGGGGCTGGAGTTGTTTATCCTTGAAGATTACTAGTCTCAGTTTGTGGTAAACATGGTTGGTTCTTTTTGGATACTTTTAGCATTCTTCTACTAAGGTGTCTCCTCATTTCTTTGATAAAGACTGAAACATGTTGGCTTTACTCAATTAGACGAGTCACGAAAGATGTGATCTTGAAATCTCAGCCTTGCTAACAGCATGCACTCTGTGAAGAAGACACCCATTTCTGTTAGGCACATGGCAGCCACAAGATAGATTCTTGGATTTTTGTATTTATTTTTAACCCCTCTGATCCCATAAATCAGGGGGGGTCACACTCATCAGCTCTTGGAGAGACATGATGGCTACATGTTTTCATTCTAGTCACTTTCTTAAAAACCAATTACTGCTGCTAGACTTAGCTTAACTTGAATTGATTTCCTTTTCAAGATTCAGAATTGTTGATTGTTTCTTCTTCCCTTAACTAACATCCAAATAACAATGAAGTGCAAAGCTGTTAATAAGCTACTTATGAAATCTTTATAAATAAAACTGGAATCTGCCTGTTTGTCTATTTGCTTGTCAATCACACAAATAATGGTTGAACTGGTGCATGTTGGTGTTGGTCCAACTTAAAATATAAGCTACATGATGTATCGGGTAGAGGTGTTGTAATGGAGGACAGGTAACCCAAAACCCAGCACTGATGAGAGAACTACAATTCCAATCAGGCAATAAGCGTGCACTGAGGCTTATGGAAGACACTGTTACCAGCCTGCACAAAGTTTAATACTGGCCAAATTGGAGTTTCATCTAAGACCGCAGGTACAGCATTTTTTTCTATCCGGATATTGTCTTGCCGGATTTAAGCTTTGGTCTAAGAGTATACCATTATGTCTCACTATGGGCTGTGTTTATTTCATGTTGAATTTCCAAAAAAAAGTTTTTTTCCTCTAGACCCTTCCCTGAGAAATCTATGAGTCCAAAAGGGGCATATGGTATACCTTAAAAAGCAATTTTCCTTTATTTCAACTGCCCAAAAAAAATTTAAAACTCTAAAACATCACTCTTTAATGAATTTTGCAGTGGCGAAATTGTATGGAATATAAAATTTAGCATCAATTTTGTGAAACTGTAGGCTGTTTTGTTTACCACTACCTATTATTTTGTGATGTTATGTTATACATAAACCGACACAGCAGATACAGGCCATTGGACAAGGAAAGCCACGCCCTGCTCCGCTGAAGTACTTCAGCTACAGTAGTATTTTTATATTATATTATTATATATATATATATATATATATATATATATATATATATATATATATACTGTATATATACGTATATATACATACATACATACACTAGGGTTCTTTGCCCTCTGCTCGCTTCGCTTGCCAGCCCCCTGGCCTTTGATATGTGCTAGCCTCTTTGCGGTACTGCCATTCGCGTATGGGGATGCAGATGTACAATTTAAACAGATTTTTATTTTCATGGAAATTGTTACATATGTATCAACGCAATGTATAACTGCCGTGATTGAATTTCGTTTCTTTCTCTCTATTAAATAAAATACCTTTTTCGAATGTTTGGCTCTGAGATTTGTTAATTGTCTATTCTAAAGGGAAACTGTAAACATTTTAATACGAATGGCATATTCAGATCTCCTTTGTTGTCTAATGTTATCCGCGGAAGATGTACTACATTACCTTTTATAGATACATCCTTCTTTCTACGGTAATTAGTGCATTGTAAGACCGGATGATGTTAACAGTTGTAGATATTCTATGGGATATTGTAAGTTGTTGTTTTCATCATCTTCCGCACGATCACCACCAACTGTTTCAGCATAGTCTATTGATACACATTTAAGCAATTTAATGTGTAACTGATCAATGTTTTTGGAGTTAATTTGTTTGACTTCCTCATTTCTTGGTGCTGGGATTGCGCGTGTACTCATTTTTTATGTTGATAACCCTTCGTGATGAAATTCTTCAATAAGATTTGGACATAATACATCTTCTTTAGTTGGGAATTTAAAGTGAGAAAAACGTTAAAATGTATAAGAGCTGAGAGCGCAGGAAGTGTGTCTGACAAAAGTATTCACACGAATGAGAATTGAGGTCTTGTTTGAAAATATTTGATAGGAGGATGTGACTTGAAAAAAATGTCAAGGCAAAAGTTTTGTCTCGCGGGACTTGAAAAAATCTCTCTTCCAAAAAGTGTTGTCGCGTCGAAGGATTTTTTCATAGATAATAGATATCTATATATATAAAATTCTTTTTTGCGTTTGAAATGGAAATTACGTATGACCACATGATATGGAAATTACCTATGACAACAGAATATATTATAATAGAGGAACTAATCACTTCGTTTATTGAAAGAAGTAAAAACAAACACGCCGATCTATGCCATAGAAGTGCGTCCCGCGTCGCCCTGTCCCAGCCCTCCTGTCTGGACTACAGCGCTGAGCCATCCGCTGCCAGGCGCGTTCTGACAGAGAAGTTTTATTTATTTGTCCACGTGACGGTCACTGAAACTGCCACATTGTAACTTTTTTTTAGTTGGCAGTACTTGATAGTAGAAGAGATGAGGAAACAGCTTTGCGTCTTTCTACTTTTTTAACTGTGCCGAGCTGTAAACAATGTGAAGACGAGACCGCCTTCAGCGGCGAGGGGTCGTGAGAAGAAAGTGGACGCTGGGAGGCGCAGAATGTTGGGCTGCTCCGCTGGGTCGAGAGCTTCGCAGTTTCGGGCAGCGTCCTCTCTCCTCGCACTGTTTGTGATACTTCAAGTCCCCCGTCGGCTCCTGGAAGAGTGGAAATCTTTGCAAATGAGTGTAATCGGCGCCATTGAAACAGGACTCTGTTTGTAAATTGCCCTGCACAACTACTTACTGTCCCTTAAGTAAGTTCGGGTCACTAAAACCCCACAACATTCAAGCTTGCTTTTGTGATTAACCACTTTAACAAGTAAATCACAGGCATGTAGTGCAAGGTTGTCAGGCAAAAATTTGGACGATCACATAGAAATGTAATTTCTATACCACAGCGGTCGTGTAGCACCTTTCACAAGGGATCTACTACTTACCTGTTGTGTTATAGTGCATTTAAAATGTAGTTTACCCGAAACCACTCCAGTAGTGCTCAATCTATTTTTACTTCTTAAATGTTAATGTTTTACTGTTTAATAACTTATAGACTGCATTTTATTTTTTTCCCTTGCACTCAGTGAGCGAAGCCACTGGGTAATCAACTAGTATATATATATTTAATTCCTATTTATTATTGTTGCTAGCAGGAGTATCTGGCAATGCCAGCATGGAAAAAAGTGCAAGTGTGCTCAATAAATACTGTAAATACCCAGGTGGAAATGTTTCAGCCCCAAAACAAAATTGTACTGACTAAACCCACCATAGGGAGAAACTTTGCATACCTCTTCAAGTCACAAAAATGCCTCCCAGGCACCTCCCTGACAATACATAGGGGCAGTCACTAAATACAACTCCCCTGGGGGAAAAATGTTCTGAATGAAACATATGGCTATTGGTCTTCCTGTGCACAAATGAGGATTCTGAGCAAAACTGGTTGGAGATGGGTTTGACAAAGTGGATTTGCACACCGCACTAACAC